>NC_058189.1:12140000-12765000 GCF_907165205.1 Coccinella septempunctata | reverse complement strand
AATATTCCCCTGAAGCCCAAGCCATAGCACTCAGATTGAAAATCACGAAATTTGCACTTGATATTTCTCAAAAATTTAATTATGTATTTCCAACCCTTTAATCTGGCATTTCCGTTATCTCTTAACGATATAAATGTGGAAGAAATAATATTTGAACATGCCAGATCACTCGCACTAGATTTTTAGCATCAGCTTCGTTGCCTTTGTTTGTTAACCCTGTGTTTTTTCTCATTTTTCTTGTATGTCTAAGAAGAGAAATTCGCTCTGATGTTTCTATTGCACGAGTTGGCAACATCGACTGAAATATGCGTTGATCATAAAGGACAACAAATACGCTATCTTGATAAGATAGACAAAGATGGCTGTATATGAAGTCTGCGACGAACGGGGAAGGTCGTAAAATTTTATGGGATTTTTATGGCTGGTTGCTGCTTCTCAAGTTCCAAGTCCCATAGGCTTGCAGACGTGTGAATTACCCAATAAGGATAACAACAAGTTGCTGAAAAAATAAAAATAACGATGAATCAACGCTGTATTACAACAAGGAGAATGATAAATATGCAAGTTTAAACTGAATAATTACGAGTTTCATTCATGAATTTTTCAAATGCAGCGCGGAAACTATTCAAAATCATTCTTCAAATATGAGGTTTCAAAATTTAAATCGCTTCGTTTCTAGTTTACGATTTGACAACAGCGCCTACTAGAAAATAAAAAGAACAATGACTTGTTTATAAAATAAAAGCTGTTGATTTACAGCCATCATAAAGGCGCGTACTCACTGGCGATCCTCAACAGCAACCGGCCATAAAAATCCCATTAAATTTTACGATGTTGCATGTTGCACCAGTGAGTACGTCCTTGCGAAGCACGGTTTTACTTTCCTTTGAGAGTGGCGAAGACCGACAAGTCTCGGATCGCTTCGAAATCTGCGACGAACGAGGAAGGTCATAAAATTTTATGGGATTTTTATGGCCGGTTGCTGTTGCTGCTCGTCAGTGAGTACGCGCCTTTATGATGGCTGTAAATCAACAGCTTTTATTTTATAAACAAGTCATTGTTCTTTTTATTTTCTAGTAGACGCTGTTGCCAAATCGTAAACGCCGCACAAAGCGATTTAAATTTTAAAACCCCATATTTGAAGGATGATTTTGAATAGTTTCCGCGGTGCATTCGAAGAATTCATGAATGAAACTCATAATTATTCAGTTTAAACTTGCAAATGATGTACTAGCACAAATTGAGGAGAATTGCCCAATGGGGAAAATATCGAATTTTACCATTGCAAGAGTTGAAGTGCTCGAATTTAGAACATATTTGGTCAGTTAAAGGGCAGCCCGAACATCAACTTAATTAAAAAAATTCATAAATTCCTGAAACCGTGGATGATGCGAACCATGGGGAATGGCATATAAGCATCGAGGCAGCGGGGCTCCGGGAATCTTTCCGGTGAGTTATGGGAAAAGGCCAGTCCTCGAACCCGCTCATACACATACATACATATTATACGCAATTATAATTCTTAGTGTACGATGCTGCTAACGTGGAGGGACTGCGAGGGGGGATGCATCCACCATATTGTATACGCCCCCGCTCCGGTAGCCCCGCCTGCGTGCTTTCTCCTTCTAATGCTGCTTCACAATCATTTCATTTCTTTCCTCTTAAGTATATCATACCTACGGCACAGTGTGCCAAATAATTCTAATGGATTGCTTGAGAGAATAGAGAATCATTCGGAGACAGTGTGGGGAGAGAGAAGAGGCAGTTGCGGAGAGGTAGACTCATCTCCGGAGTCCGGATCCGGAGTCTTTATGCACCTTCTGCATCGATGTCGATCCTTCCAGTCCTATTCAGGACGATCGTAGCGTATCTATTGTCCCAAACACAATCGAACTTATTTGGGATTAGCCAGTGTTTTATTGTCCTTATGCAGGGTGTATTTGAAGGTGAGGTTCTTTTTTTAACAGAAGGCAGAACCAAAAAGCACCAATACAAAACTTTCAGAATGACAAAGTTGAAAAAAAATTGAAAATGATTACCGAAATAGATCCTAATACGAGCCTAGACCGTTTGTTAGCTGAATTATCACAAAGCAATGGGAAAAAACTTATCTCCTGATTCGGCCATTTGGTTTCGTTTAGGATATTGGCTCGTTCGATATTTACACGGTTATGAAAATGTAAACTTAGGATTGCCGAATTGTTCTCATTATTTCTTAGTAACTTACACGATTTTATGAAACGGCTCATTTCGATACCAACTGACAGAAGTTAGGGGAAAGGTGTACGAGTTGATCCCTTTGGGTAAGATGATCCCTTTCGATTACAGACTCAAGAAAAATGCCATCTGGTTGAATTCTATGCCATATCGTAGCCTCTACCACACTTCTACCTCAGTCAATTTTTTAGTACAATGCAAGCGAACAGTCTATATTCACAGAGGAAAATATGAATTGTGACCGCTTAATCTAAGATTAGGTTAACTTTAAGATTATGCTACTTTCATTGTGAACGGTTAATAACAATGATTTTTATATTTGTTGCTTCCTTATATGCTTATTTTTTATTTTTTCTCGACTTGAAGAATGAAAAAGTTGAACTTGGGGCAAGATGATCCCCCAACTTGTGTACAAGATGATCCCTGGGGATTATCTTACAACCTTAATTTTTTTACATACTGTTCTGGGGTCTAATAATCGTCAAAAGGGTATACCCATAAATTCTTACAGGATTTGTCAGTTAGGAATTATGCCGCGTAAATATTAATATTAATAAATAAATAAAGAAAAACCATTCGAGGCGGATGGTCCAAGAAATTTTATTGAAACGAAGGACTAAAGAAATCAAGAAAATAGCTCGTGTTGCAATGAAATATCTGGGAGTGAGAAAATATGTTTCCACTAATGAACAAGAAACAGAGCTCGTGAACAATATGAAGGACATGAAGCTCAGAATGTATGGATCAATAAGAAAAGAAATTTCGTACTTTATTTTGTTATTTCAGAAAATTTTGAATATTTTAATGGATCTCAAATTAGCGGTGGTGCATTGAAACAACCACTTAGAATACATGTTCGTTTCAAATTTTTGTGATATTACACCTTATATCAGGGTTTCTTAACCTTTTTCTAGCTATGGACCCCTTTCAATATTTCGCAGAGCTTACGGACTCTTTCTGACAAAATAAAAAGAACGAGATTTGGATTTTGCCAGATTTTATTTTTTACGATAAGTACGCAATGTTCATCAGTTTCAAACTTAATGTTGAAACAGAATGGTCATGGACCCCCGACTTTTGTTAAATGGACCAATGGACCCCTTAGGGGTCCATGGACCACTGGTTGAGAAACCCTGCCTTATATGTTGATTTTCAGTTGTTTATTCACTTGATAATTCATAATGTTTTATGCCCAATAAAATTATTTTACAATCTCCACAGATATTTGTTTCACATAGGTACTCCATTCTTGGAAATATGGGAGCTAATTGAGAAAATGATGATCCCTGGGATCATCTTAACCATACCACAGGGATCATCTTAAACCCCAGAGTGTATAAGATGATCCTTTTGTAACGTTTTGGAGAATCGAAAATATTTCAAAAAACCTTTTTTTGACCGACTATTTCGAGTAGGACAATAGAAAGATGGATACTTCTAAGAGAAGTACACGTTTTCATTTTTGTGCTACCCGAAGAAACTAAGGATTTACATACGTGAATTCTCTCAAGGGGATCGTCTTGGCCACCTTTCCCCTACTTAGGACACAAGTGTGAAAAATAGAATAATACTTCCAAATCTCAGAAATAAATTCGTCTAAATTATTCACGAATTTTTTCACAATGTGCATCACAATCTTCTTGTTTGAATATTCCAACAATCGTCGAAAAATTGGGATGAAATGGGGAAACATCATAGCACTTTTTCAAGATAACTAACATAAGCACTTTCAAGAAACTGACTCGATTTTCTATTTTTTTTTTCACCCTAAATTGCACGATACAACAATTATGATTCTCTCAAAATTGACCTGATGCATCTAATCCGATGAACTTGGTACTGAACCATTCATTGTCCAATCATATGTTAATGTTTTGTTTCGTTTTTGCGATGCCGGAGTCACCTTCCACAGTCCCGTACTTGAAATTCAATGAAATTTTGTCGTACTTCTGGGGGTGGTCTCTCAGCCATCTTGGATATTTTATATAGACAATTTTTGGTTAAACGACCTATATTGATGAGTTCTACCTTCTGTCGAAAAAAGCCCCACCTTTGAAAACACCCTGTTTTTTGAAATTCAGGAGAACAGCCAATCATATTAAGGAAAGAAAACACATTTTAATTAAAATAATTACATACTATAAATAATTCCTGCTGTGTATCAATTATTTATTAATCTGTGATTCTTTTAGGCTTTGGCGCCTCTATTCAAGCTAAGAATGAACAGAGGAATATATTTAACATCTTATACAACAATATAAAAAGGATTTGTACTGATGAAATCATTTCTTGGTGTTATTATTTTAGGCTGTCTATTTTCGAGAGAGATATACTTTTATTAGTGAAAATTATCTAATACCATCAATCTACTGAAAAAAAGTCCTTGTGAAGTGAAAATTACCACAATATTGGTCCTATTCATTTTTTCTCCCTTCGTCTCAGTTGTCGGGGTATTCTGTAGCAGAAATAATCAATTATATTTCCCAGTCGATGACACAACCCTCTTTAGAGCAAGGGGAGCTATATTTTTCCTGCATGTGTTTGGGAGTCTCGAAAACTATATAGAAAAGCGGGAAAAACTGCACAGGAGATGGTAATACTTTTATGATGTTGGACAGGGTACAAAAATAAACGATATACCTATCAGAGAAAACTGAAAAAAAAATCGAACAAGTTCTTAAGAGTAAAGAAACATCGTTGGGGATGGAAAACCAAAAAGTATTTATTCATAATATATTCTGTTTTCCATATTTGGTTAACAAACCCTTGCAACCAATAATTTAATGAGAAAAGGGTTTATTTTTTAATATATGATTGATTTTTGATTGTAGTAAAATACCTGATGCCTAAGAGCTGTTTTATTTAAATATAGGTAAGGTTATATAAGACATGATGGATGTATTCAAAATGTTGTTTAAATTAAATTTTCATATCAAGTATTTCAGATACTCCCTTGAATATTCAAATAACACATGAATATTCGATAATAAGCCATAAGATTGTTGGTTCATTTAACAGGTTCTAGGACACCCTTCTCTTTTAAAATAAGCAGTTTTAGGTAAAAAATCATCACTGTGATCAGGCTCCTTCTACCCATACCAGAAAAACTCTGGATGAATGCAATCAACCAAATCATCTGATTTCGGAGAACAAATATTTCGTTAATAATCCCAAACGTAGCAGAACCAGAACAGGATTCAACTGTTAATTTAAGTTCAATTGAGTACCGCAAATGGCGC
This sequence comes from Coccinella septempunctata, assembly GCF_907165205.1. Lineage (NCBI taxonomy): Eukaryota > Metazoa > Arthropoda > Insecta > Coleoptera > Coccinellidae > Coccinella > Coccinella septempunctata. The sequence goes on along the minus strand of NC_058189.1, from coordinate 12,759,544 downwards.
AAATTATTAAATTATGTTTAATAAATAAATGCAAAGAATTATGAAGTTCATCGTCTATTCATTAGGTGGCGCCAGGGATACCAGATCATCTCAAACCATACAAAATGATCCAGTGCATTGAAGTTGAAACTTCGCATTCGTCTTCATTCTGAGTTGGTTTCTGAAAACGAAACAGACGAGATTACATGTGGTCTTTATCCATAAATACATATCTTTAAATAGGTCTTGTCTGAGATACAAGGTGCTCAAAGCAAAAAAATTATTACATTTCTTACTTCTTGAACTCAATTTTCAATTTGAAAAATCCAAAGCGGACTATTGTATTGAATTGAGTTTGATTTCCTCTGCATGAGTGGATATTGAAAAAATGCTGAAGAAAATTCTATTTTCTGTTGAATATCCTCAACTTTTTTTCACGTAACCACATAAGTACCTACATATTTCCAATTAAACATAGGTATATTTCTCCCCTATTATTGATATTAATGAAAGAATTGATATAACCATCACCTATTTGTGTGTCGTATACGTCAAAATAATTCATTGAAATAAGTAACATACGTTGTCGAATAATAGTTTGTTCCAACTATAATAATATGAGGACATCTTGAGCAGATGTCAGAAAAGAGTAATCATAACTTTTATTCCATTATTTTTTAGAAATTCGTTATAATGCAAGATATGATTAGTTCCAGTTATCCGTATGCAAGTTTCCTGTTCTTATTAGAATTCCTGAATTGCAGTTGCAATCAAAAGTAAATTAAATATCGAAATGTATTTTGAGCTCGTTAGTATATATTATTCATTGTCAAATTCGTGAATCGATTAAATGAAGGCAAAAAACAAACAAGAGACTCGTCTTCAATTTATAATAGCGGACAATGAAATTTGATTCTTACCAGTCAAGAACATCCTGTACTTAACGGCAGAAGGCTAATTCATTATCCATATTTTTTCGTCTATAGCAGGCTTAACAACAAGTATTATTCATATTTATGATCTCTTTCCATAGGAGTTCATTCCCTAACGACTTCACCCTTTATATTTATTGGGGTTGTTCTTATCTCCCAAACTCAGAATTATGAAAAGTCCTGAATTAATGAAATGGAGTAACAGTAAAAATTCTATTGGGCTGACATTAGTCTTTGCAGGGACCTTCGTTTTGAGAGGATTCTTCTTTCCCATTACGAAAAATAATGCTTTTTCCAATTGTTGCTCAATGGAATTATACTTTAGGAACAATGAAATTATATGAAAATATTAGATGAACATGTATTTTGAAAATTCTTGAAAATTCAAACATATGTTTCAAAAAATCTCCCTCTTCTGCCAAACCATTGAGCGTTTTTTATGAAGAACAGGTTCAATATTGAATGGCCATACAAAAAGCATACATCAGAACAGTGCCTTCATATTCGATAAGAAGATGATTCGTCTCTTCAATTGATCAAGGTATTCTTGATGTTTTCAAATCTGTTTTCGAGAAAGCAATAAATTATTTTTTGTCGACGCTAGACGGGTCCAGAGTTTAGAGTTTTATAGGTACCTACCTATATTAATTTCTAGAGATGATAGTGCGTCCAAAAATAAGGGTTCTCTTTGGAAGTTAAAAGAGTAAATTTAAAATTAAAATTGTAGGACAAATCATAAACAAATTTTGCAGTAGAAAAATGGTTGAACAAATTTCTTTGTCAAGTTCAACACGAAAAGTAAACTAGAGTTATGCAATAAATTAAAAGAAAGAAGATGTCCACCGGAACTGTGAAAATTGGGAAATTGGAGTATCGAGCCATCATCAAGTACCTGTATTTAAAAGGGTTAAGAGTTAAGCAGATTTACGAAGATATGCTTAATACCTTTGGTGATCAATGTCTTTCGTATGGGACCGTGAAAAATTGGACTGCAAGCTTCAAAAGAGGTAAATTTTCCATTGAAGATGATGACCGATCGGAAAGGCCAGTTTCTATGTCAGTCCCCGAAAATGTCGATGCAGTTCATGACATGATTTTATCAGACCGTCGAATTGGGCTAAAACGGATATCTGAAGCACTGAATATTTCATACGAACGCGTTCATCATATAGTTCACGTCAATTTAGATATACGAAAAATTGCTGCAAAATGGATCCCCAAATGTTTTATGTTGACCAAAAGCGTGCAAGGGTAGAAGCATCGCGTTCGATCTGTGCTCGATTTGAAAACGATGTAGAAATCTTAAACCGGATTGTTACTTCTACGATCCAGAAACAAAGCAACAATCGATGGAATGGTGACACTCTGGTTCTCCAAGACCTAAGAAGTTTCGTGTCCAAAAATCTGCTGGAAAAGTTCTTGCTTCAGTTCTTTGGGATTGCCATGGAGTAATCATGATTGATTTTTTGGATAAGGGTAGAACAATAACCGGAGATTACTATTCGACATTACTGACCACTGTACGGGAAAAAATTAAAAATAAAAGACGCGGAAAGCTATTCAAAAGTGTTTTGTTTTTACAGGACAACGCCCCTGCACAGAAATCCCACGTTGCCATGCAAAAACTTCGTGATTCAGACTTTGAATTACTAGAACACCCCCCTTACTCACCAGATTTGGCTCCATCCGACTATCATCTCTTCCCTCAACTCAAAAAAAGTTTAAAAGGTCCTAAATTTTCTTCCATCGAGGAGGCAATAAAAGTTGTGGAGGTCTGGTTTGCAGAGCAAGAAGAAACATTTTTTTGAAAGGTCTAGAGACGTTGCAGGTTCGCTGTAATAAATGTATCTAATTAAGAGGAGAATGTTGAGTAATAAAATATTTTGACATTGAAATTTTGTTTGGTTCTATAGTAGGCTAAGAATGTTTTAATATATCCTCGTAGGTAACGATATAGATATAATAGTAGAGTGATGGTGAGATGAACATTTTGAGTACAGCAATTCATTGTTTAGGAACCGAAAATTGGCTCATTTGTCGGCAAATCGCTTCCAACAGCTGATATCTCATATACATAACAAAAATATTGAGTGCCATAGAAGAACCATGGACTTACCATATTTATTTGCATCAACCCTAGATAAGATATTAAGTTCTGATGTTAAAAAAAGCGAAATGAATAGAAAATAAAAGAGCATCAATCATTTTGATCATTTTTCTTCTCAATACTTTTCAGGACATCACTTGTTGTTTAATATTTACTTATATAATTCCAAAATGTCTAGAATACATAAATGTTACATAATCGGTTACAACCAACTCTGAGTTTGCATGTTTCACATGAATTTGTATGCGTATAAAAGTAGGTACATTCGAAAAAACTGTGTTGAAAGCATGAAGGTTTTCTTCAGACACTTCCACAAAAGTGTTCGCTACATCGACCCTAATTTATGCAACTCCCATATCTCAATATTAAGTTTTTTGTGATGTTTGCAAATGGCAAATATCAAATGGGATCAGAAATTGGATGCTCCCTGGTTTCCAATTCAGATAGGTCGGTGACAGGTTTGTGACGTTTAGCGAGGACATCTATCGGTCCATCGAATCGATCTGGATAGACGAGTGCTGCGAGATGAGATGGGAGCATAAGAAGCAGAATTCCTTCACTACACCCTCCTCGAAATGTTAATATATTGCGACGAGTTTCATTCAGAGGCGGACCACTCGTTTTTTATAGGATGTATCGTCCAACCATAATGTTTCTCTTTTCTATAGGTTTTTTCTCTCATTTTCACTTAGATACTGGTTGCCCCGAAATTAATGCAACAACATTTGGTCACTGATTCTGGAGACAAAATAAAGAGAACCCCATTTTTGACCTGTGCCAGGCAAATCCCTCTTTAAGTGTTATAGCCTCCTGAATTTCCCTCCTAAAAATTGCCAGTCATTCAAATCAGAGGAAATGACAACCGTAATAATACTCACACATCTGGAGAGCTATTAGATATAGCAGACAAATTCATAGGTTAATTTTCAAGCTCAGCTAGAAAGCTAGATAAACACTCATATCTACAATGCTTCATTTGAACATTATAAAAATATATTTCAATTGCAACACATTATTGTTTGAGCAGTGACACCACAAGATATAACAGAAGTTTGCAAACATCTCAAAAATAAGAAAACCTATGGATAGAATGAAAACCCTGGAGCCTAAAAGAGATGTTTCAATCCATATTATAAAGAACTCGCTTGAGTATGGAATATTTCCGAATTAATTAAAATCTGCAGTTGTCACAGAAATATACAGAGTGTCTCGAAATAATTGCAACAACATTTGGTCACAGATTCCCGAAACAAAATTGGAGACCTTTATTTTTTTGACAGGAGTCCCCTCTCTGTCTGACTAAACCATGAATTTCACTCTTGAAAATAGTTCTTTCTTTTTATTTCAGTCATATAAAAATTATTGAATTCGGTAGACAAGCTTTTTATGATATGCAAAATCCCACCTATACAGGGTGAGTCCTTGACTCGTACAAATATTTTAACAGTACCTAGATTCTTGAGGTCAAAAGAAACACTTTTTCCTTTACCATTTTTTTTGAATCGGCTCGGTTTAAGATACAGGCTGTTGAAAAACCATAAAAACATTTTATTTTTAGTTCAATCTCACAACAGTTATTTGAAAGAACGCGAAATACGACAAATAGTGTTTCCCGAAGTGTTTCACATACCTAATATTTTTCTAATTTTGAATAGGATGTTGCTATGAATTCAAATTAAAAGTACCAAAAACGTTTTTAAAAGCTTCCCTCGAAGTTCCTAAAATCGTCTAGTGATGGAAATTATTCAATTTTTCACCCTGTTACTATGAAAGCAAGTATCGTTTCATTTTGCTTTGCTAACTGGTATCGAGAAGTAAAACGTTTCAACACGTCAATGATTTTTAAAAAGTATTAGTTTTTATGTCGAAATTAGAAAAACGTTTTTATCGAATGAAATGAATTTCGGAATATAGTTTTTCATTTATTTAAAGAATAATCTTCGTACACAGGATATCACCCACGTCGCCTCATTATGACCACTAAGTACCATAAAAATACCAGAAATTCAAAGAACCTAACTCTTGAAACTAAGTTGGACGTTATCTAATGAATTCTTGAACGTTTTGTAAAATAAAAGCACTCTTCATATTTTCTCGCATTGGCTAAATGCCACTATGTTTAAAAGATCCACTAATGTGTACAGGGTGGGTAAAATTCGTTTTCTACTTAAAGGATCTCGAGAACTATAGCATCTAGAAGAAAACGGTGTCACATTTCCGAGTTCTTTTTCGGAGAAACAAAGAATGGTGAAAACCGCAGCCTCCTACGATACTTTGACAATTTCGTAAAGTTCTCATAACTCTTTTGTCTTTGAATTTACAAATCTGAAACTTGAACCTTCTACAGGCACTTTTTTACGTAGAATCCACTGATGAGCTAAAAATATTTTTTCATTTCGAATCATTAGGTGAACTTTCATTTTTTTAATGAGAACTTTTATTGAATTTGTTAATTTTGAATTGGAAAAAAATCTTTTGTCAGTAGATTCTACGCATGAAAGTGCCTAAGAAGGTTCAAGTTTCAGATCTGTAACTTCAAAGACAAAAAAGTTATGAGAACTTTTCGGAATAGTCTAAATCTCGATTTCTGTTTATAACTTGAAATCTAAAAATGATAGGTCGATTCTGTTTTCAGATTTGGATTAGTCATAAAAAAAGAGCTCGAGAATGTGTCATCTGTTTTCTTCTAGCTGCTATACTTCTCGAGATCCCCTCAGAAGACAACGAATTTTGCCCTCCCTGTACTGTCATAGATTTAGCTTGTTTTTCTGAAGGGAATTTTGTGTCTCCAAGTTAAAGTTAAAATGACTACATCTTTTTATCAGGGCCAAATCGGAAAAATGGTATAGGAAAAAAGTGTTTCTTTTGACCTCAAGAATCTACTGTTGAAATATTTGTTCGTGTCAAAGACGCACCTTACACTTTTAGCTGGCCAGAATATTTTTGGAAGCACTAAACATTAATCGCGTATTTTACGTTAGAAAGACTATTCAACTGGAAAACTTTCTTGTCTCTTGAAATTTTTTCATGAAAAGAAAGAATTTTGAGCAAAATCTAAAATTGTGAGTAACAAGTAGATTTTCATAAAAATCTTGAAATGCGTTCAATTATATTTTTATGTGTTTCAAAAATCTTGCGTTCCATAAAAAATTATAGGAGACAAGATAGGTTTTCAATTGATTGATGTATTATACATCATGATGTTAATTAATAAAAAAACCAAAGTACTCTGAGGAAATTTCACATTCCACATTGAATGTGGATTGATTTACGGATAAACTTCAGTTTGCTTTCAGTCGATAACTCAGTCATGAGAATTCAGAATATCACTCTAGCATCAAATTATGATCTACTTTTATACGTTCATTCAATGATTCTTTATTGTTAATTCTTCAATGTATTTAGGAATGAAAGAGTTTTAGTGATTTTGTTTTTGAAATCGAGTGATTAACAAATCGTTGATCCAGAAATCAAAGTTTCATGAAACACGGTGCAAAAATTGTACGCAATATGCATAGGTAATTGATTTGAATTCCTTGCTCTCATTGAAACATCCACTAGAAATTTTCTCGCAAAATTTCAATTGCAGTTATATTTTTTCTAGTATTGAGCTGAAAAATGTTCTTGTGGCCTGGTGGTGACCCTATGATGACCTTTTCTCCGTCTTGTCAAAATTTCTTAAATTTATTTTTGTATTTGAAATGCAAAATACAAAATATTTTCAAGTCGTGGATTTCATATAGGTATTTCGACTCATTTATGATATAGGTATTAACAGTGAAATGCCTCGAATTGTAATCCTATAGCTGATCATATCTGGTTCGTACTGGCATTAAAGTAGGCAGTAGTTCGCCATAGTAACAATAATTGTTACCCTAAAGCCGTTGGTTTCACTACTTCTATAAATTCTTTTACGTATTCTTATTTTATGGGCAAGTGAAGATTCCTGCAGACTACTTTGGCGTGAAGTGGGACCACGTCATAATGCGCATGATTCAAAAGTCTAACATACGATTTTGCGCAGGAGCGTTCAAATTGTTCTGACGTGACGTGGGAATGCACATCCCACGTAACAACAATTTGAACGGCTGGTTAAACAGCCACAGAAAGACAATAGTTCTTCAAAACTACTCTGCTGAAACAATATTCCCATTCTCTGCGTATTATCTTTGACAACCCCTAAAATGTACAAATTACCTACTACATCTTATATCAACCAAAATATAAGCTTTTTCTTCTCCTAGAAACGCTTTGACCATTATCAATCGATAGTTTGTTTGTGTGACGGGGAATAATGAAATATTTTGGACAACTGTGAATTTTGGTGTCAAAAGACAAGGTTATAATGAGCAATTCACTTCATTCTTTTTGCTTCCCAATTCGTTGAAATAAAGCAGCAGCCATTCGATTTCTTCGCTGGAATTTCTAGTTGAAAATTGAGATTCCCTCCTCTACATTCGACCCATCACACGCATACGCCGCTGTCCCATCCAAATGTTAATATATTCTGAAGAGTTTAATTTAGCACATAGCGTCCCGGGGATGAAAGAGGACAAGGGGTAAGGGAACGACGATCTGATATTCCGATCGCATCCTCGCTCGCGCATTGTGGACACAGGAATATATTAAAAGTGGATTCGGATTGTTGACGTTTGCACAGTCAGATTGCCACGGTAGAAGGATGGGACGCTGGAAAGAAGAGAGGAGAGTAACTGGCGTGAGAACTTCAAAGGATATTTCCTGTTCCTGATCGACCAACTCTCATATAGGACTAGGAGATGTGTTGGTTGTACAAGACGTATTGGATGACGCGCCATTATATCGATTTCGTTTCGGTAGGGTTCAATTAAACATTTTGTCCATTAGCAGAAGAACACTGCAACACTGGATTAGCATTTGACAACCAAGAAGTTAAAATTGGGTTCTTAGGAATTCGGACAATTGTCGAATCATTAATCTGTCCTATTACCTATACATCCAGAGTATATTGCGAAAAATCCAAATTGAACCGAAATTTTAGAAAAAAATATTCCCAAACCGAATCCAAAAGATTTTGGTGCAAACGGCCTTCAATATAGTTAGTTTTTTTAGTCTATGGTTTGTTAAGAAGGTTACATTTCACTGCGATGTGAAGGTCTATTGTGCCACCCATCAGAACTGTTTTCAAAGGGCCTTCTTCAATGACGGCTCGTCAGGGTATGCAGTGTCGGCCGGGCCGACCCAAAAATAATCGAGAAATAGAAAATAGGTAATTATAATTAGTTTATTCTTCGAAACTTATTCCAAATGATCAATTTCGATATTCAAATCTCGATTAATTCCCTAGTATAACGTACTACAACTTAATTCGATCAACATGACGCCCCAGTCGGCCTGAATTACTTTATATTATTTCGAAGTTCTCTTTCCTTACGCTAAACACGCTAGGTCGGCCAGCCGCACCAGCCTAGCGAAACGCTTCAAGTTATGGTACCGTACAGCACCTACGTCGCACGCAGTTATCACCAAGTTGAACTGTACAATACATCGTATTACGTCTCTGCTAGATACATACATGGTCGGCCAGCACGGGTTGGGCCTACCTTGCTATGTTTTGGGTGTTCAGTTTTCATATTTCTAGATTTCCTCATTGTCCATTGACTCTATTGCAAAATATTATATTATCAAATGAATAGTTAATCATTAAATATTATGTCTATTTTAGGAAAGAGCGTATTCGTACCGTTTAAGAGTAGTTTAGTCAATGAAAATATAATTATAGTTAGATTTTTTGTTTATTAAATGAATAGTTGATTTTTGAAAGAGGGTATTCGTACCGTATAAGAGTAGTTAAAAATTAACAAGAAAACTAGTGAATTTGATCGATTGCAAATAAAAAGTTAACGAAACGTCGCACGGCGCACTTCTATGAAAAACTAATTTGGGGATTCTGCGCCCTTGCTTCACCCAAATGAACCCCTCTTTCATACATTGCATAGTCGAGATACACGCACTGCGCACACTTACCCACTGCGCTCAGTTACCCCGAACGACTCTATTCATTTGCTAAGAACGAAAAACCGTCTATTACAGTCCAGCCTGCAAATTGATAGCCGAGCCGCGGCCGAGGATAGCAAGCAAGCGAGACAATATAGGCAGTTTTTTGCCGAGGTACATATTACATTTTTTCGACGACCTCACATACATTTATGAAAGTAAGAAGTTACCCTTTTTATAGACTCATCAAGGTGTCCATAATGGTCAATTCACTGAACTCTGGTCACTATCCATGCTGGTAAAATCTAGCCGATTTCGTGAAGAATTAATTTGGCCACATCAAATGACAGTTATTGCCACAGACACTTAGATTTTCACCAAATTCTATATTCACAAAATTGATTAAATCTAATATATTGCTTAGTGACGAAAAGTAAATCAGTACGAAAAGTGAATCAGGAAATTAGTACGTAAAATGTCATCTTTTGTTCAGGTCGACGAAAAACGTATTTTTCGGCTCACTTTTTATCACCTCTTTTGATTCGCATAAAAAACTGAATTATTCCAGTAACAATTCCTTGAAAAAATAACATTACTTATAGCTGAGGAGCAGTTAGCCGGTTCAATCTATCGAAAAGCCACATTATTCAACAAAGCGGTCATAATAATGTTCACATCGCTAGTATTTCTTCAGTTCCTCAATATTTAGGGTAGATAATAAATATGAAAGAATAAAATCTAATTTGTAAAAAGCAAACTATAGGCCCCTGCGCATTCACGTCTCGAACGTCGAAAGTCGCTCCCAAACGGGCGCCATCAATTACTCCGAAGGCAGTCACGTTCAACGGCAGAGCAATATTTTCTGGTATCGAAAACAAAGCCCGTATGAGGACGTTTTCCCAGATACATTTTTCATGTAAATGGTGTCGCCTATCGCATAAAGCAATCGTTTACAATACATAAATCCGCGGAAATCAAAGCTCTGGTCGTTGCTGCTCGTTTGCCTAAGCTAGGATGTGGGAGTAATCTATCGGACGCTTGCGGTTATATTGCGATGGACGTTGAGGCAATTTTTGTCGTTCTTTCCCTTGTTCTTCGCGCCCTTCTTATCGATGTTTTGTTCGTTTATTGTTATTAGTATAAGTCGGATGATGATCTTGATCATTTGGTTTTAAAATCGCATAATACAAGAACTTTGTTCTAAGATCATTGTAGAAAATGTCTCATGAGTTGGATGGTATATGACTTTAGCCTTGCGGCTTTCACACTCCTCTCCAGAGGAACATTCACTCATCCCATATATCTCAAATATCGAAAGGATTAAGCTCTGTTGGAACCCTTTCCAGGTTTTCGGGCTCGTAGTGGTGGTCGGGTTCGGGCCGCTCCTCTGCTACTTACTTTAGGTTGGAGTCGAGGTTGGAGTCGTGATCCACCCGCACTTCCTGTCGAAGCAGATGGTGTTCTTCTGCATTTCCCATTGCGTACAGTTCTCGCCGTTCCAAGCAGCACCGCCTTCTGCATGACTTTATAGATATTTTCGTCCAACTGAAGTTTCCTCAAGTTCTCTAATAGTTTCTTTTGTATCGGGCCTGTAGATGAAATGACAATAGGGATGGTCTTGATATCTTTCAGCTTCCACTGTCTCCAGGTTTGTTCCTCTAGATCTCTGTATTTTGAAATTTTTTCGGTGTGCCAATCTAGAAGATTGTTATTATTTGGAATCGCCACGTCGACGAATAGTGCTCAGTTCCCATTCTTATTCAGCAATACGAGGTAAGGTCTATTGTGAGTTATTTTCCGGTCTGTGAGAACCGTGCGATCCCAGTAGAGCTTGTAATGATCATTTGACGTTAGAAGTTGGCACTTTATTGCCAATTCTTGGTAACAGCATCATGTCTATTCTTGTAGTCCGCGCCTACGAACTTCTGATATCCCCCAGTGATGTGCTGAATAGTTTTATGTGTCGCACAGCCATAACGATAGCTATCGTCCTTTACTGAGGCATCCTTGGCGATATATATGGCGAGGATGAAGCCCTCTGTCTCGGAAAACAACCTATCGGAAGTCAACCAGTAGTTCGACGCAGATATGTCGACGTAATCATGATTGTCCTTGTTCTGGTGCCTTCCATGCAGAGGTTTGCCAATCTGTTTCTGCTTTCTGCAGAGTGTTCGACAGTTTCCAAGTGGCCCTGTTATAGCTGCAATGGAGTAGAACTATCAGCAACACAAACTACTCCATGCAGTTCTGACGAAGCAGCCTTTTGCAGGAAATATTTTCCTCTACCCCTCTATCCCCGAGGTGTCTTGGCAGCTCTGTCCGCTCTATTGAGCTTTTGGGGTGATGTTTATTATGTTTTGTCAGCATCGTCCTTATTTTTCTTTATGACTTTAGCCTTACGGCTTTCATACTCCTCACCAGAGGAAAATTCACTTAACCCAGATATCTCAGATATCAAAAAGGATTAAGCTCTGTTGGTACCCTCTCCAGGTTTTTGGGCTCGTGGTGGTGGTGGTCGGGTCCCTGCCGTCGGTGGGATTCCTGCTCCACTCGCACTTCCAGTCGGAACAGACGGTGTTCCTCTGCATTGCCCATGTACTTGCGTACAGTTCTCTCCGTTCCCAGCAGTACCGCCTTCTGCATGACACAATATTTTGGTCCAACTGAAGTTTCCTCAAGTTCTCTGGTAATTTCTTTGGTATCAGGCCTGTAGATGAAATGGCAATAGGGATGGTGTTTATATCTTTCAGCTTCCACGGTCTCCTGGTTTGTTCCTCTAGATCTCTGTATTTTGAAATTTTTTCGGGGTGTCTATCTAGAAGATTGTTATTATTTGGAATCGCCACGTCGACGAATAGTGCTCAGTTCCCATTCTTATTCAGCAATACGAGGTAAGGTCTATTGTGAGTTATTTTCCGGTCTGTGAGAACCGTGCGATTCCAGTAGAGCTTGTGACGATCATTTTCCAATGCAGCAGCTTGATGGTAATTGTAATAGGGAACCTTTTTTTGACGTTAGAAGTCGGTATTTTATTGCCAATTCTTGGTGAAGAATATTGGCAACAGCATCGTCTCTATTTTGCGTGCCTTCTGACATCCCCGGTGATGTACAGCTATCGTCCTTCACTGAGGCATCCTTGGAGATATATTTCATGTAGTTCCTTATCGGAATCACCTGGTCTTGGATGGCGAGCATGAAGCCCTCTGTCTGAGGAAACAACCTTCCGGAAGTCAACCAGTAGTTCGACGCAGATATGTCGAAGTAATCATGGTTGACCTCGTTTTGGTGCCTTATATGCAAAGGTTTGCCAATCAGCTTCTGCATTTTGCTTTTTGCAGATTGTTCGACGGCTTCCCAGTGGTCCTGTTGTAGCTTCAACGGAGTAGAGAACTATCAGCAACAAAAACTACTCGATGGAGTTCTTGTTCAGGAAATATTTTCGAAGTCCTTCAATTTCCTGGGACATGCGGTTGGACAAGTCAACAATTCCTCTACCCCTGAGGTGTCGTGGCAGCTCTGTCCGCTCTATCGAGCTTTTGGGGCGATGTTTATTATGTTTTGTCAGCATGGTTCTTATTTTTCTTTAAAAATATTACTATCCAGGAAAGGACAGGTTTCCCCATATGAGTGGTTCTTAAGCCAGCCAGCTCTGGACACTTGCAATACCATGTGTTCAGCTGTTTCTGCTTCTGATCCACAGAGTTACAGACCTCATCTGCTGACTTTCCCATACGGTACAAATGATACTGACAGTGCCCCGTTGATTTTCTAAACTTAGTGTTATTAACGGATCCTATAACTTCTTCAAGCAGATGTGAGTAAGTAACATCAGTTAGGTATACTTCGATGATTATCATTTCCAAGAAACATGGATTAGTAGAAGAGGCCCAATTGAATGGTCATCCCGCTCTCCTAACTTGACTCCTTTAGAATTTTTCATCTGGGGACATTTAAAGTCGATTATCTATAAACACAGCACCGAGACGTAGATAATTGAGAGTAAGAATACGCACAGCATGCCGAGAGTTGGAGTTTTATAAAACGTGAGGGCCAACATTATGAAAATCTTTTATAGCAGTACTTTTTCATTATTTTTAGTTTATTTCCAATTCTTGCTATTGTAACTATTATAGTCTTTTTTTTATTTATTGAAAAAAGTCAAGGGTACGCAATTTTTGAAAAGACAATCGATTTACCTTCGAAACAATGATTCACTCAACCCTCCTTTGAGACTTTAGGGTTTGCTCTCTCATCATGACGCTCACAGGGTTTATACAAATTGATTGGAATCAGCTGTATAAAATATTCCCCTACGAACAATATTTACATCTTGCAATTTTTCTTATTTTGCATGGGAAGCCGAAACCAAATTTTGATATTTTGTCGATTTCGAAAATGCATCACAACTTCTTTACTTTCGAAAATGTCTAAAGACTTTCTACAGGCACTCTTCCGCTGGGTGTACAAGACTATTCTTTTTTTTTTATCTCCTGTACTAAGGATGGAAAAAAAAACTCCGTCATTTTAAATACGAATGCATTCTTTTTTTGATCTCATATTATAAAAAAATTTGCTCTTCAAAAATATATATAGGTATATTTGTCGATATATTACTTACATCCTCGAAGCAAAATCAGCATAAAAGTGAAATAATCACTAACTATCGAGTATCTCATATATTATTCTATGAATGAAAAAATTCTTCATACATTATAATGTAATAGTAGAGGTGAATGAGATAAATTTTTTGCTCTAGATTATTTCCAAAAAGATGTTTTGCCAGAGATACACAACAATATATCACAACGATATGGACTCACAGGTACTCCATTCCCCGCGTTATGCTGTTGAATACGATGAATTCTGTTAAAAAAAAATGTCGAATATGAGTAATGGTACTCAATTTGAGAACTTTTTATGAGTTAAATATTAGAATTGATTATAATATTTCTGGTCGATATTTATTCAAATTGAGTGAATTACATGATTTTATTGAAGTTATAGATGTTTCAGCTAACAAATTAAATTCTATGATCCTATCATAGGGATGGAGAGAAATTTTGTGGTCGATGTTCCATAGAATTCTATCTAAAATTTAAATTTCACTAAAATGGTGAATTTCCTTGAGTAAGGAAGTAATATATCGATATACCTATACATATTTTTGAAACGCAATTTTTTTTTGTATAAAATCATACCACCCGTAGTTAAAATAGAGTAATTTTTTTTCACCCTTAGTAAAAGATATTAAAAAAAATAAATATTGTGTCGTATTCCCAGTGAAAAAGTGCCTATAGAAAGTTTTCATTGTTTCAGATATTTTTGAAAGAAGTTATGACACATTTTCGAAATCAAAAATATGAAAATTTGGTTATATCTTCAAGACAAATGAAGATATCGTGAAGCGGTTTCCACTGATGTACTTTTCATGAAAATCGAGCCCAGGACTCCTTACAACGATTTTACCTATCTAGACTAGAAGTTCCAAAAACAGCCAAAATCAAGCAATTTGGGCTCCCCTCTGCACTCCAATAGAAATCGTATTCTTTTCAGAGATGCTTCATCTAGTCGCTCCTTAGATCTTGAATCTTGATACTGATTCGTCTTGATCTTTATTTTCTGAAGTATAAGTGAAGAATTGATTTTATTATTATATGTCGCCATCATTGTTAGATCCTCCATAAAACATAAGCCAGTTTATTGAAGTCATGAAATCCTATATTACAACTCTTCTTCGAGAAATAATCAAACTGTTGACCGATTTTCCCGAATACAAGCCTGGTTTAGTTCCATATCGTCTTCAAAAGGTAATAAACGTTCTTAATCGGCAAGCAGTAGTATAAAGTGACTACACAAACTGTCAAAAAGTAAATTATGGTTGTAAGTTGTAATAACTCAATCACGATTCAAGTTTTATGTACCATCGGGCCAACGAGCAAAAATTAAATTCTCGGAAGAAAAAAGCTCAGTCTACGCTCGTGCAAAAAAAAACAATCTCGCGGGGACAATATAAATATTTTGTTTATGCATTCACAGCAAAAATTATGTTGACAAGAAAACAAAGGCGAGATAAGTCCTGATATGCTGAAAGGTAACCCCACAACTTATAGCTAACCTTTGGATGGTCGAACAGGGTAATAATGGATCGAGAGAGGCCACGATTGCCATGGATTCGATGATGATTCATCTGGTCTGCTGCCCATAGACATACTACAGACTGGACCTCTTTTTGCTTGAGTTTTCAACGCGCATAGATCCTTAATCAAATTTTTCTGGTATTCTGTAACTGTCGACTGGGAGAATGTGGATTATTTATTCATGCGAAAGTGGTCAATCAGAACACGGTGCTCTCCCTTATGGAGTCATTCTGAGTGTTTGAAACTGTCAATTTTTTTCGCATCATCGATGAATTATGTTCATGAGCTTCAATGTATTGCGATTCTCTATCAGAATATGCATATCCCGCCTGTCTATGTCGATGATAAAACACCTAAGAATATATATCATCTTTTTACCACGGAAAACAGTTATCCATGAAATCACTGTTAAAAACAATTTTTTTTTAATGAAAAAATTCTGGGGAAATGTGATAGCACCACGAAAATCTTCTTTTTTTTTGGGAAATATGTGGGAATAAACTTTATCCTGGCAGTCGAGCAGCGCTGCGCGAGTTAAGGACCTGGATGGGAGACAGCTCTGGTTATCACCTGAACGCAAAAGCTTCTGACACGCGTCGTTGTTTTTCTTATTTTCCGATTATACTTGCAAATCTTGTTTATTCCTATAAAAAATTGCTTTTACCCCATTGAAGAAGTGGAAATTATTCTATTTTCAGTCATTGAATTTTAGTTTCCTATCGAGACTTGAAATATCGACTTCTCATTTAGGTATTCCCATGCATCCAGTGGGTTGAATGGCTAATCCTATGTCAGAACAAATTTTCTGGAACCCTTAAGCTGGCCGCTTTGTGTACCTTAGCATAATATCACATCAGTTCAGGGTCTCAATATTATAATCTGATCGTGATTCTGAATATTTTCGACACTTTCTCTGGTACTTTATGAACTGTACACCCTGAATCAATATTTGAAACGTAAAAAACCATTTTTCTTCTTCGCTCTATCTTCCTCCATGTGTAATTTTTCAAGTTATCATACATGATGAATGAGTATCATTTCGGCCAGTCAAACGCTCCTCTTGCTCTTGATTTATCATACATCCAACTTTTTAATCAATAATTGTACCGAATTTTTAGATTTTCTAATCTAAATTATTGTCTATAGTTTCTTGCCAATTTTCAACAACATGGAGAGTATTTTTTCACTCACAACAATATTCCAAACACAATGATCGAATAATTGAAAAATCATAACCAGTAGTAGTCGGTGTTCTCATCTTGAGGAGCTGATACGGACAAGATTAGAATCTATATAAAGGTGGGCCAACAATATTCAACCCACTACCAATTTCAAATTTTGGTAGAGAACAATAAATTCACATTATGCTAGAGACTATGGGCTAATAAAATCAAACTAATGTTGATCAGGCTGAGGTAAAAATTAACAAAGAAATCGTTATGGAAATTAGACTAATCATCTTGTCAGTGGCGGATTTACATATTTGCCGCCAGTAGGCTATTCAAATTTTGCCGCCCTTACCATAATTATTAAGTTCAAAATATTAATGACAATTTTTGTGTCAGTGAAAATGTAACTTAGAGATTTGTACACGTTGGTCCTAATAACTACTCATAATAATTATTGTGACCTAGGGAATTGTGTCAGTTCCCGAGTTTCCAGATAATTTTTACAACGCAACGATTGATTTTGATTGATTTTGGATAGCTTGATCCATTCTTAATAAATAAGGTCTCTTGTAGTTTCTTGGAAAAATTCGCGTAAAAACAAAGTGCATATTGAATATTTCTGCGTTTGTGCACACAATCATCTTGATTAGTCTATGTGACAAAAATCTCAAGATGATTTTTTGAGAATGGATCAATGGTGGTATGCACCGTTTGATTGAACGAAGTTTAAGCTCTAAAACGACGTTTAAGCATAGAATAATCTCTATGGAAAAAAAGGATGTATAAGGAATTAATCTCGTTTAATGAAACGGTGCATATGGCCATAAGGTATCCAAAGTTAATTTTTTATTATAAGATATGAATATCGAAAAAGTTTCATGCGGATCAGGAATGGATTTTTCTACATTTCTATCATAGACGAACAGAACCAAAAATTTTTTAATGCCTTCCCGCCCGTATAAAATATCTGCTTGATTTAATACGTGAAAGTTTATTAATTTTCAATAAAAAAAAAACAAAAACTGCTTTTCGGGTGCCATCTTTTGGGGGCTGTAACTAAGCAGGGGCACAAAAAAAGACCTTCCCTACAATTCATATTATTATATGTATTATAATCTAACTGATGATGACAATAAAATAGGAATGTAAGTCATAAAAGTCTCACCTCGGGTTTCATAAAGCTTGATCAGGGAATCAACGCTTGATTGACCAACAGAAGACGTCAATTTGTTTTCAATCGATAATTCAGTCATGATCATTCATAATATCATTCTCGTATCAAATTATGGCTACTTGTTCAATATATTCAGCAATGAAAAGGTTTCAGTGATTTCTTTTTTGAAATCAAGCGTTGATGGCACAATCAAAGTTTTATGAAACCCGCTGTGAAAATATCTTTCTGCGATGTCGTCATACGAAATTTTGACTTTATACACAAAACAGCCAAAGCGTTCAGCTTTTCTTGGCTTAATATGGTTCTTAGGTACCTAACTTTTCACCTTTTTGAGGCAAAAAAAGCTTGTCTCACCCGAACAATTAGTCGCTGGTGTATTACAGAGGGTGGGCAAAATTCTTTGTCTACTGATGGAAACTCGAGAACTATGGAAGCTGGAAGAAAACGGATGACAAATTTCGAAAAGTTCTCATAAGTTTTCTATCTTTGGAGTTAAAGATCTGAAACTTGAACCTTTTACAGACCCTTTTTTACGTAGAATCCACTGATGAGCGCCAAATATTTTTTCATTTCGAAACATTAGGCGAATTTTCGTTTTTTTTTTTAATGCAAACTTTGATTGAATTTGTTATTTTTGAATTGGAAAAAATAAATTCTGTCAGTAGAATCTACGTATAAAAGTCACTAAGAAGGTAAGTTTCAGATATGTTACTTCAAACACAAAAAAGCTATGAGAACTTTTCGAATTCGTCAAAATCCAAATTTTTGATTATATATATTTTTGAGTAATAAAAAATCTAGAAATGATAGGCCGGTTCTGTTTCCATATTTGGATTAGTCATGTAAAAAGAGCTTGAGAATGTGTAATCCGTTTTTTTTCTAGCTGCGATAGTTCTCGAGATCCCCTCAGTAGACAACCAATTTTGCTCACCTTGTAAATAGAGCCATGGATACGAACTTCTGGACAAACATTTCTTGAATTGTGTTTTCGTAGGAACCGAAGAAACACATCCCAATGATTTGGAATCTGGTTTCACCAAAATTTTTCACCCTCACGAAGTTTCAGTATAGAGTCCAAAGCGGCCGAAATAAGAGTCAAACAGGAAAATAGTAATGATGCACTACTTGGTCAGTTTTTTTATAATTAGGGAAAATCAGATGTAGATAGATATTAAAATATCTATGAAATACAAGTATTTCAATTTCTTCGTGCAAACAAAATTGTCCCCAAATTTGCCGCCCCCTGAAATCTGCCGCCCTAGGCTGCAGCCTACTTAGCCTCTATGGTAAATCCGCCACTGCATCTTGTGGGTTCAACCTATACGACAATTTGAATAAAAAATATCAACCGACTGACGACGCACCATAAAACTCAGTAATCTACCCGAAAATAAGCCGCATGTTGTAATGTCATCAATTAGATTGAAATGTCAAAAGAATTTTGTTGCAAAAATATCATGGCCTACCAGATAGCAGATCTTTGACGAGCACTGACAGAAGTGCTCCCGAATCTAGAGCACTAAGTACTGATTTTTCACAAAAGGCTCACGATAACTAAGCACATTATGAAAGTAGTAAAACTTGCGAGCACTGAGAACTTTTTCAAAACCTGTTGAAAATAAGATTTTTTTAAGATAGGAACTGTATTCAATTCAACGTATGTACAATTTATGAAAACGGATCATTATTGACGGATAAAAAAAAACAGAAGAGGAAAGATAAGAAAGAGAACACTACCGTTTCGAGTTTTCATATGGGAAAATAATAATTTCATGAATTCCATAATCAATTAGAATTTTTCTGTTCGCGTTAATGATATCAATTTCCTCAACCTTATTTAAGTATTGAAAATTTAAAGGAACGTTTATGGTCTTTGCAGAATTTCAGTAAACACCGAATGAATTCTTAAACCAAGCATAGAATTCCTATGAACTAAACGTGGTTTAAGAATTTAATCTTTCTTACTGAAACGGTGCAGTATTAGTGTTGATGAAAAGTTTTTCTCACATCACTAATTTTTTTTGGTAATTTCTCATGAAAACCGATTTTGGACTTATATCAACAACGTAGAAGAATGCTCCAGATATTCAATAAAACAAATACGAGTTTTACAATTTTATAACCATACCGGTCAACCATGAAGGTATTGAACAGGCCCGAAATTGCTTGTATGAAGAAACGATTATTTTTCAAATGTTTCCAGCAATAGTTATCAGATTTTATTGGAAATGATTATTCCGCAAAAAAAACAATAATATTCTAACAGCGGGTTTCGATCAACGATTTGACAGTCACTCGATTTCTAGAATGAAATCACTGAAACTTCTTCATTTCTGAATATAAGATTATTGAAGAAGTAGTAGTATTGATTGGACGTATCAATACATATTTTGATGCGAGAATGATATTTTGAATGATGAATGAAATATCGATTCAAAGCAAATTGACGTCTATTCGTTAATCAAGCGTTGATTCCCCGATCAAGCTCTATGAAACCCGGGGTGCTTATATTTGGGAAATTAGTAAGTAAGTAAATATTTATTTCATTAATTGTAACCTCGATTACAAAGATGAAATAGGTCAGCTTATACTCCATTCACAAATTACAGAAGCTAACATATTCTTTAGAATCTTATAAGGTTCACAATTCATCATCAATTTGTGGTTCTCTTTATTGAAACTATTAATTGTTCGTCATAACTATGTTTTAGAAAAAAAACAAGGACAAATACGTCTAGTATTATTTTCGTTTCAGTAATTCACAAAATAATTGTATGTTTGCCATAGAAGCCATGAAAATAATAGACAGAATTTTATTCTGTCTATCTGATACCCTATATTTAAGTCCAAATTCCAAATATTACCCTTGTTGCCTATTTTGAGTGAAAAATATTCTATCAATATTTGAAGAATAAGATGTTAAAGATTGGAAATTTGCATACTAAATATAATAATAAATATTAATACGTTGACATCTACTTGTTTCTCACTACATTCAGTCAGGCTGAAGATCACCGAGTTCAATTTCTTTCCTGATTGTTCAATTTGGATACACAATTTCAAATTTTCATCTATTAAAACTGCATACTCTACACTTGAAGGGAAAACTTGTTTGCTCCATTCTGTAGAGAAGTAGGAAGAGATAGTTTGCTGCCTATTCAGTATAAGCGTATTGTCACAGCACCAGCCATAATAGCCATATAGCTCCTTGAATTATAATTCAAAGCATTCAATCGATGTTCGTATGTTGTCACATTCGGTCAAGACATTTGTCTCGTCAGCAAAGTTCAATAATGAGCAATTGGTTGAGGCTGTTGATGTATACTTCACTTTCATTTTAGCACTCGGTCTCGGTTGGCGATGGAAATTTGACACAATCCACTCTGTGCAGTACGGAAATGTGGGGTTATGACGCTTGTCAAAACATTTTCACTTCGGAAAATTTGAACCTCTTCCAATTAATATATATGATTGCTTTTTTCGTAATGAAATTTCCACTATTAAAGTTTTAACTGGTTTTCTTTCATGTCCAAACATCAAATTATGAAACTGGAATAGCAAGTTTTCTTTCTTGAAAAAATTTTTTTTTTCTTTTGTTTCAGTCCTTCATTTCTTACCATCGCTAGCTCTATTAATATTCAGACCACAAAAAAAAAGTTCTCTATAAAAATTTATATATAATATCCGATTGAGTGTTGGAAATACCAAGACCTGCTTAGCAGCAGGCTCATTCGGCAGATGTGCATATTTGTCTGAATGGTCTAAGCAGCCATGGACATAGTAAAAAAAGAAGAAGAAGAAGATATGAAGTCGAAAATATGTGACGAAAATAATTGACGTTTATACAAACTGAAGGTATGTATACCGAATCTAAGTATTTGCATGGAAAATACAAGGGATCAGTTCTTAAATATTTATTTTTGCTATGGAAGAAAATTGAATTATTGACACATAATATGCAGTAGCTTGAGAAGATGTTGGTTATCAGTTCCAAAATGGTAGTTACGGCGAGATGATTACATTTCCTCGCGTCCTGGTTTGGAACTCCCAAATTCGTTTATTCAATAAAATATAGATATAATACAACGTCCAGTTCTGAAATAATAATTTTCTGTAGTTAATTAGTGAAATCTTTGAATGATTGTGTCCGTATAAAGTGATTATTGTGTTGTTTTCTGCATTGAGCACGTGGCTTTATCTTACAAAATTTTTGGGGATTGGCTTGTCCAAGATTCCTGCACTTCCTCAGGACCCCAGGAATAAACGTCCAGTTCTACAACTTGAGATTGGGTGCATAGCCTAGCTGGCTGACCCAGATCGGCTGCCCTCGTGGTGAGGGTGCTTGATCAACCAGAAGGAAGAAGAAGAAGAAGAAAATGTTGGTTATCTTCTCTGGCTAGAGGTTGAATACGTTACATCAGTTGTTGATTTCAAAAAAATCAAACCGATGATGAAATGCATATGATGCACTGATTGGGAATGGGTATCTCCCGAAGGAAATAACGTATAATTACAAGAATGTTAAATTCTTTATCTTCTTGCATGAATGGAAGTCGAAAGAATTAAAGGAAGTTTCAAGGCACAAGGAATTTCACCTTTAGACAAAAATTTCACATGAATTAACAATTGAAATCGGAACAACTGGCTCGTATTTATAGCTGTTCACTTTTTAATACTTTGATATATTAATAATTATATATTTATTGATTCCGTAAGTTAGTTACAATGTATAGAACGAGTGAAATGAAAAATAGAAAAATTTATTTTCTGGAACTTGTTCTACGATCACATTCATCGAAAATCCAGTAGTAACTTTTCGCATTCGTTCAGCCTAAAATACAATTCCCAAATGCCACCACATTTTTGGGACTTCCAATAGAAGGGAATTCTTTGTGGTCCTCTTCATTCACAATCTTTCTGATTGTGGAAACATTCAGCTTAAATATAAGACGTTTAAATTCAGAGGAAACAGTATATGAATTCACTTAAACTGAATATGCTCGCTATCGTCTGATATACTTATTGTAGATATTAGAATATCAGGGATACCTACCATTTGAATGAGAGGACCTGAATTCTAAATTGCACTTCCTGAAACCCTGTCTTCTCTCTTTTTCAATCACTTTCTGAATTTTTGCAATATTAATTGACATTAGTTGTGGCAACTGCGTTATGACATTAACGACATTTCATGATTGCCAACCTTACTCCGTTCTAGTTACAAAAACTTGAGAAAATTATCTCATGGCGAACCGAGTGAATGGGGTATACACAAGGAACAGAAGTGGCACCAATATACTTCTCTGTGTATTTCCCAAGTTATCTTCGTCACTTGATGTTAATTGATGATTAAGGGACTAAAGTGCTGGGCTAGCTTTTTTTTTATTTCGCGATTTTCCGGAAAATTCGACATATTTTCGAGAAAATATTTACGGCACAATGAGCACAAATAATGTATAGCACAAATTATTTCACTCATTTTTAGGAACTACTAACTTTTTTCTTCATTTTCGATTTCCCGGGAAATGAGAGGAAATTTCGCAGAAATTCGAACGACACAACTCAGAACATCTATTTCAGGCATAAAAACCCATTTTTCCTTAAAGTGTTGGGCTGGCCTATTCCATACATTTTGTGGAATATCTTGAGAACAAAATGGAATTGAGAAAAAATCTCCACAGCACAAAGCAGCACAAATCTAGCACAATTCAGCACAACAAGATTTTTTGCAAAAATCGAAAAGTGCTAGGCCAACTTCACGCACATAAACTTTACCCCTCCTGATGAGGACGTGAACATTTTTCAACAGAAAAAATCATTGAAACAGATAATTCCGATGAATGTAAATTAGTAACACCAACGTTACTGAAGATTAAAACGTGCCGCGCAATCGACCGCAACACCCTCCTCCGTAGGCAGCATTTCGATCGTCACAAAAAAAAATCAGCCCAGCGAGTCCTACGCTTTCTGTTATTTCCTACCGTAATTATAATACAATTAAGTGAGTTTTTTAATGTCGCTCGCGTAGAAGCATCAAGAAAGCCACCTCGCCATAAATTATGCTCAATTATTTATTGCTCCTTTGTATTTTCAAATTACAGCTGGTTAGCAGTTGCGGAGCGGGTCCCACTGCGGTGACATGTGTCTCGCCATGTTTCAAAGAGATGCCCGGTCCGGTCGAGGCGGTAAGAAATGGGCATTTTTCGGATAGAATTAATTACAATAGTCGCAAGGTCTTTCCGAAAACGGGTCGAAAGAGAATCCATGTTTAGAGAAGATCAGCTGAAGTTTGACGCAAAAACTTATACAGGGTGTCCGGATTCAACGTTTATATAGGTTGAGTCTTTGACACTTACAAATATTTTAACAGTAGATTCTCGAGGTCAAAAGAAACACTTTTTTCTCTTACCATTTTTTCCGATTCGGCTCGGTTTAAAAGAAACAGGCTCTTGAAAAATCATAAAAAAATAGTTTTAATACTCTCTCATAAACAGTTTTATCGAATGAAATGAATTTCGAAATATAGTTTTTCACTTATTTGATGAATAATTTTCGAGTACAAGATATCACCCACGTCTTTCAGTTTTTTCATTATGACCATTACGTACCATAAAAATACCAAAACTTCAAAGAACCCAACTGTTGAAACTAAGTTGGACGCTATCTAATGAATATTTGACGTTTCGTAAAATGAAAGTTATGAGTTATTGTTCTTGCCAAGTTTGCTAGTGTACTGAGAAAACTGGAGTTTTTTTTGTAACCATTGAATGTCTACCTCGTCTTTAAATCTTCAATATATCATTTCTTTCACAAAACTTACATAATAAAATAAATTTATTATTGTCATTCTTCTTCTTTTTTTGTTCAAACCATGTTAGAACCTTTCACGAAAACCCTACTTTTCGAACAATTTCTGAAGTATAGTTTATAAATGTTAAGTGTTGGATAAATTATAGTAGAATCTTGTCAAAAAACAACCTTTTTTTTCGTTTACCATTTTTCCGAATCGGGTCGGTTTAAAAGATACAGGCTGTTCAAGAATCATATCGAATGAAATGAATTTCGGAATATATACAGTCCCTGGCCATATTATTAGACGCATTGATTCCATGCAAAATCTCAATTAAACACGCTTTGAAATTGGTTATTAGGTTATTGGTTTTTCAATATTAAATTATTAAATTGAATGTATATGTTATATATACTTCATCTGTATATGGTTTTCACATATAATCCGTCTGTTCCGATATTCCTGATCAGTACTGTCAGTATTTCAGAGACGATGCCTATTGGCCCAGTCGTTCGAGTTCTATTGTTATTCGATTGCGGGCCAGTAAAACCAGCAATATCGGAACAGGCCCATTATATCATATTCAATAAAAAATATTAATTTATTGATGATTCAACATGAAATTCTAATATTTTGCTGAGCCACCTTGTGTAGCTATGAGAGCTTCATACTATCAATGCAGAATTGTTCGGTTTGCTGCATTCGAGGAGATGATTTCATATGTGGATTATCGAAATAACGCCCGAACCTGCAGCATGCAAGACGTCCACTGGAAGACATAGTACTGATTCATACTTCAGTACTTATATTACAACATCAAAAATAAATGCCAAATAGAACAATTTAATGAGAGTCGTAGATAAAACTGACATTCTGTGGAAATGAAATTCAAATATTCTACTTTTTCCTCGGGCAATACCAGTAAATATAAAAAAACCTCAGTGCGTCTAATAAACTGGCCAGGGACTGTACATGGTTTTTCATTTATTTGAGGAATGTTTTTTGGTCACAAGATATCACATCTTCCAGTTTTCTCATTATGACCATTTCGACCATATAAGTACATACCAAACATTCAAGGAACCCAACTAATGAAACTAAGTTGGACGCT
The DNA here is from genome assembly GCF_907165205.1 of Coccinella septempunctata. Classification (NCBI taxonomy): domain Eukaryota; kingdom Metazoa; phylum Arthropoda; class Insecta; order Coleoptera; family Coccinellidae; genus Coccinella; species Coccinella septempunctata. The sequence goes on along the minus strand of NC_058189.1, from coordinate 12,734,169 downwards.
ATCTAATGAATACTTGAAGTATTCTTCATAGTTTCTCGTATAATGCGCAGTTTTTGAGTAATTTGATTTTCAAAAATTAAAAAATACCTGGGAAATTTGAAAAATTGGGTACTTTGGCTAAATACAACTCTGTTTCCAAGATCCACAGATGTGTAGTGTCACAGATTTAGCTAGTTATTCTGAAGGGAATCTCGTTTTTCCAGGTCTTTCTAAGCTTATTATGAAAACTCAAAATGGCCATATCAGAGCAGAATCGGAAAAAATGATATAGGAAAAAAGAGCTTCTTTTGGTCTCAAGGATCTACTGTTGAAATATTTGTACGAGTTGAAGACTTACCCTATATATTGCAAGGGGTGATTATAGAAGTCAAAAAATGATAAAACTGCATAACAACTTAGGTTCTAAAATGCAACCGAAAGGCGCTTTCAATATGACCTCCATAATCCAGTATTTTTGCGGTAGCTTCGCCACAATTTGACGGATTTTTTATTTCTGTAACTCTGAATAAATAAATATACTGAATCGACTGGCTATAAAAAAATTGACTGAATGTCATCACTGGCGGAGATAATGGGGATGGGGGTTTCATAAAATTACTTCTAGTGTTGATTAGGTGATCTTATTGAAATTTCAATAGAGGGAATAGACTCCTCAATATTTTTTATAGAGAAAAAGTACCCTTCCTTGAAAGCGTTTAGCCACTTACCGATTATATAGAAAAACATAATAAAGCTCTATTTTGGCGTTGAACTGTGTTCAAAAATATTTTCGAAATATTTGTATGACCTAATCTGAGATCCATAATAGCGGTTTTTACAGGACACTGCAGACTCAGAGCCCACCTCAAAAAACTCAAGATCGTCAACGACCCACTCTGCAGACTCTGCTTAGAGGAAGACGAAACAATTGAGCATATCCTCTGTGACTGCCCGGCGGCAGACAGGGTCAGACTCGGAGTTTTCGGCTCTCCGAAGATGATCCTAGAGGAACTCAAGAATCACTCCCCCTCCGACATCATCTCCTTTTTGGGTAGGATGGGACTAGAGGGAGAGATTTAGCTCTTTGAGCATGCTTGTGTGCTACAATAGACCGTTGGTCGCGGTGGCAGGTTTGGGTTAGTCCGTCCAACACACCCAGCAATCAGTAATCAGTATGACCTAAGAATATTCGCCAAAATGAATAGTAACGAAAGCTTGACATTGAGATTATGATGGCAAGCGATTTACAGCGATTTGCATTTCGAACTATGCCAGAATCTGCTTTAAATATTCACGACTAATTGATTCTTGTGGGCGACATTTTAGAAAAATGCTCATGTATTCGTCACTTGGACATTCGTCAGCAATAACCTCATACTAACTACCATACAATAGTATAAAAATAATTTGATCTAACATAAGTAATACAAAAAATATGAAAGAATTCGATCTGTCTGTTACATAAACAAATAAAGATTTACCTCAACCGAAGAACACTTGTCCCTCTACATGAATACTATGGTTTGCGAATTTTTATTGATTTCTTGAAGTAGTTACAGGAGGTGACAATTTGAGAACTTGCCAATTATGTCTCGACAAGGATGTTTTCAAAGAAAAAGACGGAACAGGCCAATTTTTAAACTGAGAGGGACATATTTTGAGCAAAATTGTAATCCAAAATCTCCTCAAAGCTAGGTGTAGGGGTTGTCACCCCTAAATTCTTAATAGGGAATAGAGGGTGAGTTAAACTTCAATTGGAAGACAATATGTCCCACTACATAGTACTATTGTCTTCCAATTGAGGTATAGCTCACCCTCTATTCCCTATTAAGAATTTAGGGGTGACAACCCCTACACCTAAGATTGAGGAGATTATGGCTTACAATTCTGCTAGAAACATGTCCCCCTCCGAATAAAAATTGACCTGTTCCGGCATTTTCTCTGAAAACATCCTTGCCGAGACATAATTGGCCTGGCAAGTTTTAAAATTGTCAACCCCTATAACTGCTTCAAGGACAGGATCAAGTGATCTTTCAATTGAGGTATAGCTTACCCCTATTTCCTATTGATAATTTGGGGGTGATAGCTCCTACACCTAGGGTTGAGGAGATTTCGGCTTACAATTCTGCTCAAAATATCCCTTGGAATAGAAATTGACCTGTTCCGGCATTTTCTCTGAAATCATCCTTGTCGTGACATAATTGGACTGGCAACTTTTCAAATTGTCACCCTGTACAGGGTGGGCAAATTTCGTTGTCTGCTGAGAGGATCTCGAGAACTATAGCAGCTAGAGAAAAACGGATGACACATTTCCTAGGTCTTTTTCGGAGAAACAAAGAATGGTGAAAACCGCAACCTCCTACGGTACTTCTGAAACTTGAACCTTCTACAGGCACTTTTTAACGTAGAATCTACTGACAAGCTCAAAATTTTTTCATTTCGAATCATTAGGTGAACTTCCATTATTTTGATTGCATTTTATTGAATTTGTTATTTTTGAATTAGAAAAAAATCTTTTGTCAGTAGATTCTACGTCTGAAAGTGCATAAGAAGGTCCAAGTTTGAGATCTGCTTCAAAAACAAAAGATTTATGAGAACTTTTCGAAATCATTAAAATCTCAATTTTTGTTTATAACTCGAAATCTGAAAATGTTGGGCCGATTCTGTTCTCAGATTTGGATTAGTCTTGAAAAAAGACCTCGAGAATGTGTCATTTGTTTTCTTCTAGCTGCTATGGTTCTCGAGATCCCCTCAGTAGACCACGAATTTTGCCCACCCTGTACATATAATTGACCGTGTTAAAATGACGGATTTTCTATACTCATGGTGCACACACACAAGGACGATTTATTTAGCGTCATGACAAATATGCTAGTCGCACTGAAAATTGAAGAAGTCTAACCGAAATTCAAAGTGCATAGAAAAGTTCGAATCACAATCGCGTTGTATACATACCACTACTTACAATTTATTGAGTATTTAGTGATCAGTATCTCTAATGGCTCACAGACCCACAATAATCAATTAACTGATAACCAAAATGCAGAACTTTAAATCCATATTGAGATCATGTTGTTCATTTAGTTCATTTGTCAGTTGTCAATCGCCAGCAACTGTTCACTTGTCCGTGAAGGGTAAACTAACTAACATATACACTTTTCGAACTTTTCTCCCGTTAAAGCCTTCTACAAAGCAAGGGGAAGGTTTCAAACAAAAAATGATTAAAATCGGATCAGCTGTTTTTAATTCAAACCCTGACACCATAAAACATGGCACTATTTTCTTTTTTTATAAATTATGAACATGTCAAGGTGACAGACGCCTATTATGTTTTTCGAGATGAGCAGTGGCTCTGAATTAATGCATATCATCACAAAATCACTTTTTTCTGGAGAATGGTGCTCCGTAACGGGTATTTTTTCCTCAAAAATGCTTGAGGCGTTGATTTTTGTGATTTACATTCCAATTAGATCACACACACACAAAAATTAGAAGAATTCTTATCTCCGCTACTGATGAAAATCTGTAAGTTTTTTATCATCAGACGATTCAGTTTATCCAAGAATCCCGATGTATCTACTGAAATTCTAACTAATTAAGACGATGTTATCTTAAATTGATTGGATTTTGGAGCTCATGTTGTAGGGACTACTGCCCGTGAGATGTATTTCGATACCTAAGTTGACATAAAGTTTTCTTTGTATTTTGACCTCTAGAATAACCTCTTGGGATATATGTATGAAAGTTAAATCCGAATATACTGTGACTTCACTGTCTATCCAGCTCCTCAGATTCAAACGTAACAATATACAAATAATCTTCCATTCTGAATCAAATGGAGTATCTCATCAAAAAAAGGAGATAACATTTCTAAGTAATGGTTGGATAGGTTCAGCTGATGCATTTCAAATTCTCATTCGTGTTCCTACGCAATAATCTAATTTCCAGAGATTTCCACTTTTATGGCTGTCGTTAACGGAAACGCCTCCGTTTCTTGGGTCCCGTATCGGATGGGCTATTATGTAGATATAACTGCTGAAGCTCTTGGGTATATGAAAACCTCAACGTTCTTCCCCTTTTGGTCTCGAAAATATAATTTTCTGGAGTCGAAGTTAAGCCATTTCCTTCTGTCCAGTTTCTTTTTATGAAAATTTATAACGAGTTAAAATTTTCGGGGTGAACCTATTTCAGCTATACTATCTACTCTTGACACATAAAATCGTATTGTTCAGATTTCCCTTGATCGAAATAATTCTTAAATTAACTATGAATCTTCACCTGAGTTATTTCTTACAAAATGGTTCTTTTTAGAGAGAGACTAGAATGAATGAAGAACTGAACAAATTTCACAGATGGCTCTATTTTATTCTCCTATACTGGCCGTGCTTTTCATGTCTTACCACGGTGGGCATCTCAAAAACGATGAATACTGCGTAAGTCGGTTGAATTAGAGAAAAATCACCTATTTTGGTGTAGGTACAATGAAACTTCCTAATCGAAAATATCAGGAAGTGTTTTCGAAATATGTGGGAATAACCAAAATGGTTCGCTTTCTTTTCTTTGCGCTGGTGCCTCTGCTCGTATGTTTAGAAATACGGAAATACGTCCAAGAAACTTCTCTGTTTTAAATTTACTTCGAAGTGCAGATAGTAGGTAAATTGACTAAAATTATTTCATTTCAGATTATTTCACTTTATTTCCACTCCACTCCACTCCACTCCACTCCACTCCACTCCACTCTACTCCACTTAACACACTTAAAGAACCCAACCATTGAAACTAAGTTGTAGGCTATCTAATGAATATTTGAACGTTTTGCAAAATTAAAGAATTCGTCTTATTTCCTCTTGAAATCCGCCGTTTTCGACTAATGAAGTATCTGCGAAATTGGGTACTTTGTCTGAATACAACTCTGTTTAAAAGATCTACAAATGTGTAGTGTCACAGATTTATGTAGTTACTAGCTGACCCGGCAAACGTTGTTTTGCCATATAAATAATTTCCATGTTGTATCATAAAAAAATAGAAATTAAAAATTTTGTCTAAAAAATAAAAAAAAATTTAGGGGTGGACTACCCCTAACATTTAGGGGGATGAAAAATAGATGTTGGCCGATTCTCATAGATAGCTGACCCGGCAAACGTTGTTTTGCCATATAAATAATTTCCTTATGATTAAATTACTAAAATGGTTATTAAAAAATAAGGGTTGATCGTAGAAGGGTGAAAATTGAGGATTGTATGTATTTTTGTATGTTGTATCATAAAAAAATAGAAATTAAAAATTTTGTCTAAAAAATACAAAAAAAAATTTAGGGGTGGACTACCCCTAACATTTAGGGGGATGAAAAATAGATGTTGGCCGATTCTCATAGATAGCTGACCCGGCAAACGTTGTTTTGCCATATAAATAATTTCCTAATGATTAAATTACTAAAATGGCTATTAAAAAATAAGGGTTGATCGTAGAAGGGTGAAAATTGAGGATTGTATGTATTTTTGTATGTTGTATCATAAAAAATAGAAATGAAAAATTTTGTCTAAAAAATACAAAAAAAAATTTTGGGGTGGACTACCCCTAACATTTAGGGGGATGAAAAATAGATGTTGGCCGATTCTCATAGATACCGGATAAGCACAAAAAATTTCATCAAAATCGGTCAAGCCGTTTCGGAGGAGTATGGTAACGAAAACTATGACACGAGAATTTTATATATTATAATAGAAGATTCTGAATTTTGTTTTTCCAGGGGTGGCACAGCTCATTATGAAAACTTACAATGACCATATCTTTTTATCAGGGCCGAATCGGAACGAATGGTATAGATAGGAGTGTATCTTTTTTCTCCAAGAATCTTCTGTTAAAATATTTGTAAGAGTCAAAGACTCGCCCGGTAAAGATACTCATATAGAACGCTTATTCTATTTATTTTGTATGATTATAGTTTATTTGCAATTTTTCCAATTATTCAACATTGGTTGAACTCCTCCGCTCATATGTTTCACGGCGAAAATAAAACAAAGCTGTATAAAAATCTCCTAGAAAAGACTTCTTCCTCAATATTATAATCCTGAAACCCGTTTGCACCGACTTATTTAAGACAGGATTAACGTTAATTCGGTGATTGCTATGGTAATTGCTATAGAAATCAGAGAAATAATCCAGTATTAACTTTAATCTCGCCTTAAATAAGTCGGTGCACACGGCTGCTAATATCTATAATATAACTTTTGAGAGATATTTGTGATCAAAGTTTTATTGCATTTATTATAATATTGGATTTTATGCATCTTGAAATATTAGAATGCCCAGAAGGCTTTTTTGATTTTTTTAACAAGTAGATCTCTGTCAAATAATATTTTCGCTTGTTTTGATTATCACTTTATTAGAGTTTCCTCATCTTTGTAGAAAAAATTTTATACTCTGTATCTCTTAACATTTGCATAATTCGAGTTTGGCTTGATCGTCATATAATTACTCGTATCATTTCCAGCTTATGGTTTTTGCAAAATATGAAGTAGGCATGAATTTCTGAATTCAAGATTCTTGTGCTGACTACTCAGAACCTACTGCCGCTATTCCCAGATGGAACGATGTGTCATTTAATCTTATCCAAAATAATCTATTATATATACTCCATTCACTTTTATTTTAGCAGTCAGTTGGCCATGGAAATTTGACACATTTCACTCTGTATAGTACGAAAATGTGGGGTTATGACGCTTGTCAAAACATTTTTTTGTTTTAAATCAACGCTATATTGCCCGTTCTACTTAAAAGTTTCAGTTATTACGTATTTTATCACAATGTCGAATTAGCAGATAGTTACGAGAATGTTAAATTCTTCAACCAAAAACATCTTGCATCAATATAAGTAAAAGGAATTAAAGGAAGTTCCAAGTCAAGAGGAACTTCACCTTTGAAAAAAAATTTCACATGAATAAGCAATTAACAGTACAACTGGCGCATATTTGTGGCTGTTCATTTTTATATATTTATATAATAATAATTAGTTATTTATTGATACCTCAAGACATTTACAATGTATATGACAAGTCAAATGAAAAATAGAAAATAGAAAAATCAATTTTCGGGAACTCATTCTACGATGACATTAATAGAAGATTCTGTAGTAAACTTTTCGCATTAATTGACTCAAACTCAAATGCCACCACTTTTTTGGGTCTCCGAATAGAAGGAAATTTTTTGTCATCCTCTTCATTCACAATCTTTCTGATTGAGGAAACATTTAGCTGAAATATAAGTCGTTTAGATTCAGATGAAACAAATTATATATAAATTCTCCTACATTGAATATGCTCGCTACCGTCTGACGTATTGTGGATCTTAGAATATCAGGGTATAACTATTTGAATGAGCGGACCTAATTCTAAATAGCACTTCCTGAAAGCCTGTTTCTTTTTTCAATCACTTTCGGCATTTTCGTAATAAAAATTGATATTAGTTGTGTCAACGGCGTTATGACATTAATGATATTTTATGAGTGCCAACCTTACTCCTTTCTAGTTACAAAAACTTGAGAAAATTATTTCATTGCCAACCGACTGCTAAAATAAATGTGAATGCAGTATAGATACTCATGGTTTAATTCATTTCAATTCTGTCAATTTTTCATGAGGTGTAATGTTTAGTCATACTTATTTCAGTGATTCCTATGATTGTATCTTCAATAGGAATCTGAATGATAAGTGATAAGTGAGCCTTAACTTTAAGCCTGCTTTAAATTCGTTGGTGCTAACGGGTATGGTAAAAGTGAAACAGCGATAAGATTTCGTTACTAATTGAAATAAAAGCTAAACATCGGCTTATGTCACCAACAAGAATATTTTCAAGCTTCTGTCTTATCCATTTTCATTTATATTGTCCAAAATGAGGGCTCATTAGGCATATCCGTTCCACCTTCTGATGGTTGCCTTATTACAGATGCTAAACGGTTACTGAACTAATATAAATGCCTTTTAACAGTCTTCACTTCTTATCTCTGTGTATATCAGGTCACACTTATGAAGTACATAGGTACCTAATTCAACCTTTCAGTATCAAACGTTAAATTCCTTTTATTGTATAATTGATTACTTCCGGTGGTTTACCATGCGTTACAGAAGGTGATTTCATTATATGGGACATTTTATAGTCTTTGTTAGTTCACAGGATTAATCGCTTGGGAGCAAATTATTTAAATTTTTTTCAGAATTCTCTTGACGCTAGAACAACATAATCATAGATCTCTTTTAGCTTCATGATACCTCATTTTAAAGGTCTCTCGCTCCAGATAGCCCCAGAGTTTGATGTTGGTAGTGTTATCTTTGTTAACATTACAGCTTGTCAAAATTCCTAATTTTCATTAGTTTTCTCAAGCCGTCATATTAACAGAAATTGAAAAATGTTGATTTTAAAACAAAACTTGAAATAATTACGCACTTAAAAACTAGAATTGGAAAGTGGAATCGAATGTGCTAATATCAGTTGCCAAACTATAAGTATGGTCCAACAGGAATTTGTCTATCGTTTGGGATACTGTCATGCACAAGAATGGTTACAGTTTGAATATTTAATTAAGTAAAGTTATTGTTTATTATTTAAGTAGGTAGTTATAACCATGGAGTTTGAAGTTGCTACTGTAATTTTTGTCAATATGACAGCTTAAGAAAACCAAAGATTATAGAGTAGAAAGATAGGGAACGCCCTCATATCGCTAGTACTAAAAACCGACCACATTTTGACCAGTGAAAACACATTTGACAATGAGATGGCGCTGAAAACGTATTGTCAATACAGAAAAAACTGTTTAATAGCAGTATTCTGTTTTATAATTGAGGGGCGCGAAATTTGAATTCTATTCCTTGTACTGAATTTCAATATTGACCTTGTTGAGACCAGAAAACAAACATCCTGAGCGATAAAACGAAAGGATGATTTTGTTTTCATCTGAACATTGTTTGGAACCAATTGTTATCAATGATATAAGCTGTTGAATTTGATAAATTTTTATTTGCAATCTATAAAATTTCCAGAAATTTGAAATTATGGACAACGAATAGATCTTTGACTAGGACACAAGAGTATATGGTTATCTGCTATAGGTACGTCAAAGCTGTGAAAACGTTTTGAATTAATAAACTTAGTTGAATTTGTACAATTTATATCAGAAATTAATAAGAACCAATATTCAATTTACCGTCATAGGATACACATTTCCGTTACTTACATATTATTTACAAAACTTTCAGAATCACAATTGAAAAAAACCTTACAGAGGTATACAAGACCGAGGTCAGTATAATTTCTTCACAAATCGAAATCCATAAAAATTTTGCATTTCTGAATACACAAGGTGCATGGGCTTTTTAAAACGAAACAGACGAGATAACGGGCGGAATAAATTTATTTCGAAAAAATGCTCGGACAAGTCGATTTTTGTTTCCAGGGGGACAACTTTTAAGGTCAAATTCATAACTATATCGCTTCAACCCTTGGTGTTAGAACACCAACCCCTAAATTCTGAATAGAAAAGATAGGGTGAGTGATACCTCATTTGAAAGGCCTTTTCATCCTCAATTTAGTATATTAATTTTTTTCTCATTTAATGCATTCGTTTTCGAGATATTCAATTTTGAATTTCGCTAACCATGCTATGTGAAATCATCAATTATTTGACTAATTCATTCTGTGGTTACGATGGTAACAGTTAATTGTCAACATTAGACAACGAAATAATTATTATTGGTAATTACTTTCCTCAACAATTAAGGTGGTTGTTTCGTCTGTTTCGTTTTAAAAAGCCCACCCTGTATTGAAAGCAATTGAGAATCTCTGAATGGACGTATAAAAGTCATAATTTCTCCTAAATGGACCCTTCATGCAAGGGATGCTTCCTGCATACAACAATTTACGAGGATGAACAGTTCTCAATTGAATTGAAGTAAAATGTTCATTGCACATGGTGTAGTCAGTAGTGTTTGCAGGCCTTTGTGCCATGAAAATTTTATACACTTCGTAGCACTGAAAATAAAAATCAATGAATGACCGAATTACATGTTACCAGTTTTAATACTTACATTCCCAGAGTTCTTCACAATACAATAATTTTCGAACGATATTTTGAGGTTTTCACCAAGAAATTAGACAAAAATTCCAATAATCAGCAACTAGAACGAGCTTGATAAACAAAAGGCGGTACGAGAATCAAAACATTCAAAACCACTTTGATCAAAATGGCCATTTGAAATCTCAGAAATTTCATATGTTTCTGTGAATGTCCCCCGAATTGATATTTTAACCAGTCTTAGGGCCTTAAAAACACATTTGAAACACAGATGGCGCTCACATCACTTTAGTCGTTTCGTTTCCTATCTTTCTACTCTATAATGTTTGAAGAAAACTGATAAAATTAGGAATTTTGGCAAGCTGTCATGTTGACAAACATAACACTAGCAACTTCAAACTCTTGGGTTATAATCTGGAGCGAGAGACCTTTAAAATGAGGTATCACTCGTTCCCCTTCCCATTACAGAAACTTGGTGTGGTACTCACCCCCGCTCATGGGGTGAAGCTAATAGCAAGGTATTATGCCGAAAATGTGCCTCTCTTAAAAAGCGGATCGACGTGTTCCAGTATTTTTTTCGTTTGAAATCCGAGTGCGAGGAAATGAATTTATTCCATTCTCTATGATGTACACACTGTATAATACGATAAAAATAAGGATTCGCATTCGAAATGAGGAAGTTATCAATGAAAACTCGAATCATAATAATTCGGCATTTTCTCTGTAAAATTCTTTGATCAAGATTGCAGTGAAAAACATATAACATGGCTGCAATAATAGTTCCGGAAAATGTAGTTCTTCTAACGCTAGAGGGCAAGTCATCTTTGTAATTATCAGGAATAGGGAATAATCATCTAAAATCGCAAATACCCATGGAGAGCTTCGGAATATCAGTATAGGTATGTAAAAATCGAAACCTCATCAAAATTCGATGGAAAATCCAAATCCTTAAATGTGATTATTTATAGGGCATGCCAATTGAATAAACGAAATTTGTAGTTACCGTTTCAGATTTTCATGGATAACGCAGTGAAAATAAAATGAATTTCACCAAAATATCTTTTGTGGTTTTCCGTATAATTTTATTTGAGAGAAAGAATGTGGAACAATAAGCCCGGCAGCTCAAAAAAGATGAGAGATTTAAAGTGAAATGGCTGTCACTAAAAAAATGCTTGCAAAATTTTCCTCCAACTGTAGCTCACTACTGGATTGAATTGATGTTTGCCTTCACCCACCTGAAGATGCCATTGTGATAGCGAAACACGTGTCGTGGTTTGGAAACTTATTTTGTGAAAATCATATGATCTCTTTTAAGTAGCTCATTACGTTAAACATGGATTTTGTCGGTATTATTTCCTGCACTGCTCGTCTGAAAGATCAAGTCTAGAGGCAAAAGATATCATTTTATGTGAAGGGAATACATATCTTGTTGCAAATACACAAATAGAAAATCAATAGATGTCAGGCTTTAGTGTTACGAATAAGAACAAATCCACTAATATAACCCAAGTTTGAACGTTACAAATGTGTTATAGACGAGGTTGTTTTTCCAAAGAATGCTACTAGAAAATTGAATAGCGAAATAATAAATGGATTTTCTTCTTATTTTCACCATAAATTATTCTTTTTCACTTTTCAAAAGGGTTCTTGAATACTCCTTTTCTTTTTTAAATTTGTGAAAGTAGCCTTATAGTCCTAAAGTAATTCGAAGTTACGGTTATAAAAAAAAAATAATTTTTCTTACTCATCTTATGCCAAATCTCGAAGATATGGGAAGATTTGATTTCTTATTTCTTTAAGGCCCGGTACTTTCACCTTCGAATAAATTTTATTCAATTTCACTAAGTATCTGTCAAATAAATTCCTATCTGGGGCCCGATTCTCGAATGTGTAGGAATTAGATCCTATAGGAATTTGATCCCATGGTTTCAGTTCCCATAGGAAATCATAATTTGACGTGATACCTATTCTTGAATTCGATGGAATAGTTTTTCCTAGATGATTGACAGAGTGAAGTTTGTCGATGATAGTATTCGTCCTTTAACGAATACACCAATGAAAAAGATGTAAATTATGTTGGTAATATGTAACATATTCTGTGCTATGTAGTTCTGAGGTTATGTTTTTTTGTCATTGAACTCAATGAATGAAAACTTCATGATATTGTGTTCAATGTGTTTTGATATATTTTCATTACTTCTTGTTCATAATACATAAGACAGCTAAGAAAAAGTGATAGAAACGGAAATAAAGAAGATCGAAGAGGGGCCAGTATCAGTAAGGAGTAGAAAAAACTTCTCATTGAAATAATGAAGGCGTCTGAGGACTTGAGAGACTTAGGCCATTGGCGAAAAGGCATGTACTAAATAATTATATATGTACATATATTATTAAGTCAGCGTTAAGTTTTCAGAATAGTTTGATGAAATGTTATTTCTTGTTGAGTTTAATCATGTATTATTCAGATTCTTGTTTTATTGTTACATAGTCTTCCTGTTCCTCAATTGTTGTATAATAATTTGGTTTACAATGATAATATACGCTGAATTTTCTCTATCTACTGTTTGTTTTGTTCTCGAAAAAAATATTTCAGGATAAGGGTGAAATAATTAGGAACATATTCATTCATTCAATTTTTTAAAATGTGCCTGGCTGGTCGTCATCAACACATGGAACGAGCTGCGTTGCAAACTCCGCAACGATAACTGATCATCATAACAATCACCAAACACTTTCGAAATATTTTCTTCACAACAGAAAATATTCAAAGACTCTTTCAACTCAGGGAGCTCCACAATGTGACGTGAGGAAAAGTAATCATCTCACCGTAACGACTGTTTCGGAATTATTTTCCTGAATTTGGATGTTACAGTTTTATATCGAACATATACTTTTCATCACATTTTATGATTATTTCACCCTTATCCTGAAATATTTTTTTCGAGAACAAAACAAACAGTAGATAGAGAAAATTCAGCGTATATTATCATTGTAAACCAAATTATTATACAACAATTGAGGAACAGGAAGACTATGTAACAATAAAACAAGAATCTGAATAATAAATGATTAAACTCAACAAGAAATAACATTTCATCAAACTATTCTGAAAACTTAACGCTGACTTAATAATATATGTACATATATAATTATTTAGTACATGCCTTTTCGCCAATGGCCTAAGTCTCTCAAGTCCTCAGACGCCTTCATTATTTCAATGAGAAGTTTTTTCTACTCCTTACTGATACTGGCCCCTCTTCGATCTTCTTTATTTCCGTTTCTATCACTTTTTCTTAGCTGTCTTATGTATTATGAACAAGAAGTAATGAAAATATATCAAAACACATTGAACACAATATCATGAAGTTTTCATTCATTGAGTTCAATGACAAAAAAACATAACCTCAGAACTACATAGCACAGAATATGTTACATATTACCAACATAATTTACATCTTTTTCATTGGTGTATTCGTTAAAGGACGAATACTATCATCGACAAACTTCACTCTGTCAATCATCTAGGAAAAACTATTCCATCGAATTCAAGAATAGGTATCACGTCAAATTATGATTTCCTATGGGAACTGAAACCATGGGATCAAGTTCCTATAGGATCTAATTCCTACACATTCGAGAATCGGGCCCCTGAAGGATACCTTATTTCGGTGCTTTCAGATTAAATTATTTGAGGAATAACAATTCTATGAAAACACGCTATACTACTTTTCACCGATTAATGTAAAATAAGACACCGCATTGTAGAAATTGTCATAATTCCAACTAGAAAGCAAATATTTCGTGAAAATCGCACAAAGAATAACCATATATCCAGAATCTAAGAAATTCAACCAATTATGACGTACCGACATTCGATCTATGACAAATAAAATTTTATTAACGAGTTTCAATGACAGATTTATTCGATGAATAACACTATCTGAAACTGAAAAGACTGCATTTTTACTTATCTTAAGAATAAGTCTTATCTATCGAATAAATTTAGTTATTGGCACGTAAAAGTACCGGGCCTAAGTAGAACAAATAGTTCCTCTCAAATACAAATTTTCAATTTATCTGATGGAGAATAGGCCGAGTTTGTATTTACAACAAAAGTTTCAATTATGCGTCAAATGCAATTAATTTTCATCGAAATTCGATACTGATGGATTCGAAGTGCCGAAATGATCATTACAATTTTGGCCGATTCCTGATTCACGCACTAGTTCCACATTAGGGGTCGTAAAATACCCTTCTTCAAGGGGATAGCGAACATGAGCCAAATTTTAAAGATCAATGCAAAACAGAGGTTGCAAGGGCCACGGGCTAGCTCGTTACCATGGAGATATGATGAGGATTCTTTTTAACCTTCTTGTGTCCACCGCGAACTAACGGCATAGTTACTTTCCTTATGCTAAACACGATTTGGCTTCCCTTAAAGAATTCTGAATATAAGTAGGGAAATGCAGGAAACAGGGTAAAGGAAAATATCTCAATTATAATGATCAGAAGTAGGCTTTTACAAAAGAAAATGCATAAGCATCGCAGAATGTCTTTCATATAAAATATTTCCATAGATAATGCGGTAAATCTTAATAATACTACTGAAACGGAAATGGAACTCGAAAACTTATTTCTGTATATCATTCATTTTCCGATAGTGAAAAAAATTGTCATTCTACTTCAGATGATATTCAGGAATATCTCAATTGAGAATTGAATAACTTTTGTAATATTAGAGATATACAGGGAGATTCATAACTATTGGGACATAGGCTGAGGGCAGATTGTTTGGACCAAAATATGGCGATAGGACCAAATATACCTCAATAAAATATTGCTGTGGAAAAAGATAGAGGGCGTTAAAGTTGAATTTTTCTTTCGTTTTTTGCTAATAATTTCACTGTATATTTTTTCAAAAGTTTTTGAGAAAAACACAATTGAACAGTTCAGAGCATCGGAAGGGGATTTGAAGTAACGATTTATTTATTTTATTTATTTATTTTATTTATTTATTTCGACGATAAAGCATAATTAAAAACAATGTAACATAAAAACAAAAACTTAAATTAAATGTTCTTCGTGGCCTTCTCCGACTCCTCTGCCTTTTCTAATTCTTTTATTAAAGGACTTTCGAACTTCAAAGAAAATATTATTCTGTCCCCTTATAAAAAATTTACTTTAACGCCCTCTATCTTTTTCCACAGCAATATTTTATTGAGGTATATTTGGTCCTATCGCCATATTTTGGTCCAAACAATCTGCCCTTAGCCTATGTCCCAATAGTTATGAATCACCCTGTATAAACTTCGATTATTTAATTATGTTAGAAAAAAAATTCAGATATTTTATTTCTTGTGCGATTTCAGTTATTTTTGAAAATAATGATAGAAAACTGAATTATAAGTCAGATCCCCGCATTTTGTTGACTACCATATGTATATAAGTGAGAATAGATCAGAATAGGTCTGAAACTAGTAATTCACCAGTGCCACCAGTGGATTATTTGGTGAGGAGAATTCGAAAATATTTGCTGACCGCAAATAATTCGATGAAGATTTACGGCCGTTTTCAATAAACCTATCTCTCCATTGTTTCAGTTACTGAAGATAGAAAACAATCTGATTTCGTTTCTATGATCTATCCGTAGATATATTTTAGAATGGTTTCCAATCGTCAGTAAGTGAAACGATAAATAAATAGGTTTATTGAAAACGGCTGTAATTCTATTTCATCAATTAATAGGAGGTTTCTATGAAGAAGCCTCATATTATGAAATGAACACATGATTTCCCACATGCATTGACTGTGTTATGTGTGGGTGCACCAGCTGGCTGGAGCTATGAAGTTATGAAATAAATATCGTTCTCTACTAGCAATTCTCAAGTCTTTGAGTAATTCTCTTTTATCAGTAGGTAAATGTTCAATCGTGAATATGAACATTAAGAATTGTTCCACATATCTAATGTGGTGATAGTGCTTTTCGTTCTCATGAGAATATTTCAAAACTGTATTTTCGTTACTACAGGGTAAGTCTTTCACTCGTACAACTATTTCGAAAGTAGATTCTTGAGGTAAAAAAAAAACATTTTTTCCCTTGTCATTATTTCCGAATCGGATCGGTGTAAAAGATACAGGCTGTTGAAAAACCATAAGAAATGATATTTTTAGTTCTATCTCACAAACGGTTGTATCGAAAGAAATGAATTTCGGAATATAGTTTTTTATTTATTTGATGAAGTTTTTTCGAACACAGATATCACCCACGTCTTTCAGTTTTCTCATTATGACCATTATTGACCGTAAAAACACCTCAAATTCAAAGAATCCCACTCTTGGAACTAAATTGAACGCTATCTGATGAATATTTGAACGTTTTTTAAAATAAAAGAATTCGTCTTATTTTCTGGTATAATACGGCATTTTCGAGTAATTTGATGTTCTGAAAGAAAAAATATCTGTGAAATTCGAAAAATTGGGTACTTTAGCCGAATGCAACTAGGTTTAAAGGTTTTAAAAATGTGTAGTGTCACAGAATTAGCTTTTTTTTCCGTAGAGAATTTTGTTTTTCTAGGGTTGGCATAGCTCATTATGAAATCTTAAAATGTCTTTTTTTTTATCAGAGCCGAATCGGAAAAAATGGTATAGGAAAAAGTGTTAAACTCAATTTTCAAATTACATTTGTAAGGACGCATCCCATGTTCTTACAGAGTTCTCCTGATGCAGTAACAGCATTATCCTAGATCTCTTTCACCATCATTATTATCATTTTCCGGGTTCTTATGAGAATATGACAAAACTGTATTTTCGTTACTACAGGGTGAGTCTTTCACTCGTACAAATATTTCAAAAGTAGATTCTTGAGGTAAAAATAAAACACTTTTTCCCTTACCATTTTTTCCGAATCGGATCGGTGTAAAAGATACAGGCTGATGTATCGAATGAAATGAATTTCGGAATATAGTTTTTCATTTATTTGATAATCTTTTTCGAACTCAGATATCACCCACGTCTTCCAGTTTTCTCATTATGACCATTATTTACCATAAAAACACCTAAAATTCGAAGAATCCCACTCTTGGAACTAAATTGAACGCTATATAATGAATATTTGAACGTTTTGTAAAATAAAAGTATTCCTCATATTTTCTGGTATAATACGCCGTTTTCGAGTAATTTGATGTTTTAAAATAAAAAATATCTGTGAAATTCGAAAAATTGGGTACTTTGGCCGAATGCAACTTTGTTTAAATGTTTTAAAGATGTGTAGTGTCACAGAATTAGCTTTTGTTTCTGTAGAGAATTATGTTTTTCTAGGGTTGGCATAGCTCATTATGAAATCTTAAAATGTCTATATCTTTTTATCAGGGCCGAATCGAAAAAAATGGTATAGGAAAAAGTATTGAGTTTAATATAAATTTAAATATAAAATATTAATCATTTGTTTATACCAGTTGAAGACTTACTCTGTATAAAATTTCTCTGTTTCCTATAACCGTTTATTCATAGAGAACCAAAATTTCTCATATAATTCATTGTTCTGTTGATGGTTCCTCTTGATGGTCTTTGTCTAGGTAGGTCATTGAATCTCTAATTGGAGAGTCTAATTGTTCAACTAGATTACATTCGCCATGAATGAGAATGAGATCTTGTCGAAACTTAGATAAATAGCAAATGCAAAGGGAAATAAATGAAAATAATGGTTGTAATGGTGGTAAGTTACAAATCTGTAGCGTACGATCGATCTGTCAGTGTCCGATTTACAGATTCGTAAATAATGCAATTCTTGTAATGTTCTTATTCACAGTGTTACTTTTGAACTACGTATCGTAAATATTTACGGATTCCTGTAAGCTACAGATCACTGAAAACGTCCAGAATTTCAATTTTCCTATAAGCTTATGAAAAGTTACAGATTGGCTTTCAGATTAAAGTAGAATAACACCATAAATTTCGGCGGTGTGGATCCCGGAAGTTCACCATTTCCAATATTGTACTCTTTGATAATAAGATAAAAAATCAGAACTACTTACCTACCTTAAAATCGTATTATATGTTGGATATCATGAGAATGGTCAAATTTAGGCAGTTCTTGATGCTGTTTTGGCCTTAGAACAGAAAAGTATGCATCACAATTTCCAATATGAGATGCACTGATAATTTTCAATCTAATAAAAAAAAGCTTTTGATAGCATGAATCATGAAATAATAATAGGCAGATCAGAATAGAACCTAGAACCTTTATCTCTCAAATGAAAAATATAACAAACGTGTAGTTACATATGAAATTGAGGAAGACAAGGAAGTTTTATTTCTCTGGTCTTCTTCAGATCATTACAAAAATACCTCAGGGTAGTTTACTAAAATCTATTTTGTTTTAATTCGTATTCCTTAAATATCGGTGAATTGAGTTATCAAATCATAAATCTGTTATTCCTCGCCACATGCGAAAGATCTTGATACGCCTCTGGTCACGTCGAAGTTGGAGCGTTGAGAAAAGGAGGGGGCTTGGGGTGAGGGCGAAACATAAAACGAGTTCTAGATTGAAACAAGTGATATATAGTCAGTGACGGCAGCCATTAGTGTGTCCAAAAATATTAATCTCCCGAAAAAATGAAAAAACAGACGACCACGGGCGTACGTGTTGTTTACCCCCACAGTCTGACTCTAATTCCGGCAACATTTCCCCCTGGGAAACCGATTTCATATTTGCACAAAATAATAACGAACCAGTGCCCGGCCGAACTCTCAGCCCTTGAATAAATACGATGAAATGAATTGTACATATAAAGAACGTCTCTGGAATGTTTTTGTTTGCTGTAAGCTGGATACTTCCAGATTAGGACATTTTTCAGGCAGAGGTAGTTTTCCAACGGAAGGTGGTAATATCTCATTCTCTCATTGGATTCTATCCGGGTAATTCACGCGACAAAAACAATGCCATGTTTTTTCTTGGGTTCTCTTCGTATGGGAAATATTCGGAATGTTATATTTTATAACAATGAAGGTGTTCGAAGTTGAGTGACGTAATAAAGATTTGAAAAATTTCAGACATTGGATATAAATCTAAAATGGAATAAAAATACGATATTAAACATAAGTCGATATCTAATAACATAACATAACATAACATAACAACAGTCTTTATTTCAGTTACAAAGATAACAAGAAATGAAATGAAATAGTGTTAAAAAAAAATGGTGTTACTTCACGATATCCAATATCATCCAAACCATGAGGTTCCCCATGTAATAGAAAAATAAAAAGTTTCTTTTTGAATGTTTTGATATCAGTTATTCACAGCATGTCACGTCGTAAGCTGTTGTACATTTTTAATTTTCTATATCTGTGGTTTTGTGGTTGATAGGTTACATTTGGGTAGGTTGTAGCCTTTTGTACTGTAGCTTTCTTTCAGGTTTTTCTGGTTAATATACAGGGTGTGTTTGAAGGTGAGGTGGTTTTTTTCAACAGAAGGTAGAACTGGTCAAAATGAAGCCTTTCACCAAAAATCACCTATACAAAACTTTCAAAATGATAAAGTTGAAAAAAAAATTTAGAATGATTACTGAAATAGATTCTGATACGACACTAGACCGTTTGTTAGCTGAATTATCGCAAAGTAGTGGGAAAAAACTTATCTCCTGATTTGACCATGTGGTTTCGTTTAGGTCGTTTAGGATATTGGCTCGTTCGATATTCACGTGGTAATGAAAATAAAAACTTGAGATTGCCAAATTGTTATCATTTTTTTTTATTAACTTACACGATTTTATGAAATGGCTCATTTCGATACCCACTGACAGAAGAGACTTAGGACACAAGTGTAGAAAATAGAATAATACTTCAAAACCTCACCATTAAAATACGTCTAAATTGTTCACGAATTTTACCACAACGGACATCACCATCTTCTTGTTCGAACATTCCAACAATCGTAAAAATGGGATGAAATGGGGAAACATCACAGCACTTTTTCAACATAACTAACATAAGCACTTTCAAGAAACTGCCTCGATTTTCTACATTTTTTTTTCACCCTAAATTGCACGATAAAACAATTATGATTCTCTCAAAAATCACCTGATGCATCTCATCCGATGAACTTGGTACTGAACCATTCATTGTCCAGTTATATGTTAATGTTTTGTTTCAATTTTGCGATGCCGGAGTCACCTTCCACAGTCCCGTACTTGAAATTTAATTTTGTCGAACTTCTAGGGGTTGTATCTCAGCCATTTTGGATATTTGTAGGGACAATTTTTGGTAAAACGACTTATTTTGATGAGTTCTGCCTTCTTTAAAAAAAGCCTCATTTTTGAAAACACCCTGTATTATAGGTGTTGGATTTTATGCATAAACAGTGGGCCTTCCTTAATATAAAGAGCATAAGGGTCAAAATGCCTTTCCCTATGAAGTCCCCCTGCAGGACTCATTATATCTCAGTCCACACAGGATCCTGATTGCTTTCTTTTGCAGAACAAATTGAGTTGATACATTCCCAGAGTCATAAACATAAACAATTATCCGATATCGTAGTTTAGACTCGATGGTTGCATATTTTAGGTACCTAATGTTTACAGTAATTCGGGATTTATATACTTTGAGATCACACGAAAAGCATACAATGACTGGCTAATTTTTTCCTCTAAATTAGCTATTTGTGATTTCCAGTTCAGCTCCTCATCAATATGAATACCTAAAAACTTTAAGGGATTGATGCAGTATATCCTTAAACCGCTTATACTGGCCTCCTGGTCTCCTGGCTCCCTCTGCCAATTCGCCATACAGAGCTATTTTGGGGAGTATTGTGTCTTGCATCCTCAGAATGTGGCAGCTCCATCTGAGTCAGGCCCTCGTTACTTGAGTCTCAATTGTTGTACAACTCGCGCTTTGCAAGACTTCCAGCATTTGAAACTTTGTGGAACCATCTGATGTGCATTATTTATCTTAGATGACGTTGTTGCGTTTGTTCAAGCCGAGGTTCAAGCTGTTTAATATGTCGCCTGTAGGGTGTTCAGCTTTCGCTTCCGTAAAGAAACGTTTGGGGGACCAGGACCAGTAAATAGCTGTCTTGGTCTTCAGACTGAGGTCGTGATTTTGAAACACTCTGTCCTTTAGCTTCCAGAATGCCCGTGATGCCGAATTGATATGGTTGTGTATTTCCGTGTCCAGGTTAGCCCTAGTATTTATGAAGCTTCCCAGTATTTGCTCGACCTGTTCTAGAGGTTCATTCTCTAGGCTTATATCTGTTTGAAGGCTTTCGGGTGGACTTACCAGGATTTTGATTTTGTCTATCGAGTCTAAGGCCTAAAGCTTCGTATATATGTTTATAGGCGTCCAACATTATCTGTAGATCTTTTAAGCTGCTAGCGATAAGTGCGAGTCGTCTGCATATTGAAGTTTCGTGATTTTTGCTCTGAGGCGCTTCAGGTTAAACAGGCCTCCATCAAATCTGAATCTAATTCCAACACCTCTTACAGGCATACTCATGTCAGCAATTATCGAGACAGCTATGGTGAAAATATTGAACAGTAAATGCGCTAACAAGCAGCTTTGTTTTATTCCAGAGTTGGTTAAGAAATGGTCGGTTGTCGGTTGTAGAGCCGTTATGCTGTATTCTGTATTCTAGCGGTTTGTTGGTATGGAGGTTGCCAAGAATTGTTCGAGTACTCCAAGACGTCCCATGAATTTTCATAGCGCCCTCTGATTCACCGAGCCTTACTTAAATCGAGGTAGGCTGTATAGATCCTTGATTGTTATTCACGGGCCTTCTCTTGCAACTGTCGCAGAGTAAAAATTAGGTCCACCGTACCTCGATTGGTTCGAAAGCTGCACTGGGATTTGGCTAAAAGCTTTTCTAAGAGTGGAATCAGACGATTAGGCATAATCTTGAAGAGAATTTTGCCGGCCACGCTAAGCAACGATATGCCCCTGTAATTGTTGCAATTTGACGTATCGCCTTTGTTCTTATAGAGGTTGATAAAGCGTCTCTGAAATCTTGTGGCACATCTCCTTGTTCCCAGATCTTCCGGAATAGTGTTAGGAGACTAGTGACAATGTCTTCATCCAGGGCTTTGAATATCTCCGCTGGAACGCCGTCTAGACCTGGTGACTCAATATTTTTCATATTTTTTATCGCACTTATGATTTCCGACATTGAAATTTCTTCATCAAGCAATGTCATCGAACAATACGCGGCGAGCCGTTCTAAAATGGATAAATCCGAGTCGTTATTTTGCTTCAAGACCTGCGAGTAATGCTCCTCCTATCTTTTGAGAATTTTTCTATCTATCTAAACGACTGTAGTCATGGTGATCGGCGTAAGCTTGTGTTTCCCTAGCTTTTTTAGAAATATTAGAATTCAAAAGAGCTCTTCCTGATACTGTTGCTTTCCTTTTTGGCAAGCACTTTCGGCATTTTTACAGTGTAAAAGAGTTGATAAATATTTGTGGCAACGTCTTTTTGACATTAACGTCATTCCAACCTTACACCATTCTAGTTAGACCCGTTTGCACCAAACGCACTTAGTGTTAAGTGTCCCTTAAAATGAACCCTTAACTTAAATTATGTTGCACCAACTGTTAAGTGACATTTATGGCTAAAGCTAGCCTTAAATTTAAGTGCTCCTGTAATGACCGCTTAGGTATTTAAGGGCGGGATTCTAACCTAAAATAATTCGTTGAACTGGCTGCAGAACTTTCCATTTTTGATGGATTTTGAAAATTTAATGAATTCATTACTGAATACCAAGCTTTTTTTTGCCTTTATTGTAATGCCGTCAGTCTTTTTAATTTTAAATTTGGTGTCACAAATCATACTATAGTTAGTAACAAACTCTTTTCCTGTGTTGAGAAGTTGAGTGCCCTTCGTAAATTACCACCACTTGCTTGGCAATCATTCATCGTATTCGAGGACAATAAGGAAATTTTCTTAACGTTCCTCTTCAACAATAATAAAACAAATTCACACAAGACCTTTCAAAGAAAGTGTTGTACTTATATAAACTTAGGTACCTTTTATTTGACAATCCTTATCATTATCAATAATAATGCTAATTCAGCAACAAGAAGTTGTTACTCTTTGATAATAATATAATAATTTACTTAAAACTCACTGCCAGGACAATAAAGTTAGGTTAATGAAATGACAACGATCATCGACAACCGGTCAACCAATGAAATGGCTTTATTGGACTAGGATGAAGTTGCACCAAAATAAAAACTTAAATATCACTAGATACAAAAACTTAAGGGCCCCTTACTTAAGATTCTGTTAAGCCTCAGTCGTGCAACTGGGAATAAAATCACGCGTCCATTAACTTTAAATGACGCTTAGTTAAGTACTCGTTTTAAGGGGAATTGGTGCAAACGGGCCTTAGTCACATAGTCTCAAATTCGAATTGTACCTACTTTTTTTTGATTATGCATTTCCGGTGTTAGTGAGTATATTTGTGTTGTCTTCAAGAAAGACTGGAACTCCAAACACGTTGAGCGACATCAAAATTGACCTAGAAGAGGTAAGCTACTCATTTATAATATCACAAAATTTATAACATTCCATTTAAAATTCACTATACTTGTGCCCGAGGGCAAAAAGTATCATTGACGTGAGTGAATAACTGTAGCGAAATTATTTCCTTATATGTCGCATCCATAAAGATCCTATGACATCTAGCGGATAGTTGGCTAAAGCCGATATACATGCGCTAATAGTCAATTATGCTTTTATAGAATTCCTCCGGTGTTCAAAATAATTGCATGAAGATTGTAGATCGATGCTAGAGTGCTTGTTAAATCTGAATGCAGGGTAATGCTGATTACATGGAGCAAGCTGTATTCTTGAAGTATGTGATTGAATTGAATTAAGGATTCAAAATTGGAAAAACGCAATAGAAGCTAACCGATTCTTGTGAAATTTTACCTTTTCAAGTTAGATATGGGACGAAAAAAATATCCTGACAAATAATTAGCAGCAAGCAAACTATTCATCAAATTCTATTCAGAAAAGGGAAACATAGGATATATGATATATTTCTTGAATAGTTAGTGCTTTCTGCCAGTCTATGTGATTCCTAGATTGTATTTGAGGGGCATTTTCACAAAATATCAAGCTACATTATAGTGTTTCTCCTTACAAGGCAATAGCACGAAGGATTTTTGGTCATGAGATTTCTCTAAGATATTCAGCCACAGTACTGAAAGAACAAAAAGTTACTGAATTGTTTTAGTGTAATCTTTATTGAATTGATAAAAATGCATTAAGTAACTGTTATTTCTTGAGTTATTGCAAATAATGAGCTGCTTCAAATTTTTCCCATACAACTCCCATGTTTAAATGATTAAAATTGCAGAAAAGGAAAGGAAAAATTCGTAAGTTATATACCGTTTAGTTAGGTCACGAACATTTACACATATAATCCAGTCTATTCATATTCCTCTGGACAACTGAATGCAATTAATTTAATGGAAACTTAATTTAACTGGAAATTAAGAATGGTACCATTCGCTGCTTCATTGCGCTGGTCGGTCAGCTATGGCTGTAGAAATGTGCATGCGAACACTCCTATATTAACGTTATAAATTGGTGACTTGAAGCAAATGGATATCTGCATGCAATTATTCGTGGATTTCATTGAGAAACTACAAACTAGTCCATATAACACTGGAACATTGATTTATGAAGAATCTAATCTGAAACATAGAGGTCTTTTATGTAAAAAGAATAGCAAAAAATGGAGATATGGAAAGTGCGTGTCGGAAAAATACCATATAGACACTCGTGCAAAATATTTTTACAACATATATTTAATAGGATTCATTGAGCTATTTTCATCATATGGATTCATCACATTTAATGTTTAGGCTAGCATTCACCAGCATTCTTCAGGGCTTGTTTTTCTTTTCCTAATATTTATGTATTTGGGGCATCAACTCTGAAGGTATGCAGCCCCTATATATATACATTTATAAAACACAGGAATTATTCACGAGTATACAGGGTGGTCAAAATTCGATGGGATTGAATGGTAGCTCTGTAACCATAAGAGCTAGGGAAGTGCTAGGGTGGCTCTTTTATAACCTCGATTTTCGAAAGATGCGCATAATGGTCAGAACCGCATCCCTCTATCTTCTTCGGTTTTCAAGTTATAAAACTCCTTTTTCGGTTCTTTGAGTTGATGCTTTCTTTTTGTAAAGTTTCAGTGATATAGAAAGACAAATGTAACATTTTACAGACACTTTTTCATGTAAAATGCAGTGCAGTGATCAATTTTCCCATAATCCAGTACTCAAGAAACTTCTAATAGGCCGCTGAACTTGGTACACCCTCTAGGTTATCTAGTAGTTGAAAAGGTTTCGAAACATACCTACTCATTTTCATCTTTTCAAATATCTTGAATAATCTCTCATAACCTGACACAACATAGTAGAAGCATAAAGTTCTTTACGCATTATCATATTATCACTGAAAAAAAAATAACCTACCAACTTGACCGAACTAGTTTTTGAACTTTTTTGATTGTAAGAACAATTAGGAACACGATGTATATTATACTAGGATGTATTGATATCTGCATAGCCTAGACCAGTTTTACGTATAAAAAAAATATTGTGTTACAATGCCAACGAAAAATAACTCATTAGAAATGCCAGTGTAAAGTTTGAGGTCAAAAAAGTAGACTAGAGTTACGCAATAATTTAAAAGAAAGAAGTTGTCCACCGAAATTGTGAAAATCGAAAAATTGGAGTATATATCGAGCCATCATCAAGTACCCGTATTTAAAAGGGTCAAGAGGTAAGCAGATTTACGAAGACATGCTCAATGCCCTTGGTGATCAATGTGACCATGAACAATTGGACTGAAAGCTTCAAAAGAGGTAAATTTTCCATTGATGACCGATCAGTAAGGACAGTTTCTGTGTCAGTCCCCGAAAATATCGATGCAGTTCATGACATGATTTTAATTGGGCTAAAACGGATATCTGAAGCACTGAATATTTTATACGAACACGTTCATCATGTAAGCAGTTCACGTCAATTTGGACATGAGAAAAATTGCTGCAAAATGGATCCCCAAATGTTTGAATGTTGACCAAAAGCGTACAAGGGTAGAAGTATCGCGTTCGATCTGTTCTCGGTTCTCGATTTGAAAACGATGTAGACCAAATTGTTACTATGGATGAGACTTTGGTACATTTCTATGATCCAGAAACAAAGCAACAATTAATGGAATGGCGACACTCTGGTTCTCCAAGACCTAAGAAGTTTTGTGTCCAAAAATATGCTGGAAAAGTTTTTGCTTCAGTTTTTTGAGATTGCCATGGAGTAATCATGATTGATTTTTTGGAAAAGGGTAGAACAATAACTGGAGATTACTATTCGACATTATTGACCACTCAACGGAAAAAAATTAAAGGGAAAAGACGCGGAAAGGTATCCAAAGGTGTTTTTTTTTTGCAGGACAACGCCCCTGCACACAAATCCCATGTTGCTATGCAAAAAATTCGTGATTTCGGGTTTGAATTACTAGAACACCTTCCTTATTCACCAGATTTGGCTCCATCCGACTATCATCTCTTTCTTCAACTGAAAAAGTTGTTTTGTTTTTGCAGGACAACGCCCCTGCACACAAATCTCATGTTGCCATGAAAAAAAATCGTGATTTAGGGTTTGAATTACTAGAACACCCCCCTTATTCACCAGAATTGGCTCCATTCGACTATCATCTTGTACCTCAAGTGAAAACAAGTTTAAAAGGTAGGAAATAAAAGCTGTGGAGGTCTGACTTTTTTTTGAAAGGTCCAGAGACGCAGGTTCGCTGTAATAAATGTATCCAATTAAGAGGAGAATTGGTTGAGTGATAAAATATTTTGACATTGAACTTTTGTTTGGTTCTTTAGTAGGCTAAGATTTAATAATTTTTCAATATAACCTCGTATTTTCTGAATCAGAAGAAAATATGGGGCTGCAATATGTAAAAAAAATTTCTGTTATACCATTGCCATTCAATCCCATCGAATTTAGCCCATCCTGTACACAAAACAGTTCACAGATTTTTTTTGTTCCAGTCCAGGAATTATCACAGGTGAGAACAAGGAAGAACAATACAGCGAACATCAAGGCACGTCCTCAAAGGTAACTGAAGGCACAAAAAAGCAGCAACAATTATTATTGAATTTCCATTAATTTGACAAAAGAAAACAAAATGTCAGTATTTATTATCGATATTTTCATTTGAATTCACTAAATGATCTCTAATTGAGAATTGTTCCAGAAGCTGTTGGTCTCTAATGAAACATTATTTCATTCTTCTTTTTAACATTAACTTTCGTTAAGTGTCTGATATAGGTCCTTCCGTTTATGTTACTACAATATTATTAGAGTGAAATCGAATACTCGGCTTCTTGCGCTTGGCCGCCAAAAAATTCACATATGTTCTCAAAGTACCAAATAAAAACGCATTTCAACCAGAAACAAGGGGAATACCGCCAGATGGAAAACGATCAAAGAAACCGCATTTTACTCATGAATAACTATCAGTCAGCCTGCAAATATCTCCACTGCGCCGGTCACTCACTGTCCCTTTTCTTGAGTTATTGCTCTTTAGGTCTCTTTGATAAACGTCACGGACTGTATAGTTTTTGGAATTTGGGACGGCTTCCAGGATAATTCAGAAATCATTTTCATATTCTGTTATCACCGATCTGATAACTCGATGAGACATATTTTCTATCATTTTGAGAAAAACTCATTCGGTTATCAAAATAGTGAAGGTGATGAAAAAAATTAATTAAAATTAATTAAATTAAAAATAGCTATGAACACTTTTCGATAGGCAAGTTATCATAGGCATTTTTGTTTTCAAATTATATTTGACAGAAAATATGTCTCATCGAGTTATAAGATCAGTGAAGGTCGATCTTCACCGGCTCTTAGACTATATTAGCCAATCCGATTTCGAAATATTGATTTCTGGGAGGGATTTAAAATACTTGAGAAGCAAGAGTACCTATCAACCCTTTACAACAGTATATCGTATTTATACGAATTGAGACTGTTGAAGATTTTCATATATTTATTTATCGGTGGAGTTAAGAATTTCAAATTGTTCAAATTCTATCTGTATTTTTCAAACGTTTCACTGTATGTATTTTACTGTATGATAGATATATAACCCACTCTTTTGCATTCTTTTTATTATCTTTTTTTTAGGTTCAACTTTTACTAAGGCATATAAAATTATGAAAAAGACTAATCTCTAAATATTTACATTCTCTACGTTATTCCATAAAGAATGATGTACCTACTTAAACTCAATATAGTCACAGCAAGGTGGCAAAATATCATTTTGCGGGGGCGGCGAAATTTTATTTTGCCGGGGCGCCAAAATATCTGGCGGCGCTCCTATTTATCTTTATTATTATTATTCCTTGTGTTTAAAAATTTGAGATATTCAACATAATGAGTTTCACGAATCATGCGAAAAGCTCCCAAAGTATCAGTCAATCCATATTTGAAATAATGGCTGTATTCGGGTTCGGCTTTCTGACAGTCCGAGAATTGTTCTACGACTGCGCAAAACTGTTGCGCCCTAGTATTAAATCCTCTGCGCAGTTCTAGAAGCATTCTCGGACTGTCCGAAAGCCGAACCCGAATACAGCTAATATTGTGTTCAATATTTAATCCAAATAATTGTATATCATATATCGCACCATATTTTCAATATAAAAACTCCACCGATCAGTTTCAGATGCTGGCCGAAATTCTCAAAGCATGTCCAAACAAAGAAAATATAGAAATATTTATCGATATTCTTCCATTGCTCAGCATTTTCGTCGCATGCATATTCATCACATCATAGACATCATCCGCATTGGAGCAGCTCATGACGATATTAGGTTCTGGTTAGTTAGTGGTTTAATTTCCCTCGTGATGGGCACATCATCGGATGCATTTGATTTGCACCCTCCCTAGAGGGACCTTCAACACGATTTCCAAGTAGGTATAATTAGATTCGCGAATTTTCACTTGAGATGCTATGGCTGATTGGATCGTACTTTGGTCTACAGAAAAAGTACATATTTATTTTCGATAGTATAAATACGTAAAATTTTTCTGGTAAGTAATAATGGATCAATAAAGATTGTATTGTTAATAATTCGAATTTCATTCAAAACTAGCTGACCAGTAGACGTTGTCCTGCAATAGCGAAGTGATTTTTAGAAATTATAAGTTAATTGAGGCACGGAAAAAATAAACTTAGAATAGTACGGAAAATGGAAAAAGTTTTTAATACGATAGCGCTGTGAAACACCTATATTAACGTGCTCAAAAATGTATTGAGATGGAGGGAATACCATTTTGGAAAATTCCTGAACTGAAAATCTTTCCATTGTTTTTGAGTTCGAATATTTTCGATTTATTTGCTTTTCCTTGTTTCATTCATTATCTAGTTTTCAATTAGTAGAATACCATAACGAAGAGTTATCGAAACAGATAGAAAGGAATTAAGTCTCTAAACTCAAAAAAAGATTGGAACCTTGTTTATTCATCTATAGGTTTGACATGTTTTGGCATTTGCCGTTTTTAAAACAATCAAGATCTAAAATATAAAATAACAATAAAACACAGTATGTTGCCTGGATAATAAAAGGTAAAACATTTTATTTCAGAAAAAGAACTTACAAATTGGTTGCACAAATTCATATGACCAATAACAAAAGTCATTAAGTCAACCCATCTGAACGAGTTAAAAGTTCAAGCTTTTTAAGACTCAGGTTCAGACTCTCCATCAGATAATAAAGAAACTTCCAGAAATAAAGGCAGACGCGACAAGTGTCAACGTCAACCCGACAAGACAAACCACAGAGGAGTTAATCTTCTTTTCTTCTTTTTAATCATTTTACAAAGTTGAAAAATGTTAAAATCACACAGTAAAAAGCAAGGCAGAGTTGAAGTAAAAATACAACACAAAAAGAACAACCGCTACACAATCATTTTTATCAATTATCTGTTAGAAGTAAGAAGCTTATAAGTATTAAGTCCTTAAAATTGTTCGTCAGTATAGCATTTAACGCATTAAACTGGTCATTATTTATATGTTTGAAGATTTCCACCTCCTCCAAAATTTTCTGCCTAGGACCATATTCACAGTGGTTTGAGAGTCTAGTGTTATCATCAATGTTAAATTTATGATCATGGTCCCTAAGGTGACAAACAAAGATGGAACGGTTATTGTTAGGGTTTCTCAGGCATGCTAAATGTTCCCCAGTTCTTGTCTTCAACGATCTACAACTTCTACCGACGACGTATACCACGCTGCAACAAGGTTTCCACACTCCAATTCCACAATTTCAATATCCAGTTTGTTCACCACTTTTCTATGATTTGATATCTTAATCCCAACTATCTAACTAAACACGAATTCAGTCATAAAAATCTTTCACGCACAAGCTCATACGATGTCACCGGAAATATAGGATGTATAAAATTTTGTTGCTCCGGTTCTTTTTTTTCAAATTGATAGAAATTTCAAGGAGGGCAGTCGATAATGGTGACAAAACTGTAAAATTTGAAATAAGTTCAAGAATTTATTGAAGGGAATGTTTATTGATCAGTTCGAAGCGGATACTTAGAATTTTTTTTGGATTTAATTCTTTGTGTTTAAGAAAACAAAAAAATAATAATAATATCCACGTACAGAATGATCCAATTTTCACGAAAATAGAAAAAGTTTAAGTACGGATCTGATTCATTCGATTTATTGAAAAGAGGCAAAAGTAAACTTCAAAATTTGAAATCATTAGATCGATTTGTTCAAGAGTTATTGAACTGCAAAATTTCACTCATAAGAAGAGAGTATATCCCAAACGAAGGCGATTAAAACCTCTTGATACGAGTCCAGCCTGAATACATTAATTCATGGTATTCGTTTGTCGCATTCTTCACCGGACACCCTGTAAAGCAGGGGAAAGAATTAGTTTATTTCATTTCTCAACCCTTCCTCTTGGAAGTGTTTCGTTCTTCTGAGTATTTATCCAAATCTGCTGTGCCCCAGGGCTCTAATCTCGGCCCACTTCTGTTTTTGTTGTTCGTCGATGATTTGATTTCTGCGATTGATGTGATGAGGCTGCTATTTGCGGATGACTTCAAGCTCTTTCTCCGAGTGACTTGTATACAGGACTGTTTCAGATTGCAGAATGCTTTAGTCAAATTATTGGAATGGTGTGCGAATAATCGTCTTGAGTTGAATATTTCTAAGTGTAATATCATTTCTTTCACAAGAAAGGTGGAACCCCTTTTGTTTGATTATTCTTTGGGAAATGTTAAGTTGTTAAGATTGAACGTTGTTCGGGACCTGGGAGTTCTGTTTGACGGTCAGATGTCATTTGTTTCTCACATAAATGATTTGCTGAGTGCTGCTTCTAGGTTGTATGGCTTCATAATTCGCAACGCAAATCATTTTCAGAATTCCAGAACACTTATTCTCCTGTTTAACACCCTGTTGAGAACTAAACTCGAGTATGCCTCGTTCATTTGGCAGCCCATTTACGCCTGTCATACTCAGCGATTGGAGGCAATTCAACGCAGATTTTATAAATTCCTAGCATATAGGGAGGATGGCGTCTATCCACCTAGGGGTACTGACCACGATGCTCTCTTGCAGAGGTTTGGTGCTGTCTCTCTGGCTGATCGACGGGGTTTGCAGGCAGTCAGCTTTCTCTACAAACTTATTCACGGTAGTGTTGATTGTCCCTACTTACTGGAGAGGCTCAACTTCTATGTTCCAAGGCCCAACATGCGATCTAGGCCTGTGTTTTACTTGGTCCCTCGTAGGAATAATTGTATGATTCGAACGCCCATTCAGCATATGTGTAGCCTTATGAACAACCTTTGTGAGATGTGTGACATTTTCTTTGACAATTTGACCACTGTCAAGCAGAGCTATCTCAATTTTATAAAGTAATGATAATTTGTTTTTGAGTTTTCAATTAGCATTTGTTAATTTTTCTGTAATTGGGTTTTTTTACCTGTAGAAAAATAAAGCTGTTTATTTATCATTATTTATTCTCAGCCAACTCTGTTTCCTGCTCAATTACATATGACTAATTACTGTTCTCGAGTTTCAGATGAATGAATCCTCATGTTCTCCAGGCTGGACCCTGGATTTATTAGTTTCCCTTCAGAACACCATGTGATCTTCTCAACTATCTTTCAACGATCAATGGTAAACCTGATACAGGTTGATGCACTCTCGTTCCTGACTCCAACCTGGAAGGCCTGCTCTGGTAATCTTGCACTTTGTACACGCATTGATACATTCTCACATTTATTCATCGTGCTCGATATAGGGGAGACTGGGGAGGGTTGATACGTTTTTTGGAATTTTTATTCTGGAAACTGAATTATATGAAGAAGCAGGACTTTTCTTATATTATATAATTCTTCAATTAATCGTTCAACAAAATAAATATAGAAGTCTCAAATTATAAACATCTTATTCTGTACAGAACGTTGAACACAAAAACATGCAAACTGTCTCAAGCCTCCCCACATATGGGAGGATTGATACGATGTACTGGGAGAGTAATCGAGAGGATTATTTAGCTCAGTAGGTAGGTCAGTAATGATACTGGCTTGCTTTGGTCCCATAGGTGTAGAAAAATCAGGAAATGGTCAGTTAGTCACTTCCACACAAGAAAA
Source organism: Coccinella septempunctata (assembly GCF_907165205.1). Lineage (NCBI taxonomy): Eukaryota > Metazoa > Arthropoda > Insecta > Coleoptera > Coccinellidae > Coccinella > Coccinella septempunctata. Next base: position 12,701,424 of record NC_058189.1, on the reverse strand, counting down.
GTCGGCCTCGTTAAATACATGGGGATTGTACGGATAAATTCCAGTTTTTAAAAATCCCTTTGATATGTTGGATGGTGAAAACGCCTTCATGTAGGCCTATACAACTAGCTACGGAATATTTTTTGAAGATGATACATGTATCAGGCCTCCCCACGACAAATATCTCAAACCTCCCTGAAAGCAATTTTTAAAGTGATTTATGTTTTCATCTTATACTCATATATTTTGAAAAGCGAATAAAACTGTAAATTGAGTAGTTTTATTCATATTTCCCAGTGAAATGTTTGTTTATGCCGAAGAATTAATGCATGATCATAAAACCCTTGGGTAACTTGAGTAAAAACTTACAATTTCTCACCTCGAAACACTCTTCGTTGAATATTTCACAAACAAACTACTGTTAGCCTTACAGATTAACGTCACGAAATGCCCTCTGCCAAAGAATAGTGTTCACTAGTATAATACTTTTGAAAACGGCTACAGATCGCGGATATAAGCCTGTATCAAGCCTCCCCATGTATCAATGCTCCCTAGTCTCCCCTACATGTTAGTTTTCAAGCCTTCTGCACTTCTCGAAACCAACGATTAGTGGTTTCCCTCTTAGTACTCTCGATTTCACCTCTCATAATTTATCAACTGTATCTTATGTTCTTCTAATGGACCTTCTAATCGTGCTTACTTGTAAGCAGTCCGTCTCTGTAAATGTTGTATTCATTGATAAATTTTTGCACTCTACAAGACCAACGTATTACATATATATTATACATTAATTATACTATTTTTGCTCCTCTCAGATTACTTATGATTGTTCTTCTCATTTGAATAATTATTCTTAATCTTGTCGTATTAATTATAATATTCTAGCACTTCTCAGATTAATTTAATTTGCTCTTCTCATTCAACTAAGATTCATGCACTGCTCATAATGATTGGTCAACTCACATTTAATGTATTGATCTTTCATTGATGATCAGACTTAAACACTGCAGTTTCACCTTTAGGCTTATTTCACTGTTACAACTCGGTCTTCTCATTAAAATTCATTATTCTAACCTTCTATTTTTCTGATGGAATAAAGAGGCTCTCGCAATCAATTTTTATTGATTGCTCTGTCGCTGTAAACGCTGTGTTAAGTTTAAATTTATTGAACTTCTCAAAGTCTAAGTCTGAACTTAAGTGATTTCTCATTTGAACTGCTCTGGATTGTCTCTGCTTTTACTTGAATAATGTCTCTCTGAGTCTATAGATGTTGCTAATATTTGTTTTTTATTACTGTATTAGCTTTATGCAGGTGCCTTATTCATTTTATGATTGTGCACGATATACAATAAATGTTTCTATACTATCTCCAACTCAATTATCTTGTCCTACAGTCCACTACTCATTTTTTACAAAATCATAACACCTCCGATTTTGAACATTTGTAATTGAACTAAACATTGAATGACATGCTGCTTAAATAACTCATGTTGATGAAAAGAATGTTATATTGAGTATTGAGTTTATAACAAAGCAGATTGTAGTTGTTGCAACGTTACTTCTCCCGTAACAGGAAAATTAAAATGATAAAAAAATACAAAACAATCCACATTTACACCCTTTTCAACACCACGAGCTAACCATTCACATCTCACATCCACATATGTGAGGATCGATCGAGTTCAAAACTAACACATTTCAACCCCCGAGGTTGAAGAACGAGCTGAGCCGCTATAATCGAAGCGCGATTTGAATAACTAAGCCGAGCTAAGGTTGTTGTGTGGTAGATCAGATGAATTCTGTCGCTTTCGAACGCCTAATAATCCCGGAACTGAATTGTCTGAGTGGACCACTCATCTATCTGTCCCTCCTGCGACGGAATCGAATTTGAAATTACTTTAATTCACATGGGACGCTCGGGATTTTCTGCCCATACGATTGTTAGTTGTTAACGAAGATATTTCGTTTGAATCGTCGAAATCGAAATTCTTGCAATCCAAACACTGAATAAATGTATAAGCAAGAACTGTTTCTTTTTGAAATGAAAACAGATAGATGAGTCTACAAAGTTTATCGGAAAATAATAGTTATACTCCATTCACTTTTATTTTTGCACTCGGTTGGCCATGAAAAATTTTCTAAAGTTTTTGTAACTAAAACGGGGTAAGGTTGGCACTCATGAAATGTCGTTAATGTCATAACGCCGTTGCACAACTAATATCAATTAATATTACGAAAATGCCGAAACTGATTGAAAAAGAGAGAAGACAGGGTCATTCAAATAGTAGGTAACCCTAATATTTTAATATCTACAATATATCAGATGGTAGCGAACATATTCAATGTTTCATATGAATCTGAACGACTTATATTTTAGCTCAATGTTTCCACAATCAGAAAAATTCTGAATGAAGACGATGGCAAAGAATTTCTTTCTATTGGGGGACCCAAATAAGTGGTGGCATTTGAGAATTTTATTTTAGGGTTAACGAATGCAAAAAGAACAAATTTTTCATTTGATTTGTCCTATACATTATAAATTTCTGAACGGATCCATAAATATATAATTAAGTAGTATTATTACATCAAAGTATTAAAAATAATCACCCATAAATACGAGCCTGTTGTCCTGTTAATTCATGTGAAATTTTGTTTAAAGGTGAATTTGCTCGCCTTGACACTTCCTTTAATTATTTTGACTTCCATTGATGCAACATGATTTTTTGTTGAATAATTTCATATTCTTGTAATTATCCGTTAATTCCTTCGAGAGATACCCATTCCCTACCACTGCATCAGATGCATTTCATCTTCGGGTTGTTTTTTTTTTTAAATCTACAACTGATGTATTGTCTTCAACCTTTAGCCAAATAAGACAACCAAAATTGTTTCTCCTCGAGGTACTGCAAAATCTGTTTCAATAACTCAATTCTCTTCCATAGTAGAAATAAAAATATATATTTAAAGTCTGATCCTAGCCTTCAATCAGTTCGTATAAACGTCAATAATTATGTTCGTCACATATTTTCGCGACTTCATATTTCCGATGTGATTGGACATTGTGATAAAATACGTAATTACTGAGACTTTTACGTAGAATGGACAACATGGCGCTGATTCAAAACCCAAAAATGTTTTGACAACAGTCCTAACCTCACATTTTCGTACTAGACAGAATGGAATGTGTCAAATTTCCATGGCCAACCGACTGCCAGTGAGAGTTCACTGGCGAGTGCTAAAATAAAAGTGAATGGAGTGTAGGTATCTACATTCCTACATAATTCTGACTTCCAATAAAGTTGTAGAAGAAATTTATGTCACTACTCATGGTTGATTTTCTTCTTTTTCCTATAAATGAGTCTGATACTATACTATGAACGGCTGTTTTTAATTCTAATACTCAATCGGATTTAATAATCCGATTAAGTAAAATCAACTATAATTAGGGTTTAAAAATCTATCTAAGGTTTTCACTATTTTTCAGGAAAATGCTCATTGTTCTTTGAATTGGGTAATTTTTCAGATATAATTGTGCCAAAGATCGATAGATCTTTTGTTACTGACGATGATTTGGTCATTATTGTATTTTGTTTATGAAACTTTTTTTATTATAGGTATGAAATTGTTAAAATCACAAAGTTCGAATTTTTAAGTTTCTGTATGAATTTAGTGGTCAATGAAATACAATTTTATTAGAAATGATTTTTGTTTTTCAATTTATTTGAAAAAAAATCCTTACGAAAATAGATGAACACGTTCTTTCATCAATCACTTTCGATAACATAGTGTTGCGTAATTTAAAATGAAAATTGACCTTTTCGAGTATTTTCACACAAAATAGTAAATACCGAAGATATGAATTTTGTGCGTTACTTTTTACCACATGAAAAAGGGCAAATTCCTGTATCTATTGAGGAATGTCAAGAAACAGAAAACCCCCAGTTTCAATAGTATGTAAGCATATCGAATGTTTACAACCAATTACAAATTGTCAACATTAGACCAACAATGAGATTAAAATGATCCCATTAAATGACACTGTGGTTTTTGCACTAGGAATTCCATGAAGTTTGCGAATAATGAAAAAATGCATCAATGCTCAATTGATATTATTGAGCTCAACACAAGTGAAATAAATCAATAAAATTCATTCAACTATCTGAAGAACCAAAAGTGTATTGAAGTAACGAATTTTAAATTTGTCGATTGATATAAGTAGATATGACCATACCTACTCTGTATTAGATCAAATATTGCAAATTTATAAACTAGGTGATTTTTCATTTAGTGGCAAACTTATAAGGACAATAGCTAGTACAATATCGTAAACAATACACAGCGTTCACAACTTAGGTACCTACTAAAAAAATTTATTTGGAAGTTTTCAGGTAGTTAAGTTGTGACAGCTCGGTATAGGTTACAACATTGAAGTTTAAAATTTGTGAGTTTCAGATGAACGTTAATTCAAAAAGGTTTCTGCCGTTTCATGAAAAATCCCTATATTTTTTCTTATTTTCAGGTTCTCGTTAGAGCTTTCAGAGAAATATATGTAGGCATTTAGAAAAAAATACAAAATTCGTTAATTGTAGTCATCTGAAGTCATACAAGCTGCATATACCGTGAACGGGAAAGAATTTTAGAGGCTATAATTCATTTTTTGTGCTACTGTTAGGAAAGAATGATTCAAAATCGACGATTTCTGGAGTTTCTTTCCAAATTTCCTGTCTAATTTTTATTACATTCAGCTACTACTTTACGAGTTCAGTGTGTTATAATAATTTGTAAGAACGAATGGGCAATTGAAAATTCCCTGAGTTCACGTCCCAATTCCTCCACGATCGTTCATATATCAAACGGCAAATGCTATACTCCCCCATTTCTACAGGAACAAGTGAGTGGAATTGCTTTATGTTCTACGGTACAAAGGTCTCAAAGCATTTGGCACAACCACAATTATAATAACTATTTAGACTGGAAACGTGGCCTTTGATCCATAACCTCTAATTATATATGTAAATGCTAATTTGGCACTGAATTTTGAACAATTGAGCCGCCATGAAATATAATTGCGCAGTTAGCTCTTTGTTAATTATTCCACACTGGCAGCAAATTATTCTTGAATTCGACAAAGCCTGGCCCTAGTAGGAATAATATGGTAAATTAGCGGGGTATTAATATTCATCGTGATGTTGTATTCATGTCATATTCGATAGAAGGACCATTTTGCATTCAAAACGATCATCATTCGCTTGAATATGTCTATTTCATGGTTACGTAAAATTGTGGAAGATAACATTTTTGACCAAATTGAGCTCAAGAGGAGGACAACCACACCACATCACATGAATATTTATGGAGTTCTTCGACTTCATGTTCAAAATTATTTCTTCAGTTTTACATTGTAATTGAAACTATAGCAAAATTCCTGGAAATTTTTATCATAGTAAAACTAGTACAGAAAAAAATTATAAATAATATTATGGAAATTGATTACCGTTTTACCTGATGCAACATCTTTCCAATGAAATGAACAATTGAAAAACACTCCAGTTTTTCACTATTTTATTTAAAATTCGTCGAAAACTTTTATTGAACCATATTCAATTTTATCAAAACGATGTTTCACACCAAGCCAGGCAAGGCTCTTGATATGTATATACTAAGTGACATACAAAAAAGAACACCCAGCATTAATGAATTTATTACTTTTTTTTGTATACAGGGTTCGGCGTAATGAATGGATAATATGATACCTGCGGGTAGTTCAGAAAAATATGTTTTATGTCCAGAAAAAGTTCCTCGGTTTTCGAGATACTCGATGTTTTCGAAAATTACACATTTTGTTACTCTTTTAGTTGTCAAGACTCCACAAGAAAGAATTTTCGCAATCTGCTTTTTGGATAGTATTCCAGGATGGATGCGCTATCGAATGTAATTTATGATTTTCGAGGCGCATGCATAGTATTTTTTCAAACAAGGATCTAACTAAAATTTAGGGGTGGCTTTTTCTACCCTGGCAATTAGGAATAGGAGAACATCAACATAATATTTCTGACTAGTACCTTCTATAGAATTTCTGTCAATTTTCTGGTTCCTAACAAGAAACATTGAGTTTTCATCCCTCACAAAGGAACAGTTCAGTACAACACCTTGAAGTCAAAATTTTGGGCAGTGAAGTGGAGTTGCCTATTAATACGAGCATGTATTGATATCTAGTTAGCCTAGACCAGTTCCATACATAAAAAAAAAAATATTGCGTTACCATAGCAACGAACAATAACGCATTAGACTGTCAGAGTGAAGTTGGAGGTCAAAGAAAAGAATCAGAGTTACTCAATAAATTAAAAGAAAGAAGATGTCGACCGAAATTGTGAAAATCGAAAAATTGGAGTATCGAGCCATCATCAAGTATCTATATTTAAAAAGGTTAAGAGGTAAGCAGATTTACGACGATATGCTTAATACCCTTGGTGATCAATGTCTTTCGTATGCGACCGTGAAAAATTGGACTGCTAGCTTCAAAAGAGGTAAATTTCCATTGAAGATGATGACCGATCGGGAAAGCCAGTTTCTGTGTCAGTTCCCGCAAATATCGATGCAGTTCATGACATGATTTTATCAGACCGTCGAATTGGTATATATATAATATGTTCTTTTTATTGGGTATGAATTAAAGACCCAATTGCGTTTCTCTGTAAATATCAAAATTTTATTTACTAATATACAAAACAATATTGTCGGTTTACCTGTAAATATCAAAGAAACAACATATAAAGCTTTCAATTACAATATCTTTTATCGATAACGGAATTATTTTAGAAATCAAATTAAACCGTCACAATTATATAAAAAAATACGAACTTCAAATATGACGAAACTAGGATTAGGTAACACGACACATTCTTCTCGAAAAGCGATATTTTCTTCAATTACAGCCTTCAATTACAATATCTTTCATCGATAACGGAATTATTTTAGAAATCAAATTTAATCCGTCACAATTATATCAAAAAATACGAACTTCAAATATGACAAAACTAGGATCAGGTAACACGACACATTCTTCTCGAAAAGCGATATTTTCTTTACATATATATAGTTCACGTCAATTTGGACATGAGAAAAATTGCTCAAAATGGATACCAAAATGTTTGAATGTTGAACAAAAGCGTACAAGGGTAGAAGCATCGCGTTCAATTCGTGCTCGATTTGAAAACGATGTAGACTTCAAACCGAATTGTTACTATGTATGAGACTTGGGTACATTTCTACGATCCAGAAACAAAGCAACAATCGATGGAATGGTGATACTCTGGTTCTTCAAGACCTTAGAAGTTTCGCGTTCAACAATCTGCTGGAAAAGTTCTTGCTTCAGTTTTTTGGGATTTCCATGAAGTAATCATGATTGATTTTTTGGATAAGGGTAGAACAATAACCGGAGATTACTATTCGATATTACTGGCCACTCTACGGAAAAAAAATTAAAGAGAAAAGACGTGGAAAGCTATCCAAAGGTGATTTAGATGAGAATATGTTGAGTAATAAAATATTTTGACATTGAAATTTTGTTTGGTTCCATAGTAGGCTAAGAATTTTTCAATAATAATCGTACACTGGTGAGTCTGTTGTAAGTTTTAAGAGAACAGAATTAATACTCAATGCTACAGATGAGTGTGACTTGGATCTAAATTTAATTTTTTTTATTTTGATTTGGAAAATGAAAGTTAGGATAGATTTGATGATTTTTTTTTTAGTTTTCAGAGATTCTTATATCTTTGGACACGACCATTAATTTGTGAATAATTCAAATGGGAGCTCTTCCAGGGTATCTTGAAAAACAATCATCCTCTTTCAGCATGAATATTAGATGTTATTCAAGGAAATACTATTAGAATATATTTTTTATTACTTTTATGAAATGAAATAGTTATTTCATGCATTGATTACCGTCCACCACACCAACTTTCATCACTTTTTATGGAACAGGTACCTATCAACTAACATATAAGATTCCGAAGCACAAAAAAGATAATAAACCCCATTTGCATTAAAACATAATCGTGATTATTCCGAGCCAGTGTCACATAAAAACTTTCGGGCGAGTTTTGCCTAATTTGAAAATTTAATTGCGCAGGCACGCGTTAGGTCAGAGGTCTTCCGGAATGAAGCCAATAAACTTTGACGGTGGAGTAGCTGTCATGTGTTGACCAGTTTTTTCAGCAATCGGGAATTAAGATGGGCTTTTACGATAAGACACCGCATCTTCATTCAGATCGTTACGTTCATTTTCACGACGTGGTTGTAGAGAACGTGGATTGGTATTATGAAACGTGTGGTCCCAAAAATTCCGCAGGTGTTTCTTTTATAGTGGGTTAGTAGTTGAATTTCTAAGAGAGTTAATGGTTGAATTCATAAAAAATGAACATTTCTCACTATCTCGTGGAATCTTAATTTTTATAGCTCCCGTTTTCGGTATGGCCACGTTCATTCAAGTGGGTACCGCGATGGTTATCAGTAACAAAGCCTGGTCTCATTAGCGAGGTCCTGTAACTAGCAATAGAAATCTCCTTTAGCCTTTGGCTGCATGATAGATACCTTTTCACAGTTTGTTTTTACGTGTTAATTGTTACTCCTTTATTTCTTGAGTTTATTATAATTTACATATAAGGTGCTTTCAAAAGTGAATATCTTTCAGCAGATGGTACAACTTCTCCAAAAATATCCTATAATAGCTATTTATGAAACAAGTACATAAATTAGGTCTTTATGGACGAGTCCAAAAGTTTATGGCAGAGCGAGCAAAGCGAGCGAGGCCAATAACTTGGGCAAGTCCATAAAGCCTAATTATGTACGAGTTGCATACAAAGCTTTATGTTCGACTGCAATGCAGAAATGTTATTTTCTAAAATGGCCTATTACTGAAAAACATTAAGTGTGCTTTTGATTTTCTTACCTTAGTAACCAGCGACCTTAGCAACCTTATTAAACACAGTTGTTTACTTCCTTAATTTTGTGACAAACATCATAATAATCCAAAAAATAGATAGTGCTGGAGAAGAAACCGTAGAAAGTTTAGCTGTAAGCGCCAAAGAATCTCTCTTACCCACTAAATCTCAAAGTGCCTATGAAAATAGGTATGCGGCCTATAACGAGTGATGTAAAAGAAGAAAATTGTAAAATCGACAGAAGATAGTATTCTGGCTTACTTCAATGGTGAATTGAAAGCTCACAAAAGTTCTTCGCTATGGACTATATGGATGAATTGGAAAGTACTAAAATAAGTGTTGCCATCAGAATATTGGGCCAGAAAGTAGTTGATTCTAGCATTAAAAGTATTGCAGATCGAAAACTGTGCTTCCACTTCGAGCTCGACTTCCTCAGGCATGCATTTTTATAATAACAAAGAATGTGTTTTTAATACTCACTACCACACTAATGCTTAGAATACTAATTCATAATTTTGTTTTTAAGTCGAAGTTCAATTCTTCTTCTTTAAATAAAGTGTTGTTTGCATCTAGTACATTTACTTGACAGAATGATAGTGACAGTTGAGTCCAATAAAGTGGTGTCCAATAAAGTAGTCAATTATGGACACTAAACAAATTCATAAATAAAGTGTTTATGATGTAGTCGAACATAAAAAACTTTCTGAGAGACAAAGTTGAAAAAATCCATAAAATAAAAAACCTTGATTGTGTGATCTACATTATCAGAAAGTCCTGACTGAAATTTTATCTTATAATGACTAAATCAACCATATAGATTCTCCTAGTATACAAATTATCAAGGACAGTTGCGAAAATATTGAGGGGATGATTCCTTGTCGAAAAATAGTATTGGCATTTCATATAATTTTTCTTTGAGCAGCTCCTGGTTAGATAGAGCCCCCTCAGAAGAGCACTTTTCAATGTTTTTCTCAGAAACCAGAAAACTGACAGAAATCAAATTGAGAAGACTTCTATGGGAGCAGAAGGGCAAGCAGCAAAAAAAAATGTTGGTGGTATTCATGCACTTATAATGTCAGCATAATATCTGCCTATGCAAGATGAATTTAAGTTCGAATATGATTCCACCCTGTACGACTCACGCTGCGTACCTGTTGATTTTTTTTTTCGAAAATCGTTACTTTCATCAAAGAATTACAAGAGACGTTAATTGTTCGAAATAAAGCAAGCTATCAAAAATTGATTTTTTCATGGTTTCATATGAAAAAGGTGAAAAACGTTCTTGAAGAAATTTCCATCCCTTGCAATTTTAGGAGAATACCACCAAAATCATCCCTCCCATAGGATGCCTGGTCAATTTAATTTCTTATATCGATTGAAATTTATTCTGGGAGGTTTCTGCATTTCTTAATAAACTTTTTTTTCGTCTGATGAAGGAGTCTGATATAGACTCCGAAACGTTACAACATTATAAAATTATAATTTCAACGTTCTTTATTTACGCAGGAGCAAATCGTTTGTTTCATTTTTAATTGATTTTTTTTTCAGAGATTGGGAGTGAAAACCCTGAAAAGTTTATTAAGAAATTTAATTTCTGTCAGTTTTCTGGTTTCTAAGGAAAATAATGAAAATTGTTTTTCACGTGCCATCTTTAGGAAGCTGTAGATATATCTATGCAGGGGCTGCTAAAAAAATTTGTGAAAGACCCACGCTATTCAGAATATACAGGGTGGGCTTTTTAAAACGAAACAGACGAGATAACGGGCGGAATAAATTTATTTCGAAAGAATGCTCGGACACGTTGATTTTTGTTTCGAGCGGGACAATTTTTAAGGTCAAATTCACAACTATATCGCTTCAACCCTTAGTGTTAGAATACCAACCCCTAAATTTTGAATAGGAAAGATAGGGTGAGTGATACCTAATTTGAAAGGCATTTTTATCCTGAATTCAGCATATTAATTTTTTTTCCTTTAATGAATTCGTTTTCGATATATTCAATTTTGAATTTCGTACAGTACCATTCATTCCGCTAACCATGCTATGTGAATAAATCATCAATTATTTGACTAATTCATTCTGTGCATGGTTACGATGGTAACAGTTAATTGTCAACATTAGACAACGAAATAATTATTATTGGTAATTACTTTCGTCAACAACTAAGGTGGTTGTCTCGTCTGTTTCGTTTTAAAAAGCCCACCCTGTAGATAGACTAGATATACTATAGACTATATTAAAAGAAAATCAACCCGTTCAGTTTTGAATGGAAATAAAAATGAAAGCTTAGGCTTTCCTCATTATCTTGTAGCATTGAAAAAAAATCAGCATTAGAAAAGCTCTCAATTATTCACAAAACGTCTTCAAAGTTATCACTTGTCACGCAAGTCCGCAATTTTGAGAATGAGTACTCTCAAAATTGTCTTGTTTAGAATAGGGTGAAAACTGAAAATACGGTAGGTACCCAAAATGGGGATCTCGACAACAAAGAATTTCACAAACACTTTTAATACCTTGTAGGAATTCTTCTGCATTGTTTTTACCCTACCTCTCCTCACTAGTTTAGTGAAATGATACTAAGACAACATGACAAAAATTAAGATACCTAATCTCGAATGCTGTCAAACTCCTACGTCCTATAGAAGACTATATCGACAGACATAACAGAGTAGCTGTAATTTTACACCGAGGAATCTGCAAAAACGAAAAGAGCTACTAAAACACATTGTACCCTTCTAAGAACATAAAGCTCGGAATTCCTGAATATTTATTGCCAAAGTGAAGATGTACCTATTGAGGTTTGGGGGTTATAGTGGATGAAGATAAGACACAACAAGCCTGATATTCTGATGATTTGAGAAGAAGATCTGTTAATAGCCTTTTTGATGAAGAGCTGCCTGGGCTTGTTTAAAGTTTTAATGAATTAAAAAACACCAAAAGTAATAAGCTTCATGCAGAAGACATCGTTGGTGATCGTCACACTGGTTTTATCTACATCAACGAATTATTGTGTAAATTGAAAGAATATATCTATTTTTATTAATCTCATAAAACACTACAGTATATTGTACAAGTCCCGTATACAAACAATACAACCCTTGCTAACAATTATAGAAGGCAATTTCGATCAAATTCTCATGCAGAATAATATCACTCGGTTAACAATGTTGCTTTATTTTTTCCTTAAATGCTAGTAAATAGAGTTTTCAGAAATTTGGAACGGTTATAAGTTTTTATACTTTGGTACATTAGAAAATGTTCACTTATGGGTTCTAGAGCTTGTGCGATAAAATTGTATTGAAATCCTTTTTTTTCTACTGAAAAATTTGCAGTTTTCATAATTCGATCACATTATCATTCCTTTCATTTCAGTAAAATTTTAGAGGTAGAAATAATTGATCAGAAATGAAACATTTTTCAGAGGGTTTGGCCTGAGGATTATTTGAAATGTTTCACTAGTTCCGTAACGTGGGGAATTTCTATCACAGTTAATCATGAAAATATTAAAACAAGCTATCAAACTGTCGAATGAAATTCGTTATAATCACTACAGTTGCCCAGAATGGAACATTTATTACTTTTGTGAATCATTGGTAAATCCTCCATTCATGTTACGAACGGTTGTTTCCTATCGTACGTATCTGAACTATTTCATTCACTAGTTCGAGTTCAGCGCTTGGAAGTTAGATGTCTCTGAATACATCGATTCTTGAAATAATCCATTTTTCATTTTCTCCTCTTCACACCGGCGTTACATGTAGTTTTCTCAAGGAGGATGTCTTTTTGAAATTGAGTAACTGATAAAATGAACCACTTCAATGTTTCCAATGATTTTAATTATAATGAAAATGCCATATGATCCACCAAAACAAGAGAGACTTCTAATAGACCTAAAAATTAGTTGAAAAATCAGTATAAGGTACATAATTGAAATTTGAAATATTTATGTATATAATCAAAAACATATGTAGATATCTATACTTTTGCTTCACTCACGAAAGTATTCAAGCCGTTATCATGCTCCTTGGCCAAGAAAAGGAATTAACAATAATAAGTTTCAATGTTGAACACATCAATATACATTCAGCACATCAACAATGGTAAAAAACGGCCTGTAAGAAGAACATGACAAGAACAATATTTTACATAAAACCATTGAGTTTGGGGGGTTTAATACTCAATGATAAAACTTCAGTAGAACTCCCGAAATATGTTTAAGATACAACCACTCACATACCTTAACTTGTGTTTGATGAAATACTTCGAAACAGTTTTGTCCAGTAGTTTAAATACCTAAATATTTATGTAGACATTTTTCTTGATTATTAGATTTTGAACTGATAGAAGGTCGAGTAGAAGGTACATATTTCGATATTTCAATTCTGATGAACATAAAAAAATGGATTATACAGCTTGAGGAAATTCCAATAGACTTTAGGAAAAACTCTAGACTCTCCATCAAAAATTTAACCCTAATTTAAGAATGTGCCCAGTGCCATCAAACCTATTTGGATGTACCTACGAGGATATATTGAAAAATTCTTAGCCTACTATAGAACCAACCAAAATTTCAATAGCAAAACATTTTATTACTCAACATATCCTCCTCTTAATTGTATATATTTATTACGGCAAACCTGCAACGTCTCTAGACCTTTCAAAAGGTTCTGCAAAGGCTCTGCAAACCATACCTACACAGCTTTTATTACCTCCTCGTTGGAAGAAAATTTACGACCTTTTAAACTTTTTTCAGTTGAGGAAACAGATGATAGTCGGATGGAGCCAAATCTGGTGAATATGGGGGGTGTTTTAGTTATTCAAACCATAAATCACGAATTTTTTGCATGGCAACATGAGATTTGTGTGCAGGGGCGTTGTCCTGCAAAAACAAAACACCTTTGGATAGCTTTCCGCGTTTTTTCTCTTACATTTTTTACCGTAGAGTGGTCAGTAATGTCGAATAGTAATCTCCGGTTATTGTTCTACTCTTATCCAAAAAATCAATAATGATTACTCCATGGCAATATCAAAAAACTGAAGTAAGAACTTTTCCAGCAGATTTTTTGGCACTAAATTTCTTAGGTCTTGGAGAACCAGAGTGTCCCCATTCCATCGATTGTTGCTTTGTTTCTGGATCGTAGAAATGTATCCAAGTCTCATCCATAGTACCAATTTGGTTTAAGATGCTACATCGTTTTCAAATCGAGCACAGATCGAACGCGATACTTCTACCCCCTTGCACGATTTTGGTCAACATTCAAACATTTGGGGATCCATTTTGCAGCAATTTTCCTCATGTCCAAATTGACGTGCACTATATGATGGACGCGTTCGTATGAAATATTCAGTGCTTCAGATATCCGTTTTAGCCCAATTCGACGTTCTGATGAAATCATGTCATGAACTGCATCGATATTTTCGGGGGCTGATACAGAAACTGGACTTCCCGGTCGTTCATCATCTTCAATGGAAAATTTACCTCTTTTGAAGCTTGCAGTCAAACTTTTCACGGTCCTATTCGAAGGACTTTGATCACCAAGGGTATATGCATATCTTCGTAAATCTGCTTACCTCCTAACCTTTTTAAATACAGGTACTTGATGATGGCTCGATACTCCAATTTTTCGATTTTCACAATTTCGGTGGACATCTTCTTTCTTTTAATTTATTGCGTAACTCTAGTTCACTTTTTTGACCTAAAACTTCACACTGACACTTTTAATCAGTTATTGTTACAGTTACCAAAACACTGAAGAAAATTTGGCTCATCGAACTGACAAGTTCTTACGGTACTGTCATTGCACATTGACCTTCAACGGTCTTTTCTGTTTGATCGTTTATAATAATTATTATAATATTATTAACACTTTTCGGCAACACTGGTTTATTTGAAAATCTACTTAACAGCCGATACTTGCTTTTCGTTCAGTTTAGTTTAATATTTCATTTTCGAAGGACCTACACCAGAGTAACGTTTGGAAACTGTTAATTTTTTCATCAAAATAATGATTCAGTCCGTCGAACTTATCATGCACTTCGTCGATTTTATGGAGTACAAAATCATTCTTCAGAGCAGTTAATTTGAATAACAATAGATGGTTTTTAAACCAAGCTTACTCTTTATTATGCTGTACATCCTGTGAGTCGCACAACAGTGCTCACTGAGCAAGCTGTAGCCACTGTGCAGGAAGGCATTGAAGAAGATCCAAATCAATTAATTCATCTCCGTTCTCAGCAACTGGGGTTGTGTTCTTCCACTTTATGGAAGATTTTACGAAAGGATCTTGGCTTAAAAACTTTCAAGATTCCACTTGTGCAGGAATTAAAGCCACCATTGTATAAGCCTCCCATTCAGCGAATGGCCTGAAGCATAAATTGATATTGATGTTCATGCTATGATTTAACCCCAATGGATTATTTTCTTTGGGGTTATGTAAAGTCATTTCTGTTCATCGATAAACCAAAATCAATTAAACACATGGAAATTGAGATTAAGATTAAGAGTCTTATTGGCGAAATAGGGCCGCCAATGGTGAGAAATTTTGAATGCCGAACACCCATCAGAATTGCATTTTTTTGCTCAATAGAGAATTAAAGAAAATTGAAGTGGGAGAATTTCTTTGGAAATTATATGAACTGATAATAAATATGGTCCATCCATTACGTGCCCACTGTACACAGGGTGAGTCTTTGACTCGTACAAATATTTCAACAGTCAAAAATACCCTTTTTTCTTTATCATTTTTTCCGAATCTGCTTGGTTTAAAATATATAGGCTGTTGAAAAACCTTAAAAAAATGTTACTTTTAGTTCTCTCATAAATGGTTTCATCGAATGGAATGAATGTCAGAATATAGTTTTTCATTCATTTGATTAATCTTTTTCGAATACACTAGATCCACCACGTCTTCTGGTTTTCTCATTATGACCATTACGTACCATAAAAATACCAAAAATTTAAAGGAAAGGACTCTTGAGAAACTAACTTGGACGATATCTAATGAATATTTGAACGTTTTGAGAAATAAAAATATTCTTCACATTTTGTATAATGCACCGTTTTCGAGAAATTCGATGCTCAAAAATAATTTGACCGAATACAACTATGTATTTTAAAATATCTACAGATGTGTAGTGTCACAGATTTAGCTAATTATTCTGAAGGTAAGTTTGTTTTTCCAGGGGTGGCACAGCTCATCATAAAAACTTGAAATCACAATATCTTTTTCTCAGGGCCGAATCGGAACAAATAGTATGGGAGAAAAATGTTTCTTTTGATCTCGAGAATCTACTGTTGAAATATTCGTACGATTCAAAGACTCATCCTGTCTATGGTCAGTTTCGGTCGCTTGAACAAGCTGCTGCTTGATCAGTTCCTACAGGTTGAAAATGCACCCATATCTCATCATATTCCAGTAGTTCTGGGAAGGAGGCTGATATATCAATTAACTGAAGATTAAGAATTGCAAAACAATCGGAACTAGTCTAGCGAGATGTGAATCGTTTTCACTTAGTCCATTTTTATAAGAGGTTAAATTTTGAAATTGTATATGCGAAGATAAATATACAAAAATCCCTGTAAAATAACTGTCGCCTGAAAAGATCGCTAATGCGATCTCAGGTAGCGCTTACAATGAATTTTCTCGGGATGGAACAAACAATAATTTCGTTCCATAGCGTCGCGGACCAATGTGCGATATAAGCTCGTTAGTTTCTCCTTTTTTGCGCGTTCCACAATGCCATTTAAGCAGAAGCGTTCCAGGTGGCTCGTAGATTGGACGAGAGTTTCCCTAAATGCATCAAAGATAAGTAATGCCGAACTCAACTTGGCGCAAGAAGATCTGATAAAAGTGTATAACGAGAGCGAACAACCATTCACAGGCAGTACCGGTCTGCCGAAGAATAACAACGCAGAATAGCCCGCCACACACGTACACACTTTCTTTCTAGATGAGTCTATAAAAGGATTGATTCATTTTCAATTTTTGAGGAACTGAAAATCTTATGTTTGAAAAAATATTGAGAAGAAATCATCTCACAGTCCTGAAGAAGATCACAAAAAGGATCAAAACGTCGACAATTTAAATACAGTGTATAATTCACCCCGGCAGTTCTGGAGCATTTGACCTTTCTCCAGTATTGAACTGTAAAGAGAAAACTGGTAAGAAATTAAAGATAAATAAATAAGATTCGAATGATGTGAGAATGTGATGGACTTGTCGATCTCTTTTGCCAAAGCAATTTACATGTCTGTTTCTGACAGATTCAAAAGTAATTCAACGGCGTTATCGTTAAATTTATGGATTTTCTCAATATTTCTTAGAATCGATCTAGATCAGGAAATATAATTTTTGTAAGGGGTCCTGGATCATAAAAGGCGAATTTTGGCGTTGTAACCACAGCTTACTATGGTTATGGTTATGTGTGACGTCATAGTTACTGATGACATTTGTTGGAAGGTGTCAACTGTCAGTTTTGTCTGATTTGTTCGATTAATGGATTTCCAAATATATTTATAAATGGAGGTTAGAGGAATGAGGAAAGAGAAACCGTATCAAAATGTGTTTCAACAAGAAGAAGATAAATACTTTTATGGAAAGTACCAATTGATAAAAGCCTTAGTTTATCCCTGCAAACATTGGTTTATGTGTCCATATCGATGAACATCTGACAACCTCAATGATATGGAAAGAGACATGGAATTCAAATTCACACATATCTTTCACCAGCTGGGAACTTAAGCTTCATGTTTCTCAAATAATGAGGAGCAAAAATTTTTATAAATCTAACAAATCTGAAGTAGTGATCCAAAAATTTTCATTCAAAATAGGTTGGTGGTGTAAGGTTCAAAAGTAAGCAGGAGAATGATACTCTGTCAGTTCACCGACGTTTCGGAAATGTATTTTTCCATCTTCAGGGCTCTACAAAAGTTATGAGAAGACAATTTTGAACACCCGAAAAATGTAAATAAAAGGAGCAAATACGAGCTACATTATAAGTTGTTGACTAGAAAAATATCAAAAGAAAACGATGGTATGGTATAATATATCTAAACAATAACTTGAAAATATAAGAAACATGTACACAGCCTGAAAAGATTCTTTCTCTTTCTCTTTTATAAAACTACATAGTAAAAACAAGATATCTATATGTTATACATAAACGTACAGAGTACTCACAGACTAGACAAATGTATCCTCCCAAAATCACTCCACGAAATCTCAAATCCATTCTCCAATATTTAATGTTAAAATCGTGTATAATTGATTGAAAAGCGGGGACAACAACAAATTTTAACATTAAATATTGGAGAATGGATTTGAGATTTCATGTCTGAATCCGACCAAGACCTCAGCATACTCAGTAAATAATAATTCATAAGCTTAAGAATAATCAAAATTATCAAATTCAAATTTTCAGTTTTACTCAACGAGTGAAAAAATTAATTAAACGGATTATCTTCCCAGTTCCCTTATTATTTATTTTCTGTCTGGTACAGAAATTGGATTTCAATTATAAAAATAACGTTATATCGAAGATGAAGGTTAATCTTTGATCCATCTCTTCAAAACTTTGTGAATCCCACTTAACATCAATGGTCCAATGTTCCATTTCACTCATTGAAAGGAGATTAACTTCGTGTGACGTCATTAAAACGTCATAGTTACATGGTTATCTTCGCCAAAATGTGGTTACCCAAGTAACTACAACCTAACCACAGTTAACCACTAGCGCCAAAATTCGCCTAAAATCTCCAATGAAATCCGATTGTACGTTGCTATACTCCATTCACTTTTATAAAATCACTCTGTTGGCCATCGAAATTTGACACATTCCACATATTAGGTACAGCTCGAAAATGTGAGGTTATGACGCTTGTCAAAACATTTTCGGGTTTTAAATCATCGCGATGTTGTCTGTTCTAGGTAATAGTCTTAGTTATTACTTATTTCTCACAATGTCAATTTACGTCAGAAAGTATGGGAAGTGTGCCCATGTTGGAACCCTTAACAAATTATCAAAATATTTTACTATAATTTTGGTGTTACTGAGATGTAGTATATATTTTTTCGCATATTTTCAGCATTAATCTGAAAGGAAATGAATGAAAACATTTTCAAAAATCTAGTCTTGGTTGTTATCATAAGTGCATATATGTGTCCTATGATGGCATACTGAAAATAAATAAAAATTGATTATTAAATTGATCTTCAACCAGTTTGGTTTTCACCCGATTCGTCAAAGTAGGCCTTCCTCCACCTAGATCGTCTTTTTCAGGTCTTTTGTTTAGCGCAAACTTCTTCTCAAAGTTATCGATGGAACGTTAAAAGTTTTAACTGCGAGCTTTCAACCATTCTTTGGTTGCACAGCATCTAGCACTGCCTCCATATTTTCCTCTTTCCAAAGTTGTCTCTTGTTGCCATAGCTGTTAATTCAAAAACAAAGAATATGGTGGCACCCTATGCTATCTTCGGAACACTTTGACTATGCCATCATAGGCATAAATGTCTTATATATCTTTCAACAAACCGAAAAAGGTTTGCAATACGACATGACCTCGAAGTTTTATACGTTCAGCATCGTTACAGGGTTTTTAAAGAGTAGTATAATATTTTTACACAAATTTTAGGAGAATCTGAATAATTCTAAAATAACTTTTATACATCGACACTCATCTAAAAGAATAAACTGCCATAAAAAACACTAAAAGGCAATTATTCCTGTGTAACTACGAATACCTCCCAATAATGCCATCTGACGAGCAACCATAGTGAACATAAGCTTATTCACTTGATAATAACAGACTTTTCCATAGTGTGCCATCATAGGCACAATTCGCTTAATGAATTCGAAAAACTGATTGAAAGGATTCCTAATCCATTTATTTGTATGGAAAGTACAAAAGATCAGTTTTTAAACATACCATGCAGTTGCTTGAAAAGAGTTCTTAGCCTACTATAAAACCAAACAGAATTTCAATGTCAAAATATTTTATTGCTTAACGTATTCTCCTCTTAATTGGATACATTTATTACAGCGAACCTGCAACGTCTCTAGACCTTTCAGAAAAAAAGTTTCTTCTTGCTCTGCAAACCAGACCTCCACAGTTTTTATCACCTCCTTGTTGGAAAAAAATTTACGACCTTTTAAACTTTCTTTCAGTTGAGAAAAGAGATGATAGTCGGATGGAGCCAAATCTGGTGAGTAAGAAAGGTGTTCTAGTTTTTCAAACCCTACATCACGAATTTTTTGCATGGCAACATGAGATTCGTGTCCAGGGGCGTTGTCCGGCAAAAACAGAACACCTTCGGATAGCTTTCCGCGTGTTTTCTCTTTAATTTTTTTCCGTAGAGTGGTCAGTAATGTCGAATGGTAATCCCTGGTTTTTGTTCTACCCTTATCCAAAAAATCAATTATGATTACTCCAGAAAACTGAAGCAAGAAATTTTCCAGCTGATTTTTGGACACGAAACTTCTTAGGTCTTGGAAAACCAGAGTGTCGCCATTCCATCGATTGTTGCTTTGTTTTTGGATCGTAGAAATGTACCCAAGTCTCACCCATAGTAACAATTCGGTCTACATCGTTTTCAAATCGAGCACAGATCGAACGCGGTGCTTCTACCCTTGCACGCTATTGGTCAACATTCAAACATTTGGGGATCCATTTTGCAGCAATTTTTCTCATGTCCAAATTGACGTGAACTAAATGATGAACACGTTCGTATGAAATATTCAGTGCTTCAGATATCCGTTTAAGCCCAATTCAACGGTCTGATAAAATCATGTCATGAACTGCATCGATATTTTCGGGGACTGACACAGAAACTGGCCTTCCCGATCGGTAATCATCTTCAATGGAAAATTTACTTCTTTTGAAGCTTGCAGTCCAACTTTTCACGGTTGCATACGAAGGACATTGATCACCAAAGGTATTAAGCATATCTTCGTCAATATGCTTACCTCTTAACCCCTTTAAATACACCTACTTGATGATAGCTCGATACTCCACTTGTTCGATTTTCACAATTTCGGTGGACATCTTCTTTCTTTTAATTTATTGCGTAACTCTGGTTTACTTTTTTGACCTCAAAGTTCCCACTGACACTTCTAGTTAGTTATTGTTCGTTGCTATGGTAATATTTTTTTTATGCATTGAACTTGGCTAGGCTAACTAGATATCAATACATCCTCGTAATTGTCGAAGTGGAGGCTAATACTTTTTTTCACCCACTCACTCAAATAATTATTTTATTCATAATGGAAAAATGTGGATCAAGGATTTCTGAAGCTAATTTTTCATATGGGCTCTCAGCTGATTTTATTCAGAATTATGCAGTGTTTCCTGGGAAGCCAGCTCAATTTTCACTTGATTCCAAAAAAAATAATCTCAGAAATTTTATTATGGTCATGTTTTTATAATTATGTTATTATAATTACATATGCAATTATGTGTAGACTATTGCACTACACGTCTTGTAGATCATTTGTACGCTTTTAGTTTGATAATAATGTTTGTTTGTCGATAGTAATCTTCAATCATCACATACACTTCATACGGTTTTTTTAGATCGAACTGAATAAGCTTTTCAGTTATACTAGCTTTATAGCTGATGATCATTTCAATTTTCGTTCTGGCCAGAATTACACACAATGCCCACACGTAAGATACAATTGTTCTATCCGTTTTCATTTATATTCAAAATGGGTGCGCGGCCAAGATACTTATCAGTAAGTATAAAGCAACACATGTGTGTTTGCGCATTCTCAAATTTAATATACTTCAGACAATTGTTGGTGGTGATCTTGAAATTATTCCATTTAGTTTTCACGTCATGAAAGCAAAAACTGGTTAATACCTACACTTATTCGATGATACTTTATGGATTCATTGGATGCTATTTGGTAAATTCAATGCCGAAATTTTCTACGCAAATGAAATGATATCAAATCTGTGATGCACAGGACCAATAATTATATTCTTAAAACTATTGCCCTGTATTTTTTTATATGAATCCGATTTTATCAGAATTTTTTGATATTTTTATTCGGTTTTTTGAGCTTCGTGAATTCACTATCAAGTCAGTAACTTCCACAGAAAAAAAAATAAAATTCTTATGTCAAAATTATTTGGAGGAACATAGAATTTCCGTTTCTTTTATGGTTTTTGAAAATTACAGACACAGCAGTTCGAAAAGGCTGTTTTCCCTTATTTCAAGTTTTTCCTTGAAAACTCTGAAAGTTTCAATTTTAGATATAGGGTTAATTCAGGCAACTCCCTCTTTTCATAAGTAGAATCGATTGAAATAATAAAAAATATAGGTTGTAATTTGAAAATCTTACTTTTGATCCAACTTGATGATTCCCTCATGAGCACCCTGTACATTCCTGGTCCAAACAGCAAACCGCATTATAATGCTACAGAATCGCAAAATTGAAACTGAATTTGCCCTTAAATTAGTTATGCAACAATGCAAATATATACTGGGTGTGCCCTTTGAAATAAGGAAGTGGTGGGTTATTTCTGGTATAACCGGGCATTACAGAGGTCTGAAAATATTTAAGGGGGAAACTTCATAGTCCAAAACCATAACTTGAAAATTTTCTGCACAAAATTGTGTTCAGTTTCGTATAAATGTCAATAGGCCATCGAGGTGAATCATTCTTTATACAGGGTGAGTAAGTTAACAGTAGATTCTTGATGTCAAAGGAAACACTCTTGTCACATACCATTTTTTCCGAGTCGGCCCTGATAAAAAGATATGGCCATTTTAAGTTTTCATAATGAGCTGTGCCACCCCCGAAAAAAGAAAATTACTTTCAGAAAAATTTGCGTAATCTGTGACAATACGCACATCTGCAGATCTTTTGAAAAGAGTTGCATTCGGTCAAATTATTTTTGAATATCGAATTACTCGAAAAAGATGCATTATACGAGAAAATGTGAAGAATAATTTTATTTTATAAAACATAAGAATATTCAATAGATAGCGTCCAACTCCGTTTCAACAGTTGAGTTTTTTAATTTTTGTTATTTTTGTGGTACGTAATGGTCAGAATGAGAAAACTTGAAGACGTGGGTGATATCTTATGTTCGAAAAAGATTAATCAAATAAATGAAAAACTCAACAGCCTGAAGCGATCCGATTCGAAAAAAATGGTAAAGGAAAAAAGTATTTCTTTTGAATTCAAAAATATACTGTTAAAATATTTGTAGACTCACCCTGTATATTCTTTTGAATAAGATCATTACAATTTTCAACATAAAACACTAATTATAGCATGTGTAAAAGGGTGTGGCGTAATGAATGGATAATATGGACCTTATGGCGGGCGGTTCAGAAAAATATATTTTATGTTTAGTAAAAGTTCTTCTCGTTTTGCACTCCAAATGAGGGAATTTTTTCAAACTGTTTTTTGTATAGTATTCCTGGATAGATACCCTATCGAATGTTGATTATTATTTTTTGGGCACATAAATAGTTTTTCATAAAAAAAAGATCCAACTCAAATTTTCCGTTTTGCTTATTTTTTTCCCAAGTTCAATAATATGACTACCTGAGTGCCAAAGCAAAAGGAAACTTGCCTGTTTCACTGAGATTCTGAAATGGTATAACTCACTCTATTTCCAGCATTAAATACAAAATAAATTTCTATTACAATGAGTCAAGGCAGAGTTTGATGCCTTTTCTTTAATTTTTAGCAACTGAAATGAGATGGAGCAGAATAAAGCAATTATTTAATCATAAGAAGTTGTAAAGCATCTAATAGAGCTCCTGATGCCCACTTTGAACACTTTTTGTAAAACTCGATTCAATTGAACAATATTTTAATATTGGTTTTTTCTCTCGTATTCTTTCATTATTAAGCCCTATAGTTATAAAGTTATTAGTTTTTAAGTGAATTGCAAGTAACGAAGTGAATTTTAGCACTTTGGTAACTAAGAAAAAAAGCTAAAAATTAATTCCTATTACATTGAGCATTGTTACAAAAATGCTGAAATTTAATTCATAACTTGAAAAAAAACTTGAAAATATTGATTTCACAACGTTGGGGTTCAATAATAAAAGAAAACGAAAAACAGTAACAATTTTAAAATATCGTTTCATTGAATCAAGTTTCACAAATGATGTTTAAATTGGCCACCACGAGTTCTGATACATGCTCTACAGTCTACACTTTCTAATGAATCATAGTTTTATTGCACATCAACAATTTTAAAATGAGTATCGTTTCATTGAATTAAATTTCACAAAAGATGCTCTAAGAGGCCACCACGAGCTTCAGTACATGCTCTATACCTTCTTATAGATGATTGCTTTATTCTGCTCGCATTAGCTGCTAAAAATTTTAGAAAAAGTGTTGATATTATACTAGGACTCAACTGATGGCAACAGGAATTTATTTTGTATTAAATGCTCAAAATACAGAGAGTTATACCATTTCGAAATCTCAATGAAACGAACATGTTTTTTCTTGCATTGGCTCTCAGGTAACCATATTATTTTTTACACCACGCTAGGTTTAACTTGAATGAAAAACAAATAAGTAAAACGCAAGAGTTGATTTAGATCTTTTTTTCATGAAGAACTATTCATGCACCTCAAAAATAATGAATTACATTCGATAGATCATATATCCAGGAATACTATCCAAAAAACAGTTTGAAAAAATTCCTTCATTTGGAATTTTGCCTGCAAAACGAGTGGCGAAGGGTGTAATTCTTTTGAATTTTCGAAAATCAATATCTCGAAAACCAAGGCACTTTTACTAAACATAAAATATATTTTTCTGAACCGCCATAGAGTCCTCTACCCGCAGGCTCCATATTATCCATTCATTACGCCACACCCTGTATATGATACAGTTTTAGCAGAGGTTAGCATAAACGGGGTACCATACAATTTGGTGTATAATACAAGAGCTTAGGGAAAAACCCCAGTAAAAAAATTCTCTCTCCCCGTGGGTGATATCATTGGATAAAAGAGAACTAAAAGTAATTTTTTTTTATGGTTTTCCAACAGACTGTATCTTTCAAACCGAGCCCATTCTGGAAAAAGTATATCTTTTGACCTTAAGAATCTACTGTTAAAAAATTTGTACGAGTCAAAAACTCACCCTGTATACCTATTCATTGTTGCATTCAAAGTTTTACTTGGTTAATACGAATGAGGTGCGTGAATAAAGTATAACTTAAGGAATGCATCGATTCTGTTACCAAAAAAATTTCTTCACAACCCGTGTTGAATTGATATTCCGAAATACGCGGCAAATTTTTCATTCCTGAAAAGCTCGAAGTGAACAATCGTAAAGGCAGGGGCAGAATAAGGTGAATGCGGCCACAAAAGAACCGCGACTACAACACGGATCCATAAATTACACATAATGTCGGTCTGTTCTGAAAAACTCCCATCACATACAATTAAAACCTGAAATACGTAAAACACGTACCGGTGTTCAAGTACCTACTTCATTTAAAATATTCCTCTGATATAAATCAAGCCTGTAGGCGCTCCCGCTTTTGAAGATTTAATTTAATTGTGGACAATATGTATGTAAAACGTGAAATGAGAAAATTAGGTAGGTAGGCATGTGAAGTTAATATGTATGGCTAGTTTCCATATGCTCTCTGCACAAGAGATTTTAATTGAATATCATTTTCTGAGCTTCAGGAGAGGGCTCGCATGAAAACTTATTCATCGGGTTGAAGGTTGAAAGAGATATTTTATTGAAAAGATGGAAAATATTCTGGTTCTCTTCAGAGGACGACTCCAATCCAAATTGAGGCATTTTTTCAACAATCTGAGGTGCTATCGAATGTTATTCTTAATATTTGAAGCGCTCGAATAATTTTTTGTTGAATGAAGATCTAACTCAAATTTCCTGTTTTGCTTATTTTTTTCATAAGATTAACCTAACGTGGTGTTGAAGAAATAAGGATACCTGAGTGCTAAAGTAACAAAAAACATGCCTGTTTGAATGTTTGATTGAGATAACTCACTGTAACACAAAATAACATAAAATTAAACATATTTTTATGAACCGCCCTATATTACGTTCTCTAAGCGCAGGTATCATATTATCTATTAATTACGCCACACCTTGTATGTCGGTCTCTATTATACAAAAAAATTTTGCAGATTTATAACTCAGAAATAAATGACAAATACGCCATTACCATTACTAATTGTCTCTTATCAAGTTTTCTAGGACTGTGATCTGTTTCTTCCTATATAATTTTCTCGGGGTGTTCATTTTTTCTTTTTGAATTCCAGTAGAAACTGCCCCATAATAGCTATTTATGTAACAAGTACATAAATTAGGTCTTTATGGACGAGTCTAAAAGGCCAATAACTTGGGCAAGTCCATAGAGCCTAATTATGTACGAGTTGCATACAAAGCTTTATGTTCGACTGCAATGCAGAAATGTTATTTTCTAAAATGGCTTATTACTGAAAAACATTAAGTGTGCTTTTGATTTTCTTACCTTAGTAACCAGCGACCTTAGCAACCTTAGTAAACACAGTTGTTTACTTCCCTAATTTTGTGACAAACCAAAGATTATAGAGTAGAAAGATAGGAAACGCCCTCATATCGCTAATACTAAAAACCGACTACATTTTGGCCAGTGAAAACACATTTGACAATGAGATGGCGCTGAAAACGTATTATCAATACAGAAAAACTGTTTAATAACAGTTTTCTGTTTTATAATTGAGGGGCGCGAAATTCGAATTCTATTCCTTGTATTGAATTTCAATATTGACCTTGTTGAGATCGGAAAACAAACATCCTGAGCGATAAAACAAGAGGATGGTTTTGTTTTGTAACCAGGATGTTAGTTTTCATCTAAACATTGTTTGGAATCGATTGGTATCAATGGAATACTCTGTTGGATGTGATAAATTTTTATTTGCAATGTATAAAAATATTCAAATTGAATTTGTACAATTTATATTAGAAATTGATATGAACGAATATTCAATTTACCGTCATAGGATACACATTTCCGTTACTTACATATTATTTACATAATTTTCAGAACCACATTTGAAAAAACCTTATAGAGGTATACAAGACCTGTATTCAAGCCCGTCAGTATAATTTCTTCATGCTTTTTTATGATTTCTTCATGGTATGGTCTCTTTATGGCACAATATACAAATTGATTGACGAATGAATAAAACACTCACAGAAGATTTCATAAAACTTTGACTTTCCAAACGACAATTTGACAATCACCCGATTCCCAAATCGAAATCCATAAAACTTTTGCATTTCTGAATATATTGAAGGCAATTGAGAATCTTTGAATGGACGTATAAAAGTCATAATTTCCCCTAAATGAGCCCTTCATGCGAGGGATGCTTCCTGCATACAACAATTTACGTGGATGAACAGTTCTCAATCGACTTGCAGTAAAATGTTCATTGCACATGGTGTAGGCGGTGGCGGCGGAGATTCCCTCTGCCGCCCTGGCGGTTGGGCGCTGCTGTCAGCTGCCCGTGAGAGCCTTCTCGGATTCCGAAAGGGAGGAACACCTTAAGGAATCGGAGGAGGAACAGGAGGAGATGGAGGAGGGGACGTAAAGGGACGGGGTAACCAACGTCCCTCACCCCAAAACAACCACTGCATCTTCTCGAAGGTAGTGCAAGTGAACCTGCATCACGCGAAGGGTTCTTCAGCAGTGGTTGCAAGGTTATTTGCGAGGTTGCAATTAGGCATTGCTCTGATCCAAGAACCCTGGATCAACAAAGAAGGCCAAATCTCAGGATTGGCATGCAAAGATTCAAAACTGATTTATGACCAGAGGCAGGTATCTCCACGTGCCTGTGTGCTCATAAGAAGCAACATTAAGTATATTTGTGTTTCAGAATACATGTCTCGGGACCTGATTCCAATCATGGTACACCTCAATGTTGGGGGCATTGACCGGGACATTGTCATAGCATCTGCATACTTCGCTGGAGATGGGCCAATTACACCGCCAGAGGAAGTACAGCGGCTAGTACGATACTGCAACAGCAGGAAGTTGCCAATTATAATTGGATGTGATGCCAACGCACACAACACCACTTGGGGAAGCACAAACAACAACGCTAGAGGTGAGTGCTTGCTTGAATATCTCTTAGCTAACAATCTCGAGACATTAAATGTGGGGACTACACCAACTTTTGTCACGAGAGCGAGAGAAGAGGTCCTGGACGTGACAATTGCTAATGTCGCTGCCAGGAAAAATGTCACTTCCTGGAGAGTGATGAACGAACCTTCACTCTCTGATCATAGAATTATCGAGTTCAAGGTGGAGGGAGAAATAACCTCGCCCCCCTTGATTCGGAATCCCAGAAAAACAGATTGGTTTCTTTACAGAAGCAATCTGAAGAATAATTTAGAACAAATCGGAATAGGGCGAGAAAAACACCGTCATTACGATTTTGAGCAACACGTAGAGCAGGTAAGTGAGGCAATGATGGAGGCATTTCACTCTAGCTGCCCATTGACCAAGGCTCGATCAAGTAAAGAAGCTCCTTGGTGGAATGACAACCTGTCAAACCTTCGAAAGGAAGTCCGTCGGCTCTTCAACAGAGCCAAACGAGACAGTAACTGGCAAGGGTATACTGAGAAACTCACTCAGTACAACAAGGAGATCAGGAAGGCCAAAAGACTTAATTTTCAAGCCTTTTGTGAAAATATCACTTCCACTCCCACAGCAGCCAGACTTCAGAAGGTCATGGCAAAAGGGGGAACTAACCCCATTATGTCGCTTAAGAAGCCAGATGGTTCTTACACTGAAGGAGAGAAGGAACGAGCCAGTCTTCTTCTCAAAACACACTTCCCAGGTAGTGAACCAATAGATAATACTGAAACAGCAATGAAGTACACCAAGAACTCCCGCAAGGAGGACTGGGACATTGCTAAGAAAATATTCACAAGGCAACGACTTGAATGGGCCATAAGCACCTTTCAGCCGTATAAATCCCCAGGAGTGGATGGGGTGTTTCCGATACTCCTGCAGAAAGGAGCGGAGGAGATCCTCCCTCATCTATTAAATATCACAAGGAGCAGTTTGGCATTGGGTCAAATACCTAGAAGATGGAGAAGGGCAAGAGTTACCTTCATCCCAAAAGTAGGGAAAAAGGACGGGACTGACCCTCGATCCTTTAGACCCATTTGCTTAACATCGTTTCTTCTAAAAACGATGGAGAAAGTAGTGGATAACTACATAAGAACGGAGTATCTGGAGAAAATACCACTTCACAATTGTCAGCATGCTTACAGGGCGGGACGTTCAACGGAAACCGCCCTGTATCAGTTGACTGAAGTCATCCAGAGAACTCTGACCACATTCCGAGTCATTCGCTTGACAGGAGAAGACGTGCTACAGTGCTCCTAGTGCTATAAAAGAGAAAGCGGACGAGAAAGTCACAGTGCCGTAAAAGTGAAAGCGGAGGTGAAAGTGCCCACTAACCAAGCTACGGAATATTTGATTCCGTCTGTGAAGTTGTGTAGGTTCTATATTTGTTATCGGAATTTTAATTCGTTAAAATTTTCAAAGTTGGTGTTCATCCTAAGTGTCCAGAGAATTTTCTCGTTGGTACTGCAGAAAACATCAGGTGAGCTTATTTTTCGTATCTTTCTTTCTGATTATTCTCATAGCGTAGAGAATTTTTGATGAGCCGTTTTGTTTTTATGCATGAGATACATTTTTCTTTTGTCTTGAAAAATTTTATTTCCAATTTCTTTGAGTAGCGAAGTAATTATTAATTAGATTCTAAAATGTCTGACCATTCGGACTGCGAGTCCGTAATGGAAGAAGACGCGCCAGAAATCGCTAATGTCGTGTCCGAACACGATATTTTGAGAGAGGAGAACGCAAGTTTGAAAGCGAGGGTGAATGAGTTAGATAGATGCGTATCTAGCTTAGTTGCTGAGATTAAAAATCTCAGGGAGAGGCTCGAGTTGCAGGAGGGAAATAAGGAAAGTCCTTACTCCAAAGCACTCAAGAAGAACATTATTTTGAAAAATGTCCAAGAAGTGAACTTACCGGTTCAAAAACAGAAGATGGAGGTGGTCAAAACCCCTCAAACCAAAATTTCCCCACCCGCCAAAAGAGTGAGAAAGGATAGCTCCTCGTCAAATGAAGAGGCAAACAAGAAAAGAGTCTTGGAAACCCCAGCCCAAGAGAAAACCACTCCAGTGGAGAGAAAAGAAAAAATCCCCCCAGTTACCCTGAGGGGTACGTCCGAATGGACGTCAATTTCCAACGCGTTAATGCGAAACGGAATAAATTACAGCAGAGCGACTACTGTGAAGGACGGAATTAGGGTCGTTCCACAAACCGCGGAAGACCACAGAAGAATGACGGACTTCCTTCATAAAATAAATAGGGAGTTTTACACTCTTCAACGGGAGGAAGAAAAGAAAATCTATGCGGTAGTGAGATATCTACCGCTGGATGCAGATATCCCGACGATCCTTGACGACCTCAAGGATCAAGGGATCGTCGATGCTGAGGTCATAAGAATGACCTCAAATATAACTAAGAGGCCGATGCCCTTATTGCTGGTTAAAACCCAGAATAAGGGTATCTTCGAGGTGAGAAGGCTCTACAACATGAACTGTGTTGTTGAACCTAAGAGAAGGACGACCGGGCCTGGACAATGTTACCGCTGTCAGCGATATGGACATGCCCAAAGTAAGTGCACTTTTCCATGGAGGTGCGTGAAATGCTCCGGTAATCACAGCTCCAAGGAGTGTACGCTCACCAGGGAGAACGAGGAGCGAAATGCCTCTTGTGTTCTCTGTGGAGAGCAAGGACATCCAGCCAGCTACAAGGGATGTAGCCAATGGAAATTGGTCACTAAAAAGACCAAGAGATCGCCAAGATCGAACCAGACCAGCTCGAGGCCAACACAAAATACACCGAGGCCATCCACAAACTCTTCGGAAGTGAAGAAACCCCAGGAAACTGCAACCGAAGCAGTCAAAGAGACAAAGAAACCAGAGAAAAAGACGGAAAAGGCAAAAACCGTCAAAAAAGCCGAAACCAGAAAAGGAATTTCTGGAATCACTGAGGAACTGGATAAGTTCACGAAAAACCTCCTCAGCACGATGATGCAGAATCTGGAGAAAGAGATTGAGAAGAAGATGCAGCAAATTATTAAGAATATTTAATGGCTGACACGACGATAAAGAACAATCTCATAATCGTCTCTTGGAACGTCGAAGGATTGAGAGCCCGCAGATCAGAATTCGAAGAACTGATTGAAGAGAAGAGACCGGATGTCATAGCTCTTCAAGAAACGAGACTTAACCCCAACGTTCGGATAGCATTTCCCAATTACGATATTTACAGAAATGATAGACCTAACAGCACAGGTGGCGTTGCTATACTGGCTAGAAGGAATATGGATCACCATTTCGACCAAATATTCAATGGACAAGAAGTAGAAGCAATATCGATTATTGTGAATACTAATCGAGGGCAAGTGAAGATTATTTCAACTTATAAATCACCGGATAAGGACATGCTGGAAGAGGATCTAAAAATGCTACTAGAAGGAAGACACCCGAAAATCATAATTGGTGATCTTAACTGCAAATCGCAGGAATGGAACAGTAGGGTGGAAAATACAAACGGGAGAAGACTGAAGATTTATGCTGAAAAACTTAATGCAGTTGTGATAGGACCTGATATACCGACCTACATACCAAGAGTAAATGGACTACCCGATGTACTGGACATTGTCGTAATGAAAGACATCACTGAAGAAATCAGCATTGATACAATAGAAGACGGAACTTCAGACCACAATCCCATAGAATTCATAGTGGGACATGGCCCAAGAAACGAAGAAGAGACACAAACCAAGGAACGCACAGACTGGGAGAAATATAAGAATTTACTTCAGGAGAAAATCAGGGAAATTCCCCAAATAAACACCCAGGATGAATTAGATGAAGCAGTTGAAAAATTGGAAAATCATATAAAAGAAGCCTATGAAGAAAGCACCAAGAGAATAAGGAAACCAATTCCGAAACATTCACATGGAGATACGCCAAGGGATATAAAGGAACTTATAAAAAAGAACAGAAAACTCAGGAAAATCTACAGAACAACAAAAAGAGAAGAAGACAAGAAGAAACTGAATAAGCATAGTCAGATATTGAAAAATGCTTTAACAGAACTGCGTAATAACAGATGGCACCAGAGATTAAGGGAACTGAATACAATAGATCACTCGGCTTGGAAAATGCAAAAACGCTTACGACGAGAACAGACAGTTATACCTCCACTGCATGGAGCAAACGGAATGGTATATACGAGACTTGAAAAAGCCGAAGCACTTGCCGACACAATTGAGAGAGAAGCCAGAATAAATTACAGAAATGATGATGACAATGAAGATCTAGAAGAAGAAGTGGAGGCAAACGAAGAACTGATGATGGAACCACCGGAAACCGAAATCATTCCAAAACCGGCTTCACCAACAGAAATCAAAGAGATCATAATGAAACTGAAAAACCGGAAAGCACCGGGAGAAGATAGGATAACGAATTATATGTTGAAGAAATTGCCTAGAAAAGGAATAGCAGCCTTGACGAATATAACAAACGGAGTGATGAGGACCGAATACTACCCAAAGAGATGGAAAACTGCAGAAATGATAGTTTTCAACAAGCCTGGAAAGGAACGGAAATTTCCTCAAAATTATAGACCAATCAGCCTACTATCAGCACTAGGAAAAGTCGTCGAGAGGGTTATCGCCAAAAGGCTGAATGAGGAAACAGAAATGTTGAAGATAATCCCACCCGAACAATTTGGATTTCGACGAGAACACTCCACTGAACTCCAATTACTACGGCTCATAGAATACGTCACCGAAGGAATGCAGACCAAACAGGCCACAGGATTAGTTCTGATGGATATCGAGAGAGCTTTTGATAGAGTATGGCACGAAGGCCTAATCTACAAGATGAAAAGAGCAGGATATTCGACCAAGCTATGCAAGATTATAAGGAATTATCTGAGGAATAGAAACTTTTATGTGAAGATAGATGGAGCAACCTCTCAAACCAGACAATTGGAAGCGGGAGTGCCTCAAGGATCGGTACTTGGACCTCTGCTTTACGTAATATACGTTTATGATATCCCGAAGAATGCTAGGAATATGCTCACCTTGTACGCAGATGACACAGGAATAGCGTTCAGACATCGACGCCCAGAGATCATACACCGGAGACTGCAGGAAGCCATAGATGAATTACTCAAATGGTGCATCAAATGGAAAATCCAAATCAATGGAAGAAAGACTCAAGCAATATTACTGCAAAAGAGAAGATTGAGGATGGAAGAAAACCTTGAAGTTGATGGACAAGAGGTTGAATGGAAAAATGAAGCAACATACCTAGGAGTGACGCTTGACAGAGGACTTACATGGAAAAACCACATCAAATGTGCTGTTGATAAAACAAAAGCCGCAATGAGTAAACTTTATCCACTCATAGGCAGAAGAAGTCATATGAATAAGAACATCAAGTTGACGATGATTAAAACTATTGCGCGACCACAACTCACATATGGATCGGCGGCATGGGGCTTCGCAGCCAAGACCCACATCAAGAGAATACAGGCCACTGAGAATAAACTCCTTAGAATGGCGATGGACGTACCCTGGTTTGTTAGGAACAAACAAATCTACAAGGACTTGGAATGGGAACCAGTTACAGAATTTATGAAGAGAAAGGCGGAAAGGATATTCGACAAAGCCAAACAACATCCAAATGAGGAACTACGAAGATTAGTCGACTACGATCCAACAGAAGAAGCTAGAAGGTCAAGAACCTACCACCGAAGACCGAGAGATCAGTTAAGGATTTAAATGTAACCAAAGAAGAGCTTAACCTATAAAAGCTATAGGCAGCATACAACTATCAACACGACTATGATCGTGTGAGAGTCCAGAAACCATAAGAGTCAACTGGTTAATAGGCAAAATGCCCGGAACCTATGAAGAAGCAGTTAAGGGTTTTTAGTGGGTCTCGAGCTCAGAGAGTGAGAATCCCCACACTGTTCCCCCTCAGCAGAGGGTGTGTTCGTCTGTTTGCAGATTTTCCCCCTGCTACACCAAAAAAAAAAAAAAAAAAAAAAAAAAAAGAACTCTGAACAACAAAGAAATCGCCATGTGTGCCTTCCTGGATGTATCTGGGGCCTTTGACAACACAACACACGTGTCTGTCAGAGATGCACTTAGGAGGCGAGGAGTGAATGATACCATTTTAAAGTGGATGTATGAGGTGTTAACGACGAGAATAGCTGAGACATCGATGGGCGATGAAACCGTCTCTGTCAAAGCTACTCGTGGAACACCTCAGGGAGGGGTAATATCTCCCCTCTTATGGAGTCTAGTAGTAGATGAACTTCTACACAGGCTAACGGAGCTAGGCTTCGAATGTGTAGGCTATGCTGATGACATAGTCCTGATAATTAGAGGAAAATTCGAAGGCATTCTCTGCGACATAATGCAGAAGGGCCTTAGAATTATTGAGCAGTGGTGCTTATCTGTGGGGTTGAACGTTAACCCAACCAAGACCACAGTAGTTCCGTTCACGCGGAAGAGGAAACTTCCAGCCATGAAGACGTTAACATTAAACGGTAATATCTTGGAGTGGGGGTCTGAAGTCAAATACCTAGGAATAACCCTGGATAGCAAACTTCTGTGGAATAAGCATGTTGATAATGCTACTGGCAAAGCTACAAGGGCTCTGATGGCGTGCAGACGTCTATGCGGCAGGAATTGGGGCTGTAACCCAAAAATACTGCGATGGATGTACGTCATGATTGTAAGACCTATAATCACATATGGGGCAGTAGCCTGGTTTGCTAAGGCAGGTCAGGTAAGTACGAGGAGAATGCTCGACAGAGTACAAAGGCTTGCCTGTGTGTGCATCACAGGAGCCATGAGGACGTGTCCAACTAGGGCGCTTGAGATCATCACAGACCTCACACCTCTACATCTAGTGATTGATAGGGTAGCTCATGAGGCCATCCTCAGATTATCTAAGGAAGGAACAGGTAACGAGAGAATCAAGAGTCAGAGAGTTTGGTCCTCCCTGAACGACTACATCTCATCTGCAAACCTTCCTAGTGACTTAATGATCAAGAAAGTAAGCATTGAGAAAAATTTCAGTACAATGCTAAGTAAAAGAAGAGATTGGGAACGGGAGTACACCGCCTACAATCTTAAAGAAAATACATTAAAATGGTATACAGATGGTTCTAAAACCGCTACAGGAGCTGGCGCTGGGATTTATGGGCCAAGTACCAAGTGTGCACTATCGTTAGGCTCCTGTACAAGCGTCCTTCAAACGGAAATACTGGCAATCGAAAGATGCCTAGATGTAAATCTAGAAAGAAACTATCAGAAGTGTGATATAGCTATTCATACAGATAGTCAAGCTGCCGTAAAGGCACTGAGCTCCTATGTCATCGATTCAAAGCTGATTTGGGAGTGCCGGAATAAACTCAATGATGTAGGCAAGAAGAATAAGGTCTCTTTAATCTGGGTTCCCGGTCACTCGGGAATCGTAGGAAACGAGAAGGCCAATAAACTTGCCAGGGAGAGCGCACAAACGCCACTCACTGGCCCAGAACCCTTCTGTGGTATAGGAAAATGCACCTACAAGAAGGAGTTTATGGAGAAGGAGAAAGCCGAAAGGGAAAAACTCTGGCGGAATCTCCCAGGAATGGATCACTCCAAAAAGTTCCTTCGGAACTTTGAAACTGCTAGATCCAAAAAATATCTGGATCTCAGTAAGAACCAACTACACCTACTCACTGGCTTTCTCACAGGACATTGTCGCCTAAAGAAGCATCTGTTGAGAATGGGTTTGTCGGACACAGACGAGTGTAGATTCTGTGGGGAGGAGGAGGAAACTCCTATTCACCTGGTTACGGAATGCTTTGCCATTGTAAGCCAAAGAAAAGAGTGCTTTGGACGAGAAACTTGTAGGAGTGGGGAATTATCCTCGTTGAAGCCGTCCCAGATATTGGATTTCATCAGATCTCTGGATCTGGAAGGCGAGCTGTAAAGGGCGCGATGAAAACAGCTCTGTTAGGGGGCACAATAGACCTTAAGGTCGCAGTGAACTGTAACCCCTTCTCACTATATACTATATATACTATATGGTGTAGTCAGTAGTGTTTGCAGGCCTCTACGCCCTGAAAATTTTATCCACTTCGTAGGACTGAAAGTAAAAATCAATGAATGACCGAGTCACATGTTACCAGTTTTAATACTTACATTCCCATTTTCCTTAGTAAAATTCGTTTTATTTGATCCACAGTTCTTCACTATACGATAATTTTTGAACGATATTTTGAGGTTTTCGCCAAGAAATTAGAAACAAATTTCAATAATCAGCAACTAGAACGGGCTTGACAAACAAAAGGCGATACGAGGTTGTCTATGGATACGAGAATCAAAACATTCAAAACCTGTTTGATCAAAATGGCCATATGACTCTGACATCTCGCAAAATTTCATATGTCCCTCGAATTGAAATTTTAACCAGTCTTAGGGCCTTAAAAACACATTTGAAACACAGATGGCGCTCGCATCACTCTAGTCGCTTCGTTTCCTATCTTTCTACTCTATAATCTTTGGTGACAAACGTCATAATAATCCAAAAAATAGATAGTGCTGGAGAAGAAAGCGTAGAAAATTCAGCCGTAAGCGCCAAAGAATCTCTCTTACCCACTAAATCTAAAAGTGCTTATGAAAATATGTATGCGGCCTATAACAAGTGGTGTAAAACAAAGAAAATTGTAAAATCGACAGAAGACAGTATTCTGGCTTACTTCAATAGTGAATTGAAAGCTCACAAAAGTTCTTCGGTATGAACTACATAGATGAATCGAAAAGTACTGAAATAAGTGTTGCCATCATAATATTGGGCCAGGAAGTAGTTGATTCAAGCATCAAGAGTATTACAGATCGAAAACTGTGCTTCCACTTCGAGCTCGACTTCCTCAGGCATGCATTTTTATAATGACAAAGAATGTGTTCTTAATATTCACTACCACACTAATGTTTAGAATAGTATTTCATAATTTTGTTTTTGGGTCGAAGTTCAATTCTTCTTCCTTGAATAAAGTGTTTGCATTTAGTATATTTACTTGACAGAATGATAGTGACAGTTGAGTCCAATAAAGTGGTGTCTAATAAAGTAGTCAATTATGGACTCTAAACGAATTCATAAATAAAGTGTTTATGATGCAGTCGAACATAAAATACATAAAACTTCATTCAACGAACAGAGATGAACAATAAATATAGCTTCATAACCTATTTGCCCGATGTAGGTACTAATGAATAGGTGTTCAAAATCGGGGGTGTTATTATTTTGTAAAAAAAATAGTAGTGGACTGTATGACAAGAGAATTGAGTTGGAGATGTTAAAAAAACATTTATTATATATCGTTCACAATCATAAAATGAAAAATTTACCTGCATGAAGCTAATACAGTAATAAAAAACAAATATTAACAACATCTATAGACTCAGAGAGAAATTATTCAACTAAAAGCAGAGATAATCCAGAGCAGTTCAAATGAGAAATCACTTGAAGTCAGACTTAGAGTTTGAGGAGTTCAATAAATTCAAAATTAACATAGCGTTTACAGTTACAGAGAAATCAATGAAAATTGATTTTGAGGGGCCTCTTCATTCCATCAGAAAAACAGAAAGTCGGAATAATGAATTTAAACGAGAAGACCAAGTTTTAATAGTGAAATAGGCCAAGAGGTGAAACTACATTGTCTAAGTCTGATCATCATTGAGAGATCAATACATTAAATGTGAGCTGACCAAAAATTATAATGTAACTATGAGCAGAGCATGAATCTTATAAGTTAAATGAGAATAGCGAAATTAATTGATCTGAGAAGTGCTAGAATATTATAATTAATATGAGAAAGGGAATAATATAATAATCAAATGAGAAGATCAAGAATAATTAATTAAGAAAGAAGAACAATCATAATTGATCCGAGTAGAGCAAGAATAATATAATTAATATACATTACGTTGGTCTTGAAGAGTGCAAAAATTTATTAATGAATACAACATTTACAGAGACGGACTGCTTACAAGTAAGCACGATTAGAACGTCCATCAGAAAAACAGAAGATACCATTGATAAATTATGAGTGGAACAAATCAAGAGTACTAATGAGAAAAACCACTAATCGTTGGTTGCGAGAAGTGCAGCCTGGAGAACATGAGGATTCGTTCATCTGTAACAACAGTAAATAGTCATATGTTATTGAGCAGGTAACAGAGTTGGCTGAGAAATGAAATAAACTGATTCAAATAAAAGGAATTAGTATGAGAAAGAATTGATAACTGATGTTTCCATATGTTCAGCAACCACACATGTTCTATTGGTGGAAGATCTGGAGATTTAGGGGGCCGAGGCAACAAATCGACTTGATTGTCTTTCAAAATATGAGTAAACGTAATTCTGGCTACATGGTAATTTACTTCCAAAAGCGATAGCTTCATAAAGCTGCACTACACTTCGCACTGCCATCGTGCATGCTCAACCAGAATTTGTATTGACCACTAAATATAATGTTATTCTATTTTAGGTCCATCTACCTCTTCTGTGCATCCTCCTGGATAAAGTCGCCTTTCGTAAGCCCACTATTCGTCCCCTATCAAACTCGCCAAGCTCTCGTCTTCTCAATCTGGGCAAGATAATCGAATGAAAGGAGCTCTTCGAAACTTACTTACTGTAACGGCGAAGAAATGCGAATTGTAGCTAGAAAACAAAATTATCGCTAACTTAGCTTTTTCACGAGAACAGACGATAACACGAAAACCACTGTATAAATATGTTTGAAAACTTGATAGTTTGTTATCCTGACTTGAACAAATATATTCCTAGAAATTCTTTCTGATATATCCATCTATTCTGGGTGTTCTGATTTCCACGTAAAATAAATCCTGTGTTGTACAATCTTCAACCGAGATTTTCACTTTATAGGAGATACACCAGCAGAAATATCTAAATGATTCTTGAAAAATATTCCATCAAACACTTCTCTTCCCATCCGATTTTTTTTGGGGAAAGATCGAAAGATCTTTCCCTTTTTTTCCACAAAAGCGTTAGCTTCTCGAGTAAATCGAGTTCAAAACTTAATTCAAAGTTTTTATTAGGTCCTGTCTGAAACTCGATATACTCGAAAACTGTAACTAATTGAAAAAAATTACCTAAGCGTGAAAATAATTTTCATAACTAGACGAGTAACTAGGTTTCTGCTTTATTGTCATTTCCAACTCGTAAAGTATTCTTAAACTGAAGGTTGAAAAAATTTGTTTTCAGTGTTACAACAAGGTTATCATGCCTGGTTCGTGAAATGAAAATTTGAGAATATCATATTGCCCTTCACTTGGATAGGTTTTATTTCCCAGCATGAAAAAAGCATAAGTGACTCTTTGACTCGTACAAATATTTCAACAGTAGATTCTTGGGGTCGAAAGAAACCATTGGCGCACCCAGTGGGGGCACGGGGGCACGGGGGCACGTGCCCCCCCAAGCGTCGAAAAGCTAACTGATTTTGCTATGGTAAAACCGAAAAAACTACTTTCATCAAGCTTGCAGCTAGGCGTGCCCCCCCCAGAATCTATGTGTGCCCCCCCATAATATCATTCTGGGTGCGCCACTGAAAGAAACACGTTTTTCCTATGCTATTTCTTTCGATTCGGTCCTGATAAAAAGATATAGCCATTTTAAGTTTTCATAATGAGCTATGCCACACCTGGAAAGACAAAAGTACCTTCAGAATAACTAGCTAAATCTGTGATACTATACATTTATGGATCTTTGAAACAGAATATCAAATTTTTCAAACGTCACAGCTACTTTTTGATTTTTGAACATCAATTCACTAGAAAACGCCGCATTTAATACTTTTTATATCAAATGAAAAGTTTTCAAAAAACTTTTGATAGATATTCATTGTTTTCTGCGTATTATCTATCCTGAAATATTTGAGTACTGAGTTGGTACATTTTTGGTAAGTTTTCAGTGATGTGAGGAGGAAACTGTTTTACGTATATTTGTCTCAATAAATTATTGGCCTGAAGAAGTACCGCGAAACGTCGCCTCAGATGTAAGAAACTTTCAACATCTCTTCTTATACTATCACTATCAAGTTTGGTAATTTATTTTATTTATTTTGGACATTCGTAATGTTCTGTGTTAGGAAAAACATTGCTGAAAATTCGATAATTAGATATCAATTCTAATATATGTAGATTTATAGAGAAAATTTGGGAAGTAATAATCGGGTATCAGAAAGAATCCATTATAGCTGAAATCTATAGGTAATGAGTAAAATTGGAGTGTAATTTTCGAATATCGTTTTTTTTTTGGATTATTTGCACGTTACCTAAAGTCTTTTTGTTTTTTTTAACCTTTGAGATACTATCATACGAATTCAGCCCTGAAAAAGTCCCAGGTGAAGTCCTTGGATAAAAGTTAGTCACCCTCAATAAATAAGTTCGTCAGAACATCCCCACAAAATATGTGAGTGCGGAAACTAATATCAGTGAGATCTATGTCTTTCCCATTTCGACATTTCCCTTAACTACCCTATTTTCTTAATATCTGTTATTCTTCTTTTTCCACCATCTGCAATCGTCTCTCTCTATATTGGAACACGACTGGAACAGTGGCCAGGATTCTTAATAAGTAAACTTTCCTGGCGTTTCTCATTTACTTTAATCTCTTCTGTTGTTTGGAATTTCTAAGTACCAACTTCGTTAAAACTAATTGTATTTGGGAGATTATAATTCTGTTTTCGAGAGGCCATCCTGTTAGGAAAACTACACTCGATAAACCAACTTCTGGTTTTGCCAAGTGGGTAGTTAGGTAACTTCGTATTTCCACTTTGACCTTGATTAATTATGTTTTGTTCGGGAAATATTGAAATATGTTTTTCACCCTGGGAAATTCTTTTTTATTTGACTTCAAATTATTCTCTTGCATGTTGAGAACTCCGCAATTTTAGTGAATCCAACGAATACAAATAGCGAATGGAATTAATCTGTTGAATATAATTCAAATTGAATTATTAATCTCAATATTGCTTCGATATTCAAGGCAAAATCACCATTTTAATGGAAATCCCATTTTTAATAGAATTCTATGAAACCATTGACTAAAAATTGCTCACTTTCAATAAATCTCTATATGTATCTATGAAACGATTTTCCATTCATAGAATTTAATTGTTACCTGAAACATCTATAACTCCAATAAAATCATGTAATTCATGTTACACTCAATTTGAATAAATATCGAGCAGAATTTCTA
Organism: Coccinella septempunctata; assembly: GCF_907165205.1. Classification (NCBI taxonomy): domain Eukaryota; kingdom Metazoa; phylum Arthropoda; class Insecta; order Coleoptera; family Coccinellidae; genus Coccinella; species Coccinella septempunctata. The sequence goes on along the minus strand of NC_058189.1, from coordinate 12,660,118 downwards.
TAATCAATTTTAATATAACTCATGAAATGTTCTCAAATTGAGTACCCTTTTTTTTGCAAATAAATTCGATATCTTTTTATTTCAGAATTCGCTGCATTCATTCATCAGCAAAACATGGTAAATGTCTCTGATGACATTTATGACTCCCTGCTCTAAAACAGCCATCTTTATTTATTTATTTATTTATTGATACAACTCATACAGATTCCACAATACAAGTATTCTAGTTTCCGATTCTTGAGTCGGCTATTACCCAGTCAACCAGAAATGTAACAGTAAGTCGCAGGGAGTACCCAAAAATATCGCATTGAAGCGCTTCTTTGAGAAGTTTCATGGATGTACTTAAGATTTCACATTGTGGACATTAACGTCCGCATATTGTTAAGTTTGCGAATTCCTCAACTTTAGATCCCTAGTGGTTGCATGTAACATCATATCGAGATGTTCCGATGAAGTGAACATAGCTACTATTATGCGACTTCTCTCTGTTGATATTTTTGAAATATTGAATCTGTGATATTTTTTGAACATGAAATGATGTGTTGTGAATAAATTTCGATGAACTCTATCCAGCGACTTCTCTAAGAAAAACTTTCAGTAACTGTTTCTAATGTTCTATTTATCAGCACGTGGTCTCGAGGTTAACTCATAACCTAAATCCCGCTATGCAAAACGTGGTGTGACGTGTTTCGTTCTGTGACTGCGTTGTGTTGAGAGAATGAACAAACAAAATCTTTATGAATGAATTTTTAGGATAATTTTTTTAACCGAGCTGTTCTATTATTAAATTTCGTTTTAGTTAAGTGTTACTTGACGTTGATTGATTAATTAACGTGCAGTAAAAGGTGAGTATTTATATAACCTATTGAAATAATCACTTCTTGGCCCTCTTATCCTCCCCATTTTTGCACCTTTGTAACGTTCAACATACCTCATATGCATTTAGGTGATAAGTAACATTCACAACCTTCAAAATCAAACTTGGAATTGATTTGAATCATCGAGAGAACTTCAAATTATTATTTTAGATACTGTGCTGAAAAAAATCACCTTCTACTGTTGTTAGATTTTTCATGACACTCAATTTATTACTATCAATACAGCTCTGATTTTTTTTCTTCAGCTGGACCATGCCGTTCCTGAAGTGGAATGAAGATTTATAACAAGATATATGTTCTTTATTTCATATATTTGGATTTGTATGAAACATATTAATCTTGAATAAAAAGATATCAGTAATTCATATAGTTGTTCAATTTCCCTTTTGAGGAAGAGAGCAGAATGCGAAATATATGTAGGTAAGAGTAAAGAGTAAACACAGGGTACAAATGAGGCGTTTAGAGCTGAAGAGGCCCAAGCTACATTTTTTCTGAATTTGAGTTTACGAGTATATAAAATTTTGATTCATTTTCAGGCAGTTCCTACTGTTAATTCAATTTCAGAAAAATTGTAGCTTGGGTCACTTTTCCTCGGAACGCCTCGAATAGAGAGTGCAAATTGATTGCCACGATGGTAATTATCAAATTGAACATGAATATAACTTCAATAGAGGATACACTTTGGTAGTTTATTCTGTCAAAATAATCGTTCCAAAAACCTCCAAAATGAGAAGTCGCAAAGTTGCTGTCTAGGGTGCTTTTTTTACACCTACTATGTGATGTACTGGGTAATTACCCGCGATATGCGATGTTGCGGACATTAAGCACTCTCCAGTAAGTACTGGTGGCCTTTTTTTAAATCAACATTGTGAAGTCGCATTTCCACAGTGGTAATTCCCAACAACTTCCCTGTGACTGAAACTGGTTGACTGGGTACTAATAAAAATTGTACACTAATAATTATCAATCCGATTCAATTTTAACCATTACGGTTCTTGAATATACAATACATAATTGAAATCATCAACAAAAGAATGAAACAAAAAAAAATAAAAAATTGAAATCAAGTTTGAACTCTCAAGTTGCAATTATTGAATCATAGAAGTAGTCATACAGTTTTCGCTTTATTTGAGATGTTGAGTGCGAAAACAAATCACATACATCCTGAACCCTATTGTACTTATCACACATTGAATGTATTGGAGAAAATTTCATATAATTTGTTCTAGGGCAAGGTAAATAGAATGTAGAATGAGATCTCACATTAATCCTCGGTACTGAGAAAAGTAATTTATCAAGTGTAGCACTGTCAGTATTTTCATTTGTGATAGTTTTATGTAGGTAAACTATTTCAGCAATAAATCTTCTATTTTCTAGTGTTATTAAATTATAATTTTTTAAATTATTGTTAAAACTATTTTTACTCTTACGTAATATAAAGTTAACATTATTAAGAAATTTCTTGATTACACCTTCAATCTTTCTTTGTTGACACAAATAACTAGGATTCCAAACAACCGAACAATACTCAAGTCTAGATATAACATATGAATCAAATAGGATTTTTAATGTTCTAAAGTTTGTGAACTCTCTGGTGTTCCTCAAAATGAACCCAAGCATCTTATAAGAATTTTTAACTACTTCATCAATATGATCATTAAAGGTTAAAGATCTATCAAATAATACACCTAAATCTTGATTTTCTCGAGTCTAGTCAAGGGATCACCGTCCACAGCATAATTATAGATAAGGTCCACCTTTTTTCTAGAAAATGTTACAAGATAACATTTCGCACTGTTAAATGTCAGTTTATTTCTTTTAGCCCAGGCCACAACCCTATCCAAATCAGACCTCAGTTCCTCTGCATCATTAGGATTTCTAATAATCTTATATAACTTCACATCATCAGCATAGAGACTCATCTCAGAGAAAGTCACAACATCAACAATATCATTGATATAAAGAAGGAACAACAAGGGCCCAAGGTTTGAACCCTGTGGTACCCCTGATGTGGCTTCGAAGTTTTCAGAAAAAAATTGATTTATCCTCACACACTGAGTTCTCCCACCCAAATAAGAACCAAAAAAAGAAACCAAATGAGGTGAAAATTTGTGTATATGCAGAAGCTTAAACAATATAATGTCATGGGGTACCCTATCGAAGGCTTTAACTGCATCCAGATAAAGCACATCTACTTGAGAATGATTAGAAAAGGCATTCAAGGAATATTCAACAAACTCGATCAAGTTTGATGATGTAGACCTACCAGCAGTGAAACCATGCTGTTGAACTGGGATTTTGTTCTTCACGTGAAACATAATATATTTATATAAGACCGATTCAAACACTTTTGCAATATTTGAAATGATAGAAATAGGCCGGTAATTCACTATTTTTTCTTTTTCACCCGTTTTATATACTGGGCATATGAAGGCTGTTTTAAGACATGTCGGAAAACTAGCTGTTTTCAAGGATAAATTAAATAATATGAAAAATGGTTTCGCAAAAATATCTGCACACTGCCTAATTACACATGCCGGTAAATTATCAGGACCCATACTTTTTTTTGGTTTCAAATTTTGAATAGCCTCTTCAATATCTTCCACAGTTATCTGACTTATATGGAAAAACCCACCACGATCAGCATTGCAAACATTATCTAAACCACCCGGTTCCTGCCTTGTATAATTTTTAGAGAAGTGATCTGCAAATGCATTTACTATTTGTGAACCGTCTGATAAGATTTCACCCCCATACTCCATCTCACCTGGTATCCTAGTGATATCTTTTTTGTTATTGATAAAATTCCAAAACTTTTTAGGGTTTTCTTGAAGTTCTACTTCTACATTCATCAAATATTTTTTATAAGCAGTTCTAATATCTTTTTTAATTTTGGATCTTAATTCATTGAATCTTTCATAGTAACAACTTAGTAAATGCCTCTTATATAGTCTATGATATTTATTTTTTTGTTTTATATTATTAATTATATCACTACTGAACCAAGGAGGATATAGAAATGCTCTGGAAATAGTTTTTGGAACACAAACATCCACCACATCAAGAACAAGTCTATAAAATCTATCAAATGCCAAATCTACATCCGAAAAATGCTTAAGAACATCCCAGTCAACCTGTGAAAGCAGGTTTTTCATCAGCAGTATACTGCTTTTGCATAGTTATAAGCAGGACTGTTATTTGTATCAATTTTTTTCGGTTGTGTCAAAGAAAATGAAAGGATTATATCAAGAGCAGGATGACAGGCATCCTCCCTTACCAAAGAAGATTCATGTCTTAAAACTGTACAGTGAACATCTTCACTACATAGCACCACATCCAAGAGTCTATTCTTGTTGTTTAAAACAGAATTACACTGTGTAAGATTAAAAAGACCCTGAAAATTGAGGAGTGCGTTTACTATTCTAGTAGACTTGCCAAAATTGTAATATTGACTAAGTTCTGTTATGTTTAAGTCTCCAATTATAACGAAGTCATTCACTAATGCAAAGGGCAGAGACTCAACAAAAGAAAACAATAATTCATAATTTTCAAGAGTGGACCTATCAGGCGGTAAGTATACAGCAAAAATGTAAAACTTATAAGAATGTGTGAGGAAAACTTCAATACATTCAATTTCAAAATTCGATCTCTCAATATTTAAATTAATTAAGCGTGAGCTAAACTTCTTTTTAATTGCTATAAGAAGCCCACCAGACTTACATTTTTTATTAGCTAATTTAATGTTTCTATCTCCTCTATATACCGAATAACTATCTGAAAAGAGTTCATTATTATATGTGTCACCCTGTAACCAAGTTTCGGTTATAACAAACAAGTCTGTTCCATCATTGATCAACGTGTTCAAAAAAAATTCAGTCATCTTTGTGTTTAGACCCCTAACGTTTTGATAATATACCGAAATTTCACTTCCTGGCATAATCAAGCTAAAAAAAAAACATATTTACCCCAACATGAAAAAAAAAAAAAAAACGAACAAAAATTCCCGGTCAGCCCCGTAAAGCCGGAATGTCTCTTTCAGAACCAACCAAAATAATTCTCGATTCTTCAGATTTACGCAGAAATATCTTGCCTTCGGAGGTCCAGGCGAACATGTATTTGGCTTCCTTCCTGAATTTTCGGACTTTATAGAATAGATGTTGGTTGTCAGGAGTTAGGTCTTCATTAATGTAAATATTAGATTTATTTTCATCTTTAATTTCTGGCAAATTGATATCTTTTGTTTTTAATATTTTTTTCTCCCTGTACTTTTTCAGTAAAAGCTTTTTATCATTAATATCACCAAACCTGACCAAAATTGGGGCTAGAGTATGACTAGAGATTTGAGAATTTTATTTGTAACATATTCCCATACGGAAAAAATCAAGGATCAATCCAAGCTATGCTATGCTGATATTTTAACAGTAGATTCTTGAGGTCAAATGACACACTTTTTTCCCTTACCATTTTTTCCGAATTGGCTTGGTTTATAAAATACAGGCTGTTAAAAAGCCCTGAAAAAATGTGATTTTTAGTTCTACCCCACAAACGGTTTTATCGAATGGATTGAATTTCGGAATATAGTTTTTCATTCATTTGATGAAACTTTCTAGAACACTATACTGCATTCAAATTTATTTTAGCAGTCGGTTGGCCATGAAATAATTTTCTCAAGTTTTTGTAACTAGAACGAAGTTAGGTTGGCACTCATGAAATGTCGTTAATGTCATAACGCCGTTGCCACAACTAATATCAATTTTTATTACGAAAATGCCGAAAGTGATTGAAAAATGAGACAGGCAAAGATTATAGATAATCTTTGGAGACAGGGTTTCAGGAAGTGCTATTTAGAATTCAGGTCCGCTCATTCAAATAGTTATATTCTAAAATCCACAATAAGTCAGACGCTAGCGAACATATTCAATGTAAGAGAATTTATATAATGTTTCATCTAAATCATAACGACTTATATTTCAGCTGGATATTTCCACAATCAGAAAGATTGTGAATGAAGAGGATGACAAAGAATCTCCTTCTATTGGGAGACCCAAAAAAGTGGTGGCATTTGAGAATTTTATGTTTGAGTGAATTAATGCGAAAAGTTTACTGCAGGATTTTCGATAAATGTCATCGGAGAATAAGTTCCCTAAAATGGATTTTTCTATTTTTCATTTATTTGACTTGTCCTATACAATGTAAATGTCTTAAGGTACTAATAAATACCTAATTATTATTATCACATCAATTTATTAAGATGAATAGCCACAAATACGCGCAAATTGCCCTGTTACTTGTTTATTTATGTGAAATTTTTGTTCAACGGTGAAGTTGCATCTTAACTTGAAACTTCCTTCAATTCCTTTTACTTATATTGATGCAAGATGATTTTTGTTGAAGAATTTAACATTCTTGTAATTATCTGTTAATTACTTCGGGAGATACCCATTTCCAACCACTGCATCATATGCATTTCATCTTCGGGTTAATATTTTTGAAATCTACAAATGATGTAAGCCAAAGAAGATAACGAACATTAACCCTCCTCAAGCTAGTGCATATTATGGTATTATACTGATCTCTTGTATTTTCCATGCAAATAACTGGATTTGGTATGCCTTCAATCAGTTTGTATAAACTTCAATTATGTTCGTCACATATTTTCCGAAGAGATTCGACATTGTGATAAAATACGTAATAACAGAAACTTTTACGTAGAACGGGCAACATAGCGTTGATTTAAAACCCAAAAATGTTTTGACAAGCGTCTTAACCTCACATTTTTCTACTATACAGAGTGAAATGTGTCAAATTTCCATGGCCAACCGACTGCTAAAATAAAATTGAATGAAGTATAGATATCACCCACGACTTCCAGTTTTCTCGTTATGACCATTACGTACCATAAAAATACCAAAAATTTAAAGAACCCAACTCTTGACACTAAATTGGACTTTCTCTGATGAATACTTGAACGTTTTGTAAAATAAAAGTATTCTTCATATTTTCTCGTATAATGCGCCTTTTTTGAGTAATTTGATGTTCAAGAATAAAAAATATCTGTGATATTCAGAAAATTGAAAGAAAATTTGAAAGATCCACAGATGTGTAATGTCATTTAGTCTTCTGAAGGGAATTTTGTTTCTCCAGGGGTGAAACAGCTCATTATGAAAACTTAAAATGGCTATATCTTTTTATCAAGGCCGAATCGGAAAAAATGGTATAGAGAAAAAGTGTTTCTTATGACCTCAAGAATCTACTGTTGAAATAGTTGTACGACTAACAGACTAGCCCTTTATATTTCAAAAACTAATTTATTTTTATGAGATAAAAAAAGCATTCGTTTGTAAAAAACTAAGTAACCTTAGTGCATGGAGAAAGTTATATTGGAAAATAAGGAAGTTAAAACATAAAATATTAAAATTTAGTTATATCTTCAAGACAAATGGAAGTATCTCAAAACGCTTTCCACTAATGGACTTTCACGAAAATCGAGCCCAGGACTCCTTTCAACGTTTTCCTTAATTTCCCTATCTAGTCTAGAAGTATCAGAAGCAGCCAAAACCAAGCAAGCATTTTTCAGAATAATGTCCGACCGACAGAGTGTTGACACTGTAACTTTTGTGGCTAATAACAAAATAGGCGAGGTGGCTTAGGAGTTGAAGGCATATGAAAACATTTTTCTCAATATTTGAAAAAACTTCGAACCAATTGATTTGAAACTTAGTGACTATACTTCATTCACTTTTATTTTAGCAGTCGGTTGGCCATGGAAATTTGACACATTTCACTCTGTATAGTACGAAAATGTGGGGTTATGTAGCTTGTCAAAACATTTTTGGGTTTTAAATCAACGCTATGTTGCCCGTTCTACCTAAAAGTTTCTGTTATTACGTATTTTATCACAATGTCGAATCTCTTCGGAAAATATGTGACGAACATAATTGGAGTTTATACAAACTGATTGAAGTCATACCAAATCCAGTTATTTGCATGGAAAATACAAGAGATCAGTATAATATCATAATATGCACTAGCTTGAGGAGAGTTAATGTTCGTTATCTTCTTTGGCTTACATCATTAGTAGATTTCAAAAATATTAACTCGAAGATGAAATGCATATGATGCAGTGGTTGAGAATGGGTATCGCCCGAAGGAATTAACAGATAATTACAAGAATATTAAATCCTGCAACAAAAATCATCTCGCATCAATATAAGTAAAAGAAATTAAAGGAAGTTTTAAGTAAAGATGAACTTCACCTTTGACTAAATATTTCACATGAATAAACAATTAACAGGACAACTGGCGCGTATTAGTGGCTGTTCGTCTTAATACATTGATATAATAATAATAATTAGAAATTTATTGGTACCTTAAGAGATTTACAATTACAATGTATAGGACAAGTTAAATGAAAAATATTCTACGATGACATTCATCGAAAATCCTGTAGTAAACTTTTCGCATTAATTCACTCAAACATAAAATTCTCAAATGCCACCACTTTTTTGGGTCTCCCAATAGAAGGAAATTCTTTGTCATCCTCTTCATTCACAATCTTTCTGATTGTGGAAATATCCAGCTGAAATATATGTCGTTTAGATTCAGATGAAACATTATATAAGTTCTCTTACATTGAATATGTTCGCTACCGTCTGACGTATTGTGGATTTTAGAATATCAGGGTATAACTATTTGAATGAGCGGACCTGAATTCTAAATAGCACTTCCTGAAACCCTGTCTCTTTTTTCAATCACTTTCGGCATTTTCGTAATAAAAATTGATATAAGTTGTGGCAACGGCGTTATGACATTAACAACATTTCATGAGTGCCAACCTAACTTCGTTCTAGTTACAAAAACTTGAGAAAATTATTTCATGGCCAACCGACTGCTAAAATAAATTTGAATGAAGTATAGTTGTAGTTGTATAGTACCGGTTCGAAGACTCATACAAAATTCGATGAAAATATAATAGTTAGGGAGTCAAAGAGGGAAATTCGGGATTTACTAGAGAGTGTCAGATTAATATAAGGAGATACCTCGAACCCTGTAGAGTACCTCTACCAAAAATTAGACCTGTATATTGGGGGAATCGTCTAGGACAGCCTGTCAGAATAGTAATAAAAATTATCATTGTACATACTCGAGCGTGTCAGATTAAGATATTTGTGGTTAATTACATGTTGAAAAGCATATAATCTCTTAATCTGACAATTTGAGTGTGACGAAGCAGAGTGGGAGGTCGCCAAACTTGCAAAAAAAACGTCACGTGTACATTCTCGAGCGCGGTGGCTTTTCTTCTTATTTTGAAGTTAATATAATCTGACAGTTTCAGCAAGCCGAAACAATAAAAATGTAAAGTTGGGAAGACTTTTATTATCTGCAACTCTCATAAAGAATACAGAAAGGGAGATATAAAAAAAAATGCCTTGTTATTATCATCAAACTGTCAGATTAAGAAAACCTCCCTGATTAGTGTGAGATTAATGGGTCAACAAGTCTGAAATATCAAGAGTAACCATCAGTATGAAAGTCTGACACGCCCGAGTGTGTACAAATAACGATTTTTTTTCGCATTTTCAAAGGACCGCTGTGACCTTACGTCACATCCGAATTTTCAGTCTCTTGAAAAGTGTTTCCTTTGTATCCAATTAAAATATTCTCTAAAAATCGGACACTCGAAAAGATTTTTTTTACCATTTTCAACTCTTCCGTACGGCCAGTCCCACCACGCAAACTGTTAGATTAACATGAATTCATTATCAGAGACACGTAGTGCATATACACGCTTGAGCGTTGTGTGACAATTTTTTTTAACATCTTTGAGAACCTACAGACGCAGACGCTCTCCCCACCGCTGAAAGTGCATAAATCATAGAACCTTTCTTTTCTTTTCATCTGATCTTCAAAATCTGTTCGGTCTCCACGACGCTCTAGTAAATCCCGATTCAGCATCGTCGGATCCCCAACTATAACGAAAAACATCTCAATTTAGTATGGTTGCACTGGATATCACTAAGACCTGCGAGCAGGAGACTATTGCTCTATTATTGAGACTATTATTGAGTTGCAACTTCTCAATTTTCAAATGAAATGCCTTACTCGAAAAATATTCAGATTTTGAAGAACAAATTGAAAATTCAAGTGAAAACTGAAAAAACAGGACAATCATAAAACCGTGGTCGGACTGTCGTAGCTACTACTGTCACTTGACAATTGCTTTGAACGGCATTCAAATTCCTTATTTTCAAACTTCCCCTCTCTACACTCCTGTGATACAAGATACTCGCCGTATTCAGGTCTAACCATCCTGTATCGGCTTAAAACAAGAATCTGGGGACAACTAGACAGATGCTAAAATTTTGCACGAATCTCAGAAAGGTACTCTGTAACCAAACAGTTATCTATACTAGATTTCAACTTAATCGTATGGCATACGATTGGGGTTCGGCATCAGTCAGGAATAAAATAAATATTTCTGGAACCAATAACTCGAAATGAAAACGCTGAAAACCGTAATTTGCTTTTTGAATACTCACATTTCTTAGCAATAAAATTTTTCTTCAACCCCTCATTCTCATTCCGATCCAACTTCCGTTTTTCAAATGGAAACATATACCTTGTGCGGGCTCATTGGAAAGCTCTCGAAAAATGGAATCCCATCATAATCTTTGATTCTTTTAATTTCGTGATTAGCAGAAGAAACACGAAAATCTCTGGAAAAAAAAATCAACGGTCAAACTAGCCAACAATTGGGAGGATTATTGTACACATTTGAATGTTTCAGTTAACGATTGCGTACTTTTGAGACTATTCCTAGTAATAGCTCTGTTATGGACACCCTGTATAATATTTAAATATAAAAATTATATCAATAAAATTTCCACTATGTTCCAGTGTGAATTCCTCTAGAATAACAAATTATAAGGATTGGTTGATCACCTAACAAAGTCAGGTCAATAAATTCCTAACAAGTCTACTCCGTTGATTGGTATAAAACTTACCTGCCCCTCACAATCTTGCCCAGCTTGATGATAAGTCAGAAGAAGCTGGTGTTTAATTAATAACCGGAATATTTTTGAATATTTTAACACCACGAGAGACATCATTAATAAAAGCAGAAAGCATTGGGCGTTTCGGGTGACGGCTATCATAGTCATCTGAGTAAAATGATATACAGGGCCGGAATTTCTTAATGGACAGTTTATTATAATGATTCTCTTCACATATTTAATGATTGAATTAATGATTGGGACCGTCCAGACATTTCGGATTTTTTATCACAAAACCTTCGAAACCATTAGGTATACGTTCAGTTTAAACCCATTTCTTAGCATATAATGGCTTTCAGAATTGATATACATTGTATTTAGTCATATTATATGTTCAGGTTACTAAACGATAATTTAAATTTTGACAGAGTTTCCTGTAGGTAGTGATAATTATTTACAAAAAATATGGATAAAGATAAGTTTGCTAATTTCTTGGATATTACTGAGTGACAAAAATGTTCTTGTACTCGGGAAAAAGCAAATTTGAGAAATTTTTGCTGAATCCTTTCTAAAGAAATATAACGGAGATTGCCAGGGGAGTATTAATTATCGAATTATTGTACATATAGTATGTCAGCAATATGTTGAGAAACTCTTCTAAACTTCATGCCAATCAGGAATAATCAAAATTAATTTGTTGCGAACACCTTTCTTATAAAATTATTTCTTTACTTTTTGATGATAAGAATTAGCTCATTCCTCTCACAACACTGGCTAAAATTTACAGGATCATTCCAAAACAGTACAAGATTACTTATCTCTTTGATACTTTTCAAGTCTTCAGCAAAAAAGTTTTTGGAACAAATTATATCAGATATATCATTCATTAGAAATTGGAACGGTTCTAAATAGGACAAAGCAGTTTGACAAACGACTCTCTCGTATTAAACGTATGAATCCTGTTACATAAGATCCCAGGAGAAGAAATGCCAAAGCATAACACTCTCCAGAATTATATTTCGAGGTGAATCACGATCAAATGCCTTGCTAAAATCAGGGTACAGTACAGGATGGGCAAAATTCGATGGTATATTGAATGGCAGCTCTGTAACCTTAAGAACTAAGGAAAAGGAATAACACATTTTTGACCTCGATTTTGAGAAGATGGATAATGGTCAAAACCGTATCTTTCTATCTCCATTTATTTTTAAGTATTGACTGAAAACACTTGTTTCGGCTCTACTGACTCTATCTGGTAAAGTTTTGGTAATATCCAAAACAAATGTAACAATCCACAGATACCTTTTTATTTTTTATGTAGAAAGCAGTGCCGCAGTCAAATATTCGTTAAGTCTGCCACTATTATAAAAAGAGTGATGTGTTTTGGAGATGTTTGAAAATCGAAGTCAGAAATCTGTTAGAGAGCTACCATTCAATCCCAACGAATTTTGCCTACCTCGTACAATGTATACTCCATTTCACTTCTATAAAAGCACTGGGTTCGCCATGAGAATTTGACACATTCCACACTTTGTAGTACCTACAAAAATTTGAGATTAGACACTGACTTGTCAAAACATTTTTGGATTTCAAATCAGTGCAGGGTTGTCTGTTCTACGTGAAAGTCTCAGTAATTCATCACTTATTTTATCACCATGTGAATTTACTTCGGAAAATATGGGTTCGAAAATATGTGGTGAACAAAATTAACGTTTATACGAACTTATTGAAGGGATTTTTAAGCTAGTTATTTGCATGGAAAGGATCAGGTTTCAAATATATTAATATATTCATTTTTGCTATGGAAGAAAGTTCAATTATTGACACATAATATGCAGTTGAAGGCGTAACGCCAGTTGTAGAATTTAAAGTGAATTAACTCAAAGTTTAAATGCATATGATGCAGTGGTAGGGCATAGATATCTCTTAAAGGAATTATGGATAATTACAAAAATGTTAAATTCTTCAACAAAAATCATCTTGCATTAGTGGAAGTCAAACTGATAGGTTCATCCTAAATACTGTGATATAATAAAAATAATATATTTATTGATCCCTTAAGATATTCACAATGTATTTGACAATGAAAAAATAGAAAAATTAATTTTCTGGGACATATTCTATGATGATATTTGACATTCATCGAAAATACACAACACTGTAGTAACTTTTTGCCATAGACATAGAGAAATGACTGAGCATTCCCTTTCTATCTGTGCATGAAACACGGTCAGAAAAAGTGACAGGGAGAAACTGAACATCAGATCAGCTAGTTGTCTTTTTCTAAAATTTTGATTGGTACACACTCACGTCTTTGCCAACAAAAAAGAGAAAGTTATTGGCCTGATGACGATCATTTCTTTCTATAAAATAGCAAATTTTATGCTGTTATTGCTCAGTCCATTTCTCTATGTTTATAATAATCTATGATGCTCTTTTCGTTCGTTCACCCTGAAATAGTCCTCGAATGCCATCACCTTTTCGGGTCTCCCAATAGAAGAAAATTCTGTGCCAAATAATTTTTACAGTTGTTCACAATTGATTGGTCTTGAAAAAGGAGGGAATGAGACGCCGGTCTTTTTTGATATAAGGCAGCAATTAAGGAAAATAGACGCTGATAAAGGCTTCGAAAAGTTACGCTCATTCATATAATAGTTCCAATTTTTTTGTTAGGCCACAGAAGATAGAACTGGTCAAAATGAATCTTTTCACCACAAATCACCTATACAAAACTGTCAAAATGACAAAGTTGATAAAAAAAATGATTACTGAAATAGATCCTAATACGACCCTAGACCGTTTGTTAGCTGAATTATCGCAAAGCAGTGGGAAAAAACTTATCGATTCGAACATGAGGTTTCGTTTAGGATATTGGCTTCAAAATCTCACCAATAAAGTTCGTCTAAATCATTCACGAATTTTTCCACAATGAGCATCACTTTCAAGAAACTGCCTCGATTTTCTACATTTATTTTTCACCCCAAATTGCACGATACAACAACTATGATTTTCTCAAAAGTGACCTGATGCATCTAATCCGATGAACTTGGTACTGTCACCTTCTAAAGTCCCGTACTTGAAATTCAATGAAATTTTGTCGAACTTTTAGGGGTTGTACCTTAGCCATCTTGGATATTTTATATAGACAATTTTTGGTTAAACGACTTTTTTTGATGACTTCTACCTTCTGTCAAAAAAAAAAGCCTCACCCTTGAAAACACCCTGTATACAGGGTGTCCCGTAAAGACCACGTCAAACGAAAACGGAAAGTAGATCAGAATGTGCTCTACCTGATGTGAAAAAATCGTTCATATGAAAGTCTCACACTTTTCGAGATATTTGATGTTTTATGAAAATGTTGAATTTTTTCACTTAAAATGCTTTCTCTCTTGCGGAAGCTACAATTAAATACTTTTCGAATCAGTTTTTTTCCGTGAATTTTGTTGAATGATTACTCCAATTCGTGCAATGAAAAATACCACAAAATATTATACAGGGATTCTGAAAAAAAAAATTAAAATTCATGTTCTGAAGGAAGTGTTTTTTTGTGCTGAATTCTATCGGACGTGGTATAAAAAAAAGACACTAGACCTTTTCTGCATATTACGTTGAAAAGTTGCCCATTTTGTGAGGATTCCGAAAAGGTAAAATACAGGTGATAACCTTCTTCACGAAAAAAGATATTTGAATGTTTATCGAAAATGGAGCATTTCTGTGAAAAACTGATTTTGTCACCTTTTCCACAAATTCTTTCATTTTGCAGATTCTGCTGTAACATATTGAATAATTCTCTTGAAAAATGTCAGTTAGTCTTTAAATTACTTATAAAATGAAATTATTCATTAATTGCAATGATATAATGTAATAACGCACATCTTCAACATCAACAAATCTATTGTGGAGAAATTTTATAAAATATCAATAATAAAAATTCAGGATTCTTATCAGAGCAAATGCTCAAAATGACCACCCCCTTCGCTAATACATGCCCTGCATCTATTCAGAAATGACCTTTTCAAACCATACAAACTTCTCACCGCTATTTTGGCTGCTGAAATACGAATGCGATCCCTAAGTTGTACTTCATCTCTTATAGGATTCGAATAAATTTCATTTTTTAAAAAACCCCAGTAAAAAACTCCAGAGGATTTAAGTCTGGTGAATCATTGAATCGCATCACATCATATCGATGTTCGAGAGTTCTTTAGGCAAAGAAAAAGAAATAAAAAAACTCAGTCAGTGAATTAGCATCTTAATAACATTTTATTGATTTGTTGATTGATTATTTTTAGCAGGAAGTGCAAAATGAAAGTATTTATGGAAAAGGTGACAAAATCAGTTTTTCACAGAAATGCTCCATTTTCGATAAACATTCAAATATCTTTTTTCGTGAAGAAGGTTATCACCTGTATTTTACGTTTTCGGAATCCTCACAAAATGGGCAACTTTTCAACGTAATATGCAGAAAAGGTCTAGTGTCTTTTTTTTATACCACGTCAGATATAATTCAGCACAAAAAAACACTTCCTTCAGAACATGAATTTCAATTTTTTTTTTCAGAATCCCTGTATAATATTTTTTGGTATTTTTCATTGTATGAATTGAAGTAATCATTCAACAAAATTTACGGAAAAAACTGATTCGAAAAGTATTTAATTGTAGCTTCCGCAAGAGAGAAAGCATTTGAAGTGAAAAAATTCAACATTTTCATAAAACATCAAATATCTCGAAAACTGTGAGACTTTCATATGAAAGATTTTTTCACATCAGGTAGAGCACATTCTGATCTACTTTCCGTTTTCGTTTGACGTGGTCTTTACGGGACACCCTGTATAACTTATTGTGAAGAAACTTTTGCTACTAAAAATCCTTCAATTCAAATAGGTATATTTGATAGTCTACATGCACGTTTCATGATATAACATGAGTATTTAACAAAGGAAGATCTTCAATTCATCAGGAATGAATGTTTTTGTCTTGTGCTCAACTTGAAGTTCATTAATGGCTTGTTCGAAATCCGCCAGTCCGAAGGAGGATGGTGGAAGTATCTCTGAGCTTGACAATCACTGAAATAGAGCACATTATAACCTTCCTAATAGACACTCAGCATTAGTTTACTACTGCTACTTGGATAAATAATATTTGTTGGGAAGCAGCATGATGCTGAAGAAGTTGAACGATAATTAATTTTATTTTTCAGCCGTTTACTTCAGATAATGGAGCATCAGGAAATGTTGCTCTATAAACTATATGATTTTATTTCATCTGTTCATGCAAATGTTCCATGAACATCGTAAATTCTGAATTAATTATTCCATATTTGTGTTGTTGGAAGCGGCATCTCGAATGAATTCCCCACCGAATGTATTTTTTTATAATTTAACTACGATTGTGTTCAATAAATTAACGAATAATATTCTGCCAGTAGAATGTTTGGATTATAATAGTCATTAAGATTTCTTCTTCATATATTCCTGAATCGATATCAGCCAATTTGAATACTGACAAATATTGACTTCTGTTCGGATTATTATTATTTGCAGTATATTATATGGGTGCATTCTTGATAAAAACCTAGGTATCAACCCTTCTTGCGTAAACCATATATAGTCCATTCAAGAATGATTGATATCTCGAGTGGCTATGGAAAACCAAATTTAAGTTGGTAATAGTCCCAGAATTAAGATTTTGTGTTGTGGACATAGACATATTAAACACATGGACACGGCGTAGAGAGAGAGGGGGTGCGGCCGAAATAAGATAGAGCTAGTATGGGCAAAACATTCGTTTGAACTTTGTATTTATCGAAATTTTCAGAATTTTCTCATCAATTTTAGATCAACTTTGAATGTCGTATCCTTTTTCTATTATGAAAATAATAATGGTGTCCTCGTAGAGTGCAATTAATAGTACAAAATGAGTTGAAAAGACAGATAAAGTGAAATTTCACAGGTATAGTAACTTCGAATGTATTGATCGATTTATTATATCATAGTTGAATTATTCATTTCAAATCAATAAATGTATGTCAATTCTTTTCTCATCTAGCTAAAATAATACTCAAGAAGCACTTGAGATTAGAAGAGAAAATTAGTATGCTGATTGTAATGTCTATTTTTCAACCTTTTGATCAATATTGATCAATGAAATATTTTTTTCAGATATTGAACAAGAAATCAGAATATTGTGTTGGCTAAAAATGTGCTCGATTTTTTTTATTCAAATCAATTTATTTACAAACTTTTCATGAACTTATCTGTTGTATTTTCCAAGGAATAGTTGCCGAAAGCAAAAATTGTGCTCTTTAGTTCTAATTGGATCATTAAACGCAATCTAAATGATACTAATATTCGTTCAATTTTTTATATTCGATTATAGGTACTTGTTTTTATCTCTAACGGGCGCCAATATACAAATATAGCTCGGAAATTAATACCATCTTGCCCATACTAGCTCCATCTCATGTTGGCCGCACTCGTGGCTATTGAAACTCACTGAAAGGGCACGTCCATGTGTTTTATAGGTCTATGGTTGTGGAATTCAGGTTGGTATTGTGATTAAACATTGATCTATAGACCTATTATATGTGAATCTATGCACTGACCAACAATAATTTCAATTTTGTACTGCTGTTAATGTTCTCAATTCAATCACACAGATTTAAAATATAATTGTTTTAATTTTGAAAGAGGATTAATATGCTCTGAATTTCATTATTTCTTCTTTTCAAATATTTTTCTAGGTTATATTTATATATTCAAGTTCTGTGATTGAAACTACAGAAAGTACTGAAGTTCTTTTGTGATCAGATATTAAGCTGCGTCTGGACTTTCAATGACTATTGGGATGTCAATCATTTTTGAATGGACTATATATTCAGGCACGTTTTTACCCCCTTCATCTTACTTTATAGGAATATTAACATCTATTGAAACAATGGCTTTTTCAGCAAGGGTATTTTTTCATACTATTGTCATATTGAAAAACAGTCGAGGAGCTGAGTTTATTGGGTTTATTGGCAGCATGAAAATTTGATTATTTTCAACCTCATCGTGTATCATGGAGATCAACTGAATGTTACGTACATGATTTCCGTTATTTTTCAGTTATACAATATTCGAATCCTCTATAAAATATCTTAATTAAGGTAAGTACTTACTCGTATAGAATCTGAAAAGTAAATTTTGTATGGCGTTCACAAATAATTGTTCACAATTGACTTGTACGAATTTTTTAACAGAATATTCTTGAGTTAAAAAAAATACTTTTTTCCTTAGCATTTTTTCCGATTCGGTCCTGATAAAAATATATATAGTCCATTCAAGAATGATTGACATCTCGGGTGGCTATGGAAAATCGAATTTAAGTTGGTAATAGCCCATAAGTTGAGATTTTGAGACATGGACTGTGTCTTCCCTTTATATCTATGCATGAAATACGGTCAAAAAAAGTGACAGAGAGAAAAACACGTCGGGAATGCAGTTGTCTTTTTCTAGAAATTTGATTGGTCTACACTCACCTCTATGTGAACAAAAAAGAGAAAGGTATGTCCCGACGAGCTTTTCTCTCTTTCTAATAAATAGCCAATTTCATGCTGGCATTGCTCAGTCCATGTCTCTATGTCTATGTATAGTCCTATTATATGTGAATCTATGCACTTACTGACGGTTATTTGAATTTTGTACAGCTGTTTATGTTCTTAATTCAATCGTACAAATTGGAAACATAAGTGTTTCAATTTTGAATGCTGATTAGTATGCTCTGAATTCAAATATTTTTTTTTCAAATACTTGTCTAGGTTATATTTGCATATTCCTGTTCTGTGAGTGAAACTACAAAAATTATTGAAGATATTTTGTGATCAGATATTGCGTCTGGATTTTCAAGACCTACTGGGATGTCAATCATTCTTGAATGGACTATAGCCATTTCAAGTTTTCATAATGACATATGTATATCCAAAAAACGGAATTTTTTTTCCATTTTTTTGTTTCTGATATGAATTCAATGCTGAATTCCTTTCTGTTAAATCCATTGAATGTCTTCAAATAGTTTTCAAAATATTGAAAAAAAAACTGAGAAAAAGGAGATATGCGTATTCAGTATTATGTTTGTTATTCCTATTCCGAATATCCTGAGTAAAAACTGTTTTCACATTTGTGAAGTCGAAGAATATGGAAATATTTTTCCTTTCCTGAATTTTGACAAACTTGCCACAGGGTGTTCCAAATGTGGGTATATGTTAAAATTTTATTTTGACATATGCCCATTAGAATAAATGCTAACGATTGAAGTCTGGTGTTCTTGCCGTCCAGGCAACAGGACCATGGGTTCCTATCCACTGATTGCATAATATATCTATATCAGAGCTTCTTTTTGGAAATAATCCGAAGCAAAAAATTTATGAAAGTAATGAAAATTCATCTCATTCTATGACTCTTACATTACTAACGTGCGTTCAAAAAAATTCGTCGTCAAGTACGCTATGGAATTTCGATCGTCGATATTTCGTGCTGTTTTCCAGGTGAACTGTCAAGTTTGAAGTTAGCACTTTGGATTGGTGTTGAATTAAAATTATTAAAAAATTATAAAGATGCTTCAAAATTGGGGAGAAACCAGAAGGGGAGTGGAAATATTCTTTAATGTTCCAGCGATATTCCCATTGTTGCTGGAAAAATCAATCTTTCGAAAGTACTGTTTTGCGATGCGTTGACAGAACAGGTATGTTCAAGCAAAAAAATGTAGTGGTCGACCAAAGAGGAAAACCTCAGAGTTACCCAGCAATAATAAAAATATAATGACAGAAGAAAAACTCCACGAACCTCGGTTAAATATATTTTTCGCTAATTTTTTTATGATATGAGATCAAGAAAGAAATATTTTCGTAGTTAAAATAACGAAGTTGTTTTTTTTTCTCACCCTCCGTACAAGAAATAAAAAATGAATAAAGTGTCTTATTCCCAGGGAAAATGTGCATCTAGAAAGTTTTTACTGTTTTTAGATATTGAAAATGAAAAAGATATTTTTGAAATCGACAAAATATTATAAATTGGTTATATCTTCAAGACAAATGAAGATATCCTGAAACGGTTTTCAGTTATGAACTTTTCACGAAAATCGAGCCCAGGACTCCTTTCAACGTATTTAGGTACCTATCTAGTCTAGAAAGAGGTACCAGAAACAGCCAAAATCAACAATGGTGGAATTCACTAAAGATGACACGAAAACCTAAAACTTACTCCACAAAGCTTGAATTCATAATTCCTATTATGCTCCTTTCCGATGTAGGCTATAGGCTTTCGTTTCATGTTTCACATTTGAGGTGGGCATTTTGAACCCGACTGGAGAGCTCTTATTTAGTGAATATTATCCCAACAGAATTCGTCTTATCAAGCAAACGGTAATTCAGGCAATTCAGCTTACTTTACACGACTGAATTGAGATTATTTTAGATAAATGAGGAATTCATCCCAAAGTCACAATATTCATCTAGCTAATGATCTTGTGATCACATGAGAATGCCCCATGTGGTGTTGAGTATTGCAGCATATTTCATTAATGCCAATCAAGCATGGCATGGCTTAGGAGAGAACGAAGCTGACTCAGCGTTGAATTAATTACCAAACTAGCTTTAGACAGCAAGTCACTTTAGTCACTGATAAATAAGGGTGTGTACTAGCCTAATGATCCCCATTCAAATTCTCGACAACCCACCCGCTGGACACTGCCAGGTCGGAGAGAAATTGTTTTTCATTTTTACTTTTATCGATATCTAGAACCTGTTTAGGATATGCAAAGATTCGATTGAAAGATTGTTGTGTGACTCGACGTCTGTTCTGTTGAAAAATCGTTGATTCATGTTTTCTATGACTATGAAGGTTCATGATACTCAAGAATTCGATCTATGTCAAAGGTTCAAATATTTGAATCTGGATTATATTTCAAGGGGATTTCATTTCAAGCGGATTTTTACAGAAGAAAAACTAAATATACCGGGTGGCCTACCCCAGACGCGGCGCTCGTGTTGAGGGAGTAAAAAGGAAATTTGAAAAGCTTTTCTTGTGGTGTGTGTATGATGTCGAAAAGCACAATTTAAAATTATTTTCCTACATACAGGGTGTTGGAAAACAAAGATATAGACCAAAGTTGCATTTTTTCAAATGTAACACCTCAAAAAATGGAATGGCAAGCTCAAGTTATGATGAGTTTCTTCAGATTACTTTATAGCTCAGAAGCACCCTTAACGAGATAGTGGCGAAAAATCGAAAATATGGAGTTTTTTTAAATAATAATTAATGAAGAAATTAGTTACGCCAGCGATACAGACAGAATTTTTTCGAGTAGACAAGGTGGCTACTCCTACATACACTGCGCAAAAAAATTAACGCACATTCTGAAAATCTCAATTTTAATGAAAGTTAACTCTACATTGACTTTATAACTTATTTTTTATGTTCTCTCGGGAAGGTTTTGAACGAAACAAGACACATTAAATGGAAGAAAAATTCAAGATTTCACCGAATCTTATGTGAAAGAAGAGAAATGAACAATTTTCAAAATACTGAAATGCTGATAAGTGATTTAATACTTGGTATTTCCACCTCTTGCGTTAATTACATCTCGGCAACGACGGTTCATACTCAAAATGAGTGATCTTAAAATGTTCTGATCTAATCCTTCCAGATTTCTCCGAGTTGGATTCCTAAGTCATTAAGAGTAGCTGTACCTCAGTACCTCAGCCTTCTATTGATGTCCCAAACCTGCTCAATCGGATTGAGATCTGGACTTCTTGCTGGCCATTCCATTCGAGAGACTTCAACCTCTTCAAGGTACTCCTGAAGGATGCGCGCACGATGGGGTCTGGCATTATCGTCCATAAAAATGAAATTTTCACCAATGTATGGGGCAAATGGCACTACATGCTCTTCAAGAATGTTCCTTATATACTTATCATATACTAGGTCTGTGCGAGCAGTCAAAAATATTTCACCCCATACCATAATCGATCCTCCCCCGAAACCAGTAGTTCTCAGGAAATTGCACTGAGCATATCTTTCATGTGGACGTCTGTATACAAGGGAACGTCGATCACAATGGTAGAGGCAGAATCTAGACTCATCTGTGAAGAGAACTCTTTCCCAATCGGCCTCTTCCCAATGGATATGCTCTCTCGCAAAATCCAAACGCGCCCTTCGATGGGCTGGGGTAAGAGCTGGGCCTCTTGCCGCGACACGAGGCCTTAAATCATATTCTCTGAGGCGATTTCTTATTGTCTGAGTGCTAATTTGCACCTCATGAGTTTGCTCAAGTTGAATTTGAAGTAGGCGAGCGGTTGCAAACCGTTGTCTCAACGAAGAAACTCTCAAGTAATGTTCTTGAATGGCAGTTGTTACCCGTGGTCTACCCTGTCCTGGTCTTCCGACATTCACACCTGTCTCCCTGAATCGCTGCAACATTCTGGACACATTTGTATGGGAAACTCCAAACCTTTCTGCAATTCTTGTGTATGTCCACCCTTCTTCTCGCAAAACTACCGCTTGGCCACATTGACCAATTGGGTCAAATTGCGTGTTTCGCGTTGCATAGCGATCGAGTGTAGAAAATCAAACGAAAGAAAAACTATTGATCACTAGAATTGATCGAGAACAACTGATTTTAGAATGGAGCCAATACATTCAAAATCTGATAATATCATCTTTTTTTATTCCTGCTGGGAAAAAACATCTGTATCGAAGAAAACCGTTGAAAGTGGATAACATATGAATGCATAATTCTGATAAAATAATTATCATTGAGAACACCTTCAGTTGTAGAATAAATTTGAGATTTCCATAATGTGCGTTAATTTTTTTGCGCAGTGTATTATCGAATGACACCAACATTAGTTCAACGAAAATGTACCGTTTCAAAATAATCAAAATTTTATTAAAATACCCAAAGTTGCCGATTTTCGAACTATTTTTCTTAATCACAGGGCCAGTTTGTGGAAAAGGATATCGATTTTAAATTATATTGATCTAAAATTCTTGTTTCATATCCCCTAATTGAAATCATTTCAAGTAGTTAATCGATAACCTAAGTAAATGTAAATTAAAACAATTGTTTTTCTACATGATTTTTATTACTCAGAATAAACCCCCTCTATAGCGGTGATAATATGGGAGAAAAAGGCTATCCTCAATCACAAATTAGCCTTGTGATTGAAAAAATATTTCGAAAATCGGCAACTTTAGGTTAGGTTTTTTCAGAAACGGTACATTATCGCTCAACTAATGTTGGTGTCATTCGATAGTATTTGATCTACTCTATCGTGGTGTGACGTTTGATTCAAGTTTTGGGACTCCCTGTATACTGAGATGATTCAATTCTATGGTAGAATGTAGAATAAAATTTCAAGGGAAGTAGACCATAACGGATATTCAGTACAATCAAATTGATGATCATATTCAATTTCTCGCATTTTCTACTATTCCATTGTACAGACAATACTATAGATATTTTAGATAGTTTTCATGTATCAGATTGCATATGTACAATAGGGAATACTCCTTTCCTTCTAACGAAAATTATGTATTTTTCATGAAGTATTTTTGAAACGTCACATTTTGAAACAACCATTTCAACCGTTTCCCAACAAAAACCATTTAAAGTAGTTAAAAATGAGAAATAAAAATGGGTATTTAAAATTTAAAGCGTATCGTTTCAATTGCACAAGTTGGCAACATCGACTGAAATATGCGTTGATAATAAAGGACAACAAATACACTTTCTTGATGAGATAGACAAAGAAGGCTGTCTATGAAGTCTGGACGAATGAGGAAGGTCGTAAAATTGTATGGGATTTTTATGGCCGGTTGCTGTTGAGGCTCGGCAGTGAGTACGCGCCTTATGAGGGCTGTGAATCAACAGCTGTTTTTTTATAAACAAGATATATACTTTGATGATTCAATTGTATGGTAGAATTTCAAGGGAAGTTGACCATAACGGATATTCAGTACAATAAAATTGATGATCATATTCAATTTCTCGCATTTTCTACTATTCCATTGTACAGACAATACTATAGATAATATCCAAGACTGGGATGTGTATGATTTAATAGAGTTGAAAATATTGAAACAAATAATATTGGGAAATAATGTCCTCGAGGTTCATCCTGATTCGTCAGTGGAACAAAATGAAATCATGTTCATTCATATTCAATAAATTTTTTTTGAAAAAAATTTCATTCAGAAGCATGTCCTCTTGGTTATGAGTGCTAACAGGAACTTCACAAGGAATATAATAATCATTGTCACATTGAGAAGTATTAGTCTGGGTACATTTACATAATATTTCGTTTTCTTTCCTTTTCCTTTCGGAAAAATTTTTATTCATTTCCTTTATGATATTGAACGCATATTTCAGTTTCCTTTTATATTTCTTAGACTTCGCCTCTAGATCATCAGATAATGACGAAGATGCTGATAAAGTGACTTTAGTTTCATGGAGTTCGTTCTGAAGTTTTCGTAGATAAGATTCTAAAATTAATTTATGTTGTTCCGACTTATCCTTGATTTCTTCATTGATAGATATAAGTTCATTTATTTCTTCTGTAAGGGTACATTTTTCGAGGAACAGTTTCTTACAAATATCTACCAGCCTAGAATGTTTTGCCTGATTCAGTTCACGGACAAATGTATCGTATTCAGCTGTCATGTCTTCGGAAGATACTTCAAAATTATTTTCTTCTTTAGATAACCTGGATCCATCAATGTTTTCCGCATCAATTTCATCTGGCGTACTGTCGAAATTCTCTAAGTTCACTTTCTTGTGATCTCCAGCCCCTTTTCTACAGATTACTTCTTTCATAAAATTCTCATTATGCTTAGTTCCTGATTTTTTTTTAGGTTTCATATCGGACATACTTCTCGAGCCTTCCATAATTTTGACTTATTGGTGGGTCCTGTCATTCGATGACATAACAGACATCGAGTATGGCGGATTGCAAGCGTTTAGTGAAGGAAATCATAAGAGCAAAGATTATAGAGTAGAAAGATAGGAAACGCCCTTATATATCTAGTACTACAGTGACTCTATCAAACACAGTGGTGACAATTGGAAATTTAGCAAGAATATGGCGACTTAAGAAGCACAGATTTCAATGCTATGATCTCTAATTCGGAATGCGGATTGGCTCACGTCACGTCACGTGACCAAATCCGCCATATTCTTGCTAAAACGATGAAAAACGAGACCACAATTGTCGCCACTGTCTCGTTAGAGTCACTGTATCTAGTACTAAAAACCGACTACATTTTGGTCAGTGAAAACACATTTGACAATGAGATGGCGCTGAAAACGTACTGTCAATACAGAAAAACTGTTTAATAACAGTTTTCTGTTTTATAATAGAGGGGCGCGAAATTCAAATTCTATTTCTTGTTTTGAATTTCAAAATCGACTTTTTTGAGACCATAAAACAAACATCCCGATCAATAAAACAAAAGTATGGTTTTGTTTTGTGATCAGAATGTTAGTTTTCATCTGAATATTGTTCGGTATCAATTGATATCAATGAAACACGCTGTCGGATGTGCTATATTTTTATTTGTAATTTATAAAAAATTTACAAAAATTTGAAATTATGGACAACGGATAGAGCTTTGACTAGGACACAAAAGTATATGGTCATCTGCTATACGTCAAAGATGTTATTTCTGTTCAATACGTTGTTTTGAATTAATGAACTTAGTTGAATTTGTACAATTTATATCAGAAATTAATATAAACAAATATTCAATATATCATCATAGCATACACATTTCAGTAACTCACATATTATTTACAGAATTTTCAGAACCTCAAATAAAAAAAACTTCACTGAGGTATACAAGATCTGTATATTAGCCCGTCAGTAGAGTCCTTAATTTCTTTATGATATGGTCTTTTTATGACACAATATACAAATTGTTTAAAACGAATGAACGAAACACTCACAGCAGGTTTCATAGAACTTTGACTTTCCAAACAATAATTTGACAGTTCCTCGATACCCAAAACGAAATCAATAAAACCTTTGCATTTCTGAATATATTGAAGGAGTAGCAATTGAGAATCTTCGAATGGACGTATAAAAGTCATAATTTCCCATTAATAGGCCCTTCATGCAAGGGATGCTTCCTGCATACAATAATTTACGAGGATGAACAGTTTTTAATTGACTTGAAAATGTTCATTGCACATGGTTTAGTCAGTAGTGTTTGCAGGCCTTTACGCCTTGAAAATTTTATCCACTTCGTAGCAATGAAAATAAAAGTCAATTAATGGCCGAGTCATATGTTACCAGTTTTAATACTTACATTCCCATTTTCCTTAGTAAAATTAATTTTATTTGATCCACAGTAATTTACCTTACAATAACTTTCGAACGATATTTTGAGGTTTTCGCCAAGAAATTAGACAAAAATTTCAATAATCCGCAATTTCATTTGTCCCTCAAATTAATATTTTAACCAGTCTCAGGGCCAAAAAACCACATTTGAAACACAGATGGCGCTCACATCACTTTAGTCGCTTAGTTTCATATTTTTCTACTCCATAATCTTTGCATAAAGGGTTGTGGTTTTCAACCCCTAATAATAAAGTTATGAGATCTAAAAAAATTGTGTGAGTAACATCTACTTAGTGCTTCATATTATGTATAGTTTTATGACTCAGTGTTTCAGTGTTTTCTAGAACCCTTGAAAAAAATTAAAAACTATCAACTCGTCATCGCCTTCCAAAGGCTGTATCTTGGAAGGGAGGTCGAAAAAAATTTATAGGAACTACCCCTGCTTATTTTCATCGGAATAATCTCCCTAAGTCCTTGTTTACAGACACCCTGTATATAAGAATGGTTTCTAATCGTCAGTAAGAGAAATGATGGATAGATAGGTTTATTGAAAACAGCTGTTAGTGGTTTTATCCATAGAAAAGTATCTCAAATTCTATGATACCCAAAAAAATATTTGTACACTTGATTCTACGTCAAAATCTCTTTCAATCACGGAATAGCACTGTGTTAAAACACTACCTCCCCCTTTCATTCTCCACTGATAATAGTGATATCCCGAAATATCTAAGAAAAAGGGACACAGTGTAAAATATTAAACAAAACCTATTATTTGGCATAATGCTAGTGAAATCTGAGTATAACAACAATACACAACACTTGCTATACAGTTAGGAAATTTATAATATAAAAATGAATAAAGATTAATTAATTGACGTTTTATATTTCGTTGAAATTTCATAATAAAACAAAAAAGTGAGTTCTATTCGGAAAAAGTTAAGTAAGTAGGTATACATTTTTTTGTTTTTTAGAGAGTTTGGTCGATGGAAATGCCATATAGAAATGTTTATTACGGTTATATTTGTTGTGAGTTATTTGTTTTTATTTAGATCAGGTATACGAGTCGAAGATTAGGAAGACTAAGAGTAACTGAAAGATATGACAGGCAATGAATACAATAATAAGAATTAATTAAGGCGCATTACACCAATTAAATTGGATCTACTACAGAAGCAACTACTAGTATTTTATTCTATGTTTTAAGTTGGTCAGTTCACTTGTTGATATGAATATCAGCTAGTCGTATGCGTCTGAAATAATTCTTATTACTAAAAAATATAATCTTGATTTTTCTAGGATTAATTGGTAGGAGGTTGATTAAGTGAATCTTAGTCAGTATCTAGTGCTATAAAAAGTTGGGAGTAGTCTGTTGAAAAATCTAAAATTTACTAATAAATTAATATCCTTCAAAACAGCTTTCCCCCTTATTCTCTGTAACTTTTGACAGGTTCATCGAAGGAAGGTATTTGAAGATTTAATCTTCCTAGTATCCTTCAATAGATGGCATGAGATATCTCACCAGGCCGTTCGATTTGAGTGGTCTAAGCTTAGTCATATTTTGAATCATTGTTTTCTGGCTATTATTATTCAGAGGAACCATCTCTAGAGAGATGAAGAAGAGTAATTGTGGCCGTATAATTTGACAAGAGGTGCTCAGGTAAATGACAGTGCCATCCAGTTGGGAGGTCGAGATACCATCGCCTTTAATCGTCGTTGATGCAAGTCACTCTTTCGTTCCTTCTTCCTACCCATATAGGCTTCAATAATCTATACATAAATTATGGAGGAATTCTGAGATCATATTGTTTACAATGAGGTGTTCCTTAATTACTCAACAATATTTGTATTGTTTTTCGTTATACTTATTGAGGTCTCTTTCCTAGTGAAATTCTCTATTGATGTTTGTTGTACTCTGTACCTTATTTTGATTTCTTACTGAAATATCTCAGGAAGTCGAAAAGTATGGAAAATTTTTTTCTGCTATTACAACATTTTAACTAGAGTTCTTGGCTTGAGACCAAGTCAAGTAAATCAGTCTATTTTAATTAGATTTTATTAAAAAATAATCAACTCGACTTCGTCACGTTTGGTAAACGTCATCTGCATGGAATATCACAGTCTATCTAATAGATAAATCGAGATAGGCTAAATGGAAAAGAAGGGTCTTCGTGATAAACCCTTTTTAGGGGCTTGAGATTTGATTGATTCGAATATGTGCCTTTTTATGTAAAATTTCATAGTCTTTCTGTGAAATATAGTTTTCTCGTTATACTGAATAAAATCAATTTTCGATAAAGTACCTCATAGAATCAAAAATCCCTATGCCCGTTTTCACCAACGATCCCTAAATTTTAAGGAATACCTAAGCCCATTTAAGAGACTCTTAACTACAATTTCGTTTTCACCAACGTTTAGGGAACTCTTAAGTGCTAGGGGACACCCTAAATTATAAATGCCCGAAAGTCGATCCCCTATCGAATCCCTAATAAAGTGACAGCGGATTTTGACATGTCTACGATACGCAAAAAGAATTTTTTTTGGGAAATGGATAAATTAATGTTATACTTCATTCAAATTTATTTTAGCAGTCGGTTGGCCATGAAATAATTTTCTCAAGTTTTTGTAACTAGAACGAAGTTAGGTTGGCACTCATGAAATGTCGTTAATGTCATAACGCCATTGCCACAACTAATATCAATTTTTATTACGAAAATGCCGAAAGTGATTGGAAAAAGAGACAGGGTTTCAGAAAGTGCTATTTATGATTCAGGTCCGCTCATTCAAATAATTATACCCTGATATTCTAAAATCCACAATACGTCAGACGGTAGCGAACATATTCAATGTAAGAGAATTTATATAATGTTTCATCTGAATCCAAACGACATATATTTCAGCTGGATATTTCCACAATCAGAAAGATTGTGAATGAAGAGGATAACAAAGAATTTCCTTCTATTATTGGGAGACCCAAAAAAGTGGTGGCATTTGAGAATTTTATGTTTGAGTGAATGAATGCGAAAAGTTTGCTACAGGATTTTCGATAAATGTCATCGGAGAATAAGTTCCCTAAAATGGATTTTTCTATTTTTCATTTGACTTGTCCTATACAATGTAAATGTCTTAAGGTACTAATAAATACCTATAATTATTATTATTACATCAATGTATTAAGATGAATAGCCACAAATACGCGCAAATTGCCCTGTTACTTGTTTATTCATGTGAAATTTTTGTTCAAAGGTGAAGTTTATCTTAACTTGAAACTTCCTTCAATTCATTTTACTTATTAAGAATTTAACATTCTTCTAATTATCTGTTAATTCCTTCGGGAGATACCCATTCCCAACCACTGCATCATATGCATTTCATCTTCGAGTTAATACTTTTTTGAAATCTACAAATGATGTAAGCCAAAGAAGATAACGAACATTAACTCTCCTCAAGCTAGTGCATATTATGATATTATACTGATCTCTTGTATTTTCCATGCAAATAACTGGATTCGGTATGCCTTCAATCAGTTTGTATAAACTTCAATTATGTTCGTCACATATTTTCCAAAGAAATTCGACATTGTGATAAAATACGTAATAACAGAAACTTTTACGTAGAACGGGCAACATAGCGTTGATTTAAAACCTAAAAATGTTTTGACAAGCTTCATAACCCCACATTTTCGTATAGAGAACTCTAACGATTTGTCAAAATCAGCTAAGCGTTCGTTGCCGTGGGGCACACAAGCTTTTCCCTGCATTGATTCGCGTGCTGTTTTGGTCGAGTATTGTGATTTGTGCATGTTTTTGGAAAAAATGTTCTTCCTGACGTTATATTAGAGTGATAAATCTATAACTTTCTCAGAAATGCCTCTTGATAGTGATAATAAAAAGCTTTATGTGCCCCACGGTAAGGAACAATCAGCTGATTTTGACAAATCATTAGAGTACCCTATTATACAGAGTGAAATGTGTCAAATTTCCATGGCCAACCGACTGCTAAAATAAAAGTGAATGAAGTATAGTCGTGAATTTGTGGAAATGATCACTCTTCGAAATCCCAATCATCAAATTTTGGTTTGAGATTTGTGTATTCATTTGTAGACCCGGTTGTTTGGGAAGTGATTGAACTAAAAACCGCTTCACATTGATAATTTCTAAATACCAATTTCTAGCAAATGAACAATAATCTTTGAGAGCTTTCAAGAGTAGAAATCGCTCGAATACAATGAAGCAGAGCTTGTTCTTAGGAATAAATAGAAGCAGTTGTGTTGAAATTGTGTGAGAAATTTTGAACATATACAATGGAAATGTATGAAAAATGCAGACATGTTGGAATTTGGTGATTCTTTATATCTCGAGGAGGATGTTCGATGACACCATGTAGAATACTATCAACGCATTGGGAATATTCCATTTGGATTTATGTTTCTGCCTTTATGAGTACGAGTATTATTAAAAAAACTAGTAGGGAACTGTTTTATAAATGATGTTAGTTGAGTAAAGTATTATCAATAGGATATTGGATATTTGGGAAATAAATATCGAACAATATATAGAAATCAGAATTTTTTATTGATATGTTTGAGAAGAGTACTAAAAGTTGGGTATTTCAATCGACATTAAAACTCTTCAACTGTTGTTGAAATATGCTTCAAGAGTGTTTCTCAATATAGCATTCAATCCAAGAAAAAATATAACACTTTGTTCTATTCTCATCTTTCAATCTTCACATTATTAAAAAACATGAGCACATTCTGGAATAGGTACATCTTTTCTTCTCATGAATCTTTCCATTTGGAATATTTCATATAGGTAACTCCTTTTTTGATCTAACTTCTTTGTCAAGATTCTGCCAAGAATTCAGTGTGTACTGTACTTTATTATGAAATGAATTTGAATCATTTTTCGGAGATATCCACTTCTACTTTCTGTTTTTAGATAGATCACATAATTCAGTGTTATGTAGGATGTAGGAGTGTATGTGTAGAGCGGAGTACTATGTATTCTATAAAAGCTCACTTGTATTTTCTATTTTCATAATTATTCGGATTTAAAAGCCAGATACTTGCGTAATTTCTCTCAAAAAAATCAATATTTTTAACGTCAAACTACACGACAGGTCAATGTCACAAGCACAGATCCTTATGTTTTCGAAATACTGTTGAAATCTGATACGAACTGCATTTCTTTTAAATTTATTACAGGGAAACAATGAATATAGGGCACAAGATATTGAAATATTTCAGGAGAATATAAACGGAAATTTGTTTGCAAGACATAAAAAATCGTGCGATTCGGTGAACCATTACGTCTGTACCCTCGTAGCCAAATTTCGTAGGTACGAGCTCCTATCCATTCCCTAGATAAGTATTCTTTAACAAAGTGTATCTTTGTACGGTGAAAACGAATTTATATTAAGGGTAGAGTTAGGTACTCTCTAAAGCTAAGGAATACTTAGATAGGGGCTTGTTTAGGGATCGTTGGTGAAAACGGGTAGATTCATGTACAGGGTGCTTCAAAATAATATAACACGAACACGAAATTAACTTATCCGACGAAAACATTTCAAGGGGTATTTTGATAATATTTCCCAATTTAGGAACACCCATTCGTGAATAATACCTCCCAAAAATATCCAATCCACATCCCGTAGGGACGCCACTAGTTGAAACTTTAAGAAATATTCCACATAAAAAATTGGCTATTGATGCTGAGAGGGCTTTTGCCAAATTTTATGAAAAATATCTAGGACTGTATGAGGTTAAGTTAGATTAGATTAGAGGAGGGCAGAAAGGTCTGTATGAGGTTATGCTGAAAACAATTTTTTTTCGCAAAATTTCCATACCTTGTAGTTAAAACTACTGACCTTGTAGTTAAAACGTTCAGTAGGTAATTTAGGACTTAGTTCCATTACTCTGAACTACATAAAAACATCCCTTTGATATTCGCTTTCTAGATCAATAAAACATAATCATCACTCATACAAGCCCTAATGTATATCCTGTAGGACAAGCCTCAAATTAGAAGAAATATCGAAAAATCCATAGATTCGATACAACAGCTCAAAAGGCCATGTTGTTTTTTATTAACAACTCCTTAACGTAAACTAAAATTTTTTAGTTGTTCTTTTATCTCTTCTATTTTTTTGCTATTGATTGAGGATCTGTATAACGAAAACGGATAGTCCTAAATAAATGCATCTGGTCTTATCAGGGTTAGAATTTACATAACAACAATTTTTTGACATTTTTGATCTTACACGAAATACATTCAATCAAAAACCCGCAAATATACCGTTTCCGAAGGCACATTTTAGCCCCTCTTTAATTATAAACCACTCCGCCAAAGGGAAAAACTTAGGATATTCATATTAAATCTGTCGATTTTAGAGTCTAACGCTACTAGCCTGTAAGTTTTCCTTCAAACAATTCGAAAACCCATTGATTCTGTTAGTTTCAGGTTATATTAGATTTAGTAATCAAATAATGTCGAATAAAACTAGTTACAGTTTATTCCAAAATTACTAAGTAGCCTCCTAGCAAACACTGAAATCCAACCACTATGAAAATTGTACAGCGTTGCTGCATTTGAAATGAGCGACAGTAATGCAGTAACTATCAAAACGGACCCAAAGGTCCCGCTGAATTGTACAGTTACTGTACAGTACAAACTGTATTCGAAATAGAGCAACAGTACAACGTTGCTGCACTTCAAATACAGAGATGATTTTGCAGTAACTGTACATCAATGCTGCACTTTAAATGTAGCAGTGGTAGTGCAGTAAAAGTATCAAAACGGACCGTATATGTCCAGCTGAACTGTACAGTACAAACTGCATTTGAAGTACAGTGTTGCTGCACTTCAAATTCAGCGATGGTTTTACAATAACTGTGCAGGGAGAAACTAATAAAGCCATCAACTGCATTCCTCTATCTTTTGTTTTCGAGTTATAGGATAAAATTAAAATTTCAACTTTGGTCATTATTTAGGATGTTGAAATGAAAACATTACATTATTGAGACACTTTTTTGATAGCAATCCAGTGGCGTACTATGATTTTTTCCAACAGATATATTTGCTGAGCTGTAACATAAAGATGTGTTTTTTTATGAAAATAGTAGTTTGAAATGAACTAGAAAAACTGAGGGCAATGTATGATATATTTCTGAAACGGAAAAAATGGAGATTCTTTCTGAGTAATTTCAAACTACTATTTCCATACGAGAAAACATAACTTTATGTTATAGAGCTCAGCAAATAAACCTGTTGAAAAAAATCATAATATACCTACCACTGGATTGCTACCAACAAAGTATCTCAATAATGTTTTCGTTTCAACATATTAGCACAAACAGAAACGGAGATAATGACCAAAGTTGAAATCGCCCAAATTTAAATTTTGGCCTATAACCTTGAAAAAAGAAGACCGTGATGTGCCATTCATTTTCCTCTACCTCGTTGTGTTAAAAAGATGTTGTTCAGGTATCACTAATTTTGCCCACCCTGTACAAAGACTGTACAGCGAATCTGCACCTTAAATGTTGGTAGGACAGTAACTGTATCGAAACTTGCCATTACGAGCCCATATTCTGTTTCTACAGGAGTTCCCCTATATACAGAATATGGAGTTTCAAAGAAACGATAGAGAACATAATATGTTGGTTTATGCATTGCTGTTTTCGTAATGAAACGAGTCTTCAATTATTGAATTATAGCAATATGTAAAATGTCTTTTCAACTTTATATTTCATAATTGAATTTCGAAATTGTTTCAACTTAAAGAAAGCATAATTTTTGGAAAGGTAAACTTCACCCACTTGAAGATGCTATTGTGATAGGGAAACACGTCTTGTGGTTTAATACTCATTGTGTGAAAATTGTATACCTAATATCTCTCAAGTGCAATTATGGATTTCCATCCAAGTATCGGTAACATCAATTCAACAATACAGAAACTGTGCAGTTATTGTATATCGATACAGAAACTGTACAGTAACTGTAGGTATATCAGATACTGCATTTTTAAAATGCAGAATTATCAGTAAAGAAAGTGTATATATAATAACTATAAATCAAGACTGCATTCTCTAAATGTAGTTTAATCAACACAAAAACTGTACAGTACTTGCATATCAAAAAGTGCATTCTTAAAATGAACAACTATGAATACAGAAACTATTCAGTAAATGTATATCAAATACTGCATTTTCAAAATGCAGAATTATCAATACACAAATTGTGCAGTAACTGTATAACAAATACTGAATTTTTAAAATGCAGTATTATCAATACAGAAACTGTGCATTTTTAGTACAGCAATTTCTGTGCTACATTCAGATGAAACATTTAATGCAGTATCCGTACAGTGGCTGTATGTTGTGTTTGTTGGGAAACACACTGAAGAAGTTGGCGACTCTGTCCTAAGAAGTGACACCCTCAAGAAACAGCATCTTGTTCTGAAACATCCTGTAAAACATGATAATATGAAACAAGAACCTCAAAATAATTAATTCAACCTAAGCTCTAATTCATTGAAAGTCGAATAGGTCTTTTTGTGGTTCCACACGAAACAATTCATTTCTGAGATAGATATAAACATTTTGGAGAGGAATCAAAAGTCAAACATGAGTCATCGTTCCTCTCGCCCAAACTCGACTCAATCAAAATTAATAATATTTCCGACAAATCATGGTTTGTTATCTTCAACATAAGGTACCTCGTCTCTGAAGACCGGTGTCGAGAATTACCAAGTCTCGAGTTGATACCACAACACAATGGGAGTGAGTTATTTACTCGCCTCTCCAAGTAGAAAATTATTGTATTCAAATTTGGTGCAATAACATAAAATCGAAACGAGTGTACGCGCTCACAGAGTCCGAGGAGTGCGAGCCGGAGTCCAAGCTCTCGAAACCCACCCAATCACAATATAAATTAAGTCAGACTTTTACGGTACATTTTTATTACAATGCCACCCACAGCAACTCCATGACGGAGGTGTATTTGACATTCTTTTGTGGGTTCGAAATCTGGACCCGGTGCTAATTGGTACATTTTCAATTAGCATTTTTATGGTTCGGTTTGGTGTTTTTTACAGTGAATTCTCGAGATAATCGCATGCGTGTAGAAATCGATACCTATCTAAATTTATTCCTCGAATGAATCACTGATAGTGAATAAGAAAAATTATCCTGTTCGGGACGGGTTATTATGGGTGAAAGACTTTTAGTTGATAACTGGTGTTGTGGAAAAAACGGTTCCATTGGGGATCGACAATAGAATATTTTTGGGCAATGACGAAACAAAATCGAACTTTTAGGACGATGAAAGTAAAAGCTGTAAAGTAGATTATGTAGGGCAACTTTTCTTTTGGGGCCTCCATGGAAAGGTTAAGGAAAGAAGTGTATGGGGAGAGGATTTTCGAAAAATGGAAGCAAAATGGCCACTTGAGATATTCATTTACGAAAAGAACACACCCCAAGTGAAACAAACATCTATTCTTTTTCAAAAACAAATATAAAAACAAATAAAAGGTCAAATTGGAAATTGAATAGTCGAATTGCAAATGAAATGAAATTCTAAATTCACCTCATCATAAATTGTAAATACGGCAACAGAATTGACAATTTGTTGAATATTTTCACCCGTTTTCATTTCATTTTTGGATCATATATACAGGGTGTTTTCAAAGGTGAGGCTTTTTTTGTCAGAAGGTAGAACTCTTCAAAATAAGTCGTTTCACCAAAAATTGTCTATATAAAATATTCAAGATGGCTGAGATACAACCCCTAGAATTTCGACAAAATTTCATTGAATTTCAAGTACAGGACTGTGACATCGCATCGCAAAAACGAAACAAAACATAAATATATGGCTGGACAATGAATGGTTCAGTACCAAGTTCATCGGATTAGATGCATCAGGTCACGTTTCAGAGAAACATAATTGTTGTATCGTGCAATTTAGGGTGAAAAAAAAATGTAGAAAATCGAGGCAGTTTCTTGAAAGTGCTTATGTTAGTTATGTTGAAAAAGTACTATGTTTCCCCATTTCATCCCATTTTTTCGATTGCTGAAATGTTTGAACAAGAAGATTGTGACGCCCTTTGTGAAAAATTCGTGAATAATTTAGACGAATTTTATTGGTGAGATTTTTAAGTATTATTCTATTTTCTATTTTTTACACTTGTGTCTTAAGTCTCTTCTGTCAGTTGGTATCGAAATGAGCTATTTCATAAAATCGTGTAAGTTACTAAAAAAATAATGAGAACAATTCGGCAATCGTAAGTTTCCATTTTCTTTACCACGTAAATATCGAACGAGTCAATATCCTAAACGAAACCACATGGTCGAATCAGGAGATAACTTTTTTCCCACTGCTTTGCAATAATTCTGCTAACAAACGGTCTAGGATCGTATCAGGATTCAATTTCAGTATTCATTTTCATTTTGTTTCAACATTGTCATTTTGAAAGTTTTGTATAAATGATTTTTAGTGAAACTCTTCATTTTCTTCTGTTGAAAAAAACGCGTCACCTTCTAATACACTCTGTATATAGGCACGTACATGACTGAAGATTCGCCTTTAGATGATAACATATCTTTTACGAACCAAATTCGAAAGAATGATTAACAAGAATAGTGATTTATTCGATAAAATGAATAAATTATTGAAATATTCCTACTGGACACTCAAATTCCACTCAATACGCAGCTCTACCTATCGAAAAACATACGCTAAATAACTGAGAGAACAGAGGAAGCATGGTAAGAGAATTAAAATCCACACGAAAAAATTATGAAAAAAAAATAACAGAGATAGCCAAGTATTGAATGACAATTGAGAGGAATTTTTGTGTGTGCTCTGCATTGAAAGTTAAAGCCCAATCAGATAGGTACCTAAATAAAAATGCTCTAAAAAGCCATGAGTCTTTCAGTCTGACAATATTGATTTTAATATCTCACTTATGATGCATTTGTTCTGCAGGCAAAAAAAGACATTTTACCAAACTTCACAGGGTGTTTCACGAGTCGTTGGCTGGTTGAATGCTGCTCATCTAGACCTTTCAGTGAAGTTGCTTCTTTTGCACTTTAGGCCATCAGTTTCGGAGATACAGAGTGATTTAGGGATTTTGATCTTGATTTCCGATATCTATAAAGTGAGAATGAGTGGTCCGATTTTGAAGAAATTCTGTTGGCTCTTTGACTTTCAATAACCCTTCAAGATGGCAGATGTAATTTCATGATATAACCAGGACGGTCTTCAGAATATTGAGATTTATCTTTCAAATATCAAATTCTATATTGTCAGGATTAGTTGAAAAACTTTTGTTTTCAGAATTGAATAGGCATTTTTGTCAATCGAATTCAATACTCACTTCGCAGGACATACCTCATACAAAAAAGAAACGAATGAACGAAATGATATTGTATAATAATTTTTGAGAATACGGTCCTGTTTTCAATTACTAGTTTCGAAAACTGTCACTTTCTATGTCGAAATTAAAACAAAATACCTACTTCCATATATAGAAACGGAGTGAAAAATCAAAATTTCTGTCACTAGACGATTTGAAAAGAATCTGCGAGAGGCGCTTGTGTAGACGTTTTTGCTACACTATTTTTCGTATTTGCCCGTTTTCGCAATGCGCTTATTACGAAAACTAATTCTTTTCCCAACTGGTTTCACAAATAACTATTCCATCATCAGTTTCGAATTATTTTTGCTTTTCGTAGCCCTTCGAGTTTTGCCCACCCTGTACATAATGTTACATAAATCTTTTCTGCTCGAAGTCTGGGTACAAAGTTTCGATTAGTTTAGTTCAAACCAAGAAATAGGTTTTGTTTTAAAAGAACTGAAAAATGTTTCACGCTTTCAACTGTGTTTTCGTCATTCTTTATGGAGATGGATTATATATTTATTCAATTCGGAATAATTGAAATAAGGATAAAAAAGCTGCCACTTTTCGTTTGGGCCATCAACCGGGTGAGATAGGTTCCAATTTTCTCTGGCATATAATAGTTTGAATGTTTGTTCTACAAATAAAGAGGATTATGCAAAAGCCGAAAATGATATGTACCTACTCCATTCCTTCAGTTCCTTTGAAACTGATGGCCTTAGTTTTTTTCGATATTTTACTTTTATCGAATCACAATTCATTATTAGTCACAAAATTATCAAGAAAAATTCGCCATTTCAATATGCGACACTTTGTTCTCATTCCATACTAACGAACACAGACAACTCATCAAGTCTCGAAAGCTGATGTTCATCAACTGTTTGCAAAGTATTCACAAGAAGTCATGACTGGCAATGGGGTGAGGTGATCGTGAGCACATGTCTGACACATATCAGTCAGGCCTTTAGCAATGCAAATGCCCTCCGAAAAACAATTAAGGTCTCTGATAGAATAATCTACACATTGTTACGAGATGCATCGTGTAGAGGCATATTGTACTGCTTGGTGGCCTGCCAGGTGGGCTCTCTTAGGCATTCACATTATTGATGATACATACCAGTTCGTGTTGAGAGTATCGAAAAATTTCACTCATTGAATTTTTTTGTCGTGCTGGAGATTCAAGCATGTGCAAATAAGCCTGGAAATTCAGTACCTATACTTCATTCACATTTATTTTAGCAGTCGGCTGGCCATGAAATAATTTTCTCAAGTTTTTGAAACTAGAACGGTGTAAGGTTGGCACTCATGAAATGTCGTTAATGTCATAACGCCGTTGCCACAACTAATATCAATTAATATTACAAAAATGCCGAATGTGATTGAAACAGAGAGACAAGGTTTCAGGAAGAGCTATTTAGAATTCAGGTCCGCTCATTCAAATAGTTAGACCCTGATATTCTAAAATCCACAATACGTCAGACGGTAGCGAACATATTCAATGTAAGAGAATTTATATAATGTTTCATCTGAATCTAAACGACTTATATTTCAGCTGAATATTTCCACAATGAGAAA
Organism: Coccinella septempunctata; assembly: GCF_907165205.1. NCBI lineage: Eukaryota > Metazoa > Arthropoda > Insecta > Coleoptera > Coccinellidae > Coccinella > Coccinella septempunctata. The sequence continues at coordinate 12,620,906 of NC_058189.1, read as the reverse complement.
GATTGTGAATGAAGGGGATGACAAAGAATTTCCTTCTATTGGGAGACCCAAAAATGTGGTGGCATTTGAGAATTTTATGTTTGAGTGAATTAATGCGAAAAGTTTACTACAGGATTTTCGATGAATGTCATCGTAGAATAAGTTCCCAAAAATTGATTGCTCTATTTTTCATTTGACTCGTCCTATACATTGTAAATGTCTTAAGGTAGGTACCAATAAATAACTAATTATTATTATTATTATATCAATGTATTAAGATGAACAGCCACAAATACCAGCCAGGTGTCCTATTAATTGTTTATTTATGTGAAATTTTTGTTCAAAGGTGAAGTTCGTCTTAACATGAAACTTCCTTTAATTCATTTTACTTATATTGATGCAAGATGATTTTTGTTGAAGAATTTAACATTCTTGTAATTATCTGTTAATTCCTTCGGGAGATACCCTTTCCCAACCACTGCATCATATGCAAAATTCATCTTCGAGTTAATATTTTTGAAATCTACTACTGATGTAACGTATTCAAACTTCAGCCAAAGAAGATAACGAACATTAACTCTCCTCAAGATAGTGTATATCAATAATAATAATAATAACTGTTCTTTAATGGCCATCGACCGAAGTCCTTCAGCCTGATGCATATCATGATATTATACTGAGCTCTTCTATTTTCCATGCAAATAACTGGATATTGTATGCCTTCAATGAGTTTGTATAAACTTCAATTGTGTCCGTCACAATATTTTCCGAAGAGATTCGACATTGTGATAAATTACGTAATATCAGAAACTTTTACGTAGAACGGGCAACATAGCGTTGATTTAAAACCAAAAAATGTTTTGACAAGCTTCATAAACCCACATTTTCGTACTATACAGAGTGAAATGTGTCAAATTTCCATGGCCAACCAAGTGCTAAAATACTTTGAATTCATTTTTGAAGCAGTCTATTTAACAACTGAAGTTATGATTTGCAAGCCTTTTCCCTTTTGAGATTTTTGTTCGTTTTTCATTCTTCTGCCCTAAGAAAAAATCTTTCGCTAAGCAATCATGTTGTATGAAATCCAGGAAACATACAGAGGGTATGGAAATTGACTATTATTAAAGACATGTATAGGGTGACTGGTGATTTAAGGGACAACTGCTCCCTGAAGATAGAGGACCTCAAACTGAATGAGGATTGGGAGTTAAAATGTCCCATAAGCATATTGGTTGAGATTTTTTTTTAATATGAAAGTATGATCTACCCATATCTTCGTCAATATAGCAAATTTTTTGCTCATATTTCACAGGCTTGTTATACTATATGTATTCTCCAACAGCCCTAGAAAAAAATCGATAAAATTGTAAGCTCGTATTGAAAAATTTCAATTTACGTGTCAGGTGGCAAATATCACTCGGTATATGAGATAAAAAAATTCGAACAGAAATTTGAAAAGAGCAGAAAAAACTGAGTGAACATCCTTTTTTTATTTGAATGGCAATAATTCTTTATGGTTTTCAAGATGAATATGTTGAAAACGGAATATCACAAAATTTTCATATCACTTGATGAAATAGTATACTTGATAGAACCAAAACAATGAATTCGAGGTACTGAAGATAAGTCGGACTCATTTCAAATATCACTTCAAATCTTAAAATCAATCTATTGGTATTATAAGAAATTACAATGTACACAGTATGCGGGGAGGTAAAAAAGGTAGATACCTAAACACAGAAAAAGAATCAGTTTCAGTAACTTTCGTTCGAAAAAAATGTGTCGCCATGTAGGCTATGGAATTTTGAACGTCGATATTTCGGGTCTAAATGTAATTCTTAGCATGTGATGAACCATTTTCAATTAAGTAAACTGTCAAGTTAGCGTTTTGGGTTGTATCAATATCATCATCACATTATAAAGATGATATTTACGGACGTGAAAAAGCATTTACTATTGAATCGTACCTCAAAATTTGGGAGAAAAAAGAATGGGAGTGAAATTATACTATTCAAAAATGAACCCCAATGGTGCTATACATTTTTAACAATTTTTCCAAAGAACGGTTTCGCGTGGTGTTGACGTTTTCTGAAAAACAGGTATGTTCCAAATAAATAGGAGGTGGTCGACCATAAGAGAAATCCCCAGAGTTATTCAGCAATAATGAAAATATGATAACAGAAGCTCCACTAACCTCTGTTTGGGTTCAATCTCAATTGGCTAGAGTACCGTTTGCATATGCCACGCGATTTGGAAAAAATACATTCATTTGTTTCTATAAAGATTGACATGTTATCAGAAAATTGAAATGGTTGATTACCTACCTACCCTTTCAACAATTTATAAAAAAATTGGAGTTTGATATATGGATCAGTCAAAGGCAAATTGTGGGATCTATTTTCTTTGATAGTACTGAAACAACAGAATGTTATGAAAAAAAAATTATCATGCCTTTTTGTAGTTAAATTGAATTTTGAAAAAAAGTACATTATTTTCTAGATTTGTGGAAACTCAAAGGAATGCTTTTCAGGATTGGCTCACTAACCCTGATACCGATCATTAATTTCCTTCATAACCGTGTTATCTCAAACCTCGTGATTTTTACCTGAGGTCTCATTTGAACAATTTCATTTTTCAAATATCTAGACTAAAGTCATCGATAAAAATTCATCAAATTAACAATGATTCTTTATTTTCCTATAATGTTACGAATATGTCAGAAGAACTGACACCTGAAACTGATACTAATGAAAGTCATATATTTCAGTTTCTTTGGTTTTTTTAGTTAATTTTTTAGTGAATTTTCTTTCATTAAGCATTCACCACATAAAATCAATATTTATAGAGAATACAACATATTGAAATTTTTTTCTGTGATTTATTCATATTATTGAAATAGGTAGAAAGAAGCCTTTACATTTGGGAGCACTAAAACATAATAACTCGATTCATGTCTCTTGATGAACATTGTGAAATTCGGTCGAAATTTTTACAAAGAATGTTTGGATTCTTGTGATCTGATTCAAAGAAAGAAATGCTTTTTGACGTTGGCAGAGAGCTACTAATAACTTCTTCCTAAAGAGTGCCTTTCCAAACAAAATTACGATATCTAGGTTAATGTCATCATTGTTTAAATTTTGGGATTATGAAGTAATTCATGATCCAAGGAAAGACATATGTACAGACACAGAACATCAACGCTCAAAATTCCACAGCCTGCTTAACGAAGAATTTTTTAAACGCACGAAAGAGACACTTTCAACACACTTTTCAACAATTCACAAACAATAAATGTATGAATAGAAGAGTCATTTCTTATTCTGGAAGAACTGACATCCGCCTACTCTAATTGGATGCATTTTGTTGATAATGAATAGTAAACCGCTTATTTTTCTCAGTATTCTGTTAATTGTTTGTTTCCAAGAAATTCTTATGTTGGATAAAACAATGTTTTCTTTCAAGTTTGACCTCTTCAAAAAAGGAGAACCTACCCTAATAGCACACAACGTCCATGGGACGTACAATTCATGTCCATTTAACGTCGGAACGTCCAGGGACTTGATCTGTATGTCCTTTGGACGTCCGTTTCCGGACAGTTTTAGGACGTCCAAGATGGATATCCATTGTTAGTCCAATTTATGTACAATGTCCGTATCGGATATCCATTGGATGACCGTGAAGGACATAATACGGACTATATGACATATGTCCGTATCATATAGTTCCAAAATAGTCCCTGACCGACTTAACACGTTGACTGTCCCATGCATCACATATGATTCATAAAGATTTTCGCCAGGAGTCCATGAGTCGTATGTGATTCATTGATTCATTTGACGTTCAAGATGAATATGGTTACTTTTCATGAACGCTGCAGTGTGGTCGGTTCATATGGGCTAAAAGTCTTGTAGAAATATGTATTGATAACCTCAATCATAATTAATCATACATGATTCAAGAAACATTAGCATCAAGCCTTCCATTGGACTTTTGGAAAATTTTGAACATGAACAGTTCCTTGAATGGCTGCAGAATTAATTTTTCCATAGAATATATATTTTATCACTCGAAAGCAACCCTTATCTTGGGATAAATGTGTTGGACGTGGGGGGTGAGAAAAAAATTAGAATGGGGACAGTCAACGTGTTAATACAGGCAATGTCAAAAATATGTCTTTACTGGATATCCATTAGGTGTCCGTGATGACGTACGGACCATATAACTTTTTATTTATTTATTTATTTAAACGGTACAACCATTAATATACATATATATTACATGGTCCGTATAACGTCCATCACGTACACCTAGTGGATATCCGGTAGGGACATCTTTTGAATGTCCTCACCGGATATTCACTAGGAGTCCGTAATGGACGTAATATGGACCAAATAACATGTATATATTACATGGTCCGTATAACGTCCATGACGGACACCTATTGGATATCCGGTAGGGACATCTTTTGAATGTCCTCACCGGATATTCACTAGGAGTCCGTAATGGACGTAATATGGACCAAATAACATGTATATATTACATGGTCCGTATAACGTCCATCACGGACACCTAGTGGATATTCGGTAGGGACATCTTTTGAATGTCCATACAGGATATTCACTAGGAGTCCGTAATGGACGTAATATGGACCAAATTACATATACACATTACATGGTCCGTATAACGTATAACGTCCATCACGGATACCTAGTGGATATCCGGTAGGGACATCTTTTGAATGTCCATACCGGATATTCACTAGGAGTCCGTAATATGGACCAAATAATACATACCTGTATATCAATTAACACCAAAATTTAATATTATTTTTCACTAAACTCCATTTTTCCGCTTTGTAGTATATGAATATCTAAATACTTGAGTAATTACTATTATAAAATAATCTATGTTTGAGTGTTGAGACTTTAGTTTTTATTATATGGTTTTTCTGTATTAATCGACTACTATTCCATAAATCAGTTAACAACATAATGAATATGTTCCTACAAGTAGGTATATCGTATAGTCTCGGTAGCTAGGACGGTTGCAGCGAAGACTCAGTAATGCGATGTCCCCACGTACTCGCGAGTTCGAATCCGGGCCAAGTGTAAAAACTTTCTAGTAGGTATGGATGAAAATGAAAACAACACTGAGTGTAAGGCATTGGGTTCTAGAGGACATTAAAATTCTAATAGATAGCCAACGTCGTGGTAAATTTTTGTACCGTTGAGATAGCTAATGATGGTCCCAACGGGATATCCATTGGACGTCCGCGATGGACGTCCGAATTCGGTTCAAAGTTGTGACATTTGTACGTCCCTCGGATGTCCATAGAACGTCCATTGTACCAGAAATGGACGTCCCATGGATGTCCGTAATGTCCGAAGAGGACGTCCTATGGATGTCCATAGGACTACTTTGTGCCATTAGGGTATATCACTTACTCTGTACCTGTAAGAGAAAGTTGTGTCCTCATAATTATTTCGTTTAAGAATTAATTTTTTTCAAAACCTACCAGGTGGATTATTTTTCAGTTCGGTAGAATGAATAGGATTTCTGGAAGTTATTAAAATAAGTCAGACCGATCGGATCTTTAGTACCCGAAGTTATGTGTTTTTGTTCTGTGAAGAATATTATTTCATCAAGTGGATATACATTTTTTCAATATTCTATGTTGAACATATCATGAACCATAAAAAATTTCTGCCATTTAAATAAAGAACAAACAGAGCCTAAATCAGTTTTTGTCGCTCTTTTCAAATTTCGGTTATGAATACCTGACCCGCAAATTAACGGTATTGGGTAAAAACCTGCAATTTTTTCGAATTGTTTTTCTTGAATTGATTTAGAATGCGTAGTGAAACAAGTCTGTGAAATATCAGCAAAAAATTTGCCATATAAACGAAGATATGGGAGTTTATATTTGTAGAATTTTCCTATAAATCATCCTATTATTTTTTTGGGTTCATATTGTCATCCATGATAGTAGTTTCACTCATCCTATTATTTTTCATAATGAGCTGTGCCACCCCTGAAAAATCAAAATTACCTTCAAAATAACTAGCTTAATCTGTGACACTACACATCTGTGGATCTTTTAAAAATAGTTATATTCAGCCAGATTTCAAATTTCACAGATTTTATTTTACAAAATGTTCAAATATTCATAAAAAAGTATCGTCCAACTTATTAGTTTCAAGAGTTGTATTCTGAGAGACGTAGGTGATAAATTGTGTTCGAAAAAGATTCATCAAATATATGAAAAGCTATATTCCGAAATTCATTTCATTCGATAAAACCGTTTGTGAGACGTGAGACATTTTTTATGATTTTTCAACAGCCTGTATCTTTTAAACCTAGCCGTTTCGGAAAGTATGGTAACGGAAAAAAGTGTTTCTTTTGCCTTCAGGAATCTACTGTTAAAATATTTGTACGAGTCAAAGACTCACCTTGTATATATAAATATTAATTTGACTCAGGAAGGATATTCGGAATTGTCGAAACTGTATAATCGATATTCCTGAATTATCGATGTATCGTTCGCATCCATGAGTGGAACAGCTTCAAAAATCAGAATAACCAAAATATGAAGCCGTAACTGTACTACATTACTTCAGCCAGAGATGTGGAACACTCTCCTATCTCTACATGTTACTAACAAAGAGTATTTTTTCCAAAACTCTCTTCTTTTCGTCAATAAAAATATCAATTTTTTGAGGAAGATTTGAAAAATAGTGGCGGCCTAACGAAGTTTCTTTTGAATGCTCGGTGGAATGACTAGTCTTGTACGAATGTTTTATATGGAGAGAAGTTTTAGAGCCACATCTGTTGAAATTGTTCGATAAATATATTTATCCTCATTGTAGCGCCAAAATCGCTATAAACTCTTCACATCACAAACTGTCTGTCAATGGCCACACTAAAACTCGTCTGGCCATAGGTGTTACATACATCGTTCTTTGGGTATAAATCATAAGGCGATATCATTTTTTACAGCGAGGTGGTGTCAGCCAATACAAAACGCAAGAAGTTCAAGCTCATTCCGAACATCCCATCGCCCAGAGACAAACCAATCTATATGATCGTAAACGCAAATCGTTATTCAAATGGAGAATTCAACTATTAACAAACAACCATAAAACATGTTCTGAAATATACGCTATGGTGTGAATTAATTGATGGCATTACGAAATGTTTATTGCTCTCGAGCAAAAGGAACAAGTCGAAGTTTTGTTGTCCATTTGCCATTCGATAAAGTTCTTTTAACATACATATATAACGCAAGTCCATAACTTCAATTTGAAACTACGCTACCAATAAATAACGGAGCCCGGACTTAACAAGGTACGGAGTGGGGCTAAGCCTCACTTGCTAAAGGGGAAAACTGCAAATTTCGCAGCAGTTATCATTACTATCATTTCGATCATATTGTGATTCTATTGGATATCTCTTGCTTTAATGAATTTAATGCAAGCTGAAAAAATGAAGAGTGCATAGACGTAAAATCAGGAGATTTCAGGAGCTTGTTCAATTTCACAATCAGAGTCCAAAGTTGTCAACCAAGTAGGGTGACTTTAGACTCGGTAAAGCCCAATCTTGCTGGGCGCCAATCAAAACACATAGTTTTATTTTTAATAAATGCGGAAAGACAGTTTATGCAGCTTGTATTTTTTACCCATGTTTCCGTAAGCATTCCATTTTCGAAAGTATGATTTTCTCACTAGTCACTTTACCGCACTAGTGTGCATGGGGAAGTAATACACTTCAAACTGCAATATACGAAGATGTTTTGATATCTAGTTAGCCTAGACCAGTTCCATGCATAAAAAAAATATTGCGTTACCATAGCAGCGAACGATAACTCTTTAGAAGTGTCAGTGTGAAGTTTGAGGTCAAAAAGTAAGCCAGAGTTACGCAATAAATTAAAAATAAGAAAATGTCACCGAAATTGTGAAAATCGAAAAATTGGAGTATGGAGCCATCATCAATTACCTGTATTAAAAAGGGTTAAGAGGTAAGCAGATTTACGAAGATATGCTCAATACCCTTGGTGATCAATGTGCTTCGTATACGACCGTGAAAAAAATTGGATTGCAAGTTTCAAAAGAGGTAAATTTTCCATTGAAGATGATGACCGATCGGAAAGGCCAGTTTCTGTGTCACTCCTCGAAAATATCGATGCAGTTCATGACATGATTTTATCAGACCGTCGAATTGGGCTAAAACAGATATCTGATTTATCTGAAGCACTGAATATTTCATACATACATATTTCATCATATAGTTCACGTCAATTTAGACATGAGAAAAATTGCTGCAAAATGGTTCTCCAAATGTTTGAATGTTGACCAAAAGCGTGCAAGGGTAGAAGCATCGCGTTCGATCTGTGCTCGATTTGAAAACGATGTAGACTTAAACCGAATTGTTACTATGGACTTGGGTACATTCCTACGATCCAAAAACAAAGCAACAATTGATGAAATGGCGACACTCTGGTTCTCCAAGACCTAAGAAATTTCGTGTCCAAAAATCTGCTGGAAAAGTTCTTGCTTCAGTTTTTGGGGATTGCCATGGAGTAATCATGATTGATTTTTTGGATGAAGGTAAAACAATAACCGGAGATTACATAACTGGGGAAAAATTAAAGAGAAAAGACGCGGAAAGCTATCCAAAGGTGTCTTGTTTTCACAGGACAACGCCCTTGCACACAAATCTCATGTATCCATGGAAAAAATTCGTGATTTATGGTTTGAATTACTGGAATACTTCCCTTATTCACCAGATTTGGCTCCATCCGACTACCATCTCTTTCCTCAACTGAAAAAAAGTTTAAAAGATCGTAAATTTTTTTCCAACGAGGAGGTAATAAAAGCTGTGGAGGTCTGGTCTGCAGAACAAGAAGAAACATTTTTTTTGAAAGGTCTAGAGACGTTGCAGGTTCGCTGTAATGAATGTATCCAATTAGGGCTAGAATATGTTGAGTAATAAAATATTTTGACATTGAAATTTTGTTTGGTTCTATTTTAGGCTAAGAATTTTTCAATATATCCTCGTAGGTGCGAGAAAGTGGACAAAAATGCAAGAGAGTATTTGGAAACATTAATTTTCTACCACTATGGGGTAGCACTTAATTTCAGTTTCGAAAAAAAAAAACGGTATTCCGTATTATTGCTAGAAGGGGATTTTTTCTCGGATGGTGGCGTAATATAATTTTTTTCGCAAAAGTGGGACACTGAATAAGTCCAAGAAAATGGGGGCAAAAAGATCATAGAAAAAAACAGTGTCACTTTGCAGCAATATTGCAAGGAAAAATTACTTTAACCAATTAGTTTTGTGGTATATGCTATACTTTCGCAACTGAAGTGAGTGCCAGAAATGAGGTGAAAGCGCATGAGAGTAGAAAATAAATATGTGCGGAATCTGATATTTTCTCTACAAGTGTGGAATCTGATATTTTCCTTACAAGTGCGGGAATCGATATATGAGTGTAGGATTGAAAATATAGTATATAATTTATGTAGGTATCTCAGACGCTCAAAATAAATTTCAGGTAAATCAATTATCGGATTCATGCAAAATTGGCATCATGCATCACTATCTTGAAACTTCGCTCAAATCTGAAAGAAACTCAAAAATGTTGAAGTTGAAGAAATATGCTAAGTATCACCCTGTGGAGGTAATTAATTACGCAATGATGGTTCTTTAAATGAGTTTTTGAAGCCTGATCTTCTCTTAACATTTTTCTGTTTAATTTATGTCAATAGATCCTTTCTGAAAAGAAATACGAAATACGGCTACAAATAGACCATAAAATGATCGAAATCGATGCTCACCATAAAAAGTTAAAAAATAAATTCGGTGAACATTTTGTTTGTCCGTTTTTGTGTCCAGGAGTGTATTTGGAAATTTAGGAGCAATTTTATTCGGTTTGACCTATTAAGCGATAGAGAAAAATCTGGTACGTTTAGTTGAGGTAAGGCTGTAATTTCGATTCATAGCACGCACGGTAATCATGGACAGTGAATGAATGAAAAAACGCCCCCATACTCAGCCTAATCCGAAACATTGTTTTTGATAGAACAGATGCAGATGCGAGGCCACCCTAATGGGTTCAAAAGCTGTGAAATAATGAGTCCAGATTATTACTTTCAGAGCGATGAACAAATTTGCATATGAATTCACAATTAGCGCTACCCGCCGATTCTAGTGCTGGCAACCCTTCGATTCACTCGGTCGAGTGTTGATGTTCACGAGAGTAATTATAACTTTTTTCGCACACTTTCAGTATTCATTCGAATAACTCGTTTTGAATTTGAAATATGTATGTCATAACATTAGTTATGTTCACTTTTCCGCCTTTACGAATTAAACTACATAGGAATGTACTTTTCCAACTTAAATCATCAACTATTTTTTATTCTCCTAATTCCTAGATCCCATCCTTATTGGGAGCATGTCCATTTTGGACAAATTTTATGATGAATGAAAAAAAAGAAAAAAATAGGAAAGTTACTCATTTTGGAAAAAACAAAACAAGAATAATGTTGCAACAATCCACTTTTCGAATTTTTAGGTTCAACATCTCTAAATTTTTTTTTAGCTAGAACAAGAGTATGATAATCTCTCAACTAAGTATTCTGATGTTTTATTGATGATAATAGTAAAATGAGGCAGTGTATGCCTATTGTTGAATGAATTAAATAATACACTTCAGTTTTGTTTGGGTTTGACATCCCAAAATACTTTCGATTATAAACCCAAAGTGTATTATTTACTAAACTAATCAATACGTGCAAACAGCACGATCATACTCTAGCTGAGAAAATAATACGAAGCGGGTAAAGAAAATCCTACTATATTTTATTCAAACTCAAACTTTCCATATATAGTAGATTTGTTCCAACGTTGTGTTTGTATAAAATAAAGTTATGTATCTTTGGATTGAATATGAATCTCATTTTCCATTTTTTTCTTCAATGCTGTGCGCTGAACACATATACTCTGATAATTTTCCTAAGCATAAAGCCCATTTGCAACAGCCGTGAATTCTCTAGAAAATTTACTCGAGATTTCATGCGCCGTGAATTCTTTACCGTTACATACGCACTTTCGGTATAATTCTCTCTTCAGTTGCATACAAAATAATCTCTGCCGTTTTTTTACCAAAATTTGGTAGAGAATTCTCCGGAGAATTTTCGGCTGTTACAAACGGGCTTAAAGGGTGTTTGAGACTGAGTAATTATTAATTATAATTTGTCCCAATAACGAACATGTCCTCTAGTACCGAGGGTCTCATACCTATGACCCTTGGTAAGTTATCCGAGGTCACTTCAATTTATTTATACCCTCAGTGCATATAGATTTGTTGGTTATTGCATCCACAATACGTATATTTGAATTTTTATTGATTGTAGATAGAACTGTTACTAGGTAAATCAAAAGAAAGTTCACTGGTGTGGCGAATAATTCAAAATGAATGCATATTCCGTTAAGGGTCAAGTACATGCCCCGCATTTATCAATTTCGAGTAGGGATCCACAAGGCAAGAATTCTTGTCTTGATGACAAGTTTCTTGTCTTGACGTTTTCTTGACATATTAAATCTTGTCTTGAATTTCAAGATCATGAAATTTCTTGATTAACCAATGACACCGTAGGAACATGGTGATTCCCCGGCGAACTTATCATTGCGTTTCGTGCTAACACGACAATCTGGTGGTTCTCCGATATTTATTTTTTTTCTTACGAACTCAAAATGACGACGCGTAGTGGTATTTTTTACCCCGTTTAGTTAGGTGAGGTTATCAAGAAAATATAGAAATAAGGCTCAATAGGAGATCGAAAATACTAGGCTCTCCCTTTGGTATCTCCACGTGCCAGGTCACACCAGCGCGCATTGACGCAACAGGGAATACCCCTTCTGACGAAAATGATGTATTTTTTATGAAATATCTTTGAAACGTCACATTTTGAAATAACCATTTCAACCGTTTCCCAAAAAAAATTATTTTAAGCACTTAAAAATGAAAAATAAAAATGTGTATTTAAAGTTAAAAGGGTTTTGTGAGAATTGCACAAGCTGGCAACATTGACTAAAATATGCCTTGATAATAAAGGACAACAAATGCATTATCTTGATGAGATAGACGAAGATGGCTGTCTATGAAGTCTGCGACGAACGAGGAAGGTCGTAAAATTTTATGGGATTTTTATGGCCGGTTGCAGTTGAAGCTCGCCAGTAAGTACGCGCCTGTAGATCAACAACTGTTATTTTATAAACAAGCTGATCGGACATTGTTCTTTTCATTGTTTTGTAGACGCTGTTGCCAAATCATAAACTCGGAACCAAGCGATTTAAATTTTAAAACCCCATATTTGAAGGATGATTTTGAATAGTTTCCGCGGTTAATTTGAAAAAAATCATGAACGAAACTCATAATTATTCAGTTTAAACTTGCATATGCAGTGATTAACCAAATTGAGGAGAATTCCCCACTATCATATAATCATGCAGTGCAATTCAAATAATAATTTATAATAACTTTTTGGCATAAAGGTTGGAGTTATTTCAAATTATTATCTTTCCATCGACTTTGAGCTGACTTGCAACATCTTTTTCTTGATTATCACAAAGTGGAAGGTAGCCTTATTTTACAATAAGTGACATTGACTCGTCAGTAAACAGAACAACTGCTGAGCCATTTGGTCCTGATTTTGATTCAGAAAATATACTAACAAAGAAAGAGAGTTTTATTAAAAATATAAAATGATCAGTGAAACTAAAGTGACTTCGACTAATGGGAGTGAAAATGATAATCTGAATCTGAATCTGAAACCGTAGCTGCGAAAACGGCAGTAAAAGGAAAATGCAGCAGCACTCACCAATGCAATATAGTGGTAGGTACTAGTGGCAATACTGACAAAAATAAATTCTGTTATTCTTTCGAAATTCAGGTGGACAAAAGTACTAACGGCGAAAGTAAGGAATAAGCCGAAATGATACCATGTTTTCATAAAAATAAAAAAAGTGTATGTCCGCAAATAAAAATTGCAAATCTGGATTTCAATTGGAGTTTCAACAATCAATTATTTTCAATTTACATTTTCCTGGCAAAAATTGTGTGCAATGAAATAGGTATTTCATGTTAGAATATGTCATCTTTTCCACAAATAAACATGTTTCAGCGTATTCATGGTTTGACAAGAAATTTCAAGATTTCTTGACAAAAAATCTTGGTATCGACATAAAATTTCTTGTCTTGTCTTGAAAGTCTGAAATTACTCCTTCTCTTGATGTTGTCTTAAAATCTTGAAATTTTCGAAAAATTGGCTACACCTAATTTCGAGACCCAGGATTTGATGCAAACATAAGTGCCTGTGACAATAACTGCCATTTGCATTTATAAAATTAACTCTCAACGAAATCTCCTACATTTCAAGAGCCAAATAAGAAAGTTGATCATTAGTATTCGTATTATAATAATCAAGAATGTGATAGCGATATGGATATGGATATGAGTAACACTCCTCCAGAGATGAGATAATTTGAAAATAAGGCCAGATTGGATTGACAGCACACAATCTACATACTTAAAGTACTTTAGTACTTTATGTATAAACCTGAAGTAAAATTACAGAATTTTTTTTCTATGAATTTTATTCAAAATGGATCATAATCGCTGTTTGAAGTACCTATACTTCAATCAACGATATAATAATAAAGATTGGAGTTACCAAGATTTGTTTTAATGATTCAGAAATCGTTAGATTGTTAGTATGGACATATTTTTCGATATTAACGCATACAGCTATGCTAAAGAGGAACCTCGACGACCTAAAGTGATTCGTCATAGACCGAATTGTTTCGAAGTCCACGACAATTATGATTTTTCCGAAGGCATACTATCGAAAAAATGTTTGTTCAGCTCGAGTATTTTCGAGGAAATAAGATAGCATTTGATCGCTCATCAAACAGGAAGGTCTAATCAAACAGTAAATTGTAAAGAATATGTATGTTTTTGCCTATTTGTACACAAACATCAGGTACTCACAAGATATTGATCTAGCAAAATTTGAACTAATTAGTAACGAAGGAATTCGATATTAATTTGAATCTTCGTAATTCTCCGATTCAACTATGTTCTGTTTATATCCACGAATTCAGACAAAAAACCTCAAGGGTAATTTTTATAAACTGGGTCACCATTCAAAATTAAAAAGCAATCCTTTCCTGGCCTTGAGTGAATACAGGTAAAAAACGTGCTTCCAAAAAGCTTATGGGATTATGAAATAATTATTTGTGCAACCAGTTGGGAAAAGCATTATTTTCTGGAATGAGCGTAGTTCAACAAAATAACGCGAAATACGAAAAATAGTGTTTCCCAATGTGTTCCACACAATATTTTTTCTAATTTTGAATAGGATGTAGCTATAAATTCAAATTAAAAGTACCAAAAACGTCTTTAAAAGCTTTCTTCGGAGATTCCCCCAAAATCGTCTAGTGACGGAAATGATTCAATTTTTCACTTCGTTACCATGAAAGTAAGTATCGTTTCATCATCAGTTGCGAAATATTTAACTTTGCGTAACGGGTTGCGAAAAGTAAAACGTTTCAAAACATCGATGAGTTTTAGAAAGTGTCACTTTATATGTCAAAATTAAAAATTTTTTTTGGAATAAATTGGGATATTTCATTCAATCAGTTGCATGCAATGTAAATAATAAATATTTGACCTGAGCTTGAATTCGATGAGTGCAAAACACACCTCTCGAAAAAGCAGAAGAAATGCAGATCCTCCTCATTGACCAACAGATTTACCCTATTTACAATTTTATGATAGTAAAGATTATGGTTCGATTTCCGAAGTAAATGAAGAAATTGACGAAAGCAATCGATACTTATTATTCATTTGAACGACCGAAACCGATTCAACGTCAATTCCACTTGCGATGCTCTGCTTGTCCCTCGCTCATTGGAATCGCATAAAAGGGGTGTTCCATATTTCAATACAATTCAGATAATGTATGCGATTCTAACGGACTGGCAACAAAGCCGTATTGTCCTGGCTGTAGTAATTAGTGATCAAGTAGGTGGAAATGTGGGGCATATGAGCTAAACAAAAGATCTTAACCCGCTTACAGCAAACACATCTGCCAGATGAACTTTTTTTTTAAATTTCGGTGTTGTTTTTATTGAGATGATTGATGATGATAATATCTGAAAAAATATAGGATGATAATAGGGAATGTTTTGCGCTTCGAGGGACTTTTTCAGAATAGTTCGCGTAACGTAGAGACAAGCGTTGTGTTTTTTTCTTTCTTTTTCCATTAATCTCAGATAACATACCAAATTTCAGTGAAATATAATACGCAATAGTCGGCGTTAATGGGAACAAACCACAGATTTCTTCTTCTTCTTCTTCCTTTAACTATGCCCACGGCTGCTTAGGCCATTCAGACAAATTTCCAAATGCTGCTGAACAGATTTTGGTAATTCCAATACTCAATCACAGATTTCTTCTTCTTCCTTTTACTATGTCCACGGCTGCTTAGGCCATTCAGACGAATTTCCACATTAGCCGAATGAGCCTGCTGCTAAGCAGATCTTGGTATTTCCAAAGCTTTTTTATATATCAATTTTTTAGAGAACTTTTTTTGTGGTTTGAATATTAATAGAAGTAGCGATGGTAAGAAATGAAGGACTGAAACAGAAGGAAAAAAAATTTTTCAAGAAAGAAAATAAGTTAACTTGCTACTCCATTTTCATAATTTAATGTTTGAACATGAAAAAAACCAATCAAAATTTTAATAGTGGAAATTTCATTATGAAAAAAGCAATCATATATATTGATTGGAAGGGCTTCATTTCTCCTCCTCAATCAAACAAGGTCAGAATATAATTTTTTATTGTTATCCATATTATTTTCACATGATGAAAATATATTGGAAAAGATCTGTCCACAAGTACAATTTCCTGAGTTGAAAACTTCAATTTTGTTCAGGTGAAAAGGGCTACAACAATGATTAGAACTAATTCTACATATTGTATGTAGTTATGTATTTTCTAGGGATATAAATTTTTTGTAACCTAGGTTTTTTACTCACAGATTCAACCTAAAAATGTCTTGACAAGTGTCAAAACCTCACATTTTCTCACTTTACCGTCTGAAATCTATAGAATTTCCAAGGCTAACCCACTGCTTTTATAAAAGTGAATGGAATGGTGAACTTGTTGCAATTATCCCCAGCGAATTTTCGGTTCCGGTCTCCATAAACCTTTCAACATGATTTTCATCATAATTTAAACTGAAAATTCTGGATTTTTCATTTTTTTCCAACGACGAAAAACTAGTACTGTTCGCGCAACAGACTCCCAATGGAAATAAATGTTTCCTCTAGAACTTATGAGAGATCGCTATGAAAAATTCCAGATTGGAGGGGGCACACGAGAAGACAATGAATTATAAACAATGGTATTCACGAAAACAATGTGCATATTAAAACTTCGATAAATAATTCAGATCAATACACAGCGTTTCTTTATCAGATCAAAAATCAAATAATATAAATTCGCTTGCACAGTGGCCCCTCCAAGTTCTCAACACTTGTATGTATGTTTTGCCGTGAAGATGCTGAAGGTAAGGAACCATCCCATAATATTGGTGCAGAGAGAACCACAGGGTGTCCGTGAAAATAGTCGTTGCATTTTACTAGGCTTTTCCTTTGTTCAAAATAGGAAAAACTTCATATGGGTCCAGAAATACTTCCCAAGAGAGCTAGAGCCTATTGAAAATGGCACAAATTTGAAATTTGATCTCCACTGGTACTTTTGCTTGCAGAATCGATTTCTGTTGTTAGAAAATTATTACCCAGTACAGGATCATCGGGTAAAGAGCGATCAGAGAGTGATTCCATTTTTATGCGAAGGAGGTACTGTACCATTGCCCAAAGAGGCATCGTTTTCCAGAAAACGCAATTTTGTATGTCGGTCGGTGCAGTCCTGTGTCATAGTTACGTGGTTAAGGAATTTTGAACGTCGATATTCCGTGTCTAATAGTATATAACATTACTAGCAAGGTAAGAGTAAAACCCGTTGTTACCTTGCGTGTATTGTTTTATATTTTATTTGTTTCTCATTTGTAAAAAATTTAGATAAATTCCAAAAAAATCTCAATAATTTGTCGCAAATGTCGTAAGCTATGGAAGCGTTGCCATGAACATGTCTGTTTATTTTTCTTTACATTTGTTTTGGCGAAAGCGAAAATGAATGTACCAAAAGAAATTATTGAGGCAGCCAGCAGTGTAGCCTCAAGTTTATTACCTGCAAAATCAGCTTCAAGGTACGAGCGAGAATACGACGACTTCAAAAAGTGGCAAAACAAAAATAGTGTGATTGGGGTAACTGAAGTTGTTTTGTTGGTCTACTTGAATCAACTATCAGCTAGATTCAGCCCTAATACTTTATGGGCAAAATAGTCTATGCTGAAAAGCTGCTTGGAAATGAAAGAAAATGCCCCTGTTCGCAGGTTTGTTTTCCTTAAAAAATTTATTGAAAAATATGACGTTTAGTTGTCATTTGCAGATTTCAAAAGTTAATAGCGTTTCTGAAACGAAAAAATGAGCGTTATACGCCAAAAAAGGCCAAGGTATTAAGAAACTAATTTGATTAATTAAAAAAAAGGCTGAACAATTTCTTTTACATGCTCCTGATGACCAGTGGCTGCTGGCGAAAATCGTAACAATATTTGGGATTTTTGGATGTTGTCGATGTGATGATATTCTCTCCTTAAACATGAATGATGTAGAAGATATGGAAAAATACGTTATTGTGACATTGCGTCAAACAAAAAATTCAACAACAAGAAGATTCACCCTAACCGATGATGGCTGCAGCTTCAAGCCCTGCATGTTATACAGAAAATATGTAAATCTTCGGCCTCCTGGAACAGAAAGCCTAAGATTTTTTTTGACATACCGACATGGAAAGTGCATTTCCCTTAATGCTGGCCAGCACACTATTGGTGGTGTCCCAAAGCAAATAGCGAAATATTTAGGTTTAAAAGACCCAGAGTTATACACCGGCCACTCTTTTCGCAGAACTGGAGCCACATGGTTGCGGATTCGGGTGGAGATATTTTAGCATTAAAGCGTGCAGGAGGGTGGAAGAGCACCGAAATTGCGATAAGTTATGTCGATGATTCGGTCAACAAAAAAATCACAATGTCTAGCCAATTATTTGGTAGTAAGGAGAGTACAAATATTCTGCAGTCCTCGAGTTCAGCAGTTTCTGAGTCAACAGATGTTTCATCATCATCAGTATCAACTCTTTCATCATCAAAAATCTGTGTTACTGGAAATAACAATTGTACCATGATTTTCAACATATATGACGATAAAACAAAATTTTAATGTAAATAATACTACTAACTTGTAAAAACTTTGCAAGTTATCTGTCAGTTTTACAAGTTAGTGACTTGATAAAATAAATTTTCTTGATTAATATTGTGTTTTTGGAAACTGACGTTTACAAATGAGAAACAAATAAAAAACATAATTTTTAGGTAGATGTACGATATTTCAGGTGAACTGTCAATTTAGCGTTTCGGATTGTTGTATTGAAATAGTCACCAAATTATAAGGATAGTTTTTACAAACGTGCAAAAAGCATTTACTATTGAATTGTATTTCAAAATTGGGGAGAGTGAAAATATCCTATTCATAAATCTTTCAGCGAAATCATGGGGTATCCCAATGTATGATATGTTGACAGGTATGTTCAAACAAGAAAGGAAGTGATGGACCAGAGAAGAAAACCCCAAGTTACTTTCAAGAAAACACCCACGTTCAAAATGACCTCATCGAAGATACAGAGCACATGAAGAATTTTTCTTTGCTGTGCTCTGTTCAATATGCGGTTAGCCTATACAGAGTGACAATTTGAAAACTTGCCATTCCAATTATGTCACGACAAGGATGATTTCAGAGAAAATGCCGGAACAGGTCAATATTGATTCAAAGGGGGACATATTTTGAGCAGAATTTCAATCCGAAATATCCTCAACCCTAGGTGTAGGAGCTATCACCCCTAAATTCTCAATAGGGAATAAGGGGTGAGCTATACCTCAATTGAAAGATCACTTGACCCTCTATATGAATACTATGGTTTGCAAATTTTTATTGAGTCCTTGAAGTGGTTACAGGGGCGCTCAATTTGAAAACTTGCCAGGCCAATTATGTCTCCACAAGGATGTTTTCATAGAAAATGACGGAACAGGTCAATTTTCATTCGGAGGAAGAAATGTTTCTAGTAGAATTGTAAGCCAAACTTTCCTCAATCTTAGGTGTAGGGGTTGTCACTCCTAATTTCTGATAGGGAATAGAGGGTGAGCTACATAATACTAGTATTATGGAGAGGGACATTTTGTCCAATTGAGGTTTAGCTCACCCTCTATTCCCAATGAAGAATTTAGGGTTGTGTTGATAGCCCATACACCTAGGTTTGAGGATATTCCGGCTTACAATTTTGATCAAAATCCCCCTCTTAGAAATTGACCTGTTCCGGCTTTTTCTTTGAAAACATCTTTGTCGAGGCATAATTGGCCTGGCAAGTTTTCAAATTGCCCACCTCCTGCAACTACTTCAAGGAATCAGTAAAAATTTGCAAACCCTGGTATTCATGTAGAGAGAAAAGTGATCTTTCAATTGAGGTAAATCTCACCCCCTGTTCCCAAACTCGTGAAAGTGTCTTCCTCACCTCAAGACGTGTATTAGATAAACAACGTTTTCACACAAAAGTTTAAGTTATTTTGAATTATAGTCCTCATAAGTTTACCCATTGTCTATGCTGCGCTACTGCTAACGAACTGAGTT
This sequence comes from Coccinella septempunctata, assembly GCF_907165205.1. NCBI lineage: Eukaryota > Metazoa > Arthropoda > Insecta > Coleoptera > Coccinellidae > Coccinella > Coccinella septempunctata. The sequence goes on along the minus strand of NC_058189.1, from coordinate 12,601,059 downwards.
CTATCAGTGAGCATAACCTTGCCACTTTCTACGTCATCACCCTATTTCACTAGCATGAGATGTCAAACAATCACAATATCTCATCTTCAGGTCTGTGAAGGTAAACTTCATAAACACCTGAAAATGATTTGTGATAGCCAAACACGTGTCGTGGTTTATGACCAGTTAGTAAAAATCATATATATATTTATGTAATTATGGATTTTCATTAAGTATCGACCAAATAAATTCAATGTTTGAAGAAATCTTCTAATTATTTCAGTTCTCCAAGTGAAATTCAAACAAAACAAATAAAATAGGTGATATTGGAGTACCCTCCCGTACCTAAACTATTTCAGAAATTCTTTGGTCTGTTGTAAGTTGAGCTACCATACCAGTAACGCATTTAATGAAATTTATCACTTCGATTTCGACAAAACGAACATCTGAGTAGGCTAATTTATTTATTGTCACCGAAGAACAATAGCAAATATCAGTTAACACCTCTTTGCACATGTAGTGCTATATTAGTAGCTAGTGTACACATCGATGTCGTTTGCATGATGATTCAAGAAAAACATGTTACAAGGTTGTTACTTTGAATTATTTATGAAACATGTTCCCCAATAACACTATTCAACTGATTATATTCTCAAATTTAAGAAAATCAATTTCGGTTTTTTCTCTCAAAAAATTATGGGCTCAACATGTTCGTACAGAGAAGAGATTTGACCCATTTAAGATGTCTAAAACACTGGTGTGTGTCATTTTTTGCAAGAATCTAACGTACGTTCAAAAAAATTCGTCGTCAAGTGGTGTTTTGAAGGTTGATGAATGTAATTCCTTGAATTGGGGGTGTCCCATTTTTTTCACATTTTTCATTATACCATTATAGGCACAAACTGCATATCTGAAAATAGTAATAATAGTTGGCATTTGTCTCTCATATTGTAGTGATCAGGTATCAGTCCAGTGATAGCTCTTATTCTTATTAAATCCTTAGTGACCTTCGCGCAGTTGCAGTTCGTTAAAATTTAATGCCCCATTAAAATAATGATTCTCCTTTATTTCATTAAAAAACATCAGTTTGAAATTTTAATGGGACAATAAATCTTAATGGAAGGTGCTGCAATTATGTAGCTATGTCTCAGCTTACTCAGCTTCTAAGAAAACTTTCAAAACCGATGCTTGCGATTTGACTCTTTTCTTGCATTTTGAATTCAAATTATCTATGATACAAATGTGTTACTATGAATTATATACAGTTATATATAATTATATAGTCTTCAAAAAAATTTTATAGCTGTTTATTGAGGTTTACAATCTTGTATTTCTAGAAAGCATCGAGGAATCATGATATATGTTACACACATGTTGAAGATATTAATAACATATTAATATTCTTCTTTATTATATTTTGAATTCAAATTAACTGGTTAAGTTCTTTTCAATCTTCTTATGTTGAATGCATTTTCAGTAGGTTGTTTTCGTGGCTTTTGCAGGTTTTGCAGATATCCGTTGAAACGGTTTCTGATTTCGTCTGTGATGAAGGGTATTCCTAGATCATTGTGAATTGTAAGATTGGAGACATACCAAGGAGCATGTGTTAAAGAGCGAAGTATTTTTGATTGATCCTCTGAACAATTCTTGTATTTGATGGTTTAGAGCATCCCCAAAATTAAATGCCATAGATCCATATTGGTTTGATTATTGCCTTATACCTACACCAGAACTTTATTTTTAAGTGATAATTTTGACTTCCTGCCTATGAGCCAGTACATGCTTCGAATTTTCAGATTGATCTGTTGTTTCTTTGCTTGAATATGTTTTTCCAGGTGAGACGTTGGTCTAGATGCATGCCAAGATATTTCGCATCAGAACTGACTGGTATTTGTTCTTTGTTTATTTTGACCGAAGGGCATAGGCTTTTTTTATTGGTGAATGTAACATGTACTGATTTGGTTTCATTTATTTGCAGACGCCATTTTTTATTCCACTCTTTTAGATCGTTCAAGTGTTGCTGAAGATATTTCGAAGCCGTTTTAGCATTCTCATGAGTTGCCAAGGTTGCTACATCATCTGCATAAGTAGCTATCGTGGTGTTCTGATGTGTTGGTAAGTCAGATATATAAATGAGGTATAGGATTGGTCCAAGTATGCTTCCTTGAGGAACTCCCGATCTAATTTGATGGGGATTTGAAATCGCTCCTTCGAATTTGACCGCAAAATGTCGATTTGATAAATAAGATTTTAGCAAAAGAAAGTACGGTTGTGAAAGCAGTTTTTTCAATTCATACAAAAGACAGCAATGCAATATCTTATCAAACGTCTGAGACGAGTCCAGAAAGACAGTTGAACACAATTAGTTTTCTTCAATACTAGTGGAAATGGTGTTAACTATGCGATGAATTTGGTGAGCTGTTGAATGCTTTCGTCTAAATCCATGCTGATGTTCAGGTATTATGTCATGGAAGTTTATGTCGCTTTCAGTCGTTTCAGTATGTAGTAGTTGTTCGGAAAGTTTTCCAATGATAGGTAAGAGACTTATGGGTCTACAAGATATCACATCACTTTCGTTCTTATTCGCCTTAGGTAGGTATCATTATTATTTCAGCATATTTGAATATAGTGGGAAAGTATGATAGGCTCATCATTCTGTAGAAAATTTCAACAAGGAGGATATTACTTACTTACTGCATTTCTGACATGATGATGTAGATATCCTGATTCCTGAATTCATATCTTCGAATTGGTAAAAGAATATTGTACCTCCTACAGGTTTACTTTTTGAAGAAAGTGCATTTCAAGAAACTCATAAGATATATACGACATTCACCGTCTATCGCTCAGACTGGGAGAACTCAGTAAGGGTAAGAAATTTAGTACAAATATTATATACTCCAAGGTACAAATAATGACTACCATTCACTTAGTGGCAGTTCCTCAAAAAGAGCTAGAAACTTGGTGTGGGTAGGGTGGCAATGCAGATGCGCCGTTGATAGGCAAAATTTTAACAATCTCGCATTTTGATACAGAGTTCATCCTAATTGCAGTGAAAAACTCAAAGACCAAGTGAAAAAACAAACAACGATAGGTTAAAGGGTATGTCTCATCTGCAATTATGAAGTATATTGAAACGTCACTAACAGAGGAATTCAAGAATGAATTAAAATATTGCAAAATATTCTTAATATTAGATATACCTATAATTGTTATTCTTAACTTTCCTTACAAATTCTCAAATTCATAAAGAATCATTTCAATAATTGTATGCTCAATTGGTTCACTTGGAGACTTATCCCAGAAGAATTATTTTCTGTATCAGAATGCTAGTCATGTTGCACAATGGAATCGCTCTAAAGTACACTCAGAAAAACAGGGAAAGCAGCATTACACGCGGATTATCGTGATGTAAATCAATTCAATCGAAATACTAAAACTAATTCTTTGGCACGATCTTAAAATGCAATTTGTTCTTCCATAGATTTAGCAATCTCGCTTCGATTCTATTGTAACAAATAACGAAAGTAAGATATGACCAAATGCTTCCATGTCAGAATATGAATGGTTATGTAATATTCTTCTGTTTCTTTTGAATGTTTCTTGCTTTAGGATCCTCACCTGTTATCACGATAATTATTTCAGAATCTATTAAATTAGTGCAGTATGTTACACGCAAGCGATCCACAGCATTTTGTGACGAATTGAGTAGAATTAAAAATTCAATAAACAATATAATAATATTTTCCACGGGCATCAAGCTTTACAACCATTTGGACATTAATCTTAAATCGATGAATGTAAAGAAATATGAAGTAAAAAAATTGTTAATTGAGGGTTCCTATTACAGTGTCGAGGAATACCTCTCAGCTGTATTTGCCTAGGTGTATATATTCTGTCAATATTCAGTTTGCCTAACTCGATTTTTTTTTATTTTATTTTATTTCATTGTATTCGTCCCTATCTTCCTCAGACTCGTCCTATACACATTGTTTCTGATGTCTTATAGGATTAATAAAGTTTATTTTTATTATTATTATGCAAAAATGCTCTCGACAAAACTATCGGACATAGAGATAGAAAGTTCTGGCGAAAAAACCGTTTAAAAAAATATTTTGAGAATTCAACTTGTTTTGTTTTCAAAGTGGAATGATATAGAGAAGATATGTGACAATTTTTTGACAATATTTAATTGTTCACAAAGAGTTTGCGACCAAAGTCGGAAGATAATTATTGCGGATATTGAGCAACCGAACTGGTGAAACTTCAATTACTCACTCCAACGGGCTCAAAAAGAAACCTAGCGATTCTCCATTGGTCCGGTAGCAGAAAGGGGGGTTCTAAAGGGAAGGAAAACAGGGACTAACCTTCCATGTGTGCCGGCTTCATGGCTCTCACTCGGTGATATAGACGACACAAGGCACCTCACTCAAAGTTGCTCAATATCACTAATATATAGATGATTTCTAAGATGATAAAGAAGACAAAATGGTAATATAAATGCGGCGATATAAGAGAGGATTGCTTTAGTTTTTCGGAAACTTTTGGAGCGCACGGCGATCATACGAATTATTGTCGTGATTGATAGACGAAGAGTTTTGTTTCCTGCCCGTAAGTGACGCTATTGACTGGGTCAAAAACCTCCTGACGAACCGGAAGCAGGCCCCCCCCAAGTCACACTCGGGCAATATTTTTGAGGGTTTTTTTGAATAAAGAGTCGCTGTGAGGAAAGACATAATTATATTTATACAGGGTGAGTCGTACAAATATTTTGACACTAGATTTTTGAGGTCAAGAGAGATACTTTTCTCATACTGTTTCTTCCGATTCGGCCCTGATAAAAGGATATAGTCATTTCGAGTTTTCCTATTGAGCTATGCCTATATCTGTGGATCTTTCGAACAGAGTTGTATTCAGTCAAAGTACCCAAATTTTTCAAATTTCACAGAAACTTTTCAATTTTGAACTTGAACTACTACTACTATGCGACTTCTCTCTGTCGATATTTTTCAAATATTGAATCTGTATATTTTCAGAATCAGAATTGTATTGTAAATAAATTTTCATAAACTCTACCCAGCGATTTCTCTAAAGGAAAACTTTCAGTAACTGTCTGAAATGTTCCATTTATCAACACATGATACTCACCTCGAGGTTAACTCATAACCTAAATCACACGCTGCAAAACGTGGTGTGACCATCGTGTTTTGTACTGTGACTGCGTTGTGTTGGCAGAATTAACAAACAAAATCTTTATGAATGTATTTCGGGAATTATTTATTTAACAGAGCTGTTCTATTTTTAAACTTCTTTTTAGTTAAAGTGTAACTTGACGTTGATTTATTATATAAAGTTTTATAAAAAGTATTTAAATGGAGAACCTATGGAAAAAATGACTATATCATAATCATTGCTTGGCCTACCCATCCTGCCCATTTTTGCACTTTGTAACGTTCAATTTTCAACATACTTCACATATGAACTTGATTTAGGCCAAAATGTTTGAAAAATTGTTACTGTGGTAGCTTAAAATATTATGAATTGATTGCCCAAAGTGCTATGTGGGCCAGACGAGGCAACTCTTGGAGAAAAGGATAAAACAGCACAAATACAATTGTAATGGAAATTTTGAATTTGATGACAACAAGACAGCCCTGGCGCATCATCACTTTCAAAATGATCATAATTTTGATTTTGACAATGTGTCCGTCCTAGATTATGAATGTAACGAACTCAAAAGAAATATCAGCGAAATGATATATATAAAATTGAATAATACAGTGAACAATAGAACGGACACACAAAATTTGAGTTTAGTTTATAACAATATTTTAGAACTTTTTGAAACCGTGATTACCTGACGATATTTTGTGATCCGTTTATCTACGACGCACAGGTTGTCATAGTTCTTGCGCTGGTCCCATGTGGAAATTTATTTTCATTCCGTCGTTATAATATGTAAAACAAGGTGTCTTCAATCTAGACTCATCTAGAGATTGTCTGAGCTGAACTCTCGAATTTTCAATGCATCACTGGCTGTTCGTGAAAAATGTCAATAACTTGTTGAAAACATGATTATGGCTCTGGTTGGTTTCTTTGTGATATTTCGCTCTGTTCACTGTACTATCATGATAATTGATACTTTTTTGTTGTTGTTTTTTTGACGTTTCTCAAATTTCAGAATCAACATATAGAAAATGAAGAAGAATTTTTGTACTTAATGAAAATTGACCGAAAGTAATAAATACCTGAGTTATTGATAGATTATTTATTGAAGAAATTCATGTCTTTTGCCGTTAACATCGTGTTTGTGATCATGTTGTTGTTTGTAAAGCTCTCGTCAATTCGTTTGTGTTCTAATTAAGTTTTTTCGATCTTTTTATAGCCCTGAAGAAGCAAATATATTTTGCGAAACGTTGGCACTTAGCTATGGTTTGTTAATCAACCCACGAATTCCTAGTTCCCGTTAACCAATAGTAATTATGAAGAGTGTTAGTACTCCAAGATTTTCATAAGTTATTTTGTAATTAAATAAAACTTGACCTGGATTTTTTTTCTTATTTTTCCTGAAGTAGTTATAACCATGTCTACCCTACGGCGCCGGCTTATCGTTGAATTTTGGGACACGTTGTATATGGAAACCAATCCAGAAAAGACGGTTGAATTAATTGCTCGAGGAATGATATTTTCAAGCAAATTCTTGACTTAATGGAACAAAGCTTGTTGCTTTACAAGATTTACAGAATACAAGTTTTTCTCTCGTTATGAATTAACTGATGAATAAAAGTGTTTCGATTAAAGAAAAAAATTGTTTTTATCCAGTATTAGCTGTATTTCATATTCAAGCTCGTATTCAAGCGAAAGCAATGCTTCAGTGAAGTGAAGCTGAGTGAGGAATAACTCCAGGACCTTCGGAATAAAGTCCGTCCAGTCAACTTTGTGGTCTACCAGCAAGTACTTTTCAATTTCGATTATCGATTAGGATCTGAAGCGATATGGTATCTGGAAATTGGAATTCAAATAGGGCAAAGCTCTCATTGAAAAAGTAATGGCACTGCTACATTTATGTGTACCTACAACAGATATAAAGAACTATCCGAGCCCAATATAAAAGCCATAAAATTATCGAGTAATTTACAAGGATCAATGGCGAGTGGTTGTTTATGTCGAATTGGTAATGTTTGAGATGTCGCTTGTCCAGAGGGACGTGGGTTTTCCTCTCGGCGAACACGTCCATACAAGCTGATCCTGGCGCGAGAAACGGCACCGGCTCTAGAATAAAAGCGCCATTAATTAGCAGTTAAATACGGCGTCGTTCTGATGCATGTGACCATTACAACTCTATCTTTATCTGAATAATGTTAGGAGTGGCCGATTGTTTTATTGGACAGAGACGGATCGAGTTGGTATCGATGAAACATCATGTCTGATAAAGAATAATACGATCAATCGATTTTTCATGTTCTGTTCCATTGTTTTTTCACGAATGATAGACGAGAGATATTGGATGTGGAAATCTGTGCGATAGGGGTGTTTATAGACTTGAACTTGGTCTTCCATACCTCAGGTGGATCCAAGAAGTTAAGGGGGTAATTACGTAATTAAAGTTCAAAAGTCGAATCGCTTCCAGTAAAAATCGTAAATGACCATTATTTTCTTACCGCGCCTTGAATTATACGGAGAATTACGATAGTTATTTGTGCAACCAGTTGGGAAAAGTATACTCCATTCATATTCATTTTAGCAGTTGGTTGGCCAAGAAATAATTTTCTCGAGTTTTTCTAACTAGAACGGAATAAAGTTGGCACTCATGAAATGTCGTTAATGTCATCACGCCGTTGCCACAACTAATATCAATTTTTATTACAAAAATGCCTAAAGTGATTGAAAAAAGAGACAGGGTTTCAGAAAGTGCTATTTAGAATTCAGGTCCTCTCATTCAAATAGTAGGTAACCCTGATATTCTAAAATCCACAATACGTCAGACGATAGCGAATATATTCAATGTAAGAGGATTTATATAATGATTCATCTGAATCTAAACGACTTATATTTCAGCTGAATAATTCCACAATCATAAAGATCGTGAATGAAGAGGATGACAAAGAATTTCCTTCTATTGGGAAACCCAAAAAATGGTGGCATTTGAGAATTTTATGTTTGAGTGAATTAATGCGAAAAGTTTACTACAGGATTTCCGATGAATGTCATCGTAGAATAAGTTCCGAAAATTAATTTTTCTATTTTTCATTTGACTTGTTCTATATGTGTCTTCAGGTACCAATAAATACCTAATTATTATTATTATTATATCAATGTAAAAAGATGAACAACTACAAATACGCACCAGTCGTCCTGTTAATTGTTTATTCATGTGAAATTTTTGTTCGAAGTTCATCTTGACTTAAAACTTCCTTTAATTCCTTTTACTTACATCGATGCAAGATGATTTTTGTTGAAAAATTTAACATTCTTGTAATTATCTGTAAATTCCTTCGAGATTTACCCATTCCTCACTGCATCATTTATTTTTCTGCTTTATTAGTGACATAAAAGATGTCATACTGTTTTTTTCTACGGTTCGCTGATGATTCAAAGTTGTTTCGGGTTATCAAATCCTCACAGGATTGTCTGTTATTACAGCGGGATCTGGACAATATTGATGAATGGTGTTCTAAAAATGACATGGAACTCAATGTTTACAAATGTCAGACTATGAGGTTTTATAGAAATAACTCGCCAGTATTTTTCGAGTATTCTGTAAATGGTTCCCGTTCAAAAGATGTTAAAGTGGTAAGAGATCTTGGAGTCCTGCTGGACGTAAATTTGAACTTTACCGATCATATAGAAAATGTTTCTGAGGGCCCTCAGAATGCTTGGGTTTCTTAAGAGAAATATGCAACATTTTGGTGTTCCTAAAATAAAAATCGTATACATTGCCCATGTAAGAAGCATCCTGTGTAGTTTGATCACCTTTTTATAGAGTTCATATTCAAACCATTGAGAGGGTACAAAATAAATGTTTGAAATGGATAGGATATAAATGGGGTTACACTCGAGAAGAAATCAATTATGAAATCATTCGTGATAGTTCATCTCTCACTCTTCTCGAAACGAGGCATCGTAATTTTGATGCAATGTTGATTTATAAAATTATACATAATTTCATCCATTGTCCTTATCTTCTGGAAAATATTAGAATTAATGTTCCTCAGAGGAACCTTAGAGCCTGGGATATGTTCAGAATTAAGTTCAGCAGAACAAATTATTTAATGAACAACCCCCTTGATAGAGCATTACGTGCTGCTGGTTCGGTGGATATAGATTTGTTTTGAGTTACAATTTTTCAATTAAAGCGTTTCTTTGAAGTGTTTCATTGATTTGATTTAGTTCGAAAGCATTTTGGTGGTTAGGGAAATATTTTTGCTTGTTTATCCTTTCGATAGAATTTCTGTTATTTTCAATATATATTTTATTTTATAATTTTTGTAAAATGGCAAATCCGTTTATGATTAAATAAATAAATAAATAAATAAATAAATAAATATGCATTTCATCTTCGGGTTAATATTTTTGAAATCTACAACTGATGTAACGTATTCAAACTTTAGCCAAAGATGATAACGAACATTAACTCTCCTCAAGCTAGTGCATATTATGATATTATACCGATCTCTTGTATTTTCCATGCAAATAACTGGATTTGGTATGCCTTCAATCAGTTTGTATAAACTTCAATTATGTTCGGCACATATTTTCCGAAGAGATTAGACATTGTGATAAAATACGTAATAACAGAAACTTTTACTTAGAACGGGCAACATAGCGTTAATTTAAAACCCAAAAATATTTTGACATACGTCATAACACCACATTTTCGTACTATACAGAGTGAAATGTGTCAAATTTCCATGGCCAACCGAGTGCTAAAATAAAAGTGAATGGAGTATATATACAAGCGTCCCCTGCAAATCCCTTTTAAATTATTTAGTGACGGAAATATTTAATTGTCCACTATCATCATCATCAGTTGCGAAATATTTGACTTTTCTTAACTGGTTTGAAAATTGTGAAACGGTTCAAAACGTCAATGAGTTTTAAAAAATGTCACTTGCTATGCCAAAGTTAGAAAGATATTTTTTCTAATTTTGACCATATACTTTTCACATGTATCTAACCACACACACTTACCACACAAAGTTGAACCTCCAATATTTCGGATATTCACAAAAAAGTTTTACACAATAAATAAAAACCACTTGCTCATCCAAAAACAATAAAGTAGAAATGTGATAGATTCAGATAGGTTCGAAAGGTTGACTTCCACACTTGGTTTTGGTAATTATTTCTTCCACTTAAAAGAAGAATTTTCATGAATAATATTCTATAGGTATATTGATGACAAAAAGTATATACAATCGATGGGGTATGCTCTTATGAGTAAGAACAAAAGAAGCCTTGATGCTACATAAACTTAATCCCTGCAAAATGAATCGGTCCTTCTACTCTGTTATGAAAAAATAAATAGAAAAAACACGTTGAACTAATGGTTAAAACTCTAATGAATTATTTCCATAATTTAGTCGCTCACTGCATACGTATAGGTACGGAGTTGAAGTGATTCAGGAATCAGATCTCATGCGGGAATAATTCATTCCTTGACCACCATGTAGCTTAAACGGATTAAAAATACTTTATGATAACACTTCTGATTATAGCGGTTTCTCCCGACCACACCTGTTAGGTACAATCTTTAGTAATTGTGCCGATATGCAAAACTAATCTGTGATTGAAATGAAAATAATTTGTAATTAGGATTCGCCAACCCTGCCAGCCGAAGATTTAACACGTAATTCAAACCAACTGCCGAGCCAACATCTCGAATGGAAGGAACTCTGCTAATTCCATGAATTAAAGTGCGAAAAAAGCGTATATGATGAAAAGAGATATTAATTCCACATACCTCAATTTAATCTTGATTTTATAAGTTATAGGTGTTCTTTCTTTCAGATTTATAGAATATGTACTTATGTGTTCTCTACAAGCAGACTCATTTTGAAAGATCCACTGAAATAATTCCTTGAAAGTTTCTTGCTTTTCATGAGACAATAAACATTTTGTCTCCTTAGTTTTCGCCATAATATGAATCGTTTTCGAAATATGAAATTATGAGTAAAACTTCAGCACACAAATTATTGATCATAAGCGAAAAAGTGAGTATATACATGAAGACAGAAATCATATGTATTCTTTTCTTTTTCAATCAAAAATTGAATTGATAGCATGTATCCTAATTAAATGTTCAAAAGTGTTTCAATGATTACCAATGCATCGATGCAGCGACTCGTCTTTTCTCCGTTTTGGAGACACTTTCTTACCATATTCATTCTCCATTCACTTTTATTTTAGCACTCGATTGGTCATGTAAATTTGACACATTCCACTCTGTATGTGGGGTTATGACGCTTGACAAAACATTTTTAGGTTTTAAATCAGCGCTATGTTTTCCGTTCTATGTAAAAGTTTCAGTACCTAATCATGTATTTTATCACAATGTCGAATCACTTCGGAAAATATGTGACAAACATATTTGACGTTTATACAAACTGATACCAAATCTAGTTATTTGCATGGAAAAAACAAGTGACCGGTTTTATATATGTATATTTATTTTTGGTATTGAATTATTGACACAGTAATGTTGGTTATCTTCTTTGGCTAAAGTTTGAATACGTAACATCAGTAGAAAATTTAAAAAAATCAACCCGTAGATGAAATGCAAATGATTCAGTGGTCGGGAATGGATATCTCTCGGAGAAGTTAACTGAAAATTACAAGAATTAAAAAAAATCCTCATGCATAAAAATAGAAAAATTAATTTTCTGGAACTTGTTTTACGATGACATTAATCGAAAATCCTGTAGTAACTTTTCGCATTCGTTCACCCTAAAATAAAATTCTCAAATGCCACCACTTTTTTGGGTCTCCCAATAGAAGGAAATTCTTTGTCATCCTGTTCATTCACAATCTTTCTGATTGTGGAAACATTCAGCTAAAATATAAGTCGTTTAAATTCAGATGAAACATTATTACATTGAATATGTTCGCTACCGTCTGATATATATGGTAGATATTAGAATATCAGGGTTACCTTCTATTCCAATGAGCGGATCTGAATTCTAAATAGCACTTCCTGAAACCCTGTCTTCTCTCTGTTTCAATCACTTTCGGCTTTTTTGAAATATAAATTTATATTAGTTGTGGCAACGGCGTTATGACATTAACGACATTTCATGAGAGCCAACCTCGGAGCCAACCTTACTCCGTTCTAGTTAAAAAAAACTTGAGAAAATTATTTCATGGCCAACCGAGTGCTAAAATAAAAGTGAATGGAGTATACGTCCATCGTTTCATTTCCTCTACTCTCCATAATAATATGAAATTTGGTATTTTGACAGCGCTCGTCATGTTATATGGGTGGTTATTTCTTCGCTTTTAAAAATAAAAATGGAAACCAATAGTGAAAGTGATAGAGATAAAATATTGTACGTAATAACACGTACGATATAAGAGTGATTTTACGGGACTCACAGGATTCCAGGAATCCTCCTCGTCCTGGATAGTTGATTATAGTAGTATCGATATTGAACCTGAAATTGTGAGCATTCCACATGTCTTCCTTCAGACATTTCCGAAAAATTAAATTTTAAGTATCATTAATTGGCGGAGTAGTTTCTCGTGAATAGAATTTGCATAATAGCAACATTTACGACAGACAACTACACACATATTTATCAACATTTTTGAAAATAGAAATGAATAGAAATTTTAAATATTTTCTCCTTTCGTCAAATTGTAATCTACTGTACCACAGTAGTTTTGTTTCTTTAGAATAAATAATTTTGAAACATGAAGAAAGGAATTCGAAGTTTATTGGTCTTCATTGTGCACTGAAAAAGACAGCCTAATCATTTTGGGGTCTGTCATTTTCTCATTTTGAACCGAAAATAGCCTCCAACTATTAGGTTTGACTCAATGATAAAGAATTGAGAAATTCTTGGTCCAATTCAATTCTGCCCGGTTTATAAGTCTGAACGTAAAGAAAGGAGCTTAGAAACTTGAAATTCTCATAGCTATATGATATTTGAAAAAAAAAATCGATTTATAGCATTTTTGAAAATATTAGAAAAGTTATGTATTTCTTCAGGGAGTTAATCAGCGAAGAGTGAGTCCATTAATTGGAAGGGTGACCGCGGTTATGAATTTGAAAAAGCGGTCAAGAGCTATCGACTAAGTGCCCTACTAATTTATTTTCCTAGTGAAATGAAATATCGACCCTTAAGGTTCATCACCTTTCTCTATAGAGAACTACGAGGATGTATTGATATCTAGTTAGCCTAGACCAGTTCCATGCATAAAAAAAATAATTCTTTACCATAGCAAGAACACTAAATCATTAGAAGTGGCGATGTGAAGTTTGAGGTCAAAAAAATAAACCAGAGTTACGCAATAAATTAAAACAAAGAAAATGTCCATCGAAATTGGGATAATCGAAAAATTGGAGTATCGAGCCATCATCAAGTACCTACCTGTATTTGAAAAGGTTGAGAGGTAAACAGATATGCTTGCTACCCTTGATGATCCATGTCCTTCGTATACGACCATGAAAAATGCAAGATTCAAAAAAGGTAAATTTTCCATTGAAGATGATGACCGATCGGGAAGGCCAGTTTCTGTGTCAGTCCCCGAAAATATCGATGCAGTTCATGACATGATTCTATCAGACCGTCGAATTGGGCTAAAACGGATATCTGAAGAATTGAATATTTCATACGAACGCGTTCATCATATAGTTCACGTCAATTTGGACAAGAGAAAATCTGCTGCAAAATGGAGCCCCAAATGTTTGAATGTTGACCAAAAGCGTGCAAGGGTAGAATCATCGCGTTCGATCTGTGCTCGATTTGAAAACGATGTAGACCTCTTGAACCGAATTGTTACTATGGATGAGACTTGGCTACATTTCTACAATCCAGAAACAAAGCAACAAACCATGGAATTGCGACACTCTGGTTCTTCAAGACCTAAGAATTTTCGTGTCCAAAAATCTGCAGGAAAAGTTCTTGCTTCAGTTTTTTGGGATTGCAATGAATGATTGATTTTTTGGATAAGGGTAGAGCACTAACCGGAGATTACTATTCGACATTACTGACCACTCTACGGGAAAACATTAAAGAGAAAAGTCGCGGAAAGCTATTCAAAGGTGTGTTGTTTTTGCAGGACAACGCCCCTACACACAAATATCATGTTGCCATGCAGAAAATTCGTGATATAGGGTTTGATTTTCTAGAACACCCCCCTTATTCACCAGATTTGACTCAATCCGACTATCATCTTTTTCCTCAACTGAAAAAAAGTTTAAAAGATCGTAAATTTTCTTTCAACCAGAAGGTAATAAAAGCTGTGGAGGTCTGGTTTGCAGAGCAAGAAGAAACATTTGTTTGGAAAGGTCTAGAGACGTTGCAGGTTCCCTGTAATAAATGTATCCAATTAAGAGGAGAATATGTTGAGTAATAAAATATTTTGACATTGAAATTTTGGTTCTGTATTATGCTAAGAATTTTTCAATATATTCTCGTAAGACCTAAGCTACGACAATGATTGAAATATGATCGATTCGATGAGTTCATGAGCGTTGATTCATTGTTGATCATCCAATGGTTCGTCAAAATGAGGTTATCATATTGGTCATAGCGATTAGCGACATGTGTTATGTTTCAGACCAGCCTGTACAATGATCTTCGGAGTGCGCATAGAGGCCGTCATCCTCTCGGGAGTTACACTTTGTCGTATATAAATAACGCGACTCCGCAGGTATAATAATGAGCCTAACTAACTTAATATGCATAACTGATTATATGATGGAATGCGGGGAGATCAGGGGGGCAATATGCTGCTGTCACACCTCGAGGAATTCCTTGGATCTCGATCACAATGGAAAAATCGTAGGCCTGTGCCCGCCTGATTAATTGGTTCAGAATACCGAATTTTGATTTTATGTACCTACAATTGATTCGGATCGAGTGTTCTGATATCATAAAAAAAATGAGATGAGGGCGTAACTATTCAAGATATGCATTCGTGTCTGTTTTGGTCCGATTGTTCCAGATCGGTTCGAAACAGTCGCACATTTATTTATTCAGAGTGAGCTCGCGCGTAGCTCATCATCATTGCTGTTCAACTATTTTGAACAGTTCTGAGTGCGAACCAAAACAAATCTAAAGTTGAAAATAGGTCACTGAGATGCTAAGGATGAGTTTCGTGTAAAAAAAAATTGGATTGTGATATACAGTGTGTTCCAAAATTCTTCGACTTGTCACTCCATACAAAAATTGCAAAAAGTTGACTTTTACGAAAGGAACACCCCACTTTTCATCTGATATTTTCAGTGAACATCAAAATACGCATCTAATGATGTATCATGAAAACATCATGGTTCCGGAAATGAAGTCAAATTTCTATGAATGTGAGGGTTTTCAGCATACGTCTTCTGTTGTTACTGTAGAATCACTGCCACGTTTATTTCGGGAGATTTTGAAATCATTGAAAATTTTACTGAAACTATTCGTCTCATTCATACAAGGAAATTTGACTTTATTCCCGAAAGTATGAGATTTTCGTATGGAGCATGATAGATGCGTATTCTGATTTTATTTGAAATTATCAGTTAAAAAGTAGGGCCATCAACTTTCTGTCATTTTTATATCGTGTGAGAAAACGAATAATTTTGGAACAGCCCTGTATACCACAAACCAAGTTTTTTTTTTAACTCGTATCGAATCCTTAGGATCTCAGAGACATATTTTCAGAATTTTAGCTCCCTGAAGTATGAAATGTTTCTTCTGTGCCTAATTAATTGGATTAATGATTTTGGAAATTTTTTGTGGAAAACAGTTAATATTTCCGAAAGTATCAGGAATAGGGATAGGGAAGTATTAGACAAAGATACCCAGATGAGGATACAGAACAGAACGAAGATATAAGAAATAGAGTATCCCATTTGAAATAACGGAGTTTGTTGTATTTTAACACAATGATCGAGAGCAGAAATCTTCATTCTACTGCAATAAACATACCTTTACTAATGCACTTGGTGAAAACTTTCAGGATTTTTTCACGTAAAACACGGTAGTCTTTGATAAATTTAATAAATATTTCATTCATTCGAGCGTTAACTCTGAAAACTGAATAGATCGTAATAGTCCGAGAGCTGGTAACGAAAATCGGCTAAAGTTTTGTAATTCATTTTTTCATCATTGCTGTATCCCGTTACCGGGAATTATTCTACAAAAAGACATTAAAAAGAACAGACTTATAATTTCTTGGGGCTAAATGCGGCAAAAGTTTTGTAATGGCTCATAATTTAATATGATTCAATATTGAGGGTGCACATTTGTCAGCACCCACTCTCAAGGTCAGGTAGTGAAACACCTAGCGGCGACGCGCTTTGATGTAGGTATGTAAAATTACAACATACTCTACAACTATTTTGTAATAAGTGAAAATTGTCACTAAACTAATTTATACTAGTACAGAAAACTTGGGAAAGTTTGGATCTCATTTTTGGGAAACGCGTTGGGTCAGTACACCACATAAATTACTGCCATAACGATGCCTCTTCAAAAGATTTGCAATGGCAGAAAATGCATTTACTGCACAATTATAATATATAATTTGAGATTTTAATTATGAGCCACTACAAAACTCTTGCCGATTTTCATCACCAGCTCTCGGACTAAGAAGTGAAGCAGGTGTGGTCTAAACAACTAATAATACGATTTAACTAGTAGGGATCTTGCGTTTTGCAGCCTTAAATAAATTGGAATAAGACTATCCTCCACGTGCTGACGATTTCCTAGGGACCGTTATTTTCATTATTTTTGAGGAAACATTGTTAGTGAATATTCAATGATAATATACATAGTATTTCATAACTATACTCTAAGTATAGAAATAAAGCGATAGGACCAAATATACCTTGAAAAGCTTTTGCTGTGGAAAAAACATACAGGATGTTAAAGTTGAACGATAATAGATTATAATGTCACAGCAAATATAATTCACCTGAAGAAATAACAGTTAACCACACAGCAGACATTTTTCATGACTTAAATAAATTTTCTCAATCTGATACTTTGAAGATGATAACAATGCGTTTTTTTAGAATATCTCCCTTCCTGTACCTCTTATCTACCATAATATTCATTATGAAAGTTGTAGATAATAAAATTATTCACAACTTTTTTCTGAAGCAATTTTAGATACTCTTAGCCGCTTTCGAGCTAGAGATTGATGAGGGCGAGGAGCTTAGCCACGCATGCGAAAGGCCAAGGTCAATGTAGAAACCCAGTCTAATGAACATTCATCGCCATATATCTCAAAAACGTTCAAACGTAGAAAAAATTGCTTCGGACAAAATTTCTAGAAAATTTTATGCTCTAGAACTTTTATAATAAATGCGGAAACAATTTATAGCCAAGGATAGGAGTAAATTAAAAAAAAAACTGATTTTTGTGGTTTTTATGGCCAATTTTTATTGTTTCGGCTTGCTCAAGCTGTCAAATCATAATTCTTCCGTTATTCTCGAATCATTAGCTTCAAATTTGAAAAAAAGCACCGCACTCGATAATGTACCTACAAATGACGTTTTTTTTGCAAGTGTAGTGCTCTTCCACAAATTTTCGTCAAGCTTAAATTGTCAGATTGAGAGAATATATAATTTTCAACATGTAAGTAACCACATATATCTTAATCTGACACGCTCGAGTATGTACAATTATCGTTTTTTTACTATTCTGACAGGCTGTCCTAGACAATTCCCCCTATATACAGATCTAATTTTTAGGAGAGGTACTCTACAGGGTACAAGATTAATATTAATCTGACAAGCTCGAGTAAATCCCGAATTTCCCTCTTGGGCTCCCCAACTACAAGACATCAGTCTGCAGCAGATCTATATCTTCATGAAAAATACAACGAGATTGCAATTCAATTTGCAGTCGTGCAGTGTTTACTCATACAAACCATCATTTGGTTTATTAATTTTTCAGTCTTCCAACTCATCCTTTTTCTCACTGGCCGAATACAGAAATAACCATAAGTCGATCTCACGTAGTGTCGACGGCTATTGAATTATTCAATGTAAATTATTTCACCGACACAATAAATCTTTTGTCATTGAAACTCGAGTGAGCTGGTCTAAGAAACGATAATTAATTGTGTAGGTATAATGATGAATGATGATTTTCCATTTGTGAAACATTTAGGGTCACGGATTCGTTAATTACAAGAGATTACTATCGTTGCAGAACACCACTGAACAGGACTTACCTTTTTTTCCTTGTGAAATATCTGTTAATTAATTATTCTGTTACTTACGACGTCTCTGGGTAGGGTATTGATCGGAATATAATACGAATCTTATTCTCGAATTTTACCTGCGGTGAGTGAAGGAACCCACTGTCCCAGGTTTTGTGGATTTAAAATGGAGACGACTATTTCGGAGTCATGCGGTTAATATTCTGAATACACAAATATCATAAACATTTTCGTTAATTGGTTTTCCAATATCCTTCAGTAGATACACAAAAATCAAAAACAGTTTTTTTTCCACAAGACCCAGATCCGAAATTTATTGGAGGAATGTCTAGACTTAAGATTGATACATTGGAACCCTCAATTGGCTATATCAGTCATATCAAACAAGAAATCGACAAAACGAAAGCAGCAATGAACAGACTCTACCCTCTAATAGGAAGAAGAAGCCACATGCCGAAAGAGACAAAATTGAAGATAATAAAAGCCGTTGCTAGGCCTCAACTGACTTATGGATCAGTTGCCTGGGGTTTCGCGGCAAAGAGCCACATCAAAAGAATTCAGGCGACTGAAAACAAGCTGTGCAATAGATGCACCTTGGTTTGTCAGGAATAGACAGCTTTATAGGAACCTAAAATGGGAAACCATAACGGCATTCATGAACAGAAAAGCAGAGAAATTATTCGAAACAGCGAAAAACCATCCGATTCAAGAACTCAGGAGACTAGTGGACTACGACCCAGAGGAAGACAAAAGGAGAATGCGAATTTACCGAAGGAGACCAAGAGATCAATTAAGAAGAGATTAAAATAAGAACATAAACTTATTGAAAAATCCAATAAAGTGTTATCCATTAGAGGATAAACACATAAATCCCAGTACGATAGTGTGCGAGAAGAAAACCGACTAAGAGATGAACGGTTTATAGGCAAATGCCCGGAACCAATATTCAAGAAGCAGTTAAGGGTTTTTAGTGGGTCTCGAGCTCAGAAGAGTGAAAATCCCCACACTTGTTTCCTCTCAGGAGAGGGTGGTTCGTCTGATTTGCAGATTTTCCCCCTGCTACACCAAAAAAAATCAATTGGCTCTAGAAATATTTCCATCATTTCCGGTAGAGCTTAAAACTAGTAGGTAATTGACTCTAAAATAACGTTTTAAAGAATGTTTCATTGTTGGACAAATAAATTCTGAGATATAAAATTTTTTGGAATTTTTTTTTCCTTTCATAGTATATGACACAGTATGGAAGGATGGTTTGATTTTCAAACTTTATACTCATTTGAAGTGTGGAAAGATGGTTTGCTTACTAGAAAACATGCTGTCAGATGGAAGGTTTGGTATTTTTGTAGATGATAACAGTAGTAGTTTCAACTCTTTGAATAACGGTCTTCCACAAGGATCAGTTTTAGCAGCTCTTCTTTTCAATATAAATCTGTGTGACAACCCTACGACTTCTTCTGAGAAATTTATATACGCTGATGATATTGCCATCGCATTCAGTCATTCTGATTTTAGATGCATAGAGAATAATCTATCAACAGATTTAGAAATTTTGAGGATTTAGTTTTTCTAGTGGCGTTTGCTTCCTAACCCAAATAAAACCGAGGTTTCGTGTTTCCATCTGAATAATGATCAAAAATATAGAAAATTGAGTGTAGTTTTCGGTGATTCTTTTTTGGAACATAACTTCAATCCGGAATATCTAGAAGTTAAGCTGGATTCCTCGCTAAATTTCAAAGCCCATTTGGAAAATTTTTGCAATGCGAGATGCACTGTAAATATAAATATAAAATATTTCAGCTTATTTCTTGAACAATTTCATTTCTTAAAATCCACTACACTCACTAGGAGAAAAGTTTTTTTGCTGAGGTTTTTCCCTCAGCTCTTGTATCATACACCAAATTGTATGGTACCCCGTTTACGCTAACCTCTGCAAAAACTGTATCTCAGACACATGCTATAATTATATTATTGTTTGCTGTTAAAGATTGTAATGCTCTGTATCCAAAGAATATAAATATAAAATACCCACAAATCTAGCACAACTTGTTACTGAAGTCTTGAAAACTGCTGCTCTTCAGAATGCTAGATGATCAATTTGACCATAACCAATGCGAATGGTAACGAAATGAGAACTTATAGTGCTGAATGTAGATAAAAAATTGGATTGGTAGGTATTATTTTGTACTTTCGCTAAATGGTTATCATCATTTTAAGCTATAAGGATAATTATGATAAAGGTTATTCAAGAAAATCTTTTTTGGAAGTAGGTATACAAAGGTACAATATTATTCTCATAGCTAGTATTTTTCAAAATTTTGTGGGCAACTTCATTTTAGGTTAGCATTAATAATTCCATAAGAAACTGTACTTTTCAAATTTTGTATACATTCCTCTGAAAGAAAGCGTATCTTATGTAGAAAGGCACGAAGATACAGAACAATCCTACTAAATTCTCCTGCTCCGAAAAAGGGTGGGCAAATTTCTGTTAATAACCGTTAGAACTAGAGAAAAATTGATAACAGATTTTCAACTTAGATTCTCAGAAGATGAATAATGGCTTTTTTAATGTGACAATCCACTGTCCCTTCCACATGTAGAATTCAGTGGTGTAGTCAATGAGTTTTTCCAGTACACCACTGTATGAAAAAGTCACGGTTTATAAGTATCACTAAATTTGTAGACTGATAAAAAAAAACTTCGACTAATCCACTCAAATCTACATAAAAATTGGCAACTTTATGTTACATCTGTTTTTTGACATTACTAAAACTTTACCGGGGGCACCAATTCTGCCCAGCCTGTACTTTGCGATAATAAAAATTTGATACATTTCGCTGTTCCCTATCTATCTATTGTTGGAATTCCAAAGCGTATATGATATCTTCAGCCTAGCGAGGGATACCAAGAGATTCCACTCATATTCTAATTCTTATTCAGAAGATTATTGAATCAGACGTAAAAATACTGTCGTAGAGCAGATGACAAATGTTTACTACTCATTAAAGTCGTGTCGATACAAGAAGTCCTCTGTATTTACATGATGTCGGGTATAAAAATATAATTCAAAAGTAACCCAACAACATAGAGTCCTAAAAATCAACGGAGACCAGTAGTCGTATTATAGTTTTATGATTATTATTTTCGTTTCAGTAATTTATTGACAAAAATATGAGCACAACGGACACTAAGTGTCATAAACATTCCCTTAATAACAACCAGTTTATTTATAATTTATTTGAATTTTATTTTAATGTGTTAAATTTTATTACTATGTTACAAAATTATCATGCTTAATAAGGCTCTTAATGCTCGGAACCACACCACAAATTTCTCGGCGCAGTGGACTTGAATTACCAAGAGAATTCTTCCGTACCTGAACCCTTGCACCGCAGGAACCATTGTGTTAATTATGCTTCAGATTCGATCGCAATTCATGGATACCACCGTTGTTTTTACGAGAAATCGGATGTTGAGTTGCGACTCAATTTTCGGTCCATTTTTATCTTCGCTTCAGAAATATTCGGTGGCCTAACTTCACTTTGCGGGATGGAATAATTCTTTGCTGACTTTGCATGCTGCACGTGCGTTTATTACACATAAGTTAGATCAAGAAGAGCTTTCTGTGTAAGGATAATATTTCCATATACACATAAGCAAACTTATACACCCATAGAAACATATCCACAGGAAATTTTTTTGTGGAAACAAATGAAACAAAAAACAATACAGGGTCTTTCACGAGGAACCTCACCCATATTTATACGGGAAACTACTGAACGTATTTTCATGAAATTCAGCACTTATAAGTATTTCACGATGCTGATGAAATCTAAAATATTTTCAAGGCATGCGCACCTCCGGTTCTTCCGGAAATGACGTCAACTTCCGTTTTTCAAATTAGAACACCATTTTTTTATTGCAGAAATAGATTCCTTAGAAAATTTCAAGTTATTTTGATGTAACATTTTTCAGTTTTGGTTAGAAAATTCTCTCTGAGCGGCAAAATTCGAAAAAAAAATCGAAAATAGAGCTCCGCTGAAACAAGAATAACTTCGAGGTTTTTGGATGGAAAATTTTCATTTTTGGGATTTTTCAAGATGTAAGATTGATGTATCCACTTTAAAAATCGAAATTGCGATTCATGATACAGGGAGTGAAAAAATCGCTTTCAAAGTTAGGGATGACAAAATCGTGAAAAATCAATTTTTTCAAATCAGAACCCCATTTTTTTATGGCAGATATTGAATCTACGTTAAAAAATAATGTGAGTGTATGCATCACACCCTTGCCCTAAAATGGATATTTTCTGAGTTATTCACAAAAAACTGTTTTTCGTCTTGAATTTTCAGCTATTTCTTTTCCCTTCACGCCAAATAGATGAAATTTTCAGGAACTGTTATTTGAACCATGCTGTAGATTTTCCACCCCTTCTTGAAACCGACTTCAAGTTACTATTAGGAGAACCATGGCAAACTGTCGCAGTTATAACTAGAGAAGTGCTCAAAGTTTTGACCGTTAATTTCTAGACATTTATTTATACGTCTCAGGAATGCTTCGTGCGTTGCTCTTCTTATTTCATCGGGAGGAAGAGATCTGCAAAAGTGTTTAAAAACCAAATTAAGTTTCAAAACTATGAATCTAAAAATCTAAACAAACCTGAACGCATTTCTGACTCGTTCTATGCAGTCCTCTTTATCAGTCAGGGGAGTTGAGTAGACAATATTTTTTATCCTACCCCAAACATAATAGTCTAAAGGAGTTAAATCGGGAGAACGTGGTGGCCAAAGATGTTGACCATTGTTCGCCAACCATCGATCTTCAAATAGCCTATAGAGGATATTTGACACATTGAGTGAATTGTGTGGAGGCGCGCCATCTTGTTGATACCATAAGTCATTATGGTTCTGTACTAGCGGCTCAATTATTTGAGTCAATATGTCAGAATATCTATCTCCTAAGGGAGAACATTCTTTAAATAATGCAAACATGTGTAGTGTTCTATCTTACCAGTTAAAGTCCCATCATAAATGTGAACATCGAGAATTGCATTATTTTTGATGGCGCAAAAAACATTGAAATTCCAGGTCTCTTGAAAGTTTCATTGTCTGAAGTGGTGGTTGTTCTCTTCATCCCAATAATGACTGTTATGCCTATTGAAAGAACCATTCTTTGTGAATTTAGATTCATCTGTCCAAATTATACAGTCCAAAAAGTTTTCATTCTCTTGAAATCGAATCATCATAGCTTCGCAAAACTCTGTTCTCCTGACGAAATCAGTTTCCTTCAAATGCTGTACTCTATTGAATTTATATGGGTGCATTTTATGTTTTTTAAATATTCTCCAAACACTCGATTGAGATAATCCCAGATCAATCTCGGCATCTTTGAGAGAATTTTGAGGATTCACACGAAAATATGCAAGAACTGTAATTTCGTTGTTCTCATCTTCTACTACACTTTTTTCTCTGTGTATAGTTTTCTTAACGAAAGATCCGACATTTCTCAAGTTTGTCATGGTTCTGTTAATGGTATCTCTCGTTGGTCTGGGTCGGTCAGGAAACCTCTCAATGAACAGTCGAATCGTTCTATCTACAACTTTATTACATTCTCCATGAAGTAGAATGAGATTTAAATAATCTTCATTGGTAAAATTAGGCATAGTGATCGATTTTATAACTTAATACGAATTATCACCAAATTAATAGTAAACACAAAATGCTACTGAATAAAGAGGAATTTGGCAGATGTAATTAATGATATCTATCATTAAAAAAAAGAATGTAAAACATGGTAAGTTTTTGCTTATGGTTCATAAGGAATTATTTATTTATCACTGGAGAGAAAACCGATGGCCGATTAGTTGAAATAAAGAGGTTTCCGATACAAATTCGAATCAAAATTCGCCATCTATTTAGGAACAACCTCTAACTTTTTTCTCTTGCATATTAGGGTAGTAAAATCTAAAACATGGTTTAAGTAACAGTTCCTGAAAATTTCATTTTTCTGGCGTGAAAGGAAAAGAAATAGCTGAAAATTCAAGACGAAAAACAGTTTTTTGTGAATAACTCAGAAAATATCCACTTTAGGGCAAGGGTGTGATGCATACACTCACATTATTTTTTAACGTAAATTCAATATCTGCCATAAAAAAATGGGGTTCTAATTTGAAAAAATTGATTTTTCACGATTTTGTCATCCCTAACTTTGAAAGCGATTTTTTCACCCCCTGTATCATGAATCGCGATTTCGATTTTTAAAGTGAATACATCTATCTTACATCTTAAAAAATCCCAAAAATGAAAATTTTCCATCCAAAAACCTCGAAGTTATTCTTGTTTCAGCGGAGCTCTATTTTCGATTTTTTTTCGAATTTTCCCGCTCAGAGAGAATTTTCCAACCAAAACTGAAAAATGTTACATCAAAATAACTTGAAATTTTCTAAGGAATCTATTTCTGCAATAAAAAAATGGTGTTCTAATTTGAAAAACGGTTGTTGACGTCATTTCCGGAAAAACCGGAGGTGCTCATGCCTTGAAAATATTTTAGATTTCATCAGCATCGTTCAATACTTATAAGTGCTGAATTTCATGAAAATACGTTCAGTAGTTTCCCGTATAAATATGGGTGAGGTTCCTCGTGAAAGACCCGGTATACAAAAAATTCATAGGAAAATTTGAACTAGTGTATTTTTATTATACTCATTGTGATATTTCATTCGCTTTATATTGAAATATAAACATATTCAGCATCACCAATACCTACGTCCAATAAAGGGAAAATTCATTTCAATAACCTTAAGAATATGGAATGCCTTTCAATTTTTTTTCATTGCAAAAAACTCCT
Source organism: Coccinella septempunctata (assembly GCF_907165205.1). NCBI lineage: Eukaryota > Metazoa > Arthropoda > Insecta > Coleoptera > Coccinellidae > Coccinella > Coccinella septempunctata. The sequence goes on along the minus strand of NC_058189.1, from coordinate 12,575,859 downwards.
CACTGTTGTATTGGGAGATCTCCAAAATCAGTTCGTTGTTGTTCGTTCAAATTTCTGATGGGCGATATTTGAATAATTTTACAGCTGAATTGATAAAGCTATTCTGTGTTAAATTTAAATAGGTATTCACTATTTACTGATATTTAACCAAAGGACTATAGCAGCTTTTATGTAACAGATTTGAGAATGAAAACAAATTATATATACCCCCTTCACTTTTATTTTAGCTCTCGGCTGGCCATGTAAATTTGACACATTTCACTCTGTATAGTATGAAAATGTGGGGTTATGACGCTTGTCAAAACATTTTTGGGTTTTAAATCAACGCTATGTTGCCGTTCTACGTAAAAGTTTCTGTTATTACGTATTTCATCACAATGTCGAATCTATTCGGAAAATATGTGACGAACATAATTGAAGGTCATACAAACTGAAAACAATACAAACAAAATCCAGTTATTTGCATGGAAAATACAAGAGATCAGTATAATATTATAATATGCACTAGATTGAGGAGAGTTAATGTTCGTTATATTCTTTGGCTAAAGTTTGAATACGTTACATCAGTTGTAGATTTCAAAAATATTAACCCGAAGATGAAATGCATATGATGCAGTGGTTGGGAATAGGTATCTCCCGGAGGAATTAACAGATAATTACAAGAATGTTGAATTCTTCAACAAGAATCATCTTGCATCAATATGTAAAAGGAATTAAAGGAACTTTCAAGTCAAGATGAATTTCACCTTTGAACAAAAATTTCATATGAATAATCAATTAACAGAATAACTGGCGCGTATTTCTGGCTGTTCATCTTGAAACATCGATATAATAATAATAATTAGGTATTTATTGGTACCTTAAGACATTTACAATGTATAGGACAAGTCAAATGAAAAATAGAAAAATCAACTTTCGGGAACTTCTACGATGACATTAATCGAAAATACTGTAGTAAACTTTTGGCATTAATTCACTCACTTTTTTGTATCTCTCAATAGAAGGAAATTCTTTGTCATCCTCTACATCACAATCTTTCTGATTGTGGAAATATTCAGCTGAAATATAAGTCGTTTAGATTCAGATGAAACATTATATAAATTCTCTTACATTGACGTATTATGGATTTTAGAATATCAGGGTATAACTATTTGAATGAGCGAACCTGAATTCTAAATAGTACTTCCTGAAACCCTGTCTCTTTTTTCAATCACTTTCGGCATTTTCGTAATAAAAATTGATATTAGTTGTGGCAACGGCGTTATGACATTAACGACATTTCATGAGTGCCAACCTTACTTCGTTCTAGTAACAAATTTCATGGACAACCGACTGCTAAAATAAATGTGAATGGAGTATAGTACCGGTAAAGTTGGGTTACTTCGGATATTACGGATAATTTCGGACAATTCGATGTAAAATCAAATTTAGCGGCAGTGTCATTTCATAATGGGTAACCGAATATATGTATCCTTGTAATTATGTTCACTGCAATATACAATAAACATATCCTCTAAAAATCTGACAAGCTCGGAAAAATTTTTTTTACCATTTTCCCTTCTGTACGGATAATGTAACAGCTAATGAAAAGTCATCAGCGAACAATATTGCTGTTAGTATTCTGGTTACTTCTTGTCTATACTTGGATATGTTAATGAAAAGATTATTTAAATTTTCTGGGAGATAATTGATGAACAATAAAAACAGGAGCGGACCCAACATAGAACCTTGTGGCACGTGGCACCTCTAATCTCAAGTTATGCAGAATTATTTACTCTAAAAGATGCAACTCTGCCCTCAAGATAACTAAAAATCCAGTCATGGAATACTCCTCTGAATCCCAGATTGTAACATTTGTCTAAAATGAACTAGAAGGAGAGACTATCAAATGCTCGTGACAAATCAAAAAATAATCCCGCAACGTAAGAGCACCTATCGAGACAGTCATATACAAACTCCACAAAATGGAGCTGCACCCGTTTGTGTTCGGCCTGGTCTGAAACCATGTTGTGCCGCATCAAGCAGTTGAAAGTTGTCTAAAAATGTTCCATTTGAAAACGTTCTTTGATTAATAAAAAAAAAGGTACTAGGTATGCTATTTGAAATAAGAAAGTAGTGAAAAAAATATGTTAGTTAAAAACATCGCAGTTTCAAACACGTTGGTTCTAGTAGAAAGTAGACGGTCTACGTCAATCGCCCTGTATATCAAAATAAACTTTATGGTGATACCCGATGACATTTCCTTATGAATACTTCTTTTTTGTAAAAAAGCGGTGCTTCCATATTAGTTTTATTTTTATAAACTAACATATACAGGGTACGGGGTATTTGTAGGTGAGGCTTTTTTTTGAACATAATGTAGAACTGGTCAAAATGGAGCGTTTCACCAAAAATCACCTATACAAAACTTTCAAAATGACAAAGTTGAAAAAAATTATCGCAAAGCAATGAAGAAAACTTATGGATTCGACCATGTGGTTTCGTTCAATATTTACGTGGTAATGAAAATGGAAACTTAGGATTGCCGAATTATTCTCATTATTTTTTAGTAGCTCACACGATTTTATGAAATAGCTCATTTCGATACCAACTGCCAGAAGAGACTTAGAACACAAGTGTAAAAAATAGAATAATACTTCAAAATCTCACCAATGAAATTCGTCTAAATTATTCACGAACTCTTTCGCAATGGGCATCACAATCTTCTTGTTCGTAGATTTCAACAATCGTCTTGAAAATGGAATGAAATGGGGAAACATTATAGGACTTTTTCATCATAACTAACACAAGCACTCTATTTTCTTCATTTTTTTTTCACCCATACAACAATTATAATTCTCTCAAAAGTGACCTGATGCATCTAATCCGATGAACTTGGTACTGAACCAGTCATTGTCCAGCCAGCCATGTGTTTATATTTTGTTTCGTTTTTGCGATGCCGGAGTCACCTTCCACAGTCCCCTACTTGAAATTCAATGAAATTTTGTCGAACTTCTAAAGGTTGTATCTCAGACATCTTAGATATTTTATATTGACAATTTTGAGTTAAAACGACCTATTTTGATAAGTTCTACCTTCTGTCAAAGAAAAGCCTTACCTTTGAAAACACCCTGTATGTATCATAATGCATTTTTAAAGAATAAATTGTCTAATTATCTATTATTTACATTAGATAACAAGTCCCTGTGGAAAGAGCACTAGTAAAGCAGATATAGTGTTATGGTATGCAGTACATAATTAATCGTCAAATAGCAAAGTTAATCTAGAATAAGTTAAGTAGAAAGTTAAGTAGGAAAACTATATTCTCTCCATCTTCATAGAATATTTTTGTACGCCCCAGAAATTCATAGGCCATTCATCAAATCGAGTATTCGAAGAATTCCGTATTGACCCTTCGGCTCGGCGTCATCGGTGGTAAGATCGTTCCTAATAGAATGATTAAACAAAATATAAAAACACAATTAATTACGTGAGCATAGATTTTATCTAGACGGTGCCCCAGGTGTCCGCTCGCCTCTTCGGCTTGATCGAAAATCCATCCCGCCCAGCGACAATCTGATCTGTCAGTCATCTTAGCGAGGTTAGGCTTCAATTATTCTCTCGATCTTAAGACCTTATCTGATTATCGTATTATTGTGGTACGAAATGGCTCATCGCGGGTGACCTCTCCGGTATTTCGGATTCCGTTTTCGGAATTATTCCTGACATATTGATGAAACGTGGATGAACCGAATCGATAATTATTGAAATTGAAATGAAGAACTGAAAAAACATGACTTTTACTGGGATTAGTTTTCGACCACTACGCGTATTTCGCTAATACAATGGGCTTCTTCAAGTGGACGAAGGACACGAAGGAAATAGAATATATATATATATACAGACCCTTACAGTATTCATTCACTTCATCCACTTGAAGAAGCTACTATGACAGCGTAGCTATTTTCAAACTCATTCTAACGAAAATAAAGTAATTCTGTTTTTTCAGTTGGAACATTGCCGGTTATCAACGGATCACAGGCTTAGATAGAGGAAAGATAAGATACCTTTTGTGACCAGCATCAACATGTTTTTGTTTACGTTTACCCCGATCCGAAGAGCGCTAATTGACCGAAGCAGCAACCCCATTCTCAGTGTTTTCCGAAGCGGAAAACTACACGTTATTTTAAACATTCTCTTCATTTACTCTGTTGAAGTAACTTCTCATTGTTCTCACTTAGATTACTGTAAAACCTCTTTAACTGTTCACCTCATCGAAGTAATTTTCTCTTGAGACTTCTCACTCAATTCTGGTCCTTATTTGTTCAGCTCAAAAGGTAATATACTCGAAGTCTTCTCAAAATTATTATTTCATTATGAATGAAATGCGTAGACATGCGATACTATGAAAAATATACAAGAAATGTTGATGATTCTCATTGTTTACTGCTCATTTCATAGTTTTTCTCGAGTCACCTTAATCATGAATAAATATTTCATTATATTTTACACGTCAACTAGATTTTCAGACCTCTCTAGATTTTCTCACATGGAAATGTGTATTTAGCATCAGAATTGAAACTTTCTCACGTATTTCTCATAGATAATGAAAACTGATTTATTGTCTTCTCATGATCATCTCTTTTATTTGAATCAGTTTATTTCATTTCTCAACCAACTTTGTTAACTAGTCAATTACATATGACTAATTAATGTTGTCGAGTTTCAGATGAATTAATCCTCTTGTTATTCAGGGTGGACCCTGGATTTAGTAGTTTTCCTTCAGGTTCAGAGCACAACTTCTCAAATATGTTTCACTGGTCAGTGGTAAGCCATGATACTGGTTGGCCGTCTCTCGTCCTGGTTCCACCCTGGTAGGTCTGCTCTGGTAATCATATACACTCTCAATTGGTATGATCTACTCATTATACTTAGTACTCTCATTGATATGTCTATCGTTCTCAATATACATCTTCGTTTTCACGCCTTCTGCTCTTCTCGAAACCAACGATTAGTGGTTTATAATGTTTCAATCATATCTTCTATTTTTCTGATGCAGGTTCTAATAGTGCTTACTTGTAAGCAGTCTGTCTCTGTAAATATTATATTCATTGAAGAATTTCGGACTCTTCAAGACCAACGTTACTTATTTTAATAGTTATAATATTCTTGCTCTTCTCATATTAATTGAGAGGGTCAGAAGCCAAGGGGTCAAAGTGCAAAAAAAAGAGTTATAATATTGTTTAATTTTTACCTAAGAAATAAGTGAAATTTATTTTCGATAAATGACAACACTAACACTTGTTTTATGCTTGGATCTCTTTGCCATCTATTGAATGTATATATTAAGTTTGGAATGTTTTGATTTATGCACTTTAGTCGATTTCGAAAAGATATCGACTTGGACCTGTTGGCTTCTGACCCCCTCAATTATAATAGTCTTGCTCTTCTCTTTTAACTCATTATATTCTTTCTCTGCTCATATTTAATTTATAATTATTGCTCGACCCACATGTATTGATCTCTCATTGATGACCAGACTCGGTCATCTCATTAAAATTCATTATTTTAACCTTCCGTTTAGCCTTTCGACCGTTTTATGAAACTGACATAATCAAAGATTATAAAGTAGTATATAATCTTTGAACCAAAGATTATAGAGTAGAAAGATGGGAAACGAAGCGACTAAATACAGTGACTCTATCAAACACAATGGCGACAATTGGAAATTTAGCAAGAATATGGCAGCTTAGAAGCAAAGATTTCAATGCTGTGATCTCTAATTCGGAATGCAGATTGGCTCACGTCACGTCATGTGACCAAATCCGCCATATTCTTGCTAAAACGATGAAAAACGAGACCAAAGTTGTCGGCACTGTGTTTGATATAGTCACTGTACGACTAAAGTGATATGAGCGCCATCTCTGTTTCAAATGTGTTTTCAAAGCCCTAAGACTGGTTGAAATATTAATTCGAGAGACATATGAAATTTTGTGAGATTTCAGATGGCCATTTTGATCCAAGAGGTTCTGAATGTTTTGATTCTCGTACTGCCTTTTGTTAATCCGCTCGTTCTCTGATTATTGCAATTTTTGTCTAGTTTCTTAGTGAAAACCTCAAAATATCGTTCGAAAATTATTGTATGGTAAAGAACTGTCGATCAAATAAAACGAATTTTACTAACGAAAATGGAAATGTAAGTATTAAAACTGGTTACATGTGTCTTGGTCATTCATTGATTTTTATTTTTTGTGCTACGAAGTGGTCTGCAAACACTACTGACTACACCATGTGCAATGAGCATTTTACTGCAAGTCAATTGAAAACTGTTTATCCATGTAAATTGTTGTATGCAGGAAGCATTCCTTGCATGAAGGGCTCATTTAGGGGAAATTATGACTTCTATACGTATTCAAAGATTCTCAATTGCTACTCTTTCAATATATTCAGAAATGCAAAGTTTTTATTGATTTCGCTTTGAGTATCGAGTGACTGTCAGATTGTTGTTTGGAAAGTAAAAGTCTTATGAAAATATCTGTGAGTGTTTTGTTCATTCATTAATCAATTTGTATATTGTGTCATAATCATAAAGAGACCATATCATGAAGAAATTATGAAGAAACTATACTGACGGGCTAACATACAGGTCTCTTATACCTCAGTGAAGTTTTTTTTTTAAATTGGGGTCCTGAAAATTCTGTAAATAATACCTATGTAATTTCTTAACTGAAATGTGTATGATATGATGCTATATTGAATATTGGTTCATATCTGATATGAATTGTAAAAATTCAACTGAGTTTATTAATTCAAAGCAACGTATTGAACAGAAATGAACACCTTCTACGTAAAGCAGATCACCATATACTTTAGTGTCCTAGTCAAAGCTCTATTCGTTGTCCATAATTTCAAATTTTTGTGAATTTTTTAAAAATTGCAAATACAAATTTAGTACATACCACAGTGTGTTTCATTGATATGAAATGATTCCAAAGAATGTTCAGATGAAAACTAACATCCTGGTCACAAAACAAAACCTTTTGTTTTGTGGCTCAGGATGTTTGTTTTCTGGTCTCAACAAAGTCGATGTTGAAACTGAATACAAGGAATATAATTCGAATTTCGCGGTCTTCAATTATAAAATAGAAAACTGTTATCAAAACAGTTTCTGTATTGACAGTACGTTTTCAGCGCCATCTTATTGTCAAATGTGTTGCACTAGAGAAATAAGGCCGTTTCCTATCTTTTTACACTATAATCTTTGCTTTGGACATAATATCGAATCATAAAAGAAAGCGCCTAAATTTGTTGAATGGAATTTCAAGAGTTGGTGCCTCACGCACTTTCAATAGGTACTTAGTTCTATTGGGAAAACAATGTTCCTTTCTCTTATATCCTGATTCGCGAAATTTTCAATTCAGATTTGAAAATTGAGTAGAGAGGAATTATGAGGAAAAATAACGAACTGAAATTTCATGGCAAACATGCAATGAATTAATCCACATTGTTCATTAGAATATGCACTCATTATAGGATCTTGTCGCATACCATACCTCCCACACGTCTGATCACCATGTACTCCAGTCGATGTTAGGTTAGAATCTTACACTCTCGACAATAGCCCTACGGGGTATCTTATACAAAATACATAAATATATTAAATTCATTATATATACATATATCTTGAACAGCAGAGCAGTCATTTAAAGTAACTCAGTTTATGCACGAGCTATTTAGACAATTTCCATTATTTATTTTCATTGTTATCAATGAAATGCAAAATTTCATTTTCAAAGGTGCATCCAAAATAGCATATATTATGTTGATTCTGATCTCAAATTACAGCTTAGGTGATTCTTGTCGAAAAGATCTCTTGTTTCTGTATCGATTCTTCAGACTAAATTAAGAAAATTTAGAAGGGTCTCTGATTTTATTGAATAATCTATTCTTCTTAAAAAAAGCGCATTCGTCACTGAAACAAATATTTTCAATAAAGGTAATCTTTAATTATAGGACCCGTTATCATCAAATTACAGAATTCTATTTTTTATCAAGATCCTTGTTTCTTGAAGCTTCTAGGTATACCTACGTTATGATATTACAAAACTGTTCAAGCAAAAGATTTTGAAACACTCGTTTTTCTAGATAGTATAGAAACTTTAGATGCTTGACGAACTGATATAACAAAAAAAGAAGAAAAGTGCAAAATGTCGAGTAACTAAATATCTCAATATCTCAATCGTTTAATCTCGAACACTTATGAATACTGTGATTGAAGGGGTGTGGGTAAAAATGATGAAAGTGGAGAAATCTGTCGATGTTTCGGTCCTGCTTAGGACCTTCCTCGGGACACTAAAAATACTATACAACAACCTTCCGAAATACAGAGGGGATAGAAGTTCTTCTATCAAGGTCTGATTAAAAATTCTCGAAAGGGTAGTAATCATTCGACAATGAAGCGGAAATAAATCGAAATTGGGAAATTCAATTTCCAGAAATAGATATTTGGTTACCTACCTCTCTTCGACCATCAGCTATATGCTACAAGTACTCAAGATTGCATCCTCTTAAATTTTTACAAGTTCTTGAAAGAACAAAGACCCTATGCAGTATGAATAAAAATGATTTCTATGAAAGTTCATGAGTTTATTTTGTGAAGAGTCATCGCAAAACGAAATAATAAGTATAGTTTATAGTAGGTATATAAAGTATCTACAGTTTATAATATAACGTTAACCTAACCGGTTATCGATTAAAAGGTAGGTTTTAGTTTTCAATATTTTAGTTTTAGTATCTTTGCTATCAGTACCTACATAATTTCTTGCTAACTTAATATAAAAATATAGTCTAAGAAGGTATAGATTGTTGATACAGCCCATGTGCCTATTGATTGAATTGATTAAAAATTATAGTTCTTATGAGAGTAATTGTAATATGTAAGAAAAATGTGAGGGCTATCCCAAGTCATCGAGATTGTCATCACTAATGTTTCTTCCATACAGTTTCTCCAAGAACTTCTCATTAACGTCAGCAATTTGAGCTGGAGCTGCCTAGAAGAACTTGAAAATCTCAAACATCTCGCAAAGACCATGGTTCTTCTGACACTACTGGTGACGCATAAACTGCACGCAAGGAAGAATATGATCTGTGGTCCGTGTTTGTGTGTAATCCGTTGCCATCCTCTTGAAAGTAGTCGAAAACCGAAAAGCATTCAGTAGAAGATTAGTGTCTTCCTCTGTACTGTCCTTATCCGCGGCAACTAATACAGCAGTATGTATGATCTGCATAGCATCGTCTTCTACTGCATGCTTGTCTTGGATCTCCTTGGCTTTCAATTCACCCTTCAGTATCGTTATGAAATTCATCTTGTTTGTGTCGTTCGAAAACTGCGTGATGGTGCTGACAAGGGTTGTCTTGGAGAACACGAACTTAGTAGAGGTGTTCAGAAATGAACACGTTTGACTACTTTGGTGCTTTAGTATATTATCCCTCTAGGAGAACCATCAAAAACCACAACGCCATGCTCCCAAGGTGCATTTTGATGTGGTCCACCTAGTTTAGGCAGACCACCTGTAATATTGTTCCACATAACCTCATCCAAACCATCTTATGTGGCAGGAACCCTTCATCAATGTCAAAACATTTTCTGGCTCCGAAGTTTACAGTAACGCTGATGATCATACAGCTTCAATATACTGCTTTGATGCATGCCTCCTTTTATGTTTGTATTTTGTACAAGTTCCTCAGGTCAGCCTATTAGTGTTGTTTCGTGATGCATACGGGTTAAAATGAAATTAGCGGGCCTACTGTGACCTCTGTTTGTGATCTTCAGATGACAGGAGAGAAGAATATCTTCGTTATTAGCCAATTTTTGGCTTTTTAGCTGCTGTATTTCGGTTAATATACATAATAAAATACGGATTCCGGAAAAGTTTATGCACACAAGATTGAAGTAAATTATGAAAATTTAGAGGTTTTTTGGCCCACTCTAAGTTAGCACAGGGTTCTCGAAGTGAAAAACTTGACAGAGTAATCTTTCAGCATTCCTAAACAGCCATGCAGCAAAAGTTTCATTAACTTTTATTTTTATCAGAACCTACTTATTTTGCTCTGTCTGCTGGACTGATGATAGATAATATATAAACTTATTCTGTCACTTTGAAGCACACTGGTGCAGTTTCTTCCATAGATTGCTAAAAAATTTTTAGTAAGGAAACACTTGGGTTAGCCCCAAATCTATTCCCAGTTTCTGCCTTATTTATCGGACCAAAAATTAATGAATAAAAAATAAAAGTACTTGATGGAAAAATATTACAAATAAAAAGAAAACGTGAGTCTTTGACTCGTACGAATATTTTAAAAGTAGATTCTCGAGGTCAAAAGAAACACTTTTTCTCTATAACATTATTTCCGATTTTGCCCTGATAAAAAGATATATTCAATTCAAGTTCATATAATGAGTTGTGCCACCACTGGAAAAACAAAACCTTCAGATTAACCAGCTAAATCTGTGACACTACACATCTGTGGATCTCTCAAACAGAGTTTTATTCAGCCAAAGTACCCAATTTTTTAAATTTCACGGATAATTTTTAATGTTTGTTTGTTTTTAATGTGAGGAATACTTTTATTTTATTTATTATAAAAGTATTTTAAGATACCGCCCAAATTAGTTTCAAGAGTTGGGTTCTTTGAATTTTTGGTATTTTTAGGGTACATAATGGTCATATTGAGAAAATTGGAAGACAAATATTCATTAGATATCATCCAACTTAGTTTCAAAAGTTGGGTTCTTTGAATTTTTGGTATTTTCATAGTACGAAACGGTCATGATGGAAAACTGGAAGATCTGGGGATATCTTGTGTTCGAAAAACATTCATCAAATAAATGAAAAACTTTTTTCTGAAATTCATTTCATTCGAGAAAACTGTTTACGAGAGAGAACTAAAAAAAGGGTGTTTCAAATTGCGCGGTTTTTTTTAAGAATAAATAAAATATAGATGGCGCACCGAATTCGTCTGGGTATTTTGACATTTAAAAAGTACGATATACGACATTTATAAAAATGGCTTCGTACACGATACAACAACGCGTTCAAATTGTTAAATTATTTCATGAAAATCAGCGTTCTGTGAAAAGTGTTTTTAGAAAATTACGTGAATTTTATGGTTTACATTATCGTCCATCTGAAAGCACTGTTTGTCGAATTATTAACAAATTTCAAGAGACCGGTTCGGTGATAATCGAATTTTTGTGGCCAGAATATTGATAAAGAGGACATTTGGTTTCAACACCTCACTTTGCAAATGACACAATTGATTTATTGAAACAATAATTTCCTGGACGAATAATCTCCAGAAACGCTGATGTCAATTGGCAAGATCATGTGATTTGACACCGTTGGACTTTTTTCTTTGGGGTTTATGTGGGAAGCCAGGTCTATAAGAATAATCCACAATCGATTCCTGAACTAAAGAATGAAATAATTCGTGTCATAAGTGAGTTAGAGCCTTAGTGATGTCAAAATTTCATTGAAAATTTAAACAAAAGAGTAGACGTCTGTAGAGCTGCAAGAGGAGGCCATTTGGTAGATATTATTTTTCGTACATAAATGTCATAACTGATACTTCAATTACCAATGAACAGTTTTTGAAAACTATTGCAAATTATGTGTTTTATTTATTTAAAAAAAAACGCGTAATTTGAAACACCCGTTATATATTTTTTATAGTTTTTCAACAGCCTGTATCTTTTAAACCGAGCCGGTTCGGAAAAAATGGTGAAGGAAAAAAGTGTTTCTTTTGACCTCAAGAACCTATTGTTGAAATATTTGTACTAGTCAAAGACTTACCCTGTATATCCAATTTATGAAAAAAATAGCAACAAAATAGTGAAAAGCAGGAATTCAAAATATGCCAAAAATTTTGCAGGTGATAAGCCTTGGACGGTACGGTACATTTTATTGAATTCAAATTTAAAGGAATTCTGTTGCTTCACCCTGGGTGCATTTAAACAGAGGCAACGCGGATGGATCATTATCCCTTCTTCAATGCGAGTACTGCCCCGGACCGTTGGCACGTTTCCTAACGAGCTAATCAATAGATCACGGCTGGTCGCGGCCATCATTTATCATCTTTTCTAACTCAAAGGGGATTTGTAATGGGGACCTGAGGATCGTTCGATTTTTTCAAGAAAATGTCACTGGACGCTATTGAATTCATGACGTTGAATTAATTGCTCTTATCGATAAACTTGGTTCGTTTCGATGAGATGTAATTTTGACAGTGAATTAATCACGTACCGTGTTGAGTGGATCGTTGATAATGGCGTAGCAAGTGTTCCTATCGAACTTTGTTTAATCAAAAAAGTATCGTCTAGTATTAGGCGGGTTGAGGCGACCTGAATACGAATGAATAAAATTTGTTTAACACACATCTTTCAGTTTATAAGTAAGAATAAGAATAAGAATAAGTTTATTACATCCCCTCAGACAAACAACCTTTGTATGGGACAGGTCATACAGTTTTACAATAACAATATAGACTTATATAAAATTAGAACAGCTATTGAACTTATGTGAAATTAGAAAATTGATTACGTTTACAATTCAAAAATTCCCTAAGACTATAAAAGCAGTTGATCAACAGAAACTTCTTAACTTCCTTTTTGAAAACATTATAAGGTAAGGTCTTGAATCTGTCAGGCAAGTGATTAAAAAGTTTAATGCCGTTATACAGTGGTGATTTTTGGAATTTTGAAGTCCTGTGAATTGGATATTCAAGAGTGTTCTTGTGTCTTGTGTCATGTTTATGGAACTCACAGCATTTTTTCAGATTGTCAAAGTTCTTCTTAACAAATAATAGACTATTCATCATAAAGATACAGGGAAAACTCAATATTTTGTATTGTATGAACTTGGGTCTACAGGACTCCCGGGGGTCCAAATCGAATATAAGGCGTATCAGTTTCTTCTGCGCAATGAAAACATCTTCCGCTAATGATGAACTTCCCCATAAAACTGAAATATAGCTCATATGGGAATACGCCAGTGAATAATAAACAACTAACAGTGATTGTCTAGGTAGAATATTTTTCAGTTTTTTAACAGCATAAAATGCGCTGCTTAGTTTTTTACAGACAGAATTTGCTTGTTTCTGCCAATTCAATTGTTTATCGATTAAAATGCCCAAAAACTTCACGTGATCTGATGCTTTGATGTTACCAGTAGGAAGAGTTAGTTCAAATTCACACACCGAGCTCCTATTTTGAAAAAAGATCAAATCGGTCTTGTTGACATTCAATATTATTGAATTTTGGTGGCACCACTCCAGGAAAGAACCAACAAGGATTTCGCAAATTCTCCTAAGTTCCGAGATATTTTGTGCTGACACAAGAAATGACGTATCGTCTGCGAATAAAATGATCCGAACAGCCAACAAAAGATTAAAGTAAGTTTTTAAGTATACATGGTAGCCCACATAAAATGATCCAGTCGAATATTTCCGTTGGTATGAATTTTTCCGGAAAACGACAGGTCAAGTTTGTTAGCTGAATTATCGCAAAGCAGTGGGAAAAACTTATCTCCTGATTCGATGTTGTTTCGTTTAGGATATTGCCTCGTTCGATGTTTAAGTGGTTATGAAAATGGAAACTTAGGATTGCCGAATTGTTCTTATTATATTTTAGTAACTTACACAATTTTATGAAATGGCTCATTTTGATACAAACTGACAGAAGAGACTTAGGACACAAGTGTAAAAAATAGAGTAATAATTCAAAATCCCACAAAAATTTGTCTAAATTATTCACGATATTTTCACAATCTTCTTATTAGAACATTCCAACATACGTCGAAAAAATGGGATGAAATGGGGAAATATCATAGCATTTTTTCAACATAACTAACATAAGCACTTTCAAGAAAGTGCCTCGATTTTCTATATTTTTTTTCACCCTAAATTGCACAATACAACAATTACGATTCTCTCAAAAGTGACCTGATGCATCTAATCCGATGAACTTGGTACTGAACCATTCATTGTCCAGCCATATGTTCATTTTGTTTTTTTTTTGGTTTTTGCGATGCCGGAGTCACCTCCCACAGTCCCGTACTTGAAGTTCAATGAAATTTTATCGAACTTCTTGGGGTTGTATCTCAGCTATCTTGGATATTTTATATAGACAATTTTTAGTTAAACGACTTATTTTGATGAGTTCTACCTTTTGTCAAAAAAAAGCCTCACCTTTGAAAACACCCCGTTTAACTGCTAGAGAAGTTACAGCAAATTTTTTTGAGATATTTAGCATATAAAATCAGACTTCCTTACAAAAGTGGGAACCACATGATGCTTCGTAGCCAATTTATCCTTGAGCGGCTAGTATTGAGAAGTGGAGTTGCAGATCTATGCTTTTTGCTTGGTCTCCTGAACCTAGACTGGCCTCAGCTTTTGAGTAAGGTATACTTGAATATCCCAGGTCGAATAACTAAGAATACTCCTTTATTTCGGTGTGCTGTGAGCTATACCAAATATAATGCAAATTTTCATACAGGGTGTTGTCGACAGAAGGTAGAAGTCATCAAAATAAGTCATTTCACCAAAAATTCTCTATATAAATGATTCAAGATGGCTGAGCTACAACCCCTAGAATTTTGAAAAAATTTCATTAAATTTCAAGTACGGGATTGTGGAAGGTGACTCCGGCATCGGAAAAACTGAACAAAACATAAACATATGGCTGGACAATGGATGGTTCAGAAGCAAGTTCATCGGATTAGATGCATCAGGTTTCTTGAAAAATTTGTTTTATCGTGGGATTTTTGGTGAAAAAAGAAAGAAAGAAAATTAAGACGGTTCATTGAAGGAGCTTATGTTGGCAAAGTGCTATTATTGTTACCGTATTTCATTCCATTCATTACGACGATTCATTTTGAAAAAATTTGTTAATAATTAAGACGAATGTCATTGGTGAGATTTTGAACTAATATTCTATTTTGTATACTTGGTCTTAAGTATTTTTCTGTCAGTTGGTATCGAAATGAGCCATTTCATAAATTAGTTCAAGTTACTAAATAATGAGAAAAATTCTAAAATCCTAAGCTTCCAATGTTTCCATTTTCATTTTCACGTAAAAATCTAACGAGCCAATATCTGAAACGAAACCATATAGTTTATGGTTGAGTCAGTCATCACGAGATACGTTTTTTTCATTGCTTTGTGATAATTCAGATGACAAATGGTCTAGGGTCGTATTGGTTCTATTTCAGTAATCATTTTCACTATGTATTTTTTTCAACTTTGTCACTTTGAAAGTTTTATATAGGTGATTTTTGGTGAAACTCTTTATTTTTACCAGTTCTACCTTCTGTTAAAAAAAGCCTCACCCTGTCTAAGTAGAGTATCACATCAACATGTACAATGTACATTTGCTTGTATGTACATTGGGAGGTAATATTAGTTTGAGGGTTGAAAACTCGTTGATAATTTCAGTGTAATGTAGATTTAGAACATTAAGTGGCTTATCGAGTAATTGATATATTTTTCATTTTTTTCGTGAATACATTGCACTGCATTATTTGGAAATCGTCGAATGATATCTGTTATTTTGTTTTAAAACTTGTTGTAATATGGGGTTACCGATTAGGTCAATTTTATAATAATATATGTATATAGGGTGTTTCCAAATTAGACGTGAACCTTGGAGGAGGTATTAATATCACTCATTTGCTGTCGTTTGAGCCATATTTATTGATAACCAAAAATTCCGAGATATTTGAGTTTTTGTATTTTTCAGAAAATTTCTCACCTTACTTCATTTTTCGTCAATTTCAATTCAAAATGATAATTTGATTATCATTTTGGATTATTTTCATCAGAAAAAGATATGATAGGTATGAAAAAAGCAAAACTATCCTGTATTAGAAGTTGAAGAGGATCCCTTTTGTTTACTCATTCACTATTTTTCATATTGGACATTCAAAAGGTTGTTTATTATTATTAAAAAATCCGCTGAAACGAAACTAGTGACTGCATTCTAACGAAAATTTTTTTAGGGAATAAAGAAGGAATTTGGCAACTTTTTAAAATAATTTTTTCATACATGAATTGTGGAATCCGAAAGTTGCAGGCAAATTGATATTAGAAATTGATTTTTCTTTTCTTCATAACCGAATTTTAAATCATACTAATTCTTTTTCAACATTAATACCGGATAGTATAATATCTTTTTCTGCTGAAAAAAATCCAAAATTGTAATCAAACTTGGTCAACGTAGAAAAAATTGACGAAAAATTGAGAAATTTTTTAAAAACACAAGAACTCAAATATCTTGGGAACTGTTGATTTTTGGTTATCAATAAATATGGCTCAAACTACAGCAAATGAGTGATACTAACACCTCCTCCAAGGTTCACGTCTAATTTGGAAACACCCTGTAATATGTTTGTATGTATAGTTATTCAATAAATAAATTAAAAATAGAAATAGGGGGGAACCATTGTGAAATAGTAGGTGTACCAATATTTCCCCAAGCGAGCTCACAAGTTGCCAAGAACTTTAACGGTGTATTTCATGATTAATTATGAAATTTGAAAAATCATTTTAGCGATCAACATCTTAACGACTCTAGATTTCATTAGCGATCGAATCCCTTCAAAATGCATTGCCTTGAATTTTCATTCAAAAAACACACGCATGTTAAGTCGATTATCGGATTTGAAGACTAATTTAGATTCTTTTTTACAGAAACCGTCCATGATGAGAGATAAGATTTCGCTTGGCAAAGAATTCATTTCAGAAATTGAATATCTAACAGTCAAACCGTGATGTTCAAGTTGGTAAAGAATATAACACCGCATTATCATCAGATATCTTGAATCAGTTGAGTGCAGTTCCTGTCCAGAAGGTTTGCTGGACGACAGTTCCAGGAATTTTCTAGGACCTCAAGTGACAATTCAGTCCAGCCAGGTCTCATTTTCCGACAATGCATTGTTGGCGTGGTAAAACAACTGACAATAATTGTAACATTTCTTTGCATGTGACAATTTCAAGCCTTTCAAGCTAGAATAGTCCAAATGTCCAAAGACAACCAGGTCTAATTTTCCTGCCTGTGCTAGAACACCATTGACATTTCTTGCACATAGAGGAAAGTCACCAAATATGAAATACCATTTTATTTCGGGCATTTAAAAAACTTCAAAGAAATTAAGAGAGTCCAATGTTATTATTGATCAGTCATAAATTTACATGTATTATATTAATTGTCTTCTATCGAATATATCAATAAACAAAATCAAAATCGAACACAAAAAACAGAATCATAAATGATTAACAAAATATGGAATAGGTATACTCATTTATGGAATATAAGCAAGCATTTCTTTGCACATAGAGGAAAGTCACCAAATATAAAATATCATTTTATTTCAGGCATTAAAAAAAGCTTCAAAGAAATTAAGAGAGTTCAATGTTATTACTGATCAGTCATAAATTTACATGTATTATATTAATTATCTTCTATCAAATATATCAATAAACAAAATAAAAATCGAACACAAACAACAAAATCATAAATGATTAACAAAATATGGAATAGGTACCCATTTATAGAATATAAGCAAGCTATTGATAACAAAAATTGATATACCCGTCTATGGGATCATATATACCTAAACTCAAATTAAAAATTGTAGTATATGAAAGAATTTGCTTAGTTCACTTTTAAACGCCGCAGATCAAAGTATCAAACTCTGGACCAGCATAATCATAATGAGCCCAGAACCCAAACATTATACATTTAATCCAGTTTTGTCCACTAATATCCGTAGAAAATAGTATTTGAGAGCACATACATTCTGCATCAGCAGAGTTAGGAGATACTTAACCCATCAACTCAGGTTCACTGTCTTCATCCAACTAGTTAACATCCTTTTCCCAAGAGTCTTCATCTCTCAATCACCCTTAATTTTTTGTTCGTTTGTTTCTCCTCGCCTTTTTCTTGCTATTCTTTGTCTTGGTCAATTTATTTTTGTTTTCTTGTCTAATTATTAGAATAATAATTAAAAAAAAATTATGTAAATTATAGATAACTTTCATTATTTTACCTCACGATCGCTGTCTCTCACAGTTTGTATTATTTGGTATAAGCTTTTGTAGTTTTACTATCGAATTGAATGTTCTCAAACTATTTCTTAACACTCCAGTACTCGCGCGTCCGATAGATACATAAGCAATACGTGGAGCCTGGGGTATTGTAGTACCCCGCGCAAGTACTGGAGTGTTAATTGATATTTTATGAATATACAAGAAGACCAATGAAATTTTTCTCGGATTCATTGACCTAACTCTCTCTCCGCTTAGAATTACGATACACCAACGCCATCTGCAGAACCGGATCGACGAAGAAGAAACTGATAAAATTATGCATCATTTCTAGCCCATAAATATTTTCCATTGGCGAATAATAACAGTTCAGATTTGCATAAAATTCTTTGGAAGTAGGTAACAATATAGCCCAATGAATTCAATTGTGGGTAATTAAATTGGAATTATTTCCGCCTCTTCTTATTGTTCTATTAACATTTTCGAGACGAACGTGGGATGAAACAGCTCAACATGAATACAGGCTTACAGGTACTCTCATATTTCCATCGATCTGCTCGAGATAAACGAGGAAAGTTTTAGCAGATCCAGAATTTCATTGGTGAAATAATAATATAATGGATCCTGTCATCAATAAAGAAGGCTTGTGGGCTGAAACAATGTCAACGCTGAAGTGGAATGTTTTTAGCATAATGACAATTTATTCGATCCCCCACTTTGATGGCTTCTTTCTTTTGGTAGGATCAATGAAATGAAGAGGATTAACAATTTATGCAACCAATAATAGTTGTTTTGGTAAGAGATTCTTATACTGAGATTATGAGGCAACCATGTCATATGTCATCAAGTGTAACAGTAGTTTATAAGCAAGTAGATCTTGTGATACACATACGGCGTGTTTTTGAAGATAAGTATGTTCTTAACATACAAAACGTAGAACTGTTCAAAGAACAAAATAAAGTTAAAAGTGAATTTTCACTGACTTCTCCGAAAAACCATACAGGGGTCTCGAATACGATGCTCACTGAAAGCAGCTTGAGAACTACAAGAATTACAGAATACATCCCCAAGGATCCCCTTTGTTTTCAGAATGATTAGATATTAGAAAGCAGTTCATAGATCTCTTGATTCGTTCTCGAGTCACAGGGCGATTCGGAAGAATGACTGTTTCAAATATTTCGCGATATCTTGGTTCATACTCGAGATATTCGAAGAATTCCAAGACCCTTTTTCAGTAATTTTTATGATTGATGTGATACTCATAAGAGATCATAGAAATTATTAACCATTTCAGAGATATAGAGGAAAATTGATGTTTCTTGAATAAGACACCTTAAACTTTTCTACGCAGTTTTTTGGTCGCAGATTCCTCAAAAACCATTCCGTTACCGGTTTTCCAAAAATTTATTTATTTATCAATCTTCGCTCTACATATATCAAGGATAATTACATGCAAAGATTCTCAACTGTAGACTAGATTTACAATCCAAAAATATAGGATACAATATAAGGAAGAGCGACAAAAACAATACTACAAACGAGTAAAATAAAAAAGGATAAAAGTAGACGTACCTATAAAGTAGCTCTTGCTGTCAATTTAAAGTTGTTCTGAAACGAGACCCCCAAGTCCTTAACCTCATCACACCTCCTAATTTCAACATTTTCCACATGGTAATCCTCAATTATTACATTTATTTTTCAGTGAAAAGACACAACACAAGACTTTTCCCCATTAAACTTTTAATTTTAATTAATTTTATTCCTCCTGTAAGAGCGCCAAATTCAAATCTTCTTGAAGGGCAGCAGCCTCAATCCCTTAACTAATAGATCGAAATAATTCCAAGTCATCATCAAAGAGCTACTCAACAGACATCCTCAGACTTTCAGGCAGATCATTGAGGAAAATCCATCCATATTACCAACTTTTACCCTCTGGCTTCGGCCGGACAAGTAAGAAACTAATAGCTTCAACGATCTACTCGAAAAGCCCAGATCCTTCAGTTTCCGAATCAAAATACCATGGTCGATCCTGTCAAATGCCATAACGCAGTCAATATAGATGACATCTAGCTGATGCTCATTTAAAATTGCATTTGACACATGTTCACAAAAAATGCAGAGGTTTGTAATTGTAAATCTGTTAGGAAAAAAGCCATGATGACTGAAATGAAAATATGGATTTATAGATAATTTTCTCAAAGATTGTACCCAAATTATTTAGTAAACTTTTCCTCATACCTCTCCCAGCAGTGCTTACGAAATAAATACTCGTACACACCGATTATTGAATTAATTTTGAGTACAGCAATTCTTTTTTTAAGAACCGAAAATTGGCTCATGTCTCCCTCACCCATGGGAGAGTTGAACAGGGGGCGAGAGAGACTTGACCATACTTTTTTTTATCAGGAAAAACATTGAAAGAAAACAATTTCCAATGACCAACGATTGTCTATGTCAAGATTTTCATCATCAGATGTATCAGTGTATATAATACATATTTTCTATTTCAGAGTCACTCTCCCTTATTTTCGAAATGTTTTCAACTTTTTTGAACCTTTGTATATTTTTTATATTTATTTCTATTATTCAATTTTCTTTTTTTGAAGTAAACTATTATCTAAACTCAATGCTGGAAACTTGGACCACTAATTATGTCTCCCGAATATAGCATGGGTCAAGTCTCCCGTACTCCCTTTTGGTCTATTCAACGGATGTTTTCTTGAAGTTTTTACTACTATTATTAAAAAAGCTCATCGTTAGTAAAACAATATTAATAAATGAAAGCAAAGAAACTAAATAACACCAAGTACCTATTTAGTTTTCAGACAGTGTAACAAACAAAAATTATTCAATTTCTTACTTAGTAACAACAAAACCGCGTTCAACCCTCTCACTCCCGAACTGTTCTGATGGCGGCCAAAATGGAGCCGTCAATAGTGACGGCTATGAGTATGTCGCAAGCTATTCACGATACCGGTAGCGCGAAATTTGAATTGAAAAAATTGAGGTGGTTCAAGTCTCCTACCTGAGCAAGTTTCCTACTTAATAAGAACGTTCATTTCAAGTAGGGAAACGATTACAATGCACGTTCGAAAAATTGTATTCGCCTAAACAAATATCTTTTTCTCGTGAAAAAAAAACCAACGGAAATTTCTGATAAATTGGGATAAGGGCATTTTTTGTCTATCATATTAGATACAGATGTTCTTACCCCCTTAGAGTATCAAGTTCAAATCATTGGAATGAGCAAACTACAAATAGTGAATTATAACCTCAGTTATAACATTCAAACAACGAATTGTTTCAAACATTGTTTAATTAATGGACATTGAGTTGTACTTCTCCATTGGACCATGTAACCAGTCATCGATCTGACGAATTGTAATAAAATAAAAGTGTTATTGAGAGCATCAACAATTGTGAAAGTTGAAATCAGTATCTAGATCTATCTAATAGGCCATTGTTAGACATTTAACTCTGATTAAACATGTGGGCGAGTTCGTTCGAAAAAATCATTTCCTGTGCGCTACAATCCCATGCATAATTACCCGGAGAGAGATAATTGTAATAATGATATCTATTAAATCCAGTAGGGGCCTAATCAGGACAATTCGAAACACTGGAAGAGCACACAATGTGTCTGGATCGAAATCAAGTATCATATTATTTCACCATTCATCGAAAACGCTCGTGGGCTCGGCCGTATAATGAAATTATTTCCCTGATATTGTTCATCTTCCTCCTTTGTTTGGCTGAGCTTGAAAATCCTTCACTCAGCTTGATGAACGTCCATTGAAAGAGGAGCAGGATATGTCTGCTTCTTGGAGGCAGACACTTATTATATCAAGTAATATGATTGAAAGTAACTAGTAGCTTCGACAGAAAATGAAGTTTTTCGTTAATCGCAAAAACTTATTTTGGATGGTACAAATCGTTTTGTCCAACGTGAGCCACATTTGTCCACCAAATTTTTTCATTTGTCCACCCACAGAACCATAGAAATCAATCTTTGAAAATTTTGGAAAGTGTGAAGTTGGCACCCCAAATGAAAATTTTTGAACCAAAATTTCAGGATCGTTTGTCAATCGTAGGTCCATGTTTGTCCACCTTTTATTTTCATTTGCCCATCCTTCATCTCTTCGAGATGACACAGGAAGTGTCAGATTATCAGGACAGAACTCAAAATATTGAAATTTATTTTTCAAAGCGCAAAAGAATTAACGCACATTCTGAAAATCTCAATTTTAATGAAAGTTAACTCTACATTGACTTTATAACTTATTTTTTATGTTCTCTCGGCAAGGTTTCGAACGAAACAAGACACATTAAATGGAAGAAAAATTCAGGATTTCACCGAATCTTATGTGAAAGAAGAGAAATGAACAACTTTCCAAATACTGAAATGCTGATAAGTGATTTAATACTTGGTATTTCCACCCCTTGCGTTAATTACAGCTCGGCAACGACGGTTCATACTCAAAATGAGTGATCTTAAAATGTTTTAATCTAATCCTTCCCAGATTTCTCCGAGTTGGATTCCTAAGTCATTAAGAGTAGCTGGATGATTTTCTGAACTTCTCAGCCTTGTATTGAGGTTGTCCCAAACCTGCTGAATCGTATTGAGATCTGGACCCCTTGCTGGCCATTCCATTCGAGAGACTTCAACCTCTTCAAGGTACTCCTCAACGATGCGCGCACGATGGGGTCTGACATTATCGTTCATAAAAATGAAATTTTCACCAATGTATGGGGCAAATGGCACTACATGCTCTTCAAGAATGTTCCTTATATACTAATCAGCATTCATAGCTCCATTATCAACGACCACTAGGTCTGTGCGAGCAGTCAAAGATATTCCACCCCATACCATAATCGATCCTCCCCCGAAACCAGTAGTATTCAGGAAATTGCACTGAGCATATCTTTCATGTGGACGTCTGTATACAAGGGAACGTCGATCACAATGGTAGAGGCAGAATCTAGACACATCTGTGAAGAGAACTCTTTCCCAATCGGCTTCTTCCCAATGGATATGCTCTCTCGCAAAATCCAAACGCGCCCTTCGATGGGCTGGGGTAAGAGCTGGGCCTCTTGCCGCGACACGAGGCCTTAAATCATATTCTCTGAGGCGATTTCTTATTGTCTGAGTGCTAATTTGCACCTCATGAGTTTGCTCAAGCTGAATTTGAAGGAGGCGAGCGGTTGCAAGCAGTTGTCTCAACGAAGAAACTCTCAAGTAACGTTCTTGAATGGCAGTTGTTACCAGTGGTCTACCCTGTCCTGGTCTTCGGACATTCATACCTGTCTCCCTGAATCGCTGCAACATTCTGGACACACTTGTATGGGAAACTCCAAACCTTTCTGCAATTCTTGTGTATGTCCACCCTTCTTCTAGCAAAACAACCGCTTGGGCACATTCCTCTTGGGTCAAATTGCGTGTTTCGCGTTGCATAGAGATCGAGTGTAGAAAATCAAACGAAAGAAAAGTATTGATCACTAGAATTGACCGAGAACAACTGATTTTAGAATGGAGCCAATACATTCGAAATCTGATAATATCATCTTTTTTTATTGCTGCTGGGAAAAAACATCTGTATTGATGAAAACCGTTGAAAGTAGATAACATATGCATGCATAATTCTGATAAAAATAATTATCATTGAGAATACCTTCAGTTGTAGAATAAATTTGAGATTTCCATAATGTGCGTTAATTTTTTTGCGCAGTGTATATTTTCTGGTTCAGTTGAAGAATTTTTGTTTTCAGAATTAAAAAAAACATATTTTTTTCAATCAAATTCAATTTTCACTTCGCATGGCACATTTGTTCTAAAACAGAAATGAATGATAGATATTTATATTTCATGTTAATTTTTGAGAGTCCTGTTTTCAATTACTGAATTATAATTTTCAATGCCACCTTCAGAGGTTTTGATTAATAAAAGCCCTCTTTTCAATTATTGATCATCCTGAATACTGGATAAGTTGTCTGGAATCGAAACCATAAATGATGATGAAAGAAGGGAAAACTGAATTTCACATTTCACGTCAAGTTTTTGAGAATTCCGTAATAGGGAAAATTAGATTTCGGGATCATTCCAAATGAACGGAAATTGAGTTCATTAACACGGACCGTCATGGCCGGCAATGTGCCTATTTCATCCCAGATTATTACGAGAAGAACGATCCCAGTTTCGACCAGAAACCGGTGGAAATGCAAATTCGGAAACATTGAAAACATACGGACCATTTAACAATTATAACTCAATTATGCAAAGTACTACTGGTATCGGGCGCTGCTGTATTCGGAAATTAACAGAGACGAGTTAAAACGGAAACGGAAACTCCAGAGCGGCATTGCAAGATTAGCTTCGTACACTATATATAACATCGCTAATTTGGACGGCTGGTGATATATTTGTTAATTATGAAACACGTATTTCGGAAATTGGATTTCTGCTTTTCGGATAATCACTGATTTACGACGCGTTGTATGGGAATTGCTGTTTAATTAAACAGGAATTCGCAGGATCGATAGGATATGAATTGCATAAATATGAACACAATAACCGACGATCCATCTTCTCTAGGTGTGTTACTCCGATCTATCGAACTGAAATCAAACCAATTTCAAATTCGTGAGATGGGGAAATGAATAGATGGCTACTGATGCCTGAATAATAAATCACAAAACCAAACTCGTATCACTAGATATTTGACAAATGGAAAGTACTTATGATGAACATACATAAATAAGTTACATATAAAACAGATCAACCCAGTATTTATGAACTCATTAGAAATAATTTCTAGTAATATACTTATCTGTTCAAATCAGGATAAGAAACATCCTACAGTCACTTTCATGAAAGCAGTCAGCTGGCCATGCAAATTTGACAGATTCCACACTGTATAGAACGAAAATGTGAGGTTATGAAATGGGGAGTCCGGGAGAGTTGAATCACTTTTCACTCTGAATCTGAGGCCACTTGAGTTGTATCTGTAAATGGTAGCAACTCATTTTTTGCTTGAAGATGTCATGCCCAAATAGGTAACGATAGATGATAGTAGAGTGATGGTGAGATGAACATTTCGAGTACCGCAATTCGTTTTTCAAGAACGCCATGGAAACTTGAACAGGGGGCGAGATACAGTTGACTATACTTTTGTTTATCAGGAAAAACATTGAAAGAAAACAATTTCCAATGACCAACGATTGTCTATGTCAAGGTTTTCATCATCAGATGTATCAGCGTATGAAATGCATATTTTCTTTTTCAGAGTCACTCTCACTTATTTCCGAGATGTTTTCCACTTTTTTGAACCTTTGTATATTTTTCAGATTTATTCTTATTATTCAATTTTCTTTTTTAGAAGCAAACTATTATTGGAGCTCAGTTCGGGAAACTTGGACCACTGACTGTCTTCCGACCATAGCATGGATCAAGTCTCCTGCACTCCATTTTAGTTTATTCAACAGATGTTTTCTTGAAACTTTTACAACTATTATTAAAAAGTCTCATCGATTGTAAAACAATATCAATCAATAAAAGCAATAAAACTAAATAACATCACGAACCTATTAAACTTTTCAGACAGTGTAACAAACTGAAATTATTCAATTTCCTATTTCCTAACAACAAAATCATGTTCAAGCCTTTCACTCCCGAACTGTTCTAATGGCGGCCAAAATGGAGCCGCTTCTAGTTGCGCCTTGTAACGAGTATGTTTCAAGCTATTTACGATACCGGTAGCGTTGAATTGAAATAGTTGAGGTGGTTCAAGTCTCCTACCTGAGGAAGTCTCCCGGACTCCCCCTACTTATCAAAACATTTTTGAGTTTTGTATCAACGATCTGTTGTACTTTCCACGTAAAAGTCTCAGTAATTACGTATTTTATCACAATGTGGAAAATCATGTTATTATTGTTAATATCGGCACAAGGAACATGAAATTAAAACAACTATTCTCTCTGCGACGTTTCGGAAATTTTATTTCCTTCATCAGGCTACAACAAAAGGTAATTGTTACCAAGCATTCAGGTTGAGTCAAAAAACAACAGAAAGGTCCAGAATATAAAAAGAAGAGGTCAAAAATATAAAAACTAAAATATGAATGAATTGTGAACAACCCAATGACTGAAAAGAAGGAATCAAAAATTTTTTGGATAAATTAAGTAAAAACGGAACATCGAATAAAATCAGACATACAAAAATATCAAGTGTTTAAGAACATCATAGTTAAAATCATATACACATATTTATATATCATAAAATTCCCCCCATCAGAATATTGGTAAAAATTACATACAGATTTCATAAAAATAAGAAACGAGATATGATACAAAACAAGTGATCTCTCAACAGGTAGGTACATTCAATCAAGCTAAAACAACAATGAACGATAACTATATATGTTCTTATCAATAAACCTCCCTCACATGGTTATCATACTGTTATTTGATTTATCAGATTACAATATACAGTACTCAACGAATCCACATCTGTCCTGAAATTAACCGTGCGAGGGGTTCGTCTTATAAGTAAATATCATCCCTTTAATATATCTTCTTAGAAGATTTTGTTCTTTTCATAGCACTTGAACATTATTAAGTCTCCATTATAACTGTGCACCATAGACCTGCACTGTGTCCTGTCTAACGCTAGTTGTTCCCAGTTATGATGGGCATTAACTGTTTTTAGGGATTGATGGAGTGTATCCTTAAACCGCTTATACTGGCCTTCTGGTTTCCAGGCTCCCTCTGTCAATTCGTTATAGAGAGCTATTTTGGGGAAACTTGTGTCTTGCATCCTCAGAATGTGGCCGCTCCACCTGAGTCGGGCCCTCGTTACTTGAGTCTCAATTGTTGTACAACTCGCGCGTTGCAAGACTTCTGCATTCGAAACTTTGTGGAACCATCTGATGTGCATTATCTGTCTTAGAATACGTTGTTGCGTTTGTTCAAGCTGTTTAATATGTCGCCTGTAGGGCGTCCAGCTTTCGCTTCCGTAATGAAGCGTTGGGAGGACGACTGCTTTGTAAACAGCTGTCTTGGTCGTCAGATTGAGGTCGTGGTTTCAAAACACT
Source organism: Coccinella septempunctata (assembly GCF_907165205.1). NCBI lineage: Eukaryota > Metazoa > Arthropoda > Insecta > Coleoptera > Coccinellidae > Coccinella > Coccinella septempunctata. Next base: position 12,548,695 of record NC_058189.1, on the reverse strand, counting down.
CTGACCTTTAGCTTTCAGAATGCCCGTGATGCCGAATTGATACGGTTGTGTAGTTCTGTGTCAGGTTAGCCCAAGTAAATTATTCCTAGTCCAACCGACTGCTTTCATTAAATCGAATGGCGTATAGCTACAATTTGTTCTTCAGAGAAATATCTACGAGAATGCACAGAAATGTAAATACAGTAGTGGAATGTAGTCGGGTATGGAATCAAGAAGTTCATACACACGAAGGGCTAGAGTGTTAAAAGAACGACCCCTACTTCAAAATCGCCGCGTTGTTATCGGAATTTTAATTTTTCGTTCGTTAAATTTTCGAAGTCTGTGTTATTTCTGTGTCGAGTCGAGGTTTTCAAGATCGTTGGTTCTGCAGAAGGCATCATGGAGCCCTAGGAGAGGCGAATAGGCGAGATGTTGACTTGTGGACAATTTCTATATTTGATATAAAGAAATATCTCAAAAAGACATAATCCTGTGATATAGTCGTAGTTTGTTTGTTTATTTTTTTGTTGATGTTATTGATTCAATTATTTTATATTATTTTACGACATTGTTTTTGTGTAGATTTAGGTATTTTTTGGAACTGAATAATTCGTTAAATGGCTTGTTCCGTTTGAATAAATAAATAAATCTTGGTGCAGAAAATGGCTGAATTGATCTCGAATTTATTGTGCAATTTGTCGTGTGAAAATATATTGATAAAAAATCAATTTGTGGATATTTATAACGGCGGGTGCTCTATATCTGAATATCATAAGTTTTATACTTATTTGAATTCATTCTAACTCTCGCCTGAAATTACATAGATTCTTCTTTGTTAATCATTAAGGTTTATTCATTATTGAATAACCAATATTGAAGTGATTACCTTGGCAGATTTTATCAACTCACTAAACTCAAATATGGTTCAAAAAATTTAACTAAGATGTCTATCCTGAAAACAACATCGCGGATGTTACGCTATTTCTGAATAAAATTTCAATGTTTGGTTGGGTAGGCTTGATCGAATGAAGTTGCTACCCGACAATCCAAATCTTGGTAACATGAAGATTGAAATTTCCGTATTCGACCGTCTTTACAGCTGAAACCCAAATATTTAATAATTTTCCTGAGTAATATGAAACAAGAAGTTACTATTCTCGGATGATGATCCACGGAGTTTCAATCCAATTGAATCAATATTTTTTTATTAAACATTATTTTATTAAATTCGTTAACGTCTGCTGATCTCCACGTTCCACACCAAGCAATAACTAATTTTGTTGGAGTAGAAAACATTATGGTCAAATGCCGCCAGCCATAAAAATCCAGGAGTAAAGAAATATCTCCACATTTGATTTTATTTAAGAAGTAGGCACGGATTTAAGGAGTTTCAACAATACGCTAATAAAGTACTCCATGATTCCGTGAGAAACGACAACGTGACTGAAACAATAACACGTATTTTAATAAGTAGGAACCTCCTTCTCCTTTCCATTAAGTATCGTGTTAGACCGTCTACCTCTTATCCTCTTATGCTTCACCTGACCATCCTACCGTAACTACAAGTAATTGTTGACCACAATAAACCACATCAAATTGTAACAGAATAAATTGAACTTGAGAAACTAACTTTTTCATGTCTGCAAGTTAAGATTAAGAATGAATATCTGTGAATGGAATGGTCCACGTATTCGGTTTTTGTGGGTAAGGATATCAGATTATGATTCCTTTTACTGTATGAGATGAGATTCAATTCCCTTATTATTACACCAATAAATTCTGTATCAGATTTTTTTAATGAAACCCAGAAATCTGTAAACAAGGGTATTGGAAAAAAAATTAAAAAGGATGATTCAACAACTTCCTCTAGGTTGCAATACTCAAATTCGGTGTGTTCCCTAATTACTTTTGCTCATAAAGTGATTCGCCTTTAAATTTAAAGAAGAAGAATTTCAGTTGTGTTCTGTAATTGATGATTATGATATTGCCACACAGTCTTCGTGGTTGATAAATTGCACAAATATGTTTATACCTGATTGTGTAAGAAAGATTTTATCTTTGGGTCCCAAATTTTCATTACCGTACACCTTGACTGATTTTCCAGTGCTGGACATTTTGGGTGATATTGAATCCTATGTGAGTCAAAGCCAGTTGTTGTCAGATGTTAAGAATAGTTTGAGGATATCGTTGTGTAATATTGTCCAGAATTTTTATAGAAAATTAAAATCTTGTACATTTTCTGATAGATATGGTAGGACACTCCGGTCTTGGTTCAATAAAACCAAATATTTCCTTAGATGCAATCCTGATTTGTAGGTTTTAAATTCTGATAAGGGTAATAAAACTGTGGTTTTGTTGAGCACAGAATATGATGAAAAACTGTCGCTGAAGGAATAGTATATTCTTTATTTTTGTTTCTTGACCGATGCCATTAATTTCATCATAATTTTTTGGAACTATACTAAAGGTTATCATCATTTAAATTTGAAGTTCAATTGACGTTATTTGCGGTATTTATACTCCATTCACTTTTATTTTAGCATTCGGCTGGCCATGAAATAGATTTTGTAACTAGAACGGAGTAAGGTTGGCTGGCACTCATGAAATGTCGTTAATGTCATAACGCCGTTGTCACAACTTATATCAATTGATGTTTCAAAAATGCCGAAATTCATTGAAAAAGAGTATCAGGAAGTGCTATTTAGAATTCAGGTCCGCTCATCCAAAGAGTAGGTAGTACCAGTAGATTCGGGTGACTTGGGACAGTTCTGTAACTTGTGACAATTACACGTCTTGCAGATTTCTTTGTTTCTTACCATTTATGAATGAAGGAACAAACTTATGAGATTGTGTAGCGCCTCTTCGGTTAGTTTAACATTTAATTCCTGTTGAGTTTGTCGTGACCAGTGCGTTTGAATTTAATTGACGGGCAAAATTAACGAATTCAGAAGAGTAAAAGCGCGTTTTTATGGCCCTTATACTTTCTAGTGCCCTGTACATGCGTTTCACTATTTGCACGTGTAATTTTTTTTCCTGGATACGTGGGATATTAGCATATGTCATAAAACAAGGTTGATGACAAATCAAACGGCAACACCGATTTCATTGATTTAGTTTGTTGTTTCATAGGGTGATTTGGACAATGCCGAATAAATACCTACAAGCGGCGCATTGGCAGCAGGAAATATGTTAATTTTTCTCAGGATATCATGTATTTACGTTATTTTCACAAAGATATCACAAAAGAAACAAAGTTCCATTTTTCGTTTAGTTTTTTTTTTTTTGAGTTTCAATATATTTACTTTGGCTGAGATAGGGGTTTATCATTTGATTTCCTTATCGAATTTCAACTATATAGTCACGAATTATAATTTTTTTAAACTATACACCGTCCGAAGTCACCTATTCCATTTGAGAGTTGAGAAATCAATGGATTTTAATTTGTGTCCCAAGCCTCCCAAATCGGTGGTTGACTTGGGACATGTATATTTTTATTTTTTTAAAATTTATATCCGAATTCTGAAGCATTGTATATATCCTTATCAATAGTCTGAGCCATTGAGCATTTGAAACCTCTTTTTCTGATAAGAATAGGTCACCGTTTTTAAAATATGACAAGTTGAATAACAATCGTCCCAAGTCACCCAAATCTACGGTAACCCTGATATTCTACGATATCTACGATATATCAGACGGTAGCGAATATATTCAATGTAAGTGAATTTATATAATGTTTCATCTGAACCTAAACGACTTATAGTTTAGCCGGATGTTTCCACAATCAGGAAGATTGTGAATGAAGAGGATGACAAAGAATTTCCTTTTATTGGGACACCCAAAAAAGTGGTAGCATTTAAGAATTTTATTTTAGGGTGAACGAATGTGAAAAGCTACTACAGGATTTTTCATGAATCTCATCGTAGAATAAGTTCCAAAACATTAATTTTTCTATTTTTCATTCGACTTGTCCTATACATTGTCTTAAGTTATCAATAAATAAGTATAAAATTATCATTATTATATCAAAGTATTTAAAATAAACAGAGCTATAAATACGAGCCAGTTGTCTTGTTAATTGTTAATTCATGTGAAATTTTTGGTTAAAGGTGAAGTTCCCCTTTCCTTGAAACTTCCTTTAAGTATTTTGACTTTCATTGGTGCAAGATGATTTTTGTTTAAGAATTTAACATTCTTGTAATTCTCCGTTAATTCCTTCGAGAGATATCCATTCCCTACCACTGCATTAGATGCATTTCATCTTCAGGTTGATTTTTGTGAAATATTCAACTGTCTTCAACGTTCAGACAAAGAAGATAACCAACATTAACTCAATTTTCTTCAATAGCAAAAAGAACTATATTCAAAATTGATCTCTTGTATTTTCCATGCAAATAACTAGATTTGGTATGCCTTCAATCAGTTTGTACAAACGTCAATTATGTTCGTCACATATTTTCGACTTTATATTTTCCGAAGTGATTCGACATTGTGCTAATTATTGTAATTACTGAGACTTTTACAAAGAACGGACAACATAGCGCTGATTTAAAACCCAAAACTGTTCTGACAAGCGTCATAACCCCACATTTTCGTACTATACAGAGTGAAATGTGTCAAATTTCCATGTTAAAATAAAAGTGAATGGAGTATTTATGTGCCTTATTTTTTGAAACAAGTCCTACTTTCTGTTAAAACTGCTTATTGCGATTTGAAGAATCCCCTAAGCTGTCTGGTAGGAAAAAATGGGTAAAATGATAACGATAAACGTTGTAGTAGCTATTTGGGGTTTGCTGATAACTGGTTCTTTTGCGCTCTTTTTCCTAGTAATTGAAATGTTATAATTTTGCCCAAATGTCACTTATTTTCAAATTTAGAGATATTTTATAGATTTTTAGGGCAAACGAAAAGTTGGATCTCCTGGCCTGCTAGTTTCTGTACTAAAGGTAGCATAAGGTCCATTATTGTCCTTCCGTATGAAGTATCATTTTGTATGTAATTGGTTTGACCATGTTTTTTTGTTGTATTGATCATGTTGGTATAATTTGATCTGACCTCTTTGAGGGTAAACTGTCAGGATTCGCCAGTTTGCCCACTGAAGAGTTTTCATCATTGTGCTTTTTGAAACAAAATTTACTTTTCTAGATTATTTATTTCCTCAATATTTTCCAGGCAGGAGTGCACAGAAAATGTTGGATGCATAAGACAACCTGCGGTACTTAAGGTGTGGTCTGAAAGTTTTGTATTTCGAAACCTTGTTCCATGTTCGACGAATTAACACATTCACTGAGTTAATCGAAAGTAATTTAGTTAAGCACTTCCAAGTCTCTCATGATTCTAATTAGCATCAATGCATTATTGGACAAATATTAATAGTTTTTCCAACATTGGTTTACTCATTAGCAAAAAGTGTATTACATGATCATTTAGAGAGACTTTATATTTGTTCGACTAACAAACAAGTATTCATAATCACTCACATGATCCGTTAATTAACGGAGTTGCTAATTAGCAACTCAATCAATAGATTATAATCTTCGACGTTTGTTGAATTATCGAATTGGAAACATATAATGCTAAATTTGTTAATAAAGGATTAATCTCCCACAAATGCAACAACCATCGAACAGAATAATAAATTAACGGCAAAAATTCCATTTTTCTTAGCAGTGAATGGAAAAAAATAGTATTTTAACAAAAACAGGAGGTGGAGGAGTTAGGAAACATGTTAGGACAGCAACATTGGAAGAGGTTTTGAATAGATTAGAGCAGGGTCCAACAAAGAGCATTAGATTGATTGCCGATTGAGGTTAGTATTAAAGTCTATGGCTCATCGAATTTTGAAAGAGCAGTTACCTTCCTTTCATCTTCAGAAACTGTATTCAATGGATCCGGTAGATTTTCCTCCAAGACCTATATTTTTGAATTTCGGGGAGTAGAACAATCGAGAGAAAAGTGAGGAGGAAATACACAATCGATGTTCGATAAAGTGAGATATAAGATTTGCTGCCTATTCTATTGAACACAAAAAACAGGCCCAGGAGTGAAGTTTTTAGAAAAACTAAGAATCAATGCAGTTTTTTTTTGTCAATGAAATTTTCAGATAAATGAACAATCACAGAAAAAAAAGTTTTAGTAAATATTGGGAATCGAACTGCCTTCTTTGGGATTAGAAAGGTTGATCCAAAGATTATAGAGTAGAAAGATGGAAAACGTAATACTACACTCACCGGCAAAAAAATTCGGCTACCTTAAACTTTGCTGAAGTTCGTTGTCCAAGAACTTCAGTAATTTTTCATCGATTTCAATTGTTTCTACTCCAAATTTTAGATAAACTTTTTGGTATTGAAAGAATGTCCAGAGTAGTTTTCCAAAAATGTTATTCACACAGGGTAAAAGAAAACCTTTACTAGAATCGATCATTTGAAGAACTGTACTAGTCCTCAATTGTTATAAAGAGATAATCACAAAAACATAGTAGTTTCTCATTCGTTGATTTTACATTGTTTAAGGCAATGGAAATGGTCGTACAGCCGTAGTGTTCGTCTTAATGACACTGTTCTCTCGCTGAATCGATAGAACTGCAAAATATAAGCATTTTGGACAGCTCAGATGGAAATGGTTTTTTTTGAACTTGTACTGTTCACCAACTCAGCGATTATTGAATTGTAGTCCAATTCCCTGTGAAACAGCTTGGCAAATTTGTAAAATTTACGCTCAGTTTTTTAAAAAAACCATCCTCTTCGCCATCCCTCAGTTTTTATTTTACTTCAATATCTTGATTTCTTTTGAAGAAACATGTATTCAAATAAAAGCAATAAGAGGTCAAGAGCCCCTTTATTAGGCTTGGAGCCGAATAATTTGCCATAATTTCATAGTGAAAATGCCTAGAATCAAATTTCTTTACAATTGTTCTTACATTATGTAAAATACCCTGAGAAAATAAAATCATTTTGAAAAATTCAGGTCCGTATTTGAAAAACAATCGATGATCTGAATTTATAGTAAACTTTTTTAAATTTAACATCTTCATCTTGTAGGGGAGACAAAGTACACTTAGTCAAGATGAAAACAACTGACAAATTCATTTTCATCAATTTCTTCGAAAAATGTCAGGAAGACATGAAATAGGTTCCATGAATTCATTGATTGTTGTTTATATCTTCTCCATTGTTTCAAAAAAAAAATTTTGTTCGACATCAAATTGCAGAACTGCGTCTTGAATTTCAACCACCAGAAATCCTGCCGTCCAAATTGCCACTCTATATGCAAGGCTCATCTGAACAGAAATAAAAATGAATACTCTTAATATCCTTCAAAGAAAACATCGATGTCAAATTGGGCATTGTAGCCCATTTGAGGTAGATGTAGAGATAATTATTATGTCTCGAATTGCGTGAGTGTGCGTTGAATCATAAAATGAACATATATTCGTAGATATTGGGTATGTTACAAGTGTTCCAACGCATATAACACCTGTTGAATGTATAATTTCGTATCTTAATCATCAATATAGTGACGTCAAAAACAGACAACCAGGATAGAAAGGAATAGGTTATCTTTTATCGCAATGAAATCTAGATTTCAAATAGCGATTCTGAGTTTAGAGTTATAGGAGAATTAATTTTCACTGCGAAACTTGAAGAAATTGAGTCGTGAACCTTACAGAGGGTTTTATAAAACGTTCATTGTCCGATCAATGATTTGACCGTCACTCGATTTCTAAAACGAAATCACTGAAACCTTTTCATTTTTGAATATATTGAAGAAGAATGATATTCTGAATGATCATGACTGAATTATCGATTGAAAACAAATTGACGTCCATTCGTCAATCAAGAGTTGATTTTCTGATCAAGCTTTATGAAACCCGGGGTTAGTGTAACAAAATTTCTTGATCGTCATCAGATCATGAACAAAAAATTAATATTACTTCACAACATTGTTTAAATTTTGGAACTTAGTAAATAAATAAATTTGAGTTGTTTTTTAATTGGGATGAAGTGTGGGACCGAAAATTTATCTTTAAAACGAGAGTGATGAATTTTATGAAACATTGCAGGCAAGTACACTGCTGCAAAACTTTCGGTTTTAAAGGAAATATCTTTATCCTTCAATTTGAATGGGGCATCATATACATTGCCATAGATTTCAAGGGATCTTATTACGAATTCGTACATACCAAGATTTGAGAAAATGATTTGAGAAAATTCTGAACCACTTTACTCTTTACTGATACCTACCTACAGAACTTTTACAAAGTTTTGCTGCCAAATTTGTAGTAGAAGTTCGAGGTGATTCCTTCTGATTCTAAATCAACTGCAACCTACATTGTTCAATAGCTTCGTGCTTCATACGTAGTAATTCTGGATCACTCCAGTTGTATTAAAACATTACAATGTTTGAGAAATAAACGTGACGGTATTTCTTTCAGTATGCAAATCATTAAAAATAATACACACTGCTTCATGATTTCTTGCAGTTTTAACACGATCAAATTATAGATCATCATTAATTTCAATACGATATTTTTCACTCAACAATTCATGTATTTATTTCCGTCAATTAATTTGGCAATAATAGGTAACCTAAGTTTAGTATGAAGGGAATAAATTCACCTATAATCAGTTGCAAATTAATTTATTCCACGTTTTTTCAAATTATTACCATTGAACTAAAGGGTGACTAATCATGTAAGGGACAACGGAGATAGAGGACCTCAAACTGAATGAGGATTGGGGGTTTCAATGTCCCATAAGGATATTGGTTGCAGAGAAAAATATACGGTGATCTATGAGAAAATGCTAAAATTATGAACTCCCATATCTTCGTCAATGTATGGCAATTTTTTTGCAGATATTTCACAAACTCGTTACCATACGCATTCTCCACCAGCGCAAGAAGAGAAAATTTCAAAAAATTACAGGTCTGTATTCAAAAATTTCAATTTACGTATCAGTCAAGAAATATGACTCGGTATATGAAATAAAAAAATTCGAAAGGAAATTTGAAAAGAGCAGAAAACTGAGAAAAGGTAATTTTTTGTTTGAATTGCACAAATTTTGTATATTTCTCATGATATGTTGAAACCGGAATATTACAAAATTTGTATATCCACTTGGTGAAAACATATTCTTGATAGAACGAAAACACAAAATTCGAGGAACTAAAGGAAAGACTGACTAATTTCAATAATTCCCAGTCCTCCTGTTTATTTTACCTAACTGTACAATGTGGAGCAATAATCCAACAAATAAGATTATAAATGCATGCAACACTCAGAATATAGAATAACAGGAAGGTAGGTGTTTCTTAAGCTGAATATTTTTTATTAAGTGTAAGTTTCTGCATTTTATGATATTTCAAGGTTATCCCAAAACAATAACGAGCCTGACTTCAATAGTTTCAGTTGATTCTGATTGATCGGAAAAATTAAGAAAGCACTGACGTGAAGTCATCAGCTTTTACATGTTCGTTCAAATGTATAATTCATGAGAAAATCTACCCCGCGTAACACTGCTTGGCTCCCATATAAAAAATAATTTTCCCCATATTTTACTGCTCGAACAATATTTTCAATCCGAGACAAAAATCATCACCAGATTTTTTCTTATTATTGGCTTCCTTTCTACATTAGAATAGTCGAATGAATTGGTTGATGTCTTCAAAAATGAAATAAACAAACTACAGCCAAAAAATTGGACAAGTTAACGAATGGTTTTCACTACTTAAAAAATGTATTGACAATAGAGACGAATAATTACTTGGATAAAATTAATATTCGTAACTATCTATGGTTTTTTTCACTTGGCTCAGCTGAAAAAGAATAGCTCTTGTATTTTGGAGAATCGGAAAAGCTTCAATGGAGTAGAAAAATTATTGTTTTGTATCCTTAATAATCCGTCCATTCAGACTTTTTGACTTCATACATAGAAGATTGCATATAAGTATGTCTATTGTCCACATCGCTTTGTTCTTCTCGTGGAGATCCCCATTCCTTGCAAGGATAATGGAAGGAACAATGTCCATAGGAAATGAATGATTCTATATTAGAAATACACGAAGTCTTCATGAGATTGATTTTGAATTGTTCACCTTGATAAGCTTCAGGGAAGAATCATTAGATGACAATGATGGATTTGAAATTTGATTAAGCAAATATGAGGGGAAACAAAAGGGTGCCTATTTCATTTCTCAGAATGTGGTTTAAGAAAGCAAGGTTTCTTTTCTCGGCAGAATGATTTTTCATTAGTTCGTTATTTCTTCCACCACAAAACTTCAGAAGATTCTCTGAAATGAAAGGATGGAAGTGGTCTACTAGATTCCTCAAAAACCATCAACATTCCTTTTTGGAAATATATTCCACAAACTTCACAAAGTAAGTGATGGAACATCGATTTAGAATTCGCCTGCATGTCAAAAGATGCGCTGAAACAAGGAATCGACTGGAAAGAAGATAGTTGTGTAATGAATTTTTTTCAATGCACGTCGCTGTTTTGATACATAAATTCGCACAGGTCAGGGGACAAAAAAAAGTTATACTTAGTTTATTGGCAATCCAAAATGGAATAAAAATGGAAAAGTTGCCTCATGTGATTCATTTTCGGCATGCTTTATGCATATGAAAGTATTTTTAGTATATCTTTGCCTCGCTTGAAAGAAAAAATCATTTCGATAGCTTGAAATGCTTAAATAGAAACACAGTTATGGACCACCGACTCAACCTGTATTTTAATCTTGTCAAGTCATTGTATAGACGTACCCCTTCACCGAATGAGGAATTTTTCGTGAATGTTTACTGATGTTTTTGATGTGTGAGCACAAGATTTTTGACTTGATTCTGAAAATAAAATATCATCATTCTGTAAATGTGGACTCAAGACTCTATACAAGTGTTTTCAATAAAATTCGGTAAAATACTTTCACCCCTGCACCCCAGCAAAAAATGTCTTCTGTTTTTGTGTATGATGCTAATGAAAAGTATATTTCAAATTTATTTCAGTGGTCTTAAAACAATTTTGACCAAAATCTTCCTTCTTGGCTTGTTTCCAGGCCAGTTTTCCTTAATGTTTAAAATTTCCTTTTTTTATGAGCTTATATCTCTTAAAAGTATAATTCTTCAAAATATATATATTTTCTTTTTCCCTGAATCAAGTGAAAGAAACTTATGAAAACTAAGCAAATGAAGATACGAGGATGTATTGATATCTAGTTAACCTAGACCATTTCCATGCATAAAAATAGAAACGAATAACTCATAAGAAGTGTCAGTGTGAAGTTTGAGGTCAGAAAAGTAAAAGAAAGAAGATGTCCACCGAAATTGTGAAAATCGAATAATTTGAGTATGGAGCCAACATGTTGTAGGGGAGACTGGGGAGGGTTGATAAGTTTTTTGGAATTTTTATTCTGGAAACTGAATTATATAAAGAAGCAGGACTTTTCTTATATTATATAATTCTTCAATTAATCGTTCAACAAAATAAATATAGAAGTCGCAAAACATAAACATCTTATTCTGTACAGAACGTTGAACACAAAAACATGCAAACTGTCTCAAGCCTCCCCACATATGGGAGGATTGATACGATGTACTGGGAGAGTAATCGAGAGGATTATTCAGCTCAGTAGGTAGGTCAGCAATGATACTGGCTTGCTTTGGTCCTAAAGGTGTAGAAAAATCAGGAAATTGTCAGTTAGTCACTTCCACACAAGAAAAGTCGGCCTCGTTAAATATATGGGGATTGTACGGTTTTTAAAAATCCCTTTGATATGTTGGATGGTGAAGACGCCTTCATGTAGGCCTATCCAACTAGCTACGGAATATTTTTTGAAGATTATACATGTATCAGGCCTCCCCACGACAAATGTCTCAAACCTCCCTGAAAGCAATTTTTAAAGTGATTTATGTTTTCATCTTATACCCATATATTTTGAGAAGCGAATAAAACTGTAAATTGAGTAGTTTTATGCATATTTCCCAGTGAAATGTTTGTTTATGCCGAAGAATTAATGCATGATCATAAAACCCTTAGGTAACTTGAGTAAAAACTTACAATTTCTCACCTCGAAACACTCTTCGTTGAATATTTCACAAACAAACTACTGTTACCCTTACATATTAACGTCACGCAATGCCCTCTGCCAAAGAATAGTGTTCATTAGTATAATACTTTTGAAAACGGCTACAGATCGCGGATATAAGCCTGTATCAAGCCTCCCCATGTATCAATGCTCCCTAGTCTCCCCTACCTGTATTTAAAAGGGTTAAGAGGTAAGCAGATTTACGAATATATGCTTAATACCCTTGGTGATCAATGTCCTTGGTATGCGACCGTGAAAAATTGGACTGCAAGCTTCAAAAGAGGTAAAATTTCCATTGAAGATGATGACCGATCGGGAAGGCCAGGTTCTGTGTCAGTCCCCGAAAATATCGATGCAGTTCATCACATGATTTTAGCAGACCGTCGAATTGGGCTAAAACGGATATCTGAAGCACTGAATATTTCATACGAACGCGTTCATCATATAGTTCACGTCAGTTTGGACAAGAAAAAAATTTCTGCAAAATGGATCCCCAAATGTTTGAATATTGACCAAAAGCGTGCATGGGTAGGAGCATCGCGTTCGATCTGTGCTCGGTTTGAAAACGATGTAGACTTCTTACTCCGAATTGTTATTATGGATGAGACTTGGGTACATTTCGAAGATCCAGAAACAAAGCAACAATCGATGGAATGGCGACAGTCTGGTTCTCCAAGACCTAAAAAGTTTCGTGTCCAAAAATCTGCTGGAAAAGTTCTTGCTTCAGTTTTTTTGGGATTGCCATGCAGGATTGATTTTTTGGATAAGGGTAGAACAATAACCGGAGGTTATTATTCGACAATACTTATCACTCTACGGAAAAAAGTTAAAGAGGAAAGACGCGGAAAGCTATACAAATGTGTTTTGTTTTTGCAGGACAACGCCCCCGCACACAAATCTCATGGTGCCATGCAAAAAATTCGTGATTTTAGGGTCTGAATTACTAGAACACCCCCCTTATTCACCAGATTTGGCTACATCCGACTATAATCTCTTTCCTCAACTGAAAAAATGTTTAAAAGGTAGTGAATGTTCTTCTAACGAGGAGGTAATAAAAGCAGTGGAGGTCTGGTTTGCAGAGCAAGAAGAAACAGTTTTTTTGAAAGGTCTGGAGACGTTGCACGTTCGCTGTTATATATGTATCCAATTAAGAGGAGAATGTGTTTAGTAATAAAATATTTCGACAATGAAATTTTGTTTGGTTCTATAGTGGGTTAAGAAGATTTCAATATATCCTCCTAGTTCAACGCCGAAAGGCTATGAAAGATAACAAAATAAATCGGACTGGCAGAAATCTACACATTAGTTATATCATGGTTTCACCCTTATTTGAGCTCGTCAGTATAGCATAACCCAATCAGAGCTTCAGCAAGAGCTAAACCGGTCAACTACTAACCTTCGATGTCGGCACGTTCTCCATGGTTTACTGAAAGTGTAGATGTCTTTCAGTCTGATTCATTTCATTTTGTTATATAAAAAAATCTTAGAGAAAATCATTTCAAGAGATCCAAATTCATATCTAAAATACCAAGTAAGAGGACCCATAAAATCTTAATGACTACATTGACTTCCAAATTCCAAATAATGAATCTAGAAAGACGCCCCCAATCATTTGAATCAATAATGAATGAGAACGCTCATGAAACTCATTGATGGAAGTTTAATAAACCGAAAAAGAACCATTAGCACTCAATTTATCCTGTTGGCACAGAGTTGCCTGCATTGACGATGTTGACTTACCTAAATATCATTTATTCAAAAAGTAATTAACGTTTTGCATTCACATTTTACTCCCGAACTTGAGGATAAATTTTTAATCCTGCTTGTTGTCATCGGAAGTATCATTAACTGTATTTGGAACAAATAATGAATAACACTTTTTTCGTTTATTCGTTTCCACAATAAGTTTGAGGCTTGGTTTGAGGGCAAGAAATATTTTATGAAAATCGATGCATTCGACAAAACAACTCTGCGTCACTGTCAAGTTCGCAGAACTGACAAAGAAACTGCAACAGCCAGAAAGAGCTGTTGAAATTTTAATTTTTTTTGGTAAAACATAGATAGTATAGCAACGAGTAAATTATTGAAATTCGGAGAAAAAACAATGGTTTACAATTTTTTTAAAGAATTTGCTAATAATTTGTTTGTCCACCGCGGTTATCTATACACTCCCCAACATGTTTTGGCATTGATGATAGAAGATGGTCTATTTCTTCTTGAGGGATACTATCCCGATCTATCTGTACTTCATGTCTCAGAGCTGCCAAAGTCCGTGGGGGTTGGGGTTAATTTCCAAACCTTCTACCCATCATGCCCCAAACATGCTCTATGAGCGAAAGGTCGGGGGATCTGGGCGGCCATGGCAAAAGATTCATATGGGTCGTTTCAAAAAAGTTGAAACTAACTCATGGCAACATGAGGTCGAGCATTATCTTGCTGAAATATTGGATTCTCGAGCCGGTTAAGGTAAGGGAGAGCATATGGCTCCACTATTTTGTGAAGGTAACGCAACGCTTTCATGTTACCTCGAATAAAGACTAAAGGTGACCTACTTCCATGTACAATTTCCTCATACCATAACGCCTACTGTCTGGTGTTCATGACGCTCAATACCAAAATGAGGTTCACGTCCTTCTCCTCGGCGTCGTCAAACCCTTCTTCGGCCATCATGTGCACCCAAGGAGAATCGAGATTCATCAGAAAAGACGACCTGATGCCATTCCACATTCGTATGTTGTCGTTCTCTGCACCACTGTAATTGTGATCGGCCACCGAATGCGAAGTTGAGCGAAGCTCAGCGTTTTCAATGCTAAATGACCAGCTACGTCACTCGATTCGTAGCTTGTCCATTATATTAGCATTGAAAACACTCAGCTTCGCTCAACTTCGCATTCGGTGGCCGGTCACCCTATTCGTTACCCGCGATACACAACCACAGCCCTCTTAACTCTGTTTAAGAGGGCTGTGGCTCAACCGTAAAAGGTAACTCAAGATGTGGTCGATATTGCTGCAGTCCAAAATTCCGTAGACCAATAATTCGACCTCTTTCAAATTCACTTCATCATCATCATCATCCTTGAAACGTCCATTGCTGAACATATGCCTCCCCAAGGCATTTCCATCTTTCTCTGTCCTGTGCGGTTGCCATCCAATTGGTGTTAATTCTTTTCAGGTCATCCGTCCATCTGGTTGAAGGTCGGCCTCGGCATCGCTAATCTGCTCTTGGTCGCCATTCTAGAATTTTCCTCGTCCACTTGCCGTCGTTTCATCCTGCATAATGTCCCGCCCAACTCCACTTAGCTCTTGTTATCCTCTCCAGAACATCTTCCACACCCGTTCTCCTGCGAATCTGCTCGTTTCGAACTTTGTCTCTCAGACTTATCCCCAACATCGATCGTTCCATCTTGCGTTGCGTTTTTTGTAGTTTTCGTGCCGATGCTTTGGTCAGGGTTAAAGTCTCTAGCCCATTGGTGAGAACTGGTAAGACACACATGTTAAAAGCCTCCTTTTTCAGTTTAATCGGAATATCGCTCTTGAAGACATCACGAAGCTTGCCATATGTTGCCCATCCCAATGTTGTTCTTCTGAGCAGTTCTGCTGTTTGGTTGTCTCTATCAATCCTCACTTCATGGCCTAGATATAGATATGTAGCTATGCACCATTTGAATCTGATCGTTGTCTACACCTAATAGCTTATTAGGGACTAGATTCAAATTCACTCAGATAGCGATAAATTCCGCGTAGACGTCTCTGGTCATTTTAACCACAACTAAACATCGACTTTGGATCTCCTCGAATAGCTGGTTCGTTGTAAAATTTAAAAAATTTGCAAAAAACGACTACAATATTTGAGTAACAAAAAATGTTTATATGAAAAAACCTTCACGATTTTTTCTCCAAATTTTAATCGTTTACTTTTTGCTGTACTTTCTATGTTTTACCAAAAGAAATTTAAAATTTCAACAGCTCCTTTCGGATGTTGCAGTTTCTTTGTCAGTTAGTATAACAAAGTTGTGAGAAAATTGAAAATTATTACTGAAATGGATTATAAAAAGACGCTAGATCATTGGTTATGTGAATTGTTGCAATGCAATGGGAAAAACTTATCTTGTGATGACTGAATCCGCCATATGATTTCGTTTAGGATATTATATGAGAATCTCACCCATAAATTTGTTCAAATTATTCACGAATTTTTTCACAATGATCGTTTTCCATCATGGTCGTAAAAATTGGATGAAATAGGGTAACAATAATAGAATTTTGTCAACATAAACACTTTTACTAAACTGTGTCAATTTTCTACACCTTTGTCACCTTAAATCGTACGATACAATAAATTGTTTAAGTGACCTGATGCATTTAATCCGATGAACGTGATACTGAATCATTAATTGTCCACCCATATTTTTATGTTTTGTTCCGTTTTACTAATGTCGTAGTCACTTTTCATAGTAACGTACTTGAAATTTAATGAAATTTTGTCGAATATTTTTTGGTGAAATGACTTATTTTGATGATGAGGGTGAGTCTTTGACTCGTACAAATATTTCAACACTATATTCTTGAATTCAATAGAAACACTTCTTTTCCATACCATTTTTTCCGATTCGGCCATGATAAAAAGATATGTACAGCCATTTTAACTTTTCATAATGAGCTGTGCTACCTTGGGAAAACATGTTATGGATGTTATGTATCTGAAATATTCTTCTACATTTTCAAGAATGTTTTAGCAGATTCAAAACCTGAAAATAGTTATTTTCCTATCAAGTGCGGGCAAGACACTTTACGCAAGAGTTAGGAACAATATTTTTTCTACAAGCGCTTGAAATATATAAATAATATATCCATTTCACGAAACAGATCATATCTCATTTGATTAATTCATATATAATGACAGACGTAATTCTGCATGTCATTACTATGGGTTTCTCATCGTTGACGTTCTATGCATAGAAACATGATAGAATTTAATTTACTCTATAATATTTGCGTGCGGGAAAAACGCCTGCTATTTCTTTCCCGCACGTTTTGGGAAAGTGACTCTTTGCAACTTGGAATGGGTGCGGGAAAAAGGTTGAACGCGCACGCTTGTAGAAAAATTAAATTTTCCTTAAGGGGAAGTATTACCTAAAGAATATTCATTCAAAAACGGCATTCACCAGTTCCTAATTTACGCTGTCAATTTCTTACTTGTAGCCTTGATTTTTCTTTTTATTTAAGTTAAAGAACGTCTTGATGCCACCCCGTCTCTTTTTTCCAATTTAGTTGCATTTTATGAGAATAAAACAACTTGAATTTAAGTGTCAATAAAACTTGTTTTCACAATCATTTTTCGACGGTTTTTCGACATATTTCGATAAAAATAACGACGGGGTGACATCGGCGATTCAATTGTTTATATATTGCAAAGATTTTTATAGCGATATATGCCAAAATTACGCTGAAATTCAGGAATAACTGAAAATTATTCAATATTCCTAATATTACCACTGACGTGGTAATTTCTACTTTTCAACTGACTCAGTACGTAATTCAGGCTATTGCTCAAAGATGTGACACAGTTTCGTATTTGGTGTAGCATCCGTAACGAAACCAATGTCGATCGTCTTGATCTCGAATCGTATGTACTGCTTCCCCTTAACATTAAACTCACATTTCATCCAAAAGTTGCAATTTGCAAATCAGCGTTGTCCCACATATACCTCAGATTTCGTTTCAGAAGCTACGGTTTTATTCCCCTCTTCATGAAGATGAATCTGTATTCAGTGAACCACACAATAACATAATTGTATTTAATTTTTCTATTCAGTGGATAAGGTATGCAAATATTTTCTCGAGAGGAAAATGAGGGAGTCGCATATCTAATTACAAAAATACGCTCATTAAATCGAGTTAGCGAAGGTAATTTTTATAATCTATCGGATAAACGTGAGTTCCACTGTATAGTTACAACAAGTTCTCAAGCTTTTGCACTTATTCGTTGAATTGAATATTATTCATGCATCAAGGAATTTGTAGAATTGTCAGTCTCGTTGATTCGGTTAATGCTGCATTATTCTTGGAACATCGGGGCTCGTGGATTTGGACCTTCTAGTCCTACAATCTTCTCAGTTAGGTGAGGCCTATAATCAGGTGATACATGCAACAAGTGCCAAAAATATAGACATCCATAAAAGTAGGATTCGAAATTTCAACATTCACAAACTCCTTGCGATGAGAAGTATTGATCTGCATATCATCCATGAACTTTTATTTTAGCACTCGGTTGGCCATGGAAATTTGACACATTCCACTCTGTATTGTACGAAAAGGAGGGGTATGACGCTTGTCAAAACATTTTTGAGTTTTAAATCATCGCTATGTTGTCCGTTTTACTTAAAAGTCTCAGTATTTACGTATTTCATCACAATGTCGAATCACTTCGGAAAATATGAAGTCGAAAATATGTGACGAACATAATTGACGCTTATACAAGCTGATTGAAGGCATACCAAATCCAGATATTTGCATGGAAAATACAAGAGATCAGTTTTTAAATATATTTTTTATTTTTGCTATTGAATTATTTACACATAATATGCAGAAGCTTCATGGGAGTTAATGTTGGTTATCTTCTTTCGCTGAAGGCTGAAGATGTTACATCAGTTGAAGAATTTAAAAAAATCAACCCGGAGGTGAAATGCATCTGATGCAGTGGTAGGGAATGGTATCTCTTGAAGGAATTAACGGATAATTACAAGAATGTTAAATTCTTCAACAAAAATCATCTTGCATCAATGGAAGTCAAAAGAATTAAAGGAAGTTTTATGGCAAGAGGAACTTCAGCTCTGAATAAAAATTTTCACATGAATTAACAATTAACAGTACAACTGGCTCGTATTAATGGCTGTTTGATTTTAATACTTTGATACAATGATAATAATAATTATAGATCTATTACTCCATCAAGACATTTACAGTGTATAGGACAAGTCGAATTAAAAATAGAAACATTAATTTTTTGGTTGTTCTACGATGATATTCATCGAAAATCCTGTAGGTATACTCCATTCACATTTATTTTAGCTATCGGTTGGCCATGTAAATTTGACAGATTTCACTCTGTATAGTACGAAAATGTGGGGTTATGACGCTTGTCAAAACATTTTTGGGTTTAAAATCAACGCTACGTTGGTTGCCCATTCTAAGTAAAAGTTTCTGTTATTACGTATTTTATCACAATGTCGAATCTCTTCGGAAAATATGTGACGAACATAATTGAAGTTTATACAAACTGATTGAAGGCATACCAAATCCAGTTGTTTGCATGGAAAATACAAGAGATCAGTATAATATCATAATATGCACAAGCTTGAGGAGAGTTAATGTTCTTTATCTTCTTTGGCTGAAGTTTGAATACGTTACATCAGTTGTAGATTTCAAAAATATTAACCCGGAGATGAAATGCATATGATGCAGTGGTTGGGAATGGGTATCTCCCGAATGAATTAACAGATAATTACAATGTTAAATTCTTCTACAAAAATCATCTTGCATCAAAATAAGTAGAAGGACTTAAGGGAAGTTTCAAGTCAAGATGAACTTCACCTTTCAACAAAAATTTCACACGAATAAACAATTAACAGGACAACTGGCGCTTATTTGTGGCTGTTCATCTAAATACATTGATATAATAATAATAATTGGGTATTTATTGGTACCTTAAGACATTTACAGTGTATGGGACAAGTCGAATGAAAAATAGAAAAATCAATTTTCGGGAACTCATTCTACGATGACATTCATCGAAAATCCTGTAGTTTACTTTTCGCATCAATTCACTCAAACATAAAATTCTCAAATGCCACCACTTTTTGGGTCTCCCAATAGAAGGAAATTCATTGTCATCCTCTTCATTTACAATCGTTCTGATTGTGTAAATATTCAGCTGAAATATAAGTCGTTTAGATTCAGATGAAACATTATATAAATTCTTTTACATCCTACATTGAATATGTTCGCTACCGTCTGAAGTATTGTGGATTTCAGAATATCAGGGTATAACTATTTTAATGAGCGGACCTGAATTCTAAATAGCACTTCCTGAAACCCCGTCTCTTTTTTCAATCAGTTTCGGCATTTTCGTAATAAAAATTGATATTAGTTGTGGCAACGGCGTTATGACATTAATGACATTTCATGAGTGCCAACCTTACTCCGTTCTAGTTACAAAAACTTGAGAAAATTATTTCATGGCCAACCGACTGCTAAAATAAATCTGAATGGAGTGTAGTAACTTTTTGCATTCGTTCACCATAATATTTTTGTAAAATGAATTGTAGCAACGGCGTTATGACATTAACGACATTTCATGAGTGCCAACCTTACTCTCTTCTAGTTACAAAAACTTGAAAAAATTATTTCATGGCCAACCGAGTGCTAAAATAAAAGTGAATGGAGTATATATAAGATTAACAACTTTTGGGGAAAACAAATCGTTATCAATGGATCTTGTTGGCCAGCATTAACTGAAATTATATGCTTTTGTTTCTCCATCTGATCTCCTAATTTGAGCGATATTTCACATATTCCTATTCACTAAAAAAATAACGATGGTTTGAAGCGTGGCACATTTGTTAGTAAAAATATTTCTGTTGACAACGAAACCTCATCAATTTTCGATGGAATTGTTGAATACTTTTAATTTATTCTTCGTACTGTGCAAGCCGATCCACTAATTTCATCTTATGAGAAGAGAATAAGATGGACACATCTCCCCACACTTACAGTCACACAATTTATCAATTAAGAATTCAAATGTAATCCGTCATTGGAATACTGGCGTAATATTCATAATAATATATATAGTGTCACTTAAACGAATATATTGTATAATTGGTTCTGATAAGGGTATCAAGTGGACCATTGCCATCGTCGGAATGGATGACGTTTCATTCAGTCAGTTGCTTCGTTGGTCAGCTGGCTTATCATCTCAAGTGACAATTAATCACGACGCTATTACTGGACGCTTTAATTAATTGGTAAATGCTAGTTCTGATTTTTATTGCCTACGACGGAAATTTTAATCAAAAACACTTTAGTAATGATAATTTCGATTCGTAATTACTTAATGGCCTCTTAGATTGTAGGGAGACACAATTGCATGGCTTGCTTGAAGAAAATTTACAAGGATTATTTGTTATGATCATTAATAGAATATTTCCTCTTTCATTGGTGCATCGCATTCATTTCTTGTATGAATAGATAATTTTCAGCATCTCTTACCAAACATATTAATGATGTCTTCAACAATTTGAGATATAGGAAAATTAGGTACTGATGGCAAATTACGTATTATGCTCGTTCATTCACTTAGCTACTCTAGCTATAGTGTGGGCTATGAAAGGTATTAGATCTTTCTCCATTTTCTGCGACTCCTAATATTGCTGAAGTATCTTAGTGAATATTCAATTCCATACCCAGACATGCTTAATATTAATATTAAATTAATATTAATATTGAAGTCTGTGAATTCTAGTTTGGTTGGTACCCTAACTACTGTTCTTAAAAACTGACATTTCTGTTAAGGAAATTCAGAAGCCTTCGAAATCTGATATCACTGTTGAAATTTTTAAGGTTTTATGCCCACTGCAAATCTTCATCATTTTGTTTTTTTTTTTTTTCATTAGAATATTAGAAATATCTTGAATGGCTTTTTTCATTGAGACTGCATTCTCTTTATACAGGTTGAGTCTTTAACTCGTACCGTACAAATATTTCAACAGTGGATTCTTGAGGTCAAAAAAGAAACACTTTTTTCCCTTACCATTCTTTCCGAATCAGCTCGGTTTAAAAGATACAGGCTGTTGAAAAAACAAAACCATAAAAGTATTCCTCATATTTTCTCGTATAATGCGCCGTTTTAGAGTAATTTTATTTTCAAAAATCAAAAAAAATTGGGCACTTTGGCTGAGTACAACTCTGTTCAAAGAATCCATGGATGTGAAGTAGCACCGATTCAGTTAGTTAGGTAATTTTATTTTTCCAGATGTGGCACAGCTCATTATGAAAATTCAAAATGGCTATATCTTATTTTCAGGACCGAATCGGAAAAAATGGTATAAGAAAAAAGTTTTGCTTTTGACCTCAAGAATCAACTGTTGAAATATTTATACGAGTCAAAGACTCACCCTGTATAACCGATCTATTCTAATGGTATACTCCATTCAATTTTATTTTCGCACTCGGTTGGCCATGGAAATTTGACACATTCCACTCTGTATAGTACGAACATGTGGGGTTATGACGCTTGCAAAAATATATTTTTGGGTTATAAATCGGCGCTATCTCCGTTCTACGTAAAAGTCTCAGTAATTACGTATTTTATCACAATGTCGAATCATTGTTACGTTTATACAAACTGATTGAAGGCATATCAAATTTAGTTATTCGCATAGAAAATACAAGAGATCAGTTTTTAAATATATTTATTTTTGCTATGGAAGAAAATTGAATTAATGACATAATATGCAGTAGTTTAAGGAGTGTTAATGTTGGTTATCTTCTTGGAATAAAGGTTGCGAACACGTTACATCAGTTGAAGACTTCAAAAAAATCAACCCGAAGATGAAATGCATATGATGCAGTGGTTGGAAATGGATATCTCTAGAAGGAATTAACGAAAAATTAGAAGAATGTTAAATTCTTCAACAAAAACCATCTTGCATCAATGGAAAACAAAAGAATTAAAGGAAGTTTCAAGGCAAGAGGAACAAAAATTTTCACATGAATTAACAATTAATAGTTCAACTGGCTCGTATTTATGGCTGTTTGATTTCAATACTTTGATATAATGATAATAATTATACAGCGTGTTTCCTAATTGAATGTCAATATTTATGGGGGTGATTTTTGGGCCCATTTTAAGAAAAAAACTTCATATTAACATATGTCCTAAACGTCTTACCTTTCGAGATACAGGGTGGTATTATTTAGATAGTCAGCAGTACGCCACTGACTGTATCCAACTATGAGCAAATTTGATCTCTTGAATTTTTTCAGTTTTATCTGAAAAAATTGCAGTGAAAAATTTCAAAATATTCTCAAGAAAGATTTCTTTGAAATATTTATGAAAGGTTTCGAAAATATTTACGGCAAGAAAGTTTTCGCAAGATTGGCAGAATATTTCCATGATATGTAATAAATGTTTCATGAAATATGACTTCATAAGATTCATTAATATTTCATGAAATATTCTACGAAATTTTTATGACAGATTTTGCAATATTTCAGGAAAATAAATATCCATAGGAATCAGAATATTTGTGAGAAATATTTCTTAAATTTTTCAAAAAATATTTGCAGGAATATAAACTAAATATTTCTATTTCGTCTACATAATACATTGAAAAAAACCTTAAAGTAATATTTCAGTGGAAGATTTTCGATGAAAAGCTGAAAGTGTAAAAATTATATCAATTTTCATTCCCGAAATCTTACTGAATGCTCTTTGAAAGATTGGCTGGCCAATAATTTGTATAAAGATCGCCAATATGTATGAAATATTTCGTCTTCCAAAGTACCTATAATGCAACTGAACATTTCATTAACGTTTCAAGTAATACTACAATAAATATTTCAGAATCGCTCCAAAATATTTCTTTGCAATATTTCTGAAAGATGAAGTGGAAGCCCAAATAAATTGTTAATATTTCATGAAATATTTCAGGAAATGATATTTTGATTTCACTGAAACGTTTTCATATAAGAATTCATATATTTAAATAAATATATAAGAAATACTGCGGGTAATATTTCAACACATCTCCGGATTTTTGTGCGGAATATTTTGGGTTATATGTTATATCCGTGAAATATTCTACTGACTTTTTATTTAATGTTTTGTCGTTAGCATCCCTCTTGTCTAAAGTTACTGTCTTTTTAATGTGTGAATATGCTTTTATTCTTTTCGCACTGGGTAGTCATTATAGTACGTCGAAAGAGCAAATAACAACAACAAAATATCTATCTGTATGAATATATTTGACGTTATAGTCTATACCTTGTTTCTTCAACAATTCATAATTTCGTCTGTAGATTTTCTATTGAAACTATATTGCATAGAGTAGCATTAATTTATATTTAATTTTATCCCTTGAATTACTTCGGAGATACTCAATTACCTACCACCCCTTTATGTATATTAAATTCATCTTTAAATTTTCGTCGTATCCTAATTAACTTTCAAATAACGCGCTCTTCTCTCGACTAGACTAGTGTGCGTCGACGCGGCATTCACAGTCCCCCTCGATAGAATCAGCAGCGATGCCAGGTTGGAGAAATTTTCCTAAGATTTATTTTCCGATGTCCAGAAATCTGTTCTATTTCATATATTACACTATCTTCAATTACTCTAAGCCACGGTTTAACATTCTACAGTTCAGGTTCAAACCGAGTTAAAAGTTGAATCCATTGTAATTTTGGACAGTTCAGTTCTATTTTGTCATTGTCAGGCAGTCAGTTGAATTGGGTTCAACGTTGGATTCAGCTTTTATCTGTAACTGTATAACCGGCATTCAATCATTATAAGTACCTAATAAATAATTTGTGAAGTAGATGAATTATTTTCAATCATATTGTCTTAGGAACTGACTTAAAATAAATAATTTTATTCCTTGGATACAAATGAACTTAACAAGTACTACTTAAAGAAGTCGATATTCTCTATATCTCTATCCGTTCTTCTCAAGGCTTGATAAAAATGAAAATCAAGAATCTAGGTAATTCAACATAGTAAAGATTTACTCTACTCTGGATACCGTATACTGGGGAATAAAATTTCTTGACCCGGCAACGCTGATCACTAGCCACTCTAGCCACCTGCTTAGTGCAGAAACAAGAAACGGCAGTACCGTGAGATTTGGGTTTCATTCGAAGAAGCGCAAGCCGAACAAGGAAGCATTCATTGGTGCCATTTTGATTTTGTCGTTTGCGCGTTGGCTCGATCGTTTTGTGTGTTTGTGTGAGACTAACGTGTGTATTGATATGGAACGAAATAAATTCCAGTTTGATTACCACTTGATTCTTGGTAAGTAACTTATTTCCTCTTTAACGTTTTCCATCTACTTGCACGTGTTATCAAATCTATCCATTTGTGCCATAATGTCACCGAAATATTTGTATATGTTCATTTTTATTATTTTTCATCACAATTCAACTGTTTCACCCTAGGTCTTACCTTACCACAACCAGGTTGAACGAGAGGTTGAATCTATTCAATGGAATTTTCGAATTAATCTTTATTCTTTTTATAATATCTATTTTAACATGTGATTGTGAGCTAATGAATTCCATATTTTACGCATTTCTACTCGTATTTTTATTTTTTGTTATTTGTTTACATATTTATGCAAATTATATCATTTGATTGAAGTTGGTATATACTTCATACTTTGAATGTTTTGCAGTAGCTTTTGGTGTAAGGACAAAATATGAAGAAGCGACAGATGCCGAAACAATTCAGTGTTACCCATACGGATATGGTTGGATGACTTCAGATGGTGGACGGAATAAAAAGTGAGTTTTATAATTTTTTCATATCCTGAGATTTTTTGCTTTTCTTCAGTTCACCCTCAGAATATAATGAATTTTGTGTTTCTTTTCACTACTCGAGTACTTGCTGTGCGAGTTGCTTTCAAAATAGAATCTGCACTAAAATTGTTCTCGTGATGTGAATTTTTTTAGGGCTTTTATTGTTTTGTAAATGATGACTTTATAGAGTGTGAGAGTCTAACTTCAAACAAATTCTGTGAAAAAGGGCAGTTTTTTTGTTGTAAATATACTAGCACAGGTTGAATTAGTATTTCTAAATGGCGCTTTCTTAAGTGAAATAATATGATACTGTAATTTGATACATTATCGAAATTTTTTTGATTTTTTCCGAGAGGGTAACCTCTTCCGAAATCGATGTACTTTTGAAGACCGAAATCATCATCCGAAATCCCGAAATCATCATTCGAAATCCCGAAATCATCGTCGAAATCATCTTGATTTCCGAAATCAATGTACATTTTTCACATAGTGGTTATCCTCTCGATTTTTTAAGTCCATTTCTGAATGTTTTATCAAGTTACACTTAAGTATGTACCAAATATCAAAGTCTTATTTCTTGTCGTTGAAAAGATATTCAACAAACATCGATTAATTCGAAAACGAGGGAATCTGATTCAACTCGAAGAAATAACTCGGTTATTTCAAAAATTGAATGTCACGAGGTTCTTGATAATCATTTTCTGTCAAATAAAAAGTTGAATAAAACTGATTAATGAGAGTAGCAGCGAAGATTAACGAGGATATTCATTAGTTTGTCGTTCTGTGGGTCACAACGTTTGTTGAAAGATCGAACAAAAGAATATTAAGTAAAAACTTGATATTTGGGTGCGTATGTGTAACTTAAGAGTAGTAATAAAAAAATCACAATTGTGCGCAACTTAAACCTCCGATCGCTCTGTCCGGGCATATTTACAGAAAAAACTACCTCCGATATACTGAATTTGTTCAAAGTTAGAGACTTGCACTATATAATCTTCTGTTACCATCTATTTGTTCTAATAGCAAAAATCACACCGATCAGGAATTTGTTGAAGAAAATATATGTCAGTAAAGTGTATCTTTTCAGTACTATAAATATTCCATACCACCAATGTAGTATCATCTAGTACTGACTGGTGCTTTATAAATAATTTTTACATCAGTTGGAGTCAATTTCGAAACTGATGTTATTCAGTTCAAAACCCTCTAGTAAGGAGCATCATTCGAAGCCAAATGCTATCTAACAATATTTAATAAAGACCCCGTATTTACTGCTGCTGAATTAATTTTCTGAAAAGTACATATTAATTATTTTTCCTCCAATTTTGCGATAATTACCCCAATTCTTCATAAAAGAACTTTCATGACCCTAAATTGACAAAATATGAAACTTTCTGTTTCTGAAAAATCATAAAAATATATTTATTGCAGGAATGCCAGTAGCCAACGACAATTTCCGTTTCAATTATCTGCAGATCCTGATGACGAAGATAAAGGTTTCATTGATACATATTTTAATGTAGTTAATGGAAAATGAATAAATTCTTTTAACTGATTTTGATCTATTCAATACAAATATAACCTGGTTATACTATTTCAGGAAAACCTTATATATATAAATATAATGTTCCTCAAAAAAATATCTTGCGAGATCTTTGAACAATATTTAGCAAGGGACTTCATAAAATACAAATCCTCAAAAATTTGGTATTACTTTGAAGATATGTGTTCAAAGTATTGCTCAATTCTTCGGGAACATGTATTTTATGAAGTTACTCAGCTACCCTGGCGAAATGTTGTTCAGAGAATTTGCAAGATATTTTTTTGCATATTATTGCAGAAATGCAGATAACGCTTAATATAATTCAAAACATTTCCTAAATTTTTATGAAAATATTTCCTATTATTGCATTTAAATCATACAAAAATATTTCTAGAAAGATTCCAGCAACTTTACACAAACATCGCAGAAATATATTTCGTAACATTTCAGAACCCCTCGTTGGAAGATTTCGAAAACCTCTTCTGAAGATTTCAGGAAACATTTTCTTCAATTAGAAGAAATCTTGCGTAAATATTCCATGTAATATTACTTTGATCTTTAGAGAAGATTTCACATAATGTTGTAGAAAATATTTCAAAAATCTATATGAAATATTCCATGAAATATTTCAATGTGAGAAAAAGTCGGACATAACTTTATTTCATGAATATTTCAACGAAAGATTTATTAAATATTCAAAACCTTGCGTACAAATATTTCATAAATATTTGACAAATATACCATGCTATGTGGGATTGCCATATGTATGTATCTCGGTATGTATTAAGGATATTGTTATGATCATGCAGAGAAACGGTTTTTATTTTTTTAAGCGGAAACTGTGAATCGGATTGAAAAAAGTCAAGTGATCAGCTTTGGTGAGAAATGGTTGGGAATTTCAAAAATAATTTTAATTTCAGGAGAAATCTGTGGCGTACCATCAATGTCTGCCAAAAGAGGTAGATCAAATTACGTACGAACGCCACTGGTGGAAATTCAGAAAAAAGTGATACATTAAAAAATGCCTCTTGATTCATAGTATACATGTATGACAAGTTTTATCAAAATATTTGAAGTGGTATTGTAGATAATGATAATAAATGATTTATTTTTGAAAACTTCATCACCCTGTATCTCAAAAGGTAAGACGTTTAGCATAATGTTCAAATAAAGTTTTTTTTTTTAAATGGGCCCAAAAGTCACCCCCATAAATATTGACATTCAAATAGGAAAAACCCTGTAGATCTATTACTCCCTTAAGACATTTACAATGTATGGGACAGGTCAAATGAAAAATAGAAGCATTAATTTTTTGGAACTTGTTCTACGATGAGATTCATCGAAAATCCTGTAGGTAGTAACTTTTCGCATTTGTTCACCATAAAATAAAATTCTCAAATGCCAATACTTTTCTGGGCTTCCCAATAGAAGGAAATTCTTTGTCATCCTCTTCATTCATAATCTTTCTCATTGTGGAAACATTCAGCTAAAATATAAGTCATTTAGATTCAGATGAAACATTATATAAATTCACTTACATTGATTATGTTTGCTACCCTCTGATATATCGTAGATATTAGAAAATCAGGGTTACCTACTATTTGAATGAGCGGAACTAAATAGCACTGTCTTCTCGCTTTTCCAATCACTTTCGACATTTTTGTATTTAACATTAATTGATATAAGTTATTATTGAAATAAAAGTGAATGAAGTGTACCTATATGAGTAGACCCTCTTATTATTTTCATGAAACTATCGATGCAATCTACATTCTGCGTTATTTTTCTCCCGATAATCAAATTTAAAATTAAGAAAGCATTATCCCAGTATCAATTTGTGGGATATTTCAGTTAGTGTACGTAGTCCCACAAAGATAATGAATCGGAGTGTCTGAGCTCGATTGTTCCAGTTTCTCAAATAAGTTTCAGCTAATAAAGCCAAAGTGACACTACAGGACGTGAATTCGAAGGTGAAATAACGTCCCTGAATAAGCCGGAAAATCCACCTAAACGTAACAAACTGGTGGTTAATCCTCAAATTGTCTCATGCCCTTTTCATTCGTTCTTTCGACTTATCACTTCTCATTAAACCTAACATATTGAGCACTATAGGGCATTACCAACTGGAATCCAATCTATACTTCTAATTTTTACGGTTGAACTAACTCTGCACCTTATCCAATGAATGATTGAATTTATTTCTGTGGAAATATCTTGTTCATATTTTCAACTCATCCTGTTGTACGCTTCTACTCAATTCATTGCGCACTGGTGTTTTCCGAAGGTTATTTTTCTGTCAGGGGTTAGAAGCTTACGAAATAGAACATTCCATGTGAATTCACCAAGAAAATTAGAAATGTAGAAACAAACTATGTTGCCCGTTCATACTTATTTTCTGTCAATTTTCTGAGCGAAACATATACGAGGATATATTGAAAAATTCTTAGCTTACAAAATTTCAATGTCAAAATATTTTATTACTCAACATATTTTCCTCTTAAATGAATACATTTATTACAGCGAACCTGCAATGTCTCCAGACCTTTCAAAAAAAAAATGTTTCTTCTTGCTCTGCAAACCAGACCTCCACAGCTTCCATTACCTCCTCATTGGAAGAAAATTCACAACCTTTTAAACTTTTTATCAGTTGAAGAAAGAGATAGTCGGATGAGTCAAATCTGGTGAATGAGGGGAGTGTTCTAATAATCCGAACCCTAAATAACGAATTTTTTGCATGGCAACATGAAATTTGTGTGCAGCTGCATTGTCCTGCAAAAAGAAAACACCTTTGTATAGCTTTCCGCGTCTTTTCTTTTTAATTTTTTCCCCTAGAGTTGTCAGTAATGTCGAAAAATCAATCATGATTACTCCATGGCTATCCCAAAGAACTGAAGCAAGAACTTTTCCAGCAGATTTTCGAACACGAAACATCTTAGATCTTGTTGCTTTGTTTCTGGATCGTAGAAATGTACCCAAGTCTCATCCATATTAACAATTCGGTTTAAGAAGTCTACATCGTTTTCAAATCGAGCACAGATCGAACGCAATGCTTCTACCCTTGCACGCTTTTGGACAACATTCAAACATTTGGGAATCCATTTTGCAGCATTTTCTCTCATGTCCAAATTGACATGAACTATATGATGAACGCGTTCGTGTGAAACATTCAGTGCTTCAGATATCCGTTTTAGCCCAATTCGACGGTCTGATAAAATCACGTCATGAACTGCATCGATATTTTCGGGGTCTGACAGAGAAACTGGCCTTCCCGATCGGTCAACATCTTCAATGGAAAATTTACCTCTTTTAAAGCTCGCAGTCCAATTTTTCACGGTCGCATACGAAGGACATTGATCACCAAGGGTATTAAGCATATCTTCGTAAATCTGTTAACCTCTTAACTCTTTTAAACACAGGTACTTGATGATGGCTCGATACTCCAACTTTTCTATTTTCACAATTTCGGTGGACATATTCTTTCATTTAATTTATTGCGTAGCTGTGGTTTTCTTTTTCGACCTCCAACTTCAGACTGACACTTCTAATGAGTTATTGTTCGTTGCTATGGTAACGCAATATTTTTTTTATGCATGGAACTGGTCTAGGCTAACTAAATATCAATAGATCCTCATATTATGGTTCATTTAGTGATCACGATTCCCTCGAATTTACATATTTTTCGTCTCTATCCTATAAAGCAGACAGAAACGATCTGAAATCCTTTATGGATTTATTCTATCGGTGGTTTTCCAACTTTTCTTGAAGTTTCTATGAGTAATTTTTGCTTTTTGATGAAACTGTTCATCAGTTTGATGATTTAATTTAAATAATAACACCTCTAGAAATCCCATGTAGGTATATTCCTTCATTCCTATTCAATTCAGTTTGGGAAATACGCACATCGGCAAAATTAGGAAACAGAAACAAAACTACGATTTATATGCTGATTTGGGGACTGGCGTTATCGTGAGTAACAATGAAATTAATAATGTTCAATCTCAAAAAACATGTTTGTCCTCCATTATACGGGGCAAAATTGAAGATACCTGAACTACAACTTCTTCTTTTGTTTTAGAGTTATAGGCCAAAATTCAAATTTGGGCGATTTCAACTTTGGTCATTATCTCCGTTTCTGTGTGTGCTGAAATGTTGAAATGAAATCACTATTGAGACACTTCTTGATAGCAATCCAGTGGCGTACTATGATTATTTCCTACAGGTTTATTTGCTGAGCTATGATATAAAGTTGTGTTTTTCTTATGAAAACAGTAGTTTAATGACTTAGAAAGAATTGCCATTTTTTTCCATTTCAGAAATATATCATATATCGCGCATAGTCTTTCTTTGTCATTTTAAAACACTGTTTTCATGAGAAAAGACATATCTTCATGTTATAGCTCAGCAAATATACCTGTTGGAAAAAATCATAGTGCGCCACTGTATTGCTATCAAAAATTTTCTCAATAATGTTTTCATTTCAACATCTTAGCACAAACAGAAACGGAGATAATGACCAAAGTTAAAATCACCCAAATATTTATGCTGGTCAATAACTCGAAAACAAAAGAAGATAGAGGAATGAAGTCGATGGCATTATTATTTTCTGGAAAAAGACGGCAGTAATGTGCCATGCATTTTCCCCCATCTCGTTGGGTTGAAAAAGTTGTAGTTCCGGTATCACCAATTTTGCCCATCCTGTACATAAACAATGTCCATATACCAAGCATGGAGTCAGTTGAACATCTAAGAATACTCTAGAAGAAAAACTGACTTGGAAGCAACACATTATGAAAAAAACCTTGATTTATGAATGTGGGATTTAATCATCCCAACAATCCATAGATCATCCAAAATATTGAAAATTACCACCAAAAATTGGAAACACATCGATACCAGCATATGGAGCCTACCAATTACCAATAAAAGATTAAAGAAAATTAGACCAATCGAACTAACAAGCTCTCATTCGTCTATTTTTAACAGTATAGTATTGGTAGAGTTGATAGTTAATTTCTTATAAAATGGTATATTTTCTGTTTGCTAATTAAAGAATGGGAAAAAACCATATTCAATAACATCTCCACGATCATTTTCATTGCCTAGTTGTTCATTTCTTGCAAGTTGAAAGGCTGGAATACCCACTGATTACTTTAAAAAATAGTGGTTCAATCAACATTTTGTATTTATTATTGGACCACGATAGATCATTCCGAATCCTAAGGAAAACGATGTTACATTCAGTTCCCGAGGTGTAATAATGAAACTCATCACACAAATTCACAGATGATCATATTGTGTGAGGGAGGGAAAACGTAAATTTAGACACGGATTAACTTGCCATAGTTACTGAAATGTTTTAATGCAATTTCACATTATTTCAAGTCCGCGAAGCGTGTGGAATTGTAAAATATTTCGGCTATTAATAAAAGATCAAATTACCAGACATTTGTGTGCCTATGTTTTGGACTAATTATGTTCATTATGGATATATTCGGTCTATTACCGAATTGTGTGTACGTATATTGTTGATTCCCTGAATGTGGGTAAACTTGTCCGATCACAACTAAGGTGATGAAAGTGTCTGCGTGAAGTGCATCTTCAGAAAATTTCGAGCAGAAGACTTCTTTTACAAGGTAGAAACCTTAAATTTTCATTTATTGTGTTCATTACAAGAATCATTAGTCCATTCATGATAAATATACAGGGTGAGTCTTTGACTCATACAAATATTTCAACAGTAGATTCTTGAGGTTAAAAGAAATACATTTTTCCTATAACATTTTTTCAGATTCGGCTCTGATAAAAAAATATTTTGAGTTTTCACAATGAGTTGTGCCACCCCTGGAAGAACAAAATAACCTTTCGAATAACTGGCTAAATATGTGACAGTACACATTTGTGGTTTTTAAACAGAGTTGTATTCAGGCAAAGTTCCTAATTTTTCGAATTTCAGAGATACTTTTTAATTTTTGATCAAATTACTCGAAAATGG
Organism: Coccinella septempunctata; assembly: GCF_907165205.1. Taxonomy (NCBI): domain Eukaryota; kingdom Metazoa; phylum Arthropoda; class Insecta; order Coleoptera; family Coccinellidae; genus Coccinella; species Coccinella septempunctata. The sequence goes on along the minus strand of NC_058189.1, from coordinate 12,515,528 downwards.
CTCATTATACGGGAAATTATGAGGAATACTTTTAATTAACAAAACATTCAAATATTCATTGGATAGCGTCCAACTTAGTTTCAAGGGTTGGGTTCTTCAAATTTTTGACATTTTTATGGTACGTAATGGTCGTCCTGTGTTCGAAAAAGATTCATCGAATAAATGAAAAAATTCGGAAAAAATGATAATGAAAAAAAGTGTTTCTTTTGACCTCAAAAATCTACTGTTAAAATATTTGTACGAGTCAAAGACTCGCCCTGTATAGAATGCTCTTCGATCCGAGGGAATATGCCATAGAAAATATTCCACGAATAATATAGAAATGGTACGTCAATGGTCCTCTCATAAATTAAATGTCTCAGAATTCTCCACTTGATCGATTTTTTTTTCAGTGACGCGGAGTTTCAGAGGTGAAAATAATGGTTTAATTATGATGAAGGAGATATATACGTTTACTTTTCGAACTGGACAAACAGTAATTCTGAAATATGTACCTAATTAGTATTTTTAATGCATCAGTGGCGTATAATTTTGTTTTTTCGGAACTCCAAAATCACTAGAATCTGCTAGTGATTTTGAGGAGTGATAAAGGGGTAATTCCCCCTCCCCTTTCCCCCCTTCGAAGTACTGAAAGAAGCCTAATCAGCTTCTAGCATCATAACATATCTAAACTAAGTGTCGAAGTATATAACTTCGACATAATCTTGGCGATGTTGGATTTTCAGAAATCAAAGCATTATGCCTGTCTCATACCCCAGCCCAGGGAATTTTTTTTCAATCTTTCGTTTTTTCGTCTAGCATTTGGAAACAGAGAGGCTTTAAATTTTTTTTATCAACGATCTGGTATACAATGAGTGATCATCAATATCTGTCCGTTTCCTTGACCATTATTACGTTCATAATCACTTTTGATTATGTACAGGGTGGGCAAAATTCGTTGTCTACTGAGGGGATCTCGAGAACTTTGAGAGATAGAAGAAAGCGGATGACACATTTCCTGAGTCTCTTTCAGAGAAAAAAGAATGGTGAAAACCTTAGCCTCCTACGATTCTACGTTTTTGAGTTATTAGCAAAAAATGAGATTTTGACGATTTCGAAAAGTTCTCATAATTTTTTTGTCTTCGAATGTACAGATCTGAAACTTGAACTTTCTTAGGCACTCTTATACGTAGAATCTACCACCAAAAGATTTTTTTCCAATTCAAAAATAACAAATTCAATAAGAGATTGCCTTCAAAAAAACGAAAGAAGAAAAATGAAAGAATATTTTGAGCTCGTCAGTGGATTCTACGTAAAAAAGTGCCTGTAGAAGGTTCAAGTTTCAGATCTATAACTTCAGAAAAAAAATTATGAAAAGTTTTCGAAATCGTCAAAATCGGCACAGCTATGAAAATAGCAGTACCGTTTAATTAAACTCCGTTCTTCTTATGAAATTCACCTTTTCCAAATTAGCGGAATCCCCATCCTGAAATAGCTTGTCAATTTTAGGCATATGATTAATGGGATATCATTTACTTGATTTTAATCATAATTTGATGAAACAAATATGGGTTCTGATTTGAAATAAGGAAGTTTTTGAGGAAAACTCAAATCGAAAGTTGGTATATATTTTAGTGTTTTTCTCAATGTCAAGTTGTCAAGCAGTCTAGGGTTTGAATTCGCGAACTCAGGCATAACTGAATATAAAATTTTACAAATTATGACTCAAAAATTAAATTAAAATTCTTTTGAAAAAATCCCACATGTATTCCACAATTCAAATTTAGTCTGCCGAATTTTAATTAGACTAGGCTATGTTTTCGTAAAATCGAAGTTTTGAGGTAGGAATTATTCAATCAAGTAACATGTGTTTCCATGAATATGTGTTTATTTCGATCTATTTTCATCCTCATCTTAATTAAAACTGAATCATTTCGGGATGGAATATAATCATCCTCCAAATATTTCGTTCAATATTTCGACGCCATACGATATATAATACATGGACGTACCATATTTTCTCGTAAAAAGGTTTACGATTAACGTTGGATTGTTAAACCGAGATTTTTGGAAATATAAAATTAATTTCATTTTTATTTGATACTATAAATTATAATAAAAAGTATTTATCCAGATTCTATTAAGTGAACAGTATCTCAGAAAATTTGAAACATCAATCAGTTGGATTCTGTAAAACCATCAGAATGAACTGATATTGAAAGCCAGATAGAAATAGGTGCAAATCCACTTTCCAAACTTAAGAGCTAGAGTCTTTGTTCAGAGAAAAAGTTCCTGTCTCTTTCTTTACATCAAATGAACTCTGCGTGACCACACTAAAAGTTTTAAAACATTCCTATGAAACACCTAATTTTGACTGCACTTATAATTTCAGTTACTAATACAAGGACATATCGTCCATTCAACATCTCGGGTGGCTATGGAAAATCGAATTTAAGTTGGTAATAGTCCATAAGTTGAGATTTTGTGTTGCGGAATTCAGGTTGGTATTGTGAATCTATGCACTTAACGACAGTTATTTGGATTTCGTACAGCTGTTTATGTTCTTCATTTAATCGTACAAATTGGAAACATAGTTGAGTCAATTTTGAATGCTAATTAATATTCTGCAAATTTGAATATTTCTTATTTTCATATACTTTTCTAGGTTATATTGCTATATTCCAGTTCTGTGATTGAGAGTACAGAAATTTTTAGAAATCTTGTGTGACCAGATATTAAGCTGCGCCTGGACTTTCAAGACCTACTGGGATGTCAATCATTCTTGAATGGACTATAGAATAAGGTATAAAACAGATGTCCAGACGCAGCTTAATATCTGGCCACAGAACATCTTCAATAATTTCTGTAGTTTCAATCACAGAACTGGAATATATAAATATAACCTAGAAAAGTATTTAAAAGGAATGAATATTTAAATACAAAATTCATTAATCAGCAATCGAAATTGATACAATTATCTTTCCAATTTGTTCGATGGAATTAAGAACAAGATAGTGCAAAATTCAAATTATCTTCGATCAGTGCATAGATTAACATATAATAGGTTCCATAGGTCTATGGAATTGTTTATTCTCAATACCAACCTGAATTCCGCAACACAAATTATCAACTTAATGGTTATTACCAACTTAAATTCGATTTGCCATAGCCACCTGAGAAGTCCATCGTTCCTGAATGGACCATATTTGGAAATATTGCAACCACAGAATTCTGAGCTCAAAATATGAGGGATCTAAGTTTTTAAAATTGCCTGATGCATCCATTTTTTTCAAGAATGTCGACGAATATCGTTTTTTGTAGATACTGCTTAGAATTCTATTTGTGTAAAATTGATGCGAAAAAGCTTCATACACATCATCAAAATAATTTTGCAATTCAAACTAACTACCTACTTTATCATTATGAAAGAGAAGGATGATATTTTTGCATACAGTATTGGAGAATCGAAAAATAGTGATGAAATTCCGCCAGTGGAGTAGAATTTGAGGGGTTTTAAACAGTCATATGTCCATATCGTATACCAATGATAGAAGCCAGAAGCAGCATTCAACATAATTCACCTGTAATTCTTGCCGAATAGGACGATAATAGTTGTGAATTACCTACTGTGCAAAAAAATTTTGAACATTTTCAGATTCAGGGAAACATATTATTGTCCATCTCTGATGAGATTCTAGCTTGCTAATTGCGTATCTGAGCAGTTACGCATTTTCCTTAAACTGAAGAGCGTTAGTTTCACAGAAAGTAGATACATAAGTAGGTATATATTTCATAAGGAGGTGTTCGAAACATTGCAAATAACGGCAGCTCTGTCGAATGTTTCTTGGGCATTATAGCTGATACTTTTGGTCTTGTTGAATAAGGTAAATATTGGTTGTTATCCTTTTGACAGCTTCTGATTCTACAGCAGTGATTCCCAAAGTAGTCTATATCGACACACAGATAACATACAAGGGATCCATATGAGAGAAAAAATTATTTCGGAGGACTACACCGGTAGATCTCATTGAAGCAGCCAAACAGCCGTGGACTCTATGTCTCAAAAACCATTGGATTGGAGGAAGGAAGCCACAGTCATGGTTGTTTTGAAGCTCAAAATGTCGATTTTTCACAAAAAAACACTACAAGTGCCATGAAAACACCACTTCATTTTCAAATACTTAGTTAAGAATATTTCGATAACTAATGCATAAAATGAAAAAACAATTACTGTGCTGAAATCAGTATAAAAATACCTTTCAAATGAGGTATCACTCACCCCATCTTCCCTATTCAAAAATTGGGGGTGAGGGTTGTAGTAGCAAGGGTTGAAGCGCTATGCGTCCGTAACCTACATCTTAAGTTGTCCCCCTCGAAACAGAAATCGACCTGTACGAGCATTTCTATCGAAAAAATTTATTTCGTCTGTAATCTCGTCTGTTTCGTTTTCAAATGGCCACCCTGTATATTGTTTTTGTATATGATGGCATATTATTTTCATTTCTTCTACCTTAGAAGCTCCAAAAATATGTTCAGTAGATAATAAACTTTAATTAATTCAGTAATTACATTATAATAAGCTTCTCAGGCTGGACTTTTTATAGACCAGTTGAGAGAAGGTTCAGACAAAAGTATTCGTTGGGGAAATGTGACAAGGGGATATTGTTAAACAAGCTATTGCGAAAAATTAATCGATTAAACTGTTTCCGTACCCATATGTTGTATAAAATTTCATTATTGTTTGTTTTGATATAAATTGCATTTCAAATATACAGGGTGAGTCTTTGATTCGTACAAATATTAAAACAGTAGATTTTTGAGGTCAGAAGAAACACTTGTGTCCTTTACCGGAAAACTTGGCAATGAGTATATGAGACAAAAAGTATGGGAACCTGTGTTACATAGTAACTCAGGGTACTCATCCCTAATGAATTGCCATCCGGTTTCGAATGCATTATGGTCGCCGTATAACGTATAATTATTCTGAATCATAGTCTGCATGGCATTTGATCAAACGTAATGAATACCTGAACGAAATTAGTGTTGGATTTGCATTAAATTTGAATGAATAAGAAAGCTCAGCTATAGATATTTTGGGTTAATACTTAGCAATTCACATTTTTCAATTTCTTTCTACAAAGAACACTTCTACACTTCTACTGTCAGAAGTTTTCGTAACAAGTATTAAGATATTGAAGATAAAACATTTATCATTGAAAATAGGTTGAGATGTTTTAAAAATGATCTTTTCGCGATCTCGTATGAAGTAGAGTATTTTACTAGCATACGAAGATGAATTGATATCTAGTTAGCCGACCAGTTCCATGCATAAAAAAATATTGCGTTACCATTGCAACGAACAATAACTCATTAAAAGTATCAGTGTGGAGTTTGAGACCAAAAAAGTAAGAGTTTATTAAAAAATAAGGAGATGTCTACCCAAAATGTGAAAATCGAAAAATTGGAGTATCGAGCCATTATCAAGTACCTCTATTTAAAAGGGTTAAGAGGTAAGCAGATTTATGAAGATATGCTTAATACCCTTGGTGATCAATGTCCTTCGTATGCAACATTGAAAAAGTGTACTGCAAGCTTCCAAAGAGGTAAATCTTCCATTGAGGATGATGACCGATCGAGAAGGCCAGTTTCTGTGTCAGTCCCCGAAAATATCGATGCAGTTCATGACATGATTTTATCAGACCATCGAATTGGGATGATACGGTTATCTGAAGCACTGAATGTTTCATACGAACGTGTTCATCATATAGTTCAAGTCAATTTGGACATGAGAAAAATTGCTGCAAAAGCGTGCGAGTAGAAGCATCGCGTTCGATTTGAAAACGATGTAGACTAAGAAGTCTGCAGAATTGTTACTATGGATGAGACTTTGGTACATTTCTACGATCCAGAACCAAAGCAAAAATCTATGGAATGAGGACACGCTGGTTCTCCAAGACCTAAGAAGTTTCGTGTCCAAAAATCTGCTGGAGAAGTTCTTGCTTCCGTTTTTTGGGATTGTCATGGAGTAATCATGATTGATTTTTTGGATAAGGGTAGAACAATAATCAGAGACTACTATTCGACATTACTGACCACGCTACGGGAAAAAAATTGAAGAGAAAAGACGCGGAAAGCTATCCACAGGTGTTTTGTTTCTGCAGGACAACGCTCCTGCACACAAATCTCATATTGCTATGCAAAGAATTCGTGATTTAGGGTTTGAATTACTAGAACAACCCCCTTATTCGCCAGATTTGGCTCCATCCGACTATCATCTCTTTCCTCAACTGAAAAAAAGTTTAAAAGGTCGTAAATTATCTTGCAGCGAGGTGGTAATAAAAGCTGTGGAGGTCTGGTTTGCATAGCAAGAAGAAACATTTTTTTGAAAAGGTCTAGAGACGTTGCGAGCCCGCTGTAATAAATGTACCCAATTAAGAGAAGAATATGTTGAGTAAAAAAATATTTTGACATTGAAATTTTGTTGGGTTCCATATATTTTTCAATATATCCTCGTATTATGAGTTTCATTCAATTGTGATCCACTTGAATACTGTCATGAAACGAAAAACAGGATAAATTAATTAATTTCACGAAAACATAGTATAATTAAACAATTTTTCTCAAAGATGTGGAAAACTTATCGAATCTTCCTACGCCAATGGTGAAGCATTCGCTTGCAAAAAAAATGAGAGAAATCTCACAATTCTATTTCTGTATACCCCTACACAAACATACTCGGTTGTTAGGTTAGTCCATCCAGATTGTTTTAATTTTAGTCGCTCATTAATTATGCGGGTGTGTGACGTAATTAACGCCGAGACTTGACTTTGTTAATAATTCAGCGGGAATTAAATCCATTCGGTCTGAATATAGGGACATAAGTTCTGCGTTATGTTCCTGTTTATATTAAAACGGATTTGGTACATTTAATAAATAGTGAAGCGGCCAGATTTCAACGGCCCATGACGAATTTCCATGGATGCCAACGCATTTGTATACACTCGATTACTCAAACATAATGAGAGGGACGTCGATCTCAAGACTAATTTAGCATTAGGGATCAATCGTGCACGGATTCGCAGTTTACATTTCACATCTTTCTTGTAGGAATATTGATTGTGGACTGAGAGAAATACACTGAGCAAAAAAATTAACGCACATTATGGAAATCTCAAATTTATTCTACAACTGAAGGTGTTCTCAGTGATAATTATTTTTATCAGAATTATGCATGCATATGTTATCCACTTTCAACGGTTTTCTTCAATACAGATATTTTTTCCCAGCAGGAATAAAAAAAGATGATATTATCAGATTTTGAATGTATTGGCTCCATTCTAAAATCAGTTGTTCTCGATCAATTCTAGTGATCAATAGTTTCTCTTTCGTTTGATTTCCTACACTCGATCGCTATGCAACGCGAAACACGCAATTTGACCCAAAAGGAATGTGCCCAAGCGGTAGTTTTGCGCGAAGAAGGGTGGACATACACAAGAATTGCAAAAAGGTTTGGAGTTTCCCATACAAGTGTGTCCAGAATGTTACAGCGATTCAGGGAGACAGGTATGAATGTCCGAAGACCAGGACAGGGTAGACCACGGGTAATAACTGCCATTCAAGAACGTTACTTGAGAGTTTCTTCGTTGAGACAACGGTTTGCAACCGCTCGCCTCCTTCAAATTCAGCTTGAGCAAACTCATGAGGTGCAAATTAGCACTCAGACAATAAAAAATCGCCTCAGAGAATATGATTTAAGGCTTCGTGTCGCGGCAAGAGGCCCAGGCTCTTACCCCAGCCCATCGAAGGGCGCGTTTGGATTTTGCGAGAGAGCATATCCATTGGGAAGAGGCCAATTGGGAAAGAGTTCTCTTCACAGTTGAGTCTAGATTCTGCCTCTACCATTGTGATCGACGTTCCCTTGTATACAGACGTCCACATGAAAGATATGCTCAGTGCAATTTCCTGAATACTACTGGTTCCGGTGGAGGATCGATTATGGTATGGGGTGGAATATCTTTGACTGCTCGCACAGACCTAGTGGTCGTTGATAATGGAGCTATGAATGCTGATAAGTATATAAGGAACATTCTTGAAGAGCATTTGCCCCATACATTGGTGAAAATTTCATTTTTATGGACGATAATGCCAGACCCCCTCGTGCGCGCATCGTTCAGGAGTACCTTGAAGAGGTTGAAGTCTCTCGAATGGAATGGCCAGCAAGAAGTCCAGATCTCAATCCGATTGAGCAGGTTTGGGACAACTTCAATAGAAGGCTGAGAAGTTCCGGAAATCATCCAGCTACTCTTAATGACTTAGGAATCCAACTCGGAGAAATCTGGGAAGGATTAGATCAGAACATTTTAAGATCACTCATTTTGAGTATGAACCGTCGTTGCCGAGCTGTAGTTAACGCAAGGGGTGGAAATACCAAGTATTAAATCACTTATCAGCATTTCAGTATTTTGAAAATTGTTCATTTCTCTTCTTTCACATAAGATTCGGTGAAATCCTGAATTTTTCTTCTATTTAATGTGTCTTGTTTCGTTCAAAACCTTCCCGAGAGAACATAAAAAATAAGTTATAAAGTCAATGTAGAGTTAACTTTCATTAAAATTGAAATTTTCAGAATGTGCGTTAATTTTTTTGTGCAGTGTAGTAACTATAATTTTTTGTTAGCTGCAACCTGAATACTGTTGCCCACGAGACCAACGAGATGAGACTTTAGTAAAGTTTCGTGTCGTCTCGCCAAAAAGACAGTATTCTCCATTCACTTTTACTTTAGCATTCGGTTGGCCATGGAAATTTGACACATTCCACTCTGTATAGTATGAAAATGTGGGGTTATGATGCTTGTCAAAACATTTTTGGGGTTTTAAATCAGCGCTATGTTGTCCGTTCACTCCGTTCTACATGAAAGTCTTCCTAAAAAGGTATCTTATCACAATGTCGAATCACTGCGGAAAATATTAAGTCGAATATATGTATGTAACGAACATAATTGACGTTTATGCAAACTGATTGAAGGCATGCCAAATCTAGTTATTCACATGTAAAATACAAGAGATTAGTTTTTAAATATATTTATTTCGCTTTGGAAGAAAATTGAATTATTGACACCCAATATGTTGTAGGAGAGTTAATATTGGTTAGCTTCTTTGACTGAAGGTTGTTACATCAGTTGTAGATTTCGAAAAAATCAACCCGAAGATGAAACGAATATGATGCAGTGGTTGGGAATGGGTTTCTATAGATAGACTAAGCATGGGCAAACTACGGCCCGCGGGCCAGGTCCGGCCCACGTGAAAGTCTAATCCGGCCCGCGTCAAGATTTTGAAACAATCACCAGTGTTTTTGTTTTCTAAGTTTGACCACCTGATAAGGAAAAGCAATGTCACCTAATACCGAGTTGTCTCAAAGCGTAAGTTGCGTACTGTTTATTATCATCTTAAAATGTTGAAGATTATACATCGAAGACGACAAATTAGCTGGAAACGTATTAGGTGGAAGAAGGACTGATAAATGGAGGCTTCATAGCTGATGAAGTGAATCAAGTCCATGCAGCCTAGTTTTGGGATACATGACTTAGGTTAGAATATAAGCATATGCTTACATTCACTTTACACAAATCTAAAGAAGTCACTTTTGAATTCATTGGTTATAAACAACTTCTATGTCATCTCAAAACTAGGCTGCATGGACTGGGTTCACTTCAGCCCTGAATCCCTCAAATAAAAGTCCACCAATTTGTTATTCAAATTGCATAGAGTTGTGCTCGAGGCTCAGCCTTAGTACTGCGTGTGCATCTGGCAGCGGCTGGCATTATTTCTTGTAATCCCCAGAAAAAGCAAAAGTCGCCAAATCTCCTTCGATGTTCCAACGGTTGCATCACAGAACACAAATAGTGTTGCATGGAATCCAAAACTTCCAACGAACGGCTTGTTGCTGAGCTCCAAACATGAAGGCAGTATTCAAGTGTGATTAATACATGAAAATTTATTCAATTATTCTATTCTGCGTAGTTTGACTCGATCAAGTAACGGTTTCCTTCTAAATGAAAATTTTTGAGCTTTAAGAAGGGTATTAATTATTGGATCTAACATTAATTTTAGTTTAGCAAAGTTTGCTCGCAACTTAGCATAGGTGTAGTGTTCTAGTTCTCTCAATTCTAAACTAAATTATTTTGGATTTGCTTGGGAGTCTTGGGACCTCGAGTTATAGCAGTCAACAGCACGGTTACTGAGATGATGATATTATGCTCGTGGTGGTTAGTAACGAATCAAGCATTAAAATTTTCGTTTGGTTCGTTGTCAACGTCTGTGTAATTCGAAGTATTTTTGACCTTTTGATTTTCATTGATGAGAGCAACAAAAATATCACATATTTTTCAAAAATTTCAAGAAACAAACAATCACGTCCTTCAAAGTACCTTTGACTAATATTTACAACATTACTACTGGAGGGAGGAGCACCAAATATGACGGCCGGAATCTGGTATCGTGGGCATATTTAATGAATAATCATAATATCTCGGGAACAACTGCATATTGTTATGTGAACAGGTGTTTTCCACTATGAAACTATGAATAGCAGCGTAAGCAACCGACTATAAATGTGCCTACAGATTACTCTAACGTGACGTGGGCCCATGTCATAAAGCGCATGATTCAAAAATCTAACATCGGATTTTGCGCGTAAGCGTTCAATGTGGGAACGTGGGAATACACGTGTCAACGTCACGTCTGACTAATTTAACGCTTCCGCAAAAATCCTATATTAGATTTTCGAATAATGCGCATTATGGGCCCACGTCACGTCAGAGTAATCTGTTGGCACCTTTAGTGACCAGCTTTTAGCATCATCACGGCCAATTTCTACCAGAGTATGGACAATTCTTAGAAGCTCAATCACAGTTTCATTTTTCACATACTCTTTCGTATCCTACCGAACAATAATTATTTTTTGTCATTTTTTTTTACTTTTCTAGGATGTTAGTCATGTTTGATGTAAAAATCGAAGAAAAGTTAATCACTTGTAAAAACATGTATTTTTTTTTGCCCGCCTATGTAATTTTTCATTTTATCTGGCCCTCCCCTCAAAAAGTTTGCCTATGCCTGCTATAGACGGAATAAACCTCGTTATTAACAGATAATTACAAGAATGTTAAATTCTTCAACAAAAATCATCTTGCATCAATAGAAGTCAAATAATTGAAGGAAGTTTCTAGGCAAGGGGAACTTCACGTTCAAACAAAAATTTCACATGAATTAACAATTAACAGGACAACTGGCTGGTTTTATGGCTGCTCATTTATAATACTTTAATATAATGCTAATAATAATTATATATCTACTTATTAATACCTTAAGACATTCAACATGTATAGGACAAGTTAAATGAAAAATAAAAAAAAATATTTTCTGCAACTTATTCTACGATGAGATTCATCGAAAATCCTGTAGGTAGTAACTTTTTGAATTCGTTTACCATAAAACAAAATTCTCAAATGGCAATACTTTTTTGGGCCTCTCAATAGAAGGAAATTCTTTGTCATCCTCTTCACTCACAATCTTTCTGATTGTGGAAAGATTCAGCTAAAATATAAGTCGTTTAGATTCAGATGAAACATTATATAAATTCACTTACATCGAATATGTTCGCTATCGTATGTACAGGGTGTTTCCTAATTGAATGTCAATACTTATGGGGGTAATTTTTGAGCCCATTTTAAGAAAAAAACTTTATATAAACATATGTCCTAAACGTCTTACCTTTTGAAATACAGGTTAGTAAAATTTTCAAAAATAAATCATTTATTATCAAAATCTACAATACCACTCCAAATATTTCAATGAAATTTGTCATACATGTATACTATGAATCAAGAGGCATACGCACATGGAAGGATACAAGTTCAATTTTGAAGATGTCAACATTTTGGACACTGAGTCACACTACAACAGAAGGCTGATAAGTGAAATGATTCACATCAAAACCCACAATACTGTGAATTCTAGAGAAGACACCAAGACACCCAACATCTTAGTGTGATATATAACAGTTTAATAATAGGGAACGATAGGGTTACTTAGAGGGGAGTTTAATCGAAAAGCGAAAATAAACTGTAGTTGTTTTTAGTATCTTTTTACCATTTCATTCCGGTGATACTTTCAGCCTGCAATTTTTAACTTACATTATTTTTAATTCATGATATCAATCAGATTGTATGCTTCATCAACTTTTGTTGTTTTTTAAAATGTTATGTTTTGTATACTTAGATTTTTTTTAGTGTTGTGAACTGCTAAGAACACTTGTTGGGAAAGAACAGATTTACCAGCTCACTGATTATTGTTACTGACAGATGAGATAAAGAATGAACAATTAACCTTCGATCGAAAATACAAAACCAAAATTCACTGCAGAGATAGAACATTTTTTAAGAGTTATAACGAGGTGGAAGTTAGGTCTGTTCGTCTAGATGAGTACCTGATTTAATATATTTGTATCATTACAGCCTTGAGAAAGGACAAATAATGTCCGAAACGTTGGCAAAGTTGTAGATGTTATAGAATTAAAGTATACACCTTTTGAAAATTCCAAATTCCTGTCATCATTTATTGAATATACTGAATATGGATGCGATCACTCAACAAAACTCATATTAAAGTTAATAGAGTACAGTTAATTCAAAATTCACTCATGTTATAAACTATTTGTATGATTTGGGGAAATTTGAGGAAACTAGTCGAAGAGGAGACACCTGACATAATACATCAATGTATAGAGTCTTTTGAAATAGCAGTAGGTATACGGGATATTTCATTACTATTGGGACATTACCTAAAGAATAATAATTTGAATCGAAATATGAAGATGGATCAAGTAGGACTTAATGAAATATTGCCGTGCAAAAAGATCAAAGTTGATTTTCTTTTCTTTTTCTGCTGATAATTCAAGCTTCCCTATGGAATAAAATAAAGTAATACTAAAAGATGAAACAGGTTGGCCATCTTATTCTTATTTTTCATTGTTGTTGTTATTTCTTATATATTTCACAAACATTTCCATAATGTTGTACATGTTTATTTTTATTTCCTTTCATTTTGTTCCGTAATTCATTTTATTTGGTGTATAAACTCACCTTCAGAAGATGTAAATTAAAATTAAAATTTACTGAAATTGTATTCTGCATAAGTACCTAATTACAATGGACGTTGTTCAAAATACATTTTGAATTATCGAATGCCTGTGAAATATTTTCTCAGACAACAAATTGAAATCTACATGAATATCAAAGCAAAACAATCAGTCTCGAATTCATTGCTTCATAATATCCGTTGAGATACAGCCCTGTCTGGTATGGTAATTGATCCAAGTGTTCCGTTCAAGTACGGTGAAGTGCCTGTTTGCATTAAATACCGGAGTAGACCCAACCCTTTGACTCCAACCCTTCTTGATTGTCCAACAGATTATTGAGAAACACATGTTAAACAGGTTTTGGATAAGCCCGACCGTACGCTATTGTTTTATTAGTTGGAAGGGCAATATTTCGTCACTTGTTATAAATGGTTACTGAGGATCTTCATTGTTGATATCTGGCTCGGCTTTGGACGATTCAAGGATTAGTCCTAACGGTCATTGCATGTTTTTAATCCTGTCTCGCCTTTTTCATCGGGTGAAAAATATACATACGTTATCTCAGAGGTCCTAGTATACACTGCGCAAAAAAATTAACGCACATTCTGAAAATCTCAATTTTAATGAAAGTTAACTCTACATTGACTTTGTAACTTCTTTTTTATGTTCTCTCGGGAAGGTTTTGAACGAAACAAGACACATTAAATGAAAGAAAAATTCAGGATTTCACCGAATCTTATGTGAAAGAAGACAAATGAAAAATTTTCAAAATACTGAAATGCTGATAAGTTATTTAATACTTGGTATTTCCACCCCTTGCGTTAATTACAGCTCGACAACGACGGTTCATACTGAAAATGAGTGATCTTAAAATGTTCTGATCTAATCCTTCCCATATTTCTCCGAATTGGATTCCTAAGTCATTGAGTAGCTGGATGATATTCTGAACTTCTCAGCCTTCTATTGAGGTTGTCCCAAACCTGCTCAATCGGATTGAGATCTGGACTTCTTGCTGGCCATTCCATTCGAGAGACTCCAACCTCTTCAAGGTACTCCTGAACGATGCGCGCACGATGGGGTCAGGCATTATCGTCCATAAAAATGAAATTTTCAACAATGTATGGGGCAAATGGCACTACATGCTCTTCAAGAATGTTCTTTATATACTTATCAGCATTCATAGCTCCATCATCAACGACCACTAGGTCTGTGCGAGCAGTCAAATATACTCCACCCCATACCATAATCGATCCTCCCCCGAAACCAGTAGTATTCAGGAAATTGCACTGAGCATATCTTTCATGTGGACGTCTGTACACAAGGAAACGTCGATCACAATGATAGAGGCAGAATCTAGAATCATCTGTGAAGAGAACTCTTTCCCAATCGGCCTCTTCCCAATGGATATGCTCTCTCGCAAAATCCAAATGCGCCCTTCGATGGGCTGGGGTAAGAGATGGGCCTCTTGCCGCGACACGAGGCCTTAAATCATATTCTCTTAGGCGATTTCTTATTGTCTGAGTGCTAATTTGCACCTCATGAGTTTGCTTAAGCTAAATTTGAAGGAGGCGAGCGGTTGCAAACCGTTGTCTCAACGAAGAAACTCTCAAGTAACGTTCTTGAATGGCAGTTGTTACCCGTGGTCTACCCTGTCCTGGTCTTCGGACATTCATACCTGTCTCCCTGTCAAACGAAAGAAAAACTATTGATCACTAGAATTGATCGAGAACAACTGATTTTAGAATGGAGCATACATTCAAAATCTGATAATATCATCTTTTTTTATTCCTGCTGGGAAAAAAACATCTGTATTGAAGAAAACCGTTGAAAGTGGATAACATATGCATGCATAATTCTGATAAAAATAATTATCATTGAGAACACCTTCAGTTGTAGAATACATTTGAGATTTCCATAATATGCGTTAATTTTTTTGCGCAAGGTAAGTCTTTCTTGCATATTCACGATGGCCCACTGGAAACGAAACAGAACAACGTTTCACCACTTTCAGAAAAAAGCTGAGACCCGTGGATTTATTTTTGAAGCAGAACATCTCTCCCGATACTTTTCAATGAATTTACAACATTGATCAACTTACTTAGGTACATTTCTAAGTTTGAAATAAATATTCTGAGTATTGGGTCAAATTGCAAATTCAATATTGTGAAGATTATAAAATAGTGTAAGAATTTCTGCAAAGAAAAATAACTATTCGATTTTATTCTTACACTTCCTTTGTAAACCGATCCATGATGACAACTGCTGACAACAATAAAGATAACAACTGCTTATGAAATCGAAGTAACATTAGAGAGGACTGGCACTGAAAAACCAGATTCAAAAGTTGAACAATATTTCGTACATCCGCTGTAAAATAACTGAAATGCATTGTTGTGTTGTGTCAAGTTTGTCACTTAAACCGATAATTTCTGTGTTAATAAACTTCCGATATTTTATTAATTTTGTTTGTTTCGCTATGAGCGCTCAATTAACAATGGAAATAGGGAATAATCCTTCTGACGATAATGATATGTTTTTCATGAAATATCTTTGAAACGTCACATTTTGAAATAACCATTTCAACCGTTTCCAAAAAAAAAAATAATATTTTAAGTACCTTAAAAATGAAAAATAATAAGGGGTATTTAAAATTTGAAGCATTTCGTTTCTATTGCACAAACTGACAACATGGACTGAAATATTCGTGGATAATAAAGGACAAAAAATACACTATCTATCTTGATGAGAGACAAAGATGGCTGTCTATGAAGTCTGCGACGAACGAGGAAGATCGTAAAATTTTATGGGATTTTTATGGCCGGTTGCTGTTGAGGCTCGCCAGTGAGTACGCGCTTTATGATGGCTGTAGATCAACAGCTGTTATGTTATAAACAAGCCATTGCTCTTTTTATTTTCTAGTGGGCGCTGTTGCCAAATTGTAAACTAGAAACAAAGCGATTTAAATTTTAAAACCTCATATTTGAAGAATGGTATTGAATAGTTTCCGGGGTGCATTTGAAAAATTCATGAATGGAACTCATAATTGTTCAGTTTAAACCAAGTGATAACCCAAATTGAGGAGAATTCCTCATTTTACCTAGGAAATGAATGAAGCAAATAAAAAATAAATATACGAGTCACTGACTCAGGTAAGCAGAGTTAGAGGATATAATTTAATGCGGAAAAAAACTCGAAACCAAAACAAAAGCGAACATATCAAGAACTTTCAACAGACCATATAGCCAAATTGTCTCACGAATTGAATTAACATATAATTCAATTTTTGCTTCGAGGAATTTGTAAAGAGGCTTACTTTTATAGATTTCATTAATTTCAATTGGTGACAGAATGTTCATGAAGTTTAGATGCAAATTGAGAATATATTATATATTATATAATTATTGTCCTGAAAAGAAATATTATAAGAAAATACGATTTTATAAAATGGAAAAAACGTTCTAAAACGTCCTCAAATATCACATTATCACAGATTCATGTACAGGGTGGGAAAAATTCGTTGTCTACTGAGGGGATCTAGAGAACTGTAAGAGAAAAACGATGACACATTTTCTAGCTCTTTTTTAGAGAAACAAAGATTGGGAAAACCGTAGCCTCTTACGATTCTTCATTTTTGAGATATTAGCGAAAAATGAGATTTTGATGATTTCGAAAAGTTCTCATAATTTTTTTGTCTTTAAAGTTACAGATCTGAATCTTGAACATTCTGCAGGCACTGTTTCACGTAGAATCCACTGACGAGTTCAAAATATTTTTTTCTAATCATTGGGCGAACTTGCGTTTTTTAAACGCAAACTTTTATTGAATTCGTTATTTTTGAATCGGAAAAAATCTTCCATCACTTGATTCTACGGATAAGAGTGCATAAGGAGATTCAAGTTGCAGTTCTGTAACTTCAAAGGAAAAAAAGTTATGAGAACTTTTCGAAATCCTCAAAAACGAATAACCGTAAGACGCTACGGTTTTCATCATTCTTTGTTTCTCCGAAAAAGAGTTCGGAATTGTGCCATACGTTTTCTTCTAGCTCTTATTGTTCTCGAGATCCCCTCAGTAGACAACGATTTTTGCCCACCCTGTACAAGTACTTTTTTTAACAAATTTTGACTCAATTACTGCAAAAATGATTAAAATTAGATAGTAGATACAGTATGATGTGAGTTTTCGTGAAGAATCTTACCCAAACGTCAGTGCTATGATGTATTAAGAATAACGAATAAAAATTGTCCAAATACCCGAAAAATGTTTCATTATTTCGAAGGATATGGATGAGAATTGTGATCACAATCTTGAGAAAATTATTCCATGGCCAGCCGACTGCTCTTATAGAAATGAATGGAATATAGATGATATTTGGCGAAACGGTTCGTGTACTTTGCTAAGTTCTACTTTATATTGAAAAATATTCACTTTTAAAAACACGCAATATTGTTTTTCACACATTATTAAACCAACTTTGCATGGTTGGGTATTTACCCAACCGTTGTTCCACCCTGTCCAACACAAAGAGGGTTACCATAAAAAAAACATTGAAACCACAATCGCAGTCAAAAACAAAAACGATGATTCATTAAGATAAGCGAACAATTTGAAAAAATACAAACGGTATATGCTCAAATCCTCAACATATTAATCTTTCTTAATGAAATAATTAATTTGAAATACGAGCGCTGTCATCCGGAAGAGGCTCCCAACCCTTTGCATGCAAAAAAAAACGGAATGTAAATCTTGGAACAAATCGTTACGGCACAAGGTCCAGAGGGTCAGCTGGTTACAGGAAACCGCGTTATCCTGTGATTGATGTATGAGACGTACAGGGAATTGTTAGAACACAGAAGAGGATCAAGTGAGTTGTTCCTGAATAAAAGGTGGCCAGTTTTTGCTCTAGCTTGCTTTGTTGTGGAGGGCATGGGAACGATTTCCACCTCTCGGATTATTGAAGTTTGTGAGAGACAATTGAGACATACGTTGCTCATCCTATAACGAAGACAATGAAATAATTTGCATATATATTTTTGTATGATTGCAATCAGTACCTATTTCAAACTTGTCCTGACTAGCCTGAACTATGCGATACCAAAAATGAACATAAAATTTCTATAGAATCAGTTATAATGGGCGTTTATTTCACAAAAATTTGATTGCCCCATCAATTTCTCAGTTGTTGTAATGGCCGTTTGAATCAGTGAATTCAAAGCAGGCTTAATTACTCAGAAGAAGTACAATAGAAGTCGAAGAAATGAGTGAGCCTTAATGTTAATCCTGCATCAAATTCGTTGGAACAAAAAGGTAAAATAATGCCAAATTACCATACACCAAATGAAGAATGACTGAAAGTAAAATGTATTCGGTTAAAAACAAAAGAAAACATGACAGGCGACAGCGTTGAAGAGAAAAATCAAGCATGAATATTATAGACAATAGGAACTAATACAAATTTTCGATCGTCTAATATTTGACATCAGCAGTATGGATGGCTAACCCTTTTTATAAAATGGAAAACAAAAGAAATAATATGAAACAGAATATCATTATCAAGGGACCCGATCGTGTTTTACATCGAAATTTCCTATCCAAGCTATTTATTATACCAATATTAAGGCTCCTATGACGTAAAAATTAAAAATTTTGGATTATAATGATATTAGGTAAATCAAAAGGGGTTAATTTGCAATTCGATCTATGAATAGGTCTATAAAGAAATAAAGGTATCATGTTTTTTACGTGAGAGGTTCATTGAAATCTGACTTATTCCACGGGAAAAATGAGCTATTCGAATGTTCTATCAAAAAAATAGACAGCATGGGCAAAAAAATTCATTATAGAAAAAGCTATTGAAAAATATTGCAGTTTTGACTGGTTTTCGAAATTAAATTTCGAAGCTGCTGCTTACCACAGATTTGAAAACGTTACACTCTAGTGACTCGAGTATAAAAAAATTCGGTATGTCAGAAACTGTTCGACATATTTGAGCTACATATTTTTGGATTCCTATATGGCGAAATTGAACTTTTTTGAGGAGCCAAGCAGTATTGAACGAATTACTTTTTTATTAATGATTGGACGGCGATTATTCAATTGAAATATAGGTAACGTTCTTTTGAATGCTCAACAAAAGATTTTCCTCTTAAATTTTCATTGATTCGATATAGAATTCCACTTCCGCATTTTCGAAATTCTACAGTATTATTGGTTTCTATATTGTTTTTTTCATCAATAATTTACGACAATGATGAACCTAGGTGATTTTTAATTGATTTCAATTCAAAAGATCTTGCAATTTTCAGTGATTTTTAATTGATTCCAATTCAAAAGATCTTGAAATTTTTCCCTGTACTATGGGAAAAACAGAAATTTGGGAATACTGATCTCAAATTGTCCTGGAATAAATAGTTGAAAATTTCTGTATTACAGTCACCAATGAATATTGCTATAGTCCATTCAAGAATGATTGACATCCCAGTAGGACTTGAAAGTCCAGACGCAGCTTAATATCTGATCATAAAAGAGCTTCAATAATTTCTGTAGTTTTAATCACAAAACTGGAATAAATGAATATAACCTAGAAAAGCATTTGAAAAAAAGAAATATTCAAATTCAGAGCATATTAATCTGCATTCAGAATTGATAAAATAATGTTTTCAATTCGTACGAATGAATTAAGGACACAAACAGCAGTACAAAATTCAAATTATCGTCAGTCAGTGGTTCAGTGCATAGATTCACTTATAATAGATCACTGTTCATTTACAATTCCACCCTGAATTCCGCAACACAAAATCTTAACTTATGGGCTATTAACAACTTAAATTCAATTTTTCATAGCCACCCAAGATGTCAATCATTCTTGAATGGAATATATAATTTCAATTTAATTTCTTCTATGGTGTAATAGGTAGAAATATTGTTCATTTTCTTTCACAAATTGATGCAACGTTTTTTTTGTCTTCCGGATCTAATTTCTACGAAAGCGTTGCAGTGCTACAAAAAAATTTCAAACGTGTAATTCCGACTTGCTCGAATCACTAAGCCCTAAGCGGAGGTTTTGAAAAGTGCTCGGGAGTACGAAAAAACCTCAAGTGAAGACACTAAGTACCATGTATTGGCACAGCTCTGCTCTGGTACAAGCCTAGAGAAAAATAGAATCTCATTTCATTCATCCAAAATTCTTCCAAGAAGCCTAGAATACATTCTCAGATCGGATGCAAAAAAAAAGTCCTTAGACCTATATTAGCCCTACTCCTGTCTTGCATCTTAGATTTCCGACTTACATATTGTCGGAATTCTGATTTTTGTATCACAGAATTCCTACTTGCGAGTCAGAATTCTGACATTTCTGACTTGCATCTCAGAATTCCTACTTACAAGTAAGAATTATTGTGACTTGAAGGTTAGAATTCTGATTTGTTTCCATAGACATATATACATGGACTTTGCCTTTCCTTTCTATCTATGCATGAAATACGGTCAAAAAAAGTGACAAAGAGAAACGCACGTCGGGAATGCAGTTGTCTCTTTCTAGAATTTTGATTGGTCTACACTCACCTCTATGTGAACATTGTGAACAAAAAAGAGACAACTGCATTCCCGACGTGCGTTTCTCTCTTTCTATAAAAAAAGCCAATTTCATGCTGACATTGCTCAGTCCATGTCTCTATGTCTATGTTTGTTTCACAGATTTCAAATATACGACTCTGTCGAAACTAAGAATTTTTTTTGTGGCACTTCAATACTTTCGTTACAACTTATTAAATCATCAATAATTATTTCTCGACTAGAATTTGAGTGTGCACATAATTTCTTTTGAATAATATAAACATAATCTTCTTTTTGGAATGAAAAGGACCCTTTTGATTCCTCGTGTTATAAGAGTCTCTTCATCCTTCTCTGTTCTCTGATTCTCAAATGTTTTCGAATGTATTGTGCTGTTGGATTCGTCGGACGAATTGTTTTTTTGATATTTTTAACTGAATTCTGAATTGTCATGAATTCTATTAGCTTGATTGATAATCATAATGAGGACTTAATTGAATATCTATATATCATTCAAATTATGAATCAGCTTTTGTCACAATTCCTTTCACGAACATATTTCAATATCGATAAAAATCATAACGTGGAAACTCCACGAGTGGTAATCAATGGGGAAGTGCATTAACTAAATCGATTACTCATGCATTCTTCTACAAAAAAAATTGTTCGTGTCCTTTTCGTGTGGTTTTGTGAGATTTCAGATAGTCATATTGTTTTCTCTATAAAATGCCTGCAAAATCGAAATCATTTCAAGTTCTCCAATAGTTGTCCAAGACTGAACACCTTGAAAATGCATATTGAACTGGTGAGTAGAAATAATGTATAATAAATTAGAGGTGTACCTAATATCCAGAAGAAATGATTACTTCAATCTAATTTTCTTAAAGTATGTAATGTAATGTAATTTATTTTATAATTTTTGGGCCAAAAAAATTAATCTCTTAGTTTTTTTCTTGAACAAATGAGATTGTGAGAACACTTCAGTATACCTACTATTGCGACAAGAATACGAAAAAATAATATTCCGTGAAGAAAATGGTGCCAAATATGGCAACTTTTCTCACATTTTTCTTGATAATTGGGTTTGAAAATATCAAGTTTCAACCTTGCAATTCAATGTTGATTTGTTTCAGCTCACTACTTCTTAGTGCAAATGAATAATTTTTTCATAATTCTGGATTTTCGCATAGAAGTAAATTTCATATATTCTCAATACTTTCTTGACATAAACCAATGGTAGAAATCCTTCGGCGAACTCACACTGTCACCTGGTGATCTTCGTTTTCTAGACTTCCTTAACAACTGGTTGAGCTGAACTCAAGCAGTGAGAATACTACTATCATGAATTATTTTGGGCAATACATATTTCTCGATCATTTATTTCATGTAAATTTTTGAGAGTGAATTTCTTCTTCAGGTTTTCGTTTTACTGATTTTGGGCGTTGTAATCACTGCAACTCCAGTACCAAACGAAGATGAACCTTTTCAACTACAACATGTGCAAACTGAGCAATATCATACCAAAGAGCATCTATTTCTACAGAGTATGGAATGGCTGAAAATCTTATTCGAACAAATCATGAAAATGCTGCAGTTTCCGCTACGAGTACCAGTGAATCCAGAGGTGGAAAATTTTCCATTCACAAAATCTGAAAACAGCATTCAGAATAATTGATTGTGATGTCCCATGTAATCCCGTACACCAATAATTGTGATACTTGGTTATTTTATGATATCTTAATAATCTTCAGACCAGCATATAAAAAAATGGAATATTGTAATACAATTTATAGATCAATGTATTCTGAATAGTCATGAACGTGATCTGTAATATGAATTAAGATTCACTAAAAGTTTCTCTTCTTTCATTCTTGATCGAAGACTAAAACTGCTATGATTTAAACTAGAAAATCTACGGAAACATGTATTGATTTGGAATTAAACTTATTGAATCAATAAATTTCTCATGTTCAAATGGGATTTTTATTCTCTGTGAATTTTTTTCACTTGGGTTCGTAGGTATCAAAGAGGGCTCCAAGGGTAAATTTCATAACAACTTTTCTTACCTCAGTATTATCCAGTTTTGGGGAAATATTTTGAACACCTAATATTTTATACTTATACCGAACAAATACGCTGTTCTCCTTTTTCGATCAGATGCACAGTTCTTCAGACAAATAGATTTGAAAACTTAATTGTAGGGTACTACTGAATCAATTTGTGTGCTGTATACATGGTGAGTCCTTGACTCGTACAAATATTAACAGTAGATTCTTGGGGTCGAAGTAAACACTCTTTTTTTATACCATTTTTTCCGATTCGGCCCTTATAAAAAGATATAGCCATTTTGAGTTTTCCTAATGAGCTGTGCCACCACCCCTGGAAAAAAAAATTACCTTCAGAATAACTAGCTGAATCTGTGACGCTAAACATCTGTAGATTTTTCAAACAGGGCCAAAGTACCCAGTTTTGCAAATTTCACAGATACTCTTTAATTAAATGAATTAATTATTCGACAACGGCGCATTATATGAGAAAATATGAAGAATACTTTTATTTCATAAAACGTTCAAATATTCAGTAGCTAGCGTTCAACTTAGTTTCAAGAGTTGGGTTCATTTAATTTTTGGTATTTTTATGCCACGTAGTTGTCATAATGAGAAAACTTGGAGATTTATCAAATAAATGAAAAACTATATTCCGAAATTCATTTCATTCGATAAAACTATTTATGAGATAGAACCAAAAATAACATTTTTTCACGATTTTCAACAGTCTGTATCTTTCAAACCGAGCCGATTGGGAAAAAATTATAAATATAAAGTGTTTCTTCTTTAAACTTCAAGAATCTACTGCTTATATATGTGTACAACTCAAAGACTCACCCTGTATAATAGTTCTGTTTAAGACGCAACAAATTGAAATTTTCATAATATAATTACACAGTATTAGTACTAGGAGTCATACCAAATTTCACTTTTTGCTGCGGTAGGTAATTAATAAATGATTTAAGATTTGTACCTTTCAAGGGCTGTAGATCCGTATAAAAGCAAAATATTCGAATTATTGACCACGGATTTTGGGACACTCTGTATATGGAAAATGAATTTCGAGTGAGATATAGATAGTAAATATGTATTGAATCAAAGCATTACTACCGGCCAGAGGTAGTTTATTATACAGGGTTGTCCGCTAAAATGTGGAAAATCTCTCAGATTCAGATAAAACATAAAAAATAAGATGACAAGTACCAGGGGCGGACTATGTTGTTGAGGTGCCTTTCTGGGCCAAACCTGCATTGTTAAAAACCTTTGTAATTTTGTCGGATTCAATAACATGAAAACTTTTTTGCTCATTGAATAACTTTCGTATCACACTTTGTTGCAGACAAAAAAAATAGAATTCATGTTTTTTTTTTCAATAGAAATAAAAAGTTTCTTCTATTATTATTTTGTTTTTCGAAAACGGTTCTTTCTATCGACAATGGACAAGGGTAGCTTTTCTTTAGCCTCATGTTCATGGTATCCAAATTTGTTTTTTTTTAACTCCTTATCATACAGGGTGTCAAAAATGTAAGCATTAAAATGTACAACCTAGTCCGCCCCTGTAAACAAAACAAGCTAATTTAAATTTAAGGGCAGTATTTTAAGAGGTCCTTTCTACTGTTTATCATATCAAATTTTCATCAAATTATATTAAATAGTTTAACATTTATACCAGTAAAATGGATTTCCAGTGGCGTCGTTTAGGAGACCAGGAGGATCTTGGAGGAACTTGACCTCCTATTTTTTATTTTTCATCTGAATCCGAGAGATTTCCCACAATTTCCCGGGCACCCTGTATATTATTCTATTTTTTTTCCATTGAATTTCCTAACTAAAATCTACGATTTTCTCAGGCCAGTGGATTGATGAAAAATCGTAATTAGATAAAGAGAAGTAAGATTTATAATCAGAGTACTCAAAAAGATGCAGCTAATTATTATCGATTCAAGACATCCTGTATACTAACATCAAGCAACAAGCGAATTTCACATCATTCCCACAACATACTTATTGAAGAAATGTCATCATTTCTTTCTGAGGGGCCTAACGAAAAACAAAACGGCCAATTTTTTCAAATATTGTTCAGAAACCATCTGTTGAATATTAAGTTTATTGAAATATGTTAATTACTTTCTCTCATTCTGAAGGAGAACGAGCTATTTTTATGATACTAGTAAATTAACACTGTCATGGCTCAGTAGTTGTGCAGTGTGCAGAGTGCAAATTATTAAAACTGATTGTTCAGCTTGCCAAACTGTAAACTTTATTTGCATGTTATTCTGGGAATAATTAATTATTACGAATTATATACAGGCTGAATCTTTAACTCGTACAAATATTGAAGATTGTTGAGGTCAAAAGAAGCACTTCTCTCCTTTGCCATTTCTTTCGAATCGGCTCGTTTTAAAAGATACAGGCTGGTAAAAAACCATAAAAAATGTTATTTTTTGTTTAATCTCACAAACGGATTCATCGAATGAAATAAATTTCGGAATATAGTTTTTCTTTATTTGATTAATCATTTCTGAACACAAGATATCACACACGTCTTCCAGTTTTCTCATTATGACCATTACGTACCATGAAAATACCAAAAATTCAAAGAATCCAACTTTTGAAAATAAGTTGGATACTATCAAATGAGAATTTGAACGCTTTGTGAAATACAAGTATTCTTCATATTTTCTCGTATAATGCACTACCATGGCAGACGTCGTTAATGGGATCAAGAATTTACAAGGAATTCTTGCCAATTTAGCCACTAGGTAACACTGATAACAGATGAAATAAACCGTTTGGTCAATCCTTTCGAGTATATGCCCATAGTCATTCCAAATAATTTAATCTAGGAGCTGATGCTTTGAAGAAGTGAAAGGCCGATAATTAAATAGAATAATTTTGATTCCCAAAAGCTTACTGTTCGAAAACCAGTCGGAATAATGATTCTTCCTCTTATGAATGGCATTCCTGCATCTAGTTAACGCCAGATGGTATAAATGTTTATATTCAGGTCATGCAGAATCCAGTTCAATTCGGGATGCTGAAGATTCAGCTACTCTATTGAAGAAATGTGTTCCACGGTGAGTGAAAAACATGACCATAGTTCACAGAAAAAACTAAATATCGCCAAAAAAAATATTGACCTTCTTTTGACGGAAGTCGTTTTCATTTGTGTCATCCGGTGGATGGTAAAATTGGAAACGTTTGAAAGGAATTATTGGTAACGCTTTTTTTGACTCTTTGGGTCACGATTTTTTTTGAGAATTTTAAGGCAATTGAAGAAAGAGATAAACGAAATTACTCTAAATTTTCCCTTGCAGTGTAGTAGTGGATTGTCGTTAGACTGAAAAATGACAAAATGTAGGAACCCACGGAACATACATGAATCAGATTCTTTATATTGCTTTCTGAATTTTTTTTTAAATATACAGAGAATCACAAAAGTGTCGGAATGGTCAGAATATCTTTGCGGGAAAGCATTTAAGAGAAATATTTCACGTACAAAATATTCGGGATTTTTGTCTGGCTATCAGATGGTGACCTTGATCTTCAAGGTCAATTCAGGATCAAATTCGTTTTTCCGTCGAAGACTCTTCCTATCTGTTGGACGCCCAAAATGAAAATACCGAGAAATTTCACGTTCAGATATGGCCTTCAGTCATGACTACCTTCTGACCTTGAGGCCCCCTCATATTTAAACCAAGCAAAATAACAGAAGTGCAGAAAAACTTCGGACCATTTCCGAAAACAATATTGCCCAAGAATTTCAGGATTTTATCTTGACTATGCCATGAATTCAAACTTGGCTCTGACATTCTAGATCGAATGCCTTTTTTTTTAGTGAGCTCTCATTATTTTGGCAAGAGAAATCGAATTTTCAATTTTTTTTTTTGGAATTAGAGGAAATGGGCCCCATTTAGAAGAGCGGTTTTTACCTTGAAGATGATCGAGGAAAAAGTTGAAAATAATTTTAGATAGAGTATATTTATACTTACCTACTTCTTAAATGCTGTTTAGCTTTTCTAGCACTTTTGCAACATAAAAGTAACAGTAACAGTATTTACCTCGACAATTTGCACTGAAGTAGAAGAGTTTGTACAGATATTACCATTACAGTAAATATCAACTGAGTTTAAGGCCACTTTTTCTAAACCAACGTGAACGGGAAGATCCTGATTTTCAACTGCAAAAACTGATTTTTAGCAAATTTAGAGGACCTGGTTGCTTATTACACCC
Source organism: Coccinella septempunctata (assembly GCF_907165205.1). NCBI lineage: Eukaryota > Metazoa > Arthropoda > Insecta > Coleoptera > Coccinellidae > Coccinella > Coccinella septempunctata. The sequence continues at coordinate 12,488,586 of NC_058189.1, read as the reverse complement.
TGTTATCTTCGTGCTTTTATACGAGTATCACTATGTGTGCATACAATTCGACATATTACTTGCTTATGGTATGAACCTCAGAATGATACTGAAGTATTGAATATCATAAACCATAACCTCATCAATATTCGCACTTATTGCTTATTTTGAAGCTCTTTTCAAGTACTTCAAGAAAGGTGCTACAAATTTGTTCCAGATTTTGGTCTTTTTTCTCCTGCTATTTGACGTTGAACGTTTAAAATTTAATACCTACTTTGCGAATTCATACTCAATAAAGATGTCAAATCTCGGTTCGCATTGCACTCAGATAGTTCGTGCAAAAATCACTTTGTTTTGTTTTCTGATAAGCTAAAATTTTTCTATAAAATCTGTAATTTTTGGGTTATTCCTGAAAACCTGTTCAAAAATGTGACTTTCTCTGTGAAAAATCAATCGTAAATCACTCTAGAACTATTGATTTTATAAAACAACTTTATATTGAATTTTTGCTCAAATTTAATCCCCCTAAACTTTGGGGTTATTTTGAGTTCAATTATCCAGTCATTCAGATTATTTATGAATAAATAAATAATGAGAAGCAACAATTTTATCGGTTAATCTTTGTCGAATAAAGTAGGGGGAGTCGGGGAGACTTGCTCAGGTAGGAGACTTGATCCACCTAAATTATTTCAATTCAAATTTCGCACTACCGGTATCGTAAATAGCTTTCGTCATACTCGTAACAAGGCACAACTAGTGGCGGCTCCATCTTGGACGCCATCAGAACAGTTCGGGATTGAGAGGGTTGAACGTTATTTTGTTATTAGGAAGTAGAAAATTTAATAATTTTTGTTTGTTACACTGTTTGAAAAGTTGCGAGGTGTTCAGTTTTATTGCTTTCATCGATTGATATTGTTTTACAAACGATAAGTCTTTTTAATAATAGTTGTAAAAGATTCAAGAAAACATCTATTGAATAGACTGCGGGAAGCTTAACCCATGCTATGGTCGGGAGATATAATCAGTGTTCCAAGTTTCCTGCACTGAGTTTAGATAATAGTTTGCTTCAAAAAACAAAAATTGAATAAAAGAAAAAATATAAAAAAATATACAAAGGTTCAAAAAAGTAAAAAACATCGGAAATAAGTGACTCTGAAATAGAAAATATTTATTTCATACGCTGATACATCTGATGATGAAAACCTTCATATAAACAATCGTGTTTGTCATTGGAAATCGTTTTTCCTGATGAACAAACTTATGAATGAGTCTCTCTCGCCCACTGTTCCACTCTCCCATGGTTTAGGAGGACATGACCTAATTTTTGTTCCTAAAAAAAGAATTGCTGTACTCAAAATATTCATCTCACCATCACTCTACTATTATTATCTATAGATAGGTACCTTTTTGCGCATGATATCTTCAACCAAAAAAATGAGTTGCTACCATTTATAGATACAACTTAGGAGTGAAAAGGGACTCCCCATACAAGAAATAATTTGCCGCAGAAATAAATTTTTTTCCAAGATTTTTACTGGGTTCCGAGTTATGAACCTTTACGACGATCCACTATTTTAAGACAGTTTTTATAGACGTCTTTCACACTAAAGAAACATCAAATATTGAACAGATAGGTACTCTTATAAATACATATATGTTCTAGTGTATAATGGGTCCACCCTTATCTTCAGATGATAAGTGTTAAGATTAATTCTATGTATTGCTTCGAATCTCAACTGAAAATATATTTGATCTCAAATATTAAATGATATATGCATACTGAATCATCTGCCAATTAAGTTGGTAGTATTCCTCTATTTCTTCTGTCTGCTATCCACTCCATCTATATAAGTATTGCTTTTTGATCATTTCTATTGAAATATATTTCCTTATTTTCTATTCTGAGTCAATCTTGTGAACATTTCATTTACAGATTTCATTCTTATTATTATTGGGAATAATTGCTTCTGCTTCACAACAAACTGCTGGCATTCACCTTAGAAGAAAATATGTAGATGATGGACCTCATCTGACATCGAGGCAGTCGAAGCCGAGGGTTCCATCCCCATTTGTTCCAATGCCAGGAAATCTTCCCTTGGGCCCTAGGTACCCTTCAAGAAATTCAAGCAACAAACCTGCTGTTCCTCAGAGTCAGAGACTGAAGCCTTCGATCAATTCAAGGCCCGAAATTTCGAATCCATATCGAATCAAACCCATAAATAATGTACGAGCTGTAGCTCATGGACATCGTAATAGTAAACCTATCACTTCTGGTGGCCAATCTGGACGACCAAGACCAATAACTTCATCAATTTCGAAATCAAGTAACCAAGAAAATCAGATATCTTCATTGAGTAGGACAACCGGACAACCTGTGGGTGTCAAAATGAAGCCTGTTCATGAAGAAGGATCATTAATGAGGATGCCGGTATACATCAACTCGTTTCCAGAATTTAGTCATCAAGAATCTTCCAAATTGAAAGATGGTAAAACTGTTAATTACTATGAACCCTTGGGAGATTATGCCCGATTTTAGGAAATTGTTATTTATTATTAATACAAGTATTTATTATTACTGCAGCAGGAGTTTTTGTTTTATTGAATTACACTACCGAACTATTCTTCGATATTGTTGGGTATTCCCAAGCCATTTCACCTATGTCCTCATTGTTTTCAATAACTATTTTCTATTCTGGGCGAATTATTTATACGTTTGATATATCTCAGCTCATGTCCTGGTCTAAAAATCACATTGGTACCAAGTTCTATATACATACCAGATGCTATAACTGGCGATTCTAGAATATTGCACAATTGAAAAAACTGGTAAGTATTACAAAATTTGCTTTAAATGGGAATATGGCTACTTAGAGGAAGTTTTTTGTTTAATTCATATTTTACTAAAAAGTTATGGATTATTTGAATGCCTACTGCTTTTCTAGCATATATTGACTGAACTCAACATCATTTATATCAATCTATATAAACAAGAGACAAAGTAAGAGTATAAGCAGGGTGTTTCATAGTTAAGTGTACGTAACTCAACTGCGGCTATACATAACTTCGGAACCACTCGGTAAATTCTATTCAATTTTAAGGAGAGTGTGGTGATTGAATATCGTCATCGACTGACATAGCATGGAAACCTAAAATTCAGGACCTGCCTAGTAAAATTCGATTGAACTAACATCTGGCCATAAAGTATATCGGAATTTATGAAAATGGACAAGTTATTTGGAAAGTAATGACGGACTGAATAAGATCAAAATTATTTCGTAATTGCGCATTTCGTTTTAATACGTACTTAATCGTTAGGAACAATGTGAAATGTAAATTGAAAAAAAATTGAAGTAGGAGTTTTCGCCAGGTAATTGTGAAACCTTTAGATTTTTATAACTTATAGGCCCAGTTGCAGGGAAAATGGAGGGTTAAGATTTTAATGAGGTATTGAATTTTAATGGACTTTCCTGCAACTGGACGTAATTCACTTTATTCACTCATGGCACTGTTAATGAACGAATAATTTATAAATGGAACATGTAGAAACGTATTCAAGTAGGTACATTTATTTTGAATATTCAATTGTACGTACTATGATTCATATAAGTGCGCGGAACTGTAACTAAAAAAAAATATCTCCAACTTCAAATCGTCGTTAAAACCCGAAAAATGTGTAACTCCCGATTTAATCAAAAAAGAGATTTTGATGCCATCCCTTAGCGGTTTTCAACATCTACATGCTAAGAAATTTGCGTAGTTCCATCGAACAGTTAATTATTTTTCCCGCGCAAAATAGAATAATGTGTATCTCCGTGCTTGAAATTGTTTAAAAGAAATACGTGTACCTCCCTTACACCAGCACATAGTCAGTGCATATATCCACATCGCATCAGTGGATAACATAAGAAGTAGTAGAAAAATAGTGCTGCTTTGCTGTGAAAACAAAGGTAAATATTAAGGGAGTACGGGTAATAGTAAAAAGTTTTTTGCCTCTCCTGTAAAATCAGCTAAAATGGAGTTACACATTTTTCGGGTTTTAACGACGAAATGGAAATATCCAAATGAGTTGGGAAACGTTAACAACTAATAACAAACTACGAGGATGTATTGATATCTAGTTAGCCTAGACCAGTTCCATGCATAAAAAAAATATTGCTTTACCATAGCAAGAAGGCAAGAACACTAACTAATTTAGAAGTGTCAGTGTGAAGTTTGAGGTCAAAAAAGTAAACCAGAGTTACGCGATAATTAAAAGAAAAAAGATGACCAACGAAATTGTGACAATCGAAAAATTGGAGTATCGAGCCATCCTCAAGTACCTGTATTTAAAAAGGTTAAGAGGTGAGCAGATTTACGAAGATATGCTTAATACCCTTGGTGATCAATGTCCTTAGTATGCAACCGTAAAAAATTGGACTGCAAGCTTCAAAAGAGGTAAATTTTCCATTGAAGATGATGACCGATCGGGAAGGCCAGTTTCTGTGTCAGTCCCCGAAAATATCGATGCAGTTCATGGCATGATTTTATCAGACCGTCGAATTGGGCTAAAACGGATATCTGAAGCACTGAATGTTTCATACGAACGCGTTCATTATATAGTTCACGTCAATTTGGACATGGGAGAAATTGCTGCAAAATGGATCCCCAAATGTTTGAATGTTGACCAAAAGCGTTCGATCTGTGTTCGATTTGAAAACGATGTAGACTTCTTATACCGAATTGTTACTTTCTATGAGACTTGGGTACATTTCTACAATCCAGAAACAAAGCAACAATCTATAGAATGGCGACACTCTGGTTCTCCAATACCAATACCAAGGTTAGAACAATAACCGGAGATTACAATTCGATATTACTGACCACTCTACGGGAAAAAATTGAAGAGAGAAGACGCAGAATGCTATCCAAAGCTTTTGTTTTTGCAAGTCAACGCCCCTGCACACAAATCACATGTTGCCATAAAAAATATTCTTGATTTAGGGTTTGAATTACTAGAACATCCCCCTTACTCACCAGGTTTGGATTCATCTGACTATCATCTCTTTCCTCAACTGAAAAAAAATTAGAAGGTCGTAAATTTTCTTCCAACGAAGAGGTAATAAAAGCTGTGGAGGTCTGGTTTGGAGAGCAAGAAGAAAAATTTTTGTTGAAAGGTCTAGAGACGTTGCAGGTTCGCTGTAATAAATGGATCCAATTGAGAGGAGAATATTTTGAGTAATAAAATATTTTGACATTGAAATTTTGTTTGGTTCTATAGTTGGCTAAGAATTTTTCAATATATCCTCGTTTCAACATACACTCGTTCACAATTACGAATATTGTTAAATGCTGCCTAATAAATCGACAATAAAAAACTGACAATGTAACACACTAAGAAAAGTCAAATGAAAACTATGGCAGTAGGAAGCAAAAGAACTTGAGGGCGGCTACATTATCATACTAACCTAATTTAATCGAGTGGATTATTTATACCCTATGGTCCCTAAATGGAGATGAACAAGGTATCTCAAGTTCCACCTTCCTCTTAACATCAGCCAATAATCAAAAAAAAACTTCAAGGAAATGCTCGCTATGCATCATTTAACACAACTATTGTCATTTGTCAAACAGAATCCGACGCTAAACATACATTTTTCAGTTTTATCTGACAAGTTTTGACAAACCGAGCTGTAAGCAAATTTTTTGTTTTATATGATTCAATTTGCATCATTTCTCTTATATTTCTTCTAATGTAGTTCTTTTCTCGGTCTAATAAGTCCTTAAAATCAAAGTTGTGGCGTATATATTGAAATGGTTCAGAGCTAGAGGCATTCTTTCACAGCCCCACGCATGTTGGCTAAATCCTATTTCTTTCTTAATTTTTCATAGAGACCTTTTTTATGTAGTCTGGAAGTTTTTTTAATTTTATTTAATTTTATTGAAAATGGTTCAGAATGGCGTATCGAAAGGGTGGATCTTCTGGTTTACTGGTTCAACATAAAAATAATGAATATCTCAACATAATGACAATCCATTCGATTTTACTGACTCCTGGTCTTATGTTTTTTCAGTGTTACTTGTTTATTATGGAAAATTTCCTGACAAGAACACTTGTGCTGGGCAAGTTTCTGCTTTTTTTGTTGTTGAGTTCAAGCTCCACTCTCACTTATGCTATTGATTTCATTATAGTGAAGTTTGCAAACCAAAAAATGGAGTTTGATTTATCCATTGCTAAGCTCTCTAGCATATACTGCATTGCATTCGATGAAAAACTACCAGATCAATCATTTCGAATCTTCAAGAAATCCACTCCACCCCTGAGCAACAGAGAAGAAAATAATTAACGTCGACGTCGAACGTGTTTGTCCACAAATACTCATTTCTTCGTATTAGTGTGGAAGGCAGACTCACGGAGCGGACTTTTCTAATAAGGTCTAATTTAATTAAGAACTACTTTACCAATTAACGCTTCTCAGTTTGTTTGTCGTCGCCTGAAAATTAATCATTGTTGGACAGCGATCATTGTTTCACTCAGTGGTCTTGTTAAACTATAAACTAATTTTTCTGCAGTTCAGGAAGCATTGCAGGAACTTCATGATTAATGTCCTACTAGTTACTCGGATTCTCCATTATTCGAAATGCTACTACTTCAACATGTCTTAGTTAAAGACAATACTTTTTTTAATATTATGAGAATGAGTTAATCATATGAATACAAGGTGTTTTAAAAGGTGAGGCTTTTTTTGACAGAAGGTATAACTCATCAAAATAAGTCGTTTAACCAAAAATTGTCCGTATGAAATATCCAAGATGGCTGAGATATAACCCTTAGAAGTTTGACAAAATTTCATTGAATTTCAAGTAATGGACTGTGGAAGGTGACTTCGGTTAGCAAAAACGAAACAAAACATAAACATATAGCTGGACAGTGAATGGTTCAGTACAAAGTACATCGGATTAGATGCATCAGGTCACTTTTAAAAGAATCATAATTGTTTTATCGTGCTATTTATGATGAAAAAAAATTGTAAAAAATCAGTGCTTAGGTTAGTTATGTTGAAAAAGTGCTATGATGTTTCCGATTTCATCCCATTTTTGCGACGATTGTTGGAATGTTCGAACAAGAAGATTGTGATTCCTATTGTGAAAAAATTCGTGAATAATTTAGATGAATTTCATTGGTGAGATTTTGAAGTATTATTCTATTTTTTTCACTTGTGTCCCAAGTCTTTTCTGTCAGTTGGTATCGAAATGAGTTATTTCATAAAATCGTGTAAGGTACAAATAATGGGAACAATTCGGCAATCCTAAGTTTGCATTTTCATCACCACGTAAATATCGAACGAGCCAATATCCTAAACGAAACCACATGGTCGAATCGATAAGTTTTTTCCATTGCTTTGAGATAATTCAGCTAACAAATGGTCTAGGGTCATATTAGGATCTATTTCAGTAATCATTGTGAATTTTTTTTTTCAACTTTGTCATTTTGAAAGTTTTGTTCATCATTTTTGGTGAAACGCTCCATTTTGACCAGTTCTACCTTCTGTTGACAAAAATCCTCATTTACAAATACACCCCGTTAGCTTTATTTCAAAGATTATGTTGAGACTGATGTTTCTTCATTCTGGAGTTCCCTAACTATCAAATATGGATGTACGAGGATATACCTAGCCAACTATAGAACCACACAAAATTTCAATGCCAAAATATCTCATTACTCAACATATTTTCCTCATAATTGGATACATTTATTACAGCGAACCTGCAACGTCGGTAGACCTTTAAAAAAAATGTTTCTCATTGCTCTGCAAACCAAACCTATACAGCTAATAGAATAGTATTCTCCGCTTATTGTTCTACCCTCATCCAAAAAATCAACCATTATTACTCCATGGCAATCCCAAAACACTGAAGCAAGAACTTTTCCAGTAGATTTTTGGACACGAAACTTCTTAGGTCTTGCAGAACCAGTGTCGCCATTCTATCGATTGTTGCTTTGTTTCTGGATCGTAGATATGTAGGTACCCAAGTCTCATCCATAGTAACAATTCGGTTTAAGAAGTCTACTTCGTTTGAAAATCGAGCCCAGATCGAACCCGATGATCTTATCCTTGCATGCTTTTGGTCTACATACAAACATTTGGCGATCCATTTTGGAGCAATTTTTCTCATTTCCAAATTGACGTTAATTTTATGTTGAACGCCTTTCCGATCGGTCAACATCTTCAATGGAAAATTTACCTCTTTTGAAGATTGCAGTCCAAATTTTTAACTGTGGCATACCAAGGACATTGATCATAAAGGGTATTAAGCATATCTTCGTAAATCTTTTCAAATAACTGTGTTATTAACAATAACTCATTAGAAGTGTTAAAACACTTCTAATGAGTTATTGTTCGTTGCAATGGTAAAACAATATTTCTTTATGCATGGAACTGATCTAGGTTAACTAGATATCAATACATCCTCGTACTTTTTACAATTGAGGGCTAAATCTACTTCTAATATCACCAACGTTTATTTCAAGATATACAGTGACAACCACGATAAGTTCTACTAAAAAACATCACACATAATTATGACAACTTGACTGTCAACATATTTTCGAAAAACAAAGTAGGTGAATTCTGAATTTCCACGGAATGAAACTCAGAATGCTTGACAACCCTGCAGTTCAACAATCACTGCGAATTGCGTCAAGCAAACCGTAAGCAAATTAGCACATTATGTTAAGTAATTGAACGTGGGGAGCTAATTCGTTTAAGTAAGAAGACAGTTGTCTGTCCATTTGGAACTATCCGGCGGATCATCTTAATTGCTGAACATGATACTTAGCGTGACGGTAAAATATATTTAATTTTTCACTGTTCTGTAAAATTAATGTAGAAATAATTGTACCTCAAACAAGATAATTATCCTCATTACTATGTGTAACGAGACAAGGGGCAACCATGTAAATGACCGTACTAATGCTTCTTTTCCTTCTTCTTCGTATTAGGAATTCTTTTTTATATGCAGAGTAACTCGTTTGAATCAATTCATTTTGCTAGGAACAGGAAGTTTCAGTGGTAAAGGGAAATGTCTCAATGGTTTCTAGAAGTCAACCAGAAGGTATTGAAATAATCTCATAAAAAAGGTACTTATTAAACCTTCCTCTACCAAAATGAATGGATTTTAAACGATAATATGTCCTAGAGTTGTTCTGTTGTGCAATATTTTTCAATTTTGATGTTGTATTTAGGAGGAAAACTAGCCTTTCCCGTATTTAGCGGGTTAGCAACCTATGGTATACTTAAATCTCTTCCTTTTATCTTAATTCGACAATGATACTTTCTTTTCCAAAAAAAATCTCACAAATTTCGAAACATTTAAACAGGTTACTGAAGATCAAATTTCATTTATTCCAAATTTCTTCACTCGATATATCAAATTTCATTTATTCCAAATTTCTTCACTCGATATATTCAAATGGCAATTTTTTAATATCATATATTCTGCTAGTAAATATGGTGACAAGGGATTTTCGAAGAGGTGCTTATAGAAACCTTCTTCTTCCTAACAAATCAGTTCCGTATAAAATATTCATGAATCATCGAAAAACAGATGAAGAACATCTCATTGAAAACAACTTTGCAAATAACTTCAAAATTGTCATCTAGAGCAGATGAATAGGAAATCAGATGTGTCATATTAGAAGGAATCATTCATTCCTTCATTGCTGTATCCCGTTACCGAGAATAAATCTACAAAAGACAAAACTATCGGTGCGATAAAACTTATAATTTCTTACTTGCGACTTTGTGCCCTCCTGTAACTGAAGAGACCAAACCATGACCTACAGATCCTTCTACACTCTGGGCATGGATAGTCACAAACCAGATCTGGCCGCCGCTGTATTCTTCTCGAGTCTCTATTATAACTGTGGACCAAAGACCTTCACTCTGATCTGTCTAAGGCTAGTTGTTCCCAGTTATGATTGGCATTAACTGATTTTAGGGATTGATGCAGTATATCCTTGAACCGCTTATATCTGAGTCGGGCCCTCGTTACTTGAGTCTTAATTGTTGTACAACTCGCGCGCTGCAAGGTTCTGCATTTGAAACTTTGTGGAACCATCTGATGTGCATTATTTGTCTTAGATGACGTTGTTGTGTTTGTTCAAGCTATTTAATATGTCGCCTGTATGGCGTCCAGCTTTCGCTTCCGTAAAGAAGCGTTGGGAGGACCACTGCTTAGTAAACAGCTGTCTTGGTGATTTTGAAACACTTTGACCCTTAGCTTCCAGAATGCCTGTGATGCCGAATAGATATGGTTGTGTATTTCCGTGTCCAGGTTAGTCCTAGTATTTATGAAGCTTCCCAAGTATTCGAACTGCTCAACCTGTTCTAGAGTTTCATCCTCCAGGCTGATATCTGTTTGAAGGCTTTCTGGAGGACTTACCAGGATTTTGCTTTTGTCAATATTGAGTCTAAGGTCTAAAGCTTCGTATTATAGGTGTCCAACATTATCTGTAGATCCTCTGAGCTGCTATTATTCAAAAATCCTTGACAGTTATACTATCTTCTGCTGAATTTGGCAGAATGCCAAGGGAAGTCATTGGGAAGTCTTGGGAAGTTCTAGGAAATTATGGAAAGTCATGAGAAGTCCTGGGAAGCATAGGAAGTAAAATGAATTCTTGGCAACTTCTGTATAATTCATTTGAACTTTTCAGTTAATGTTTCTCAATTTCATTATGTGATATAAATCATTCAGAATCCCATTACATTAATACTGTGTTCTGATCACAGAAGGCCAAGGGAAGTCATTGGAGAGTCTTTGAAAGTTCTGGGAAGTCTTGGGAAATCATGAGAAGTCCTAGGAAGTCCTAGGAAGTCATGAGAAGTCATGAGGAAGTTCTAGAAAGTCATAGGAAGTCCTGGGAAGTCATGGAATGTAAGAGGAAGTTCTGGAAATTTCTTCATAATTTATGAAAGAACTAAAAAAAAACTAGAAAAGTTTTCGTTTCTAGAGGATTATGAAACTCGAGATGTTGAGAAAAATACTTTAAAAGACAGCGTTTATGGCATGATTGATGTTAGGGTTGCTGTTGATCATTGCATGATTTGTGAACTACACCTCAAAACGAATTTTTTGAAATGAGAACGAAAATGCCCTGTTTTCACTATGGTGGCCATGAAGAGGATAAGGACGTAGAGTAAGATAAGGATTAGAAACATATGTTGGATATAAGAAGGATAAGAAGAAGGCACAGCAATCAGGGACGGTAGCAGGCGCGATAACAATAATCTGGACTGTATTTTTGTCCTTATTTAACAATCAGTGATTAGTCATTAATTCTTTGCCGTATCCCGCCACATGGAATAAATCTACAAAAAGACACAAAAAAACAGTGCGAACCCAGGAAACACACCTTGGTTTAGTATACGTCTAATATTCATCCTGTTGGTATATTTTTCGTTTTGGTCTATCACAGTACGAGTATTTTACGTCTATATTACACCATTTTTCTGTAGTAGGTTTATAAAACGTCTTTTAGCGTTAGCTATATATACCACAATATATGTTTTTTGCTTATCAATAGTTTTTTCAAGAACTGAAGATTATTTTTTGTTTATATACTTCAATTATTTTAAACTCTTCGTCATATTCATCAGTTATTAACGAAGTCTACAAGATCTCCGAATTATACGTCGAATATATTGTACTTTTCGACGTACTTCCTACACCTATATTAAACGAATATGTGATAGGTTTTTGAAATGTCTATAAGTGGAAGTCATATGTACATAATGAGATCTATTTTGTCTTCCAGTTGTGTTTTTACGATTGGAACAATATGCATCCTACAATATATATCGCTTATTTCCCAGCTTTAATAATTTTTCATAATTTATAAACTAGGTCTATAAAGTTCCACAAATTATACGACTATAAGTCGTACATATTTCAACCTACCTTCCTACTCCATGAACTTAGGTATATTAAACGGATATATGGTAGGTTTTCAATCTGTCTATTAGCGAATTTTTTTAACACTCATCATTGAGGTCTACACTGGACAAATATATGAAAGGTTTCAAATATGACTATTATTATAAGCCATATGTAGATACCTACTACATTACTTCTAGTTATCAGGGAGAAAAAAAATACTGGTCCTTTATTCATTATTGTCATATCTATGTTTCTGAGTTTTATACACCTAGTACATATAGTTCCAAACAAGTTTTTTGAAGTTGAAAAAGCGATTCAGCTTATATAAGTGCTTTAATTGTTTGAACTGATTTCACCAGGTAGCTAATTAATCGGCTCACATCGAACTTAATCTTTTTCCATAAAAATCACCATTTAAATGATAGCTGTATATAAATGGTTGAGCCGTGGCAGGAATAATTTATATGTATAACATTCATACTAGATATTCTTGAATAGAGGGTACAACCATAGGTGCAATAAATGAAAAAAAAAATATATACATTGAACGAAAAAAATGCATATTTGCATATTTTTCTATAGTTTCCTCGCCAAATGGAGTTTAATTCATTCGGATTGATGGTCGTCAACCAATTAAAAGCAAAAATATTACACATATAATATCTTTGATTAAAAGTCCCCCAATTCGACAATTCACAGCGTTGTCACATGAAATGAAATAACGTCCTGTCCATACACTGATTGCTTCAACCATCAAAGATTCTGATGTCTATCTTGTGATCTGGAAAACTGAATGAGCCCTCTTCAATTACTATTCACTTGATATAATTGTAGTCTACTAGTTCTAATTCAAACAAGCCTAGCAGATTTATGAGAATTTTCAAGATCTACTACATTTTTAGTAGCCTGGCAACGTTGGTGCCATGTTTACGTAGGCAGAGGATTGAGGATCTACGCAGGCCCGACCGGCCAATAGGCAATTAGTTATCGTTACAATACACGCATGTGGCAGTCACGGCCGTGTTTCTATGCTATGCTATGCGGCATGCGCTGTTCGTAGTTCGTTCTCCTTGTCGTCCATCTTGAAATAGTTTCGTAAGCTGTGTGTGTTTACTGTGTTTGTTTTGTCTGGAGGAAATTAATTGTACTTTGTCATGAGTGATTAAAATGGATTCTGATTCAACATAGTGATGGACATGTTTAAACATCTGCTAAAAAACAAAATGACATAACCGATTTTGAAGAAAGCTCTCCACTTTCAAGTCTACTAATATGATGAAAAAGATATTTGGTATATTTTGTTCGACATATTTTTTTCTCCTAAAACTAACTGAAATAACATTTTACAGAGGTCGTATTGCTGATGTGGGTACATCTGATTGAAGCAATCTGAAAATATAGGAATAGACCATTATATTTATTTGAAGAGGTGTGCTCAATGTATATACCTGAATTTTGAAAACTACTATTTTATTATTTTCTGAATAAATTGGTTTGAGACCTAAATAGTTTAAAATTTAGTTTTCCTAAAATCCGATTGACACTATGTTATGTCTTATTCGAAACTATGAAAAGGATAAGTATGAAAGAGGGTAAGATTGTTATAATAAATGTTGAAGATTGACTATATTCAGAACAGTAATATCTAACAACAAATAAGCCTAATGTTCATTCATACGATATTCGACAGTATGAACGATGATCCCAAAGTGCATTTATTGTTCTTTTAATTTATTATATTCGAAATAATCGATCAACACATATTAATGCAATTTCGGATCATCGTATCGTCGGATATCGTATACATGAACAGTAGGTCTAACGTTGTTCAGAGACGTCTATTACTGATACTTAATTGTAGTGCAAAATACGATTATTAAACGTCTATTTTTGGTCGTTGAAATATAGTCTATAATATATGAGTTGTGAACGTTTATAGACGACTGGTTTTCGACGTAATTTCTGAATTACTTAAGTAGTCTAAAAGACGTACATGAAATACGAATATCAGACGTATATAAAATACGAATAGGAGACGTATATCCAGGATTGATTTTATACGTCTACCACGCGGACATTTGTCCTTCTTATTTTGGTCTAATGAAACCGTATTTATACGTCGGAATAAGTTGACTTATATATGTTTAATAAACGAAAGGTGGTTTCCTGGGAACAGACTATAATTTCTCAGGTCTAATTGCGACTGTGTGCCCTCCTGTGACGGAAGAGAGCCAACCATCATTTGCAATCTCGTTTGCAATGATGGGAGTTGTTATAAGAGCTACACTCATGAGTATGGGTGCAGATAGGCCAGGGTGGTCACCTCCCTCCCAAGAATTATCGGAGCCCCCCTCACTCTAGCTACTAAAATCAACTAAATTTTCGAGAAAGCAAACATGAAACATTGAGCTTCACAGAAAAAATCCTGGCTACGCCCATGCTTATGAGGAATGAAGAGAAATAATTATCTTTATATTTCATTGATAATGAATAGTGATTTATTGTCTTCTCATGAACCTTTCTTTTATTTGAATCAGTTCATTTCATTTTTCAAGACAACTCTGATGTTCATCTCTTACGTAACTGATTTCTGTTGTCGAGTTTCAGATGAATGAATTATGTTCTCCAGGGTGGACCCTTGATTTAGTAGTGTTCCCTCAGAACACAATGTGAACTTCTCAACTTTGGTTCATTGTGTTCTCTAGGGTGGACCCTGGATTTAGTAGTGTTCCTTCAGAACACAGTGTGAACTTCTCAACTATGGTTCAACGATCAATGGTAAACCATGATATTTGTAGATAGTCTCTCGTCCTTGTCTCCACCCTGGAAGGCCTGCTCTGGTAATCGTGCACACTCAATTGGTATGATTTATACTCATTGTGAATTGTACTCTCATTGATCCATTTTCATATTCATTCATCGTGCTCGATATACATGTTAGTTTTTAGCCTTCTGCAATTCTCGAAACCAACGATTAGTGGATTCCCTCAGTAGTACTATCGATTTGTACCTCTCATAATCTTACTTGTAAGCAGTCCTTCTCTGTATATGTTGTATTCATTGAGGAATTTTTGCACTCTTCAAGACCAACGTAATGTATATTAATCATACTATTCTTGTTCTTCTCAGATTAATTATGCTTGATCTTCTAATTTAATTAATTATTCTTGATCTTCTCATTTAATTATGATTTCATAGCACTTCTCAGATTGATTGATTTTGCTCTTCTTATTAAACTTGATTCATGCTCTGCTCATAGTTAAATTAAAATTATTGTATATATTTAATGTATTGATCTACCATTGATGATCAGACTTGGAAAATTTAGTTTCACTTCATGGCCTTTTTCACGATTACAACTAGGTCTTCTCATCAAAATTCTGTTTCTGATGGAATAAAGAGGCTCTCGCAATCAATTTTCATTGATTGCCCTGTTACTGTGTGAACGTTGTGTTAATATTGAATTTATTGAACTCCTCAAACTCTAAGTCTGACCTCAAGTGACTTCTCATTTGAACTGCTCTGGATTATCTCCGCTTTTAGTTCAATAATGTCTCTCTGAGTCTATAGATGTTGTTAATATTTTTTTCATTACGGTATTAGCCTCATGCAGGTAAATTATTCATTTTATGATTGTGAACGAAATTCAGTAAATGTTTATACCATCTCCAACTCAATTATCTTGTCATACAGTCCACTACTCTTTTTTACAAAATCATAACACCCCCGATTTTGAACAGATCGAGTATTAAATTTCAACGAACTTTCCTGCAACTGGACAATAGTCCCTCATTTTTGATGAAGAAAGTTAATCTGACTAACTAAGGCCCGTATTAATAGTCAGATCTCAAGTATTGAGAATGTCTTGAGTAGCTTCTTGAGACATCAGTCTAATTGATAAATTTAACTTGAGACTCTGTCAAGATGACGTCTCAATCGGCGATCTCACTTGAGTAGGCGCTTATTAATAAATGTGACTCAAGTACTCGAATGATCTCAAGATAGGTTTTGGGAACTTCAAATTTTGAGTATGGTCGAACCCTGACTCAAGATGATCACGAAATGAAAGTTGGGTTGGTTTGCTTTGTGAACTGACAGTAATTTAATTGTCTTTTGTGCTTCCAAAAATCGGCATTATTAAAGTCAATATTGAATCCATGGAAGATGTGGTCTACTATATACGACGAAATCTATTTCATGAAGTTTATCGCAACGTAAAATCAGACTTTTCAATTAATGTCCAAGCCATTGTTGGGCCTAATAGAGAACTTTTGGCAAGATGGGCAGGAAGCATGCACGACTCCAGGATCTTTCAAATGTCCAGAGGAGTTCACAAGAGGTACACACAACGTGTACTGGATGGGCAATCGAAAATCCTGCTTCGTTACATTTTATTGTGAGTCATAGTATTGAAAAATATCAAGCAAAAATAAAAATACTAATTTCTCTTTTCGTTTTGTAGTCTCAAGTAGGTATATCTCAAGACCATTACTCGAGACATTTATCAGTTGAGTTTCAAGTCTCGATTCTTGAGATAGTATCAAACTGATAATGACTTGATATGCGTTTATTAATAAGCCGTCATCTTGAGATGCTGTCACTATCTTGAAAAAGTATCAACTGAGATAGGTCTTGAGACCCGTTTTGAGATCTGACTATTAATACGGGCCTTAGACTAGGTATAACAATGAGAAGTCATAGGAAGACCCAGGAAATCATAAGGAGTCCCTCAGTAACTTTCCAAAATGTAAAGTCATTGTACAGATATGGGGCACCTGTTCGCCCACGGAAAAAATTGGTTTACTTTTCGATTTTGAATCCAACTTTAACGTATGGAAGTTAACTTTTGGAACACTTGTATATATCATTACCCTCTTATATTGGTTGGTAAGTACTTCAATTATTTGATTCGTTCAAAATACTTCTTCGGTTCATGATATTAATTTTCGTCTGGCTAACCGAAATATTCTCGTTCTCCGGGATTCTATGTTAATCCTACAACAAAACAAATTTGGCAATCATAACTTCTAATGACAGTCAGGGCATAATTTCCTCAGCGTATTTTCCAATTTCTGCTCCACCCTCCACTTGTAACCCTTAATCCATCTGAGATTATATCTACAATTCTCCAGTTCTATTAAGAACGTAGACGTGCTTAATTAATGTCAGAGTCATCGTTCTTCTCCAGTGACTAATGAACTCCCTGATTACCACCCCCACCCAATCTACTAACCTCGGGTCACAAAAGAAACCTCCTCGCCATCCGCGACAATGGGAATTAATTCATTACGTTCAGAGCCTGTGCCTCTATAAGTTATGTGGTCAACTTCCGCATGTACGGACGCAGCCCATAAATACTTCCAGTCATTAAAACTACACGATTTATTGTCTCAAGAAGAGATTTAATTAAAGCTGATAACTCAATTCCTCCATTTCACATTAGAATAAAGTTATGAACGAAGGTAGGTACCCTGGAAAATAATCCGGAGATATGTCGAAAAGATTGGGAAATTGCAAATCACATATCACATATAAATCCTTATCTTTATTCATAAATCAAGGACAAATGAAAATATTGAAGAGAAAAACTAGATTCCGGTTCGTAAAATTGATTCATTGATTTTCGACGAAAAGAATAAATTTTCAATGTTTTGGTGTCTACGGATCTTTCGCGATCAATTTTTGAACACCTCGTGTGTAGCACAGTTTGGCTTGGGTGAGTGAGTTTCAGGACTCTGTGTAATGGCCTATTTTGTTGAGTTTAGATTGATGTTCGTTTTTTCAGTTATCTGTTATATGTTTTATTTGTCCCTTATTTTTATGAATGATGATTACGATTTATGTCTGTTTAGCCCTGAAGCAACATCTAATATATAAAATTCTCGTGTCATAGTTTTCGTTACCATACTCCTCCGAAACGGCTTGACCGATTTTGATGAAATTTTTTGTGCTTATCCGGTATCTATGAGAATCGGCCAACATCTATTTTTCATCCCCCTAAATGTTAGGGGTAGTCCACCCCTAAATTTTTTATTTCATTTTTTGGACAAAATTTTTAATTTCTATTTTTTTATGATACAACATACAAAAATACATACAATCCTCAATTTTCACCCTTCTACGATCAACCCTTATTTTTTAATAGCCATTTTAGTAATTTAATCATTAGGAAATTATTTATATGGCAAAACAACGTTTGCCGGGTCAGCTATCTATGAGAATCGGCCAACATCTATTTTTCATCCCCCTAAATGTTAGGGGTAGTCCACCCCTAAATTTTTTTTTGTTTTTTTTAGACAAAATTTTTAATTTCTATTTTTTTATGATACAACATACAAAAATACATACAATCCTCAATTTTCACCCTTCTACGATCAACCCTTATTTTTTAATAGCCATTTTAGTAATTTAATCATTAGGAAATCATTTATATGGCAAAACAACGTTTGCCGGGTCAGCTATCTATGAGAATCGGCCAACATCTATTTTTCATCCCCCTAAATGTTAGGGGTAGTCCACCCCTAAATTTTTTTTTTATTTTTTAGACAAAATTTTTAATTTATATTTTTTATGATACAACATGGAAATTATTTATATGGCAAAACAACGTTTGCCGGGTCAGCTAGTAATATATACCATAATAATGCTCTCTCAAATAGTTTTGCCAACAAAATACGGCATTAATTACAGTGCGCCGCAAAATTATGGAACAAATTCATTTTCTGGGAAGGAAAATATTTGGCAACAAAATCATAAAACAGGTCAATTTTTGTTTCACTTTTACCAAATTTTTTGCATTTTTTAAATATTTTTGTTGCACCCTGGGCCATACCCATCAACTCTCTATAAATTTTTTTGAATGTGGAAAGTGGGTCATGTGGTACTTTTTTGGCAAGGTATTTGTATCTTCTTTACAGGCGTGCAGAAATTTTCAAGAAAACAATTTTTTTTTTGAAAAATTAGTGAGTTCAAAGAGGTTTTCAGTATGTGCACTTTGTCATGGCTCATTTACTTTGAGACAATGGTACCTGATGAAATTTGTCACCGAATGATAGTCGACCATTACAGTTTTGTTCTTGAAAATTTCTGCACGCTTGTAAAGAAGATACATATACCTTGTCAACAAAGTGGCACACTTTCCAGATTCAAAAAATTTAAAGCGTTGATGGGGATGGCACAAAGTGCAACAAAAATCCTTCAAACATGCATACAAGTGAAACAAAAATTGACCTGTTTCAGGATTTTGTTGCCAAATATTTTTCTTCCGAGAAAATGAATTTGTTCCATAATTTTGACGCGCACTGTTTGTGCAAAATAAATGATGACCATTTCGGGCAAGTTCTTCAGTTGACTTACTTTTTTTGTCATTGTTATTAGTAATTGTTTAGTGTTAATTGAAACAATGATGCTTTTGAGTTGATTTTTCTAATATGCATAAAGAATTTTAGGATGATTTAATATATTTCTTGTATTCTGTATTTTTATTTCAAAATTGTGGAACTATGCATTCTTTATATAATATATACTATATTTGAGAGCAGGCGGAATGGACTTGCCAAAAAAAAAAATGATATGTTGTCCATAATATACAGGGTGATTCTTTGACTCGTACAAATATTTTAACAATAGATTCTTGAGGTCAAAAGAAACACTTTTTTCCTCTACCATTTATTCAGAATTGGTTTAAAAGATACACTCTGTTGAAAAACCATAAAAATATGTTATTTTTTGTCTGACAAACGGTTTCATCGAATTGAATGAATTTTGGAATATGGTTTTTCATTTGTTTGATTAATCTTTTTCGAACACAAGATATCGCCCACGTGTTCCAGTTCTCTCATTATAACCTTAACGTACCATAAAAATACCAGAAATTCTAAGAACCCAACTCTTGAAACTAAGTTGAACGCTATCTAATTAGTATTTGGACGTTCTGTAAATTCGCCGTTTTTCAGTAATAAATCTGGCTGAATACAACTCAGTTTAAGAGATCCACAGATGTGTGGTGTCACAGATTTAGCTAGTTATTCTGAAGGTAATTTTGTTTTTCTAGGTGTGGCACAGCTCATTATGCAAACTTAAAATGGCTATACCTATCTTTTGATCAGGACCAAATCGTAAAAAATTATATGGGAAAAAAGCGTTTCGTTTGACCTCAAGAATATATGTACGGGTCAAAGACTCATACCTTGTATATAATTCAACTTGCGTATTCGTTTTGAAAAATTCGTTCGATTTCGTAGAATTTTGTTTGAAATTCATGTTTTTCATTTTGTAATAGAGTTAGAGGGGATACATTTATAGTAAGAAAAATTAAACTTTTATATAATATTTTTGAAGTACATAGTTCATCACATAAATGACAATTATTATTGAATGTGTGCTTCCTTAATTTCACAGCTTTTTATGTAAACTCCAAGTTACCATGGAACATTCTCCAATAATTCTTGCTCTATTTGCAAATATGTTCCTTTTCCGCATGGAGATTGCTAAGTACAAATAATTAACGAAGATAGAATTGGTCATACTGATTGCGTCGAACAGATATGAGAAAAATCAATTGAGGAGATAATGAACTAAGAATACGAAGTTAATGTTGAATGAGATGCACTAACTAACAAATGAATAGGCTAGCTAATTTTTACTCCCCATGATGTCTTTACTCTACAGTAAATGAAATCAACTCTATTTATTAAAGCAGCTGGATACTCTGTCCTAATTAATTTCAATGATGAAGAACAATATTGAACGATCGCTACACTGGAAATAGAAATTTTTATCCGTTCATTCAATGTTCACAGTAACAATCCTTCAACGGACATAACAGGGCTATTTGCAATAATCGGTTCTACTACGGCCGTACCCATCGCTAAAAGACCTCGCTCTATACAGGTTGATTGTTTTCGTTGTACGAATATTTCAACACAAGCTAGATACATGAATTGAAAAGGAACAATGTTTCATTGTTTTGAGTTATGGTCGTTTCGAAAGAATGAAGCATTCTACATTAAATAATTTGTTTGGTTGAATTTTGAAAGATCACACATACAGGGTGTGGCGTAATGAATAGATAATATGACACCTGTAGGTAGAGGACATAGTAGCGGTTCAGAAAGATATGTCTTATGATTAGTAAAAGTCCCTTGGTTTTCGAGATATTGCAGATTTTCGAAAATTCAAGAAAATTACACCCTTTGCCCCTTGTTTGTTTGCACCCTTGTTTTGGAAGCAATACTCCAAATGAAAGAATTTTTTCAATCTGCTGTGGATAATATTCCCGGATAGATGAGCTATCGCATATAAGAGGATGTATTGATATCTAGTTAGCCTAGACCAGTTCCATGCATAAAAGAAATATTGGCATTGGGTTACCATAGCAACGAACAATAACTCATTAGAAGTGTCAGTGTGACGTTTGAGTTCAAAAAAATAAACCAGAGATACGCAATAAATCAAAAGAACGATGTTCACCAATATTGTGAAAATCGAAAAATTGGAGTATCATCAAGTACCTGTATTTCTGAGGGTTAAGAGGTAAGAAGATTTACGAAGATATGCTTAATACCCTTGGTGATCAATGTCCTTCGTATGTGACCGTGAAAGTTTGACTGCAAACTTCAAAAGAGGTGAATTTTCCATTGAAGATGATGACCGATCGGGAAGGCCAGGTTCTGTGTCAGTCCCCGAAAATATCGATGCAGTTTCCTGACATGATTTTATCAGACCGTCGAATTGGGCTATCTGAAGCACTGAATATTTCATACGAACGCGTTCATCATATAGTTCACGTCAATGTGGCCATTAGAAAAATTGCTGCAAAATGGATCCCCAAATGTTTAATGTTGACCAAAAGCGTGAAAGGGCAGACGCATTGTGTTCGATCTGTGCTCGATTTGAAAACGATGTAGACTCCATAAACCTAATTGTTACTATGGATGAGACTTGGGTACATTTCCACGATCCAGAAACAAAACAACAATCGATGGAATGGCGACACTCCAAGACCTAAGAAGTTTCGTGTCCAAAAAATGCTAGAAAAGTTCTTGCTTCAGTTTTTTGGCATTGTCATGGAGTAATCATGACTGATTTTTTGGATAAGAGTAGAACGATAACCGGAGAATACCATTCGACCTTACTGACTACCTTACGGGAAAAAATTAAGGAGAAAAAACGCGGAAAGCTATCCAAAGGTCTTTTGTTTTTGCAGCACAACTCCCCTGCACACAAATCTCATGTTGCCATGCAGAAAATTCGTGATTCAGAATTTGAATTACTAGAACACCCCCCTTATTCACCAGATTCGGTTCTATCCGACTATCATCTCTTTTCTCAACTGAAAAGAAGTTTAAAAGGTCGTAAATTTTCTTCCAACGACGAGGTAATAAAAGCTGTGTAGGTCTGGTTTGCAGAGCAAGAAGAAACTTTTTTTCTGAAAGGTCTAGAGACGTTGCAGGTTCGCTGTAATAAATGTATCCAATCAAGAAGAGAATATGTTGAGTAATAAAATATTTTGACATTGAAATTTTGTTTGGTTCTATAGTAGGCTAAGAATTTTTCAATATATCCTCGAATGTTGTGATTTTTGTGGCAGATGCATAGTTTTTTTTTCAAAAAAAGATCTAAATCAAATTTTATCTTTTGCTCAAAAATAACATGCCTGTTTCATTGAATCATTTCACCGAAATGGTCATTCCATTTCTCTCTGTATAAAGAATAAAATGTTTACCTGAGTGCCAAAGCAAGAAAAACATGCCTGTTTTATTGAGATTCCGAAATTACAATCTTTGGTGTAGAGCATATATTAGAGCTCATGGTGGCTACTTTAAACATCTTTCGTGAAACTTGCAGTGTAGCAGTGTAGTTTATGGGAAACTAAGCCCAGCATCAGTGATGGGCGAGTTCATGCACTGGGCGCTCTCTTTATGAATATGAAGAAGAGAGCAAAAGCTTCTCACTTCAAATCAATGCTTTCCGTCTTTTCTGCCCACAATGAATTTTCTCATTGAGTTGAGGGAAATACTCTCTAATGAAATAGCAGCCAATTGCAAGATTCATAATGCTGTTTCGGAGTTTAATGATCTAAGAACATTAAAATACAAAGAAAGAGCACAAATATATCATTACACCTCTATTAATTCTAAAAGGACTAATTACGATGCATGGTTCTTTGTACTCTATGAACTTCTGAGTTTCCATTAAGAGGACAGTCATTATTTTTTAATAATGAATATTGCAGTAAATTTCAGAGCTGGTTTTATTTTCCATTTTGCCAGATTTAATTATATAATGTTGTAACTCTGAAACATTTAATAAAAATATCCAAGCAATATCAATTTCGATAATCCGTTATGTACATACAGGACTTAAATTTTTTTTCTGGAAATGACGAAACAATACGAGAACTCAAAAATACAAACTGAAATGGTCTGCAGCTATAAAAAGAAAAATCAATGTAATAAGTAATTATAAAGTGATTATAAAACAATTATGAATTCAATAGTTTTGATGAGTATCATAAAAAGTCACTCCAAACAACTGTCAGGAATCCAAGTTCTAAAAAGCTTAACTTTTACGTTAAAAACTTGTGCAGTAAAACTACCTGCGCGAAAATTTAAAACGCCTCAGTTTAAATTTTTGGGACCTTTTCAAATATTGAAACAGATTTTCGAAATTTCGATTTACAGGGTGTTTTTTCGAGGATTCAAACGATTCATCATTTTTTTTAGACCGGACCTGGATTTTTCTTGCGGTTATAGCATGATCCTTTGAGCTTTGAATAAGAAACACGTTTGCTAAATATGAAGAAAATATACCTGTTGGTTCGTCTGATATGGCCTCAGGAAGATACGAGCAAAATTCATTAAACGTCTTGTATCTGGGCTACGAAGATAGTAAGAGACAATAAATGTGCTATCTCCAGAACCACCTCGGTGCCACCTATTCGCCTGTTAAGTATTTCCGTTTCCCAATGTAACACCCTGTATAATATACTTCAATATTGAATCTAGAATGGATTGAAGATACATAATAAGTGACCTGCAAGTATGACCTAAGGGAGTGCTTTTTTGTGGCTAATCCTGTAGGCGGCAGGCATACTTGCCACGTTAAAGTTGGCTTTGGAGAGGACCTTCTCTAACATTTGCGGTCGAATGTTATTCAGTCTTTTTTGCTGGAATCTGCTGTAGCACCCACTGAAGGCGTGAGGAAATAATTTGTATTTGTTTGAACTGTAAACACATGTGTTCAGCTCTTCTTTTCCTGACTTATTTTTTTTGGAATCTATTTTGAACTAAATTAGGCTATAGAATTGCCCAAGCTGTAAAAATGTTCAAGCGTTGATGAAAATAGATGAGATTTTTCCGTTTTTCAAACCGAATAGGAAAAAATTAGCAGATTTTGGCAATCGATTGTGGCTGAACTACTTCTAGAATTCGAACGATCTTGATGTCATTAAGAAGGCTATTTCTCTCTATATAAGAAGTAGGAACGAATTTATCTGTTGCACTCTCCCCATCGAAAATTGGGAAAAAACTGGAAACGTGAAAAAATTCCGAGGACTATTGGTCCTCAAAAGATAAGCCCTGGCAGCAAATTGACGAAAACTTCACTTTTCCTATACTTCAGTCTCTTGAGAATCATATAATATTATATATAATATCATATCGAAAATACAAATGCATTCATCTTTCTTTCACAAGAAAATTGCCCTAACTTAATTAAGCACAGGGCAACTAAATGAAAACAAGCTTTCGAAAAGCTGTTGAAATCAGTAAAAACTAGCAGGAAAACAATTATACTGACGAAGTTATTAAAATTAGCGTATTTTACTGTATTTTACAGCCTTCGTCTAAATATAAACCAGTTCATACTTTGATAGCTGTATAAAAGCAGAAATAAAAATAGTTTCCGACTGCAGGAAATTTAGTATTTGGCAGCTCGAAAATATTCTAATGATCTTCTGTTAATTATTTCAGGTTTGCGTCATTCATACATGTGGGTTCCATTTCGACTTTACGATTCTTCCTAATGACCGATAATTAAAAATATCAATGTTGATGAGCTTCAGAAATAGAACTGTAGAAACTCTCATATGCAGTTATGATATCTTTCATAATTATTCCGTTACGCTCATTTTCCTCCTGATCCAGACTCTAGAGGACGAAATAAAAAAAATAAGTGGTTTTCAGATCTAATATTAATAATAATAAGCATTCGATTCCATACCTCACGAGTGGCTCTTGACTATCCTGAACATTTACAAGGTGGATACCAATATTGTTAAGTTCCTGAAAAACGCCATGACAACCTGGCGTACTAGTCTTCAAATGAAAGCAGCAGATGGCTCCATTACAACAGGACCTATTCCAATAAGACGCGGAATTTTCCAAGGAGATTCGCTGAGCCCTCTGTGGTTCTGCATGGCCCTGAATCTCTTGTCTCATAGATTGAATTCTACGGATTACGGATTTGCCATCAAGAGCGGCAGTAGAACTATGATGAAACTGAATCATCTCCTTTACATGGACGATTTGAAACTCTTTAATCTACCAAAAAAGAAATGCAACTGATGCTGAAAATGGTGGAAGGATTCTCGGAAGACATCAAAATGAAGTTTGGACTAGAAAAATGTCGACTGGTGAACAAAACGAGAGGGAAAACAGAAGATGGTACGTTCAAACTCAAGGAAAGTGCAGAAATTGAATCATTAAAGGAAGGAGACACATACAAGTATCTATGCATAAAACAGGCAAGAAAAATCAATAGAGCCAGATGAAGAAAGAATTAACGGAGGAGTTCACCCGAAGATTGAGAAGGATAATGGGTCTTAACAGCAAGAATCTGATAAAAGCTATTAATACCTACGCTTGTTCGGTGCTGAGCTACTCATTCGGTGTCATCTCTTAGACCACCACGGATTTAGCAGTCCTACAGAAAAAAATAGGGACGATGCTGACAAAAAATAATAAACATCAGCCATGCTCAATAGAACGGACAGAGCTGCCACGACACCTCGGGGTAGAGGAATTGTTGACTTGTCCAACCGCATGTACTAGGAAATTGAAGGACTTCGAAAATATTTCTTGAAAAGGCTGCTTCGTCAGAACTCCATCGAGAAGTTTGTGTTGCTGATAGTTCTACTCCGTTGAAGCTACAACAGGACCACTTGGAAACTGTCGTTCACATAACTCTGAAGAAAGCAAAATGAAGAAACTGATTGGCAAACCTTTGCATGGAAGGCGCCAGAACGAGGTCAATCATGATTACGTCATATCTGCGTCGAACTACTGGTTGACTTCCGGAAAGTTGTTTGCCGAGACAGAGTGCTTCAAACTCGCCATCAAGGACCAGGTGATCCAGACAAAAAACTACATGAAATATATCGCCAAGGATCCCTCAGTAAAGGACGATAGCTGTCGTTATGGCTGTGCGACACATGCAACTATCCATCACATCACTGGAGTCAAAAGCTCGCAGACACGGAGTACAAAAATAGGCACGATGTTGTTGCCAAGATTCTTCACCAAGACTTGGAAATAAAATAGGTACCAACTTCGAACGTCAAAAAAGGTTCCCCATTACAATTACCATCCGGATGCTTTATTGGAAAATGATCATCACAAGCTCTACGGGGATTGCACGGATCTCACAGATCGGAAAATAACTCACAATAGATCTGACCTCATATTGCTGAATGAAGATGAGGAAAGAGCACTATTCATAGACCTACCGCTTCCAAATAATAACAATCTTCTAGATATGCACACCAAAAAAATTTCAAAATAAAGAGTTCTAGAGGAATGAACCAGTAGACAGTGGAAGTTGAAAGAGATCGAGACCATTCCTATTGTCATTTCATCTTCATGCCTGATACCAAAGAAACTACTAGAGAACTTGAGGAAGCTTCAGTTGGACGAAAATATTTATATAGAGTTATGCAGAAGGCGGTACTGCTGGGAACGGCAAGAACTGTACGCAAGTACATGGGGAATGCAGAGGAATACCGTCTGCTTCTACAGGAAGTGTGGGTGGATCAGGAATCCAACCGACAACAAGGAGCCGATGAGCGGCCCGAACCCGACCACCACCACGAGCCCGAAAACCTGGAAAGGGTTCCAACAAAGCTTAATCCTTTTGATATCTAAGATATCTGAATCTGGGGTAAGTGAATGTTCCTCCGGAGAGGAGAGTGAAAGCCGCAAGGCAAAAGTCGTAATTGAAAGTCATCAACTAGGAACTTAATGATGCCCACGAGACCAACGAGACGATACTTCAGTGAAGTCTTGATTCATCTTGACGATGAGATAGATAGATAACTAGATATGTAGATATGAAGTCTCGTCTAGAGTCTCGTCTCGTGGTCTCTCTAGTCTCATCTCGTCTAGATCTCGTGCGAGAGAATCTGTTGTCGTTCAACTTTAATATCTTGCATGTTTTTCCCACAGCAAAGCGTTTCAAGTCATATTTGGTCCTATCCTACAGATTTATTTCTTTCCTAGGAAATCGTTCAACAAGTGGAGAGTAGTCTCATTCTTATTCTTATTCCAATTCATGCAAAACGCAAGATCCCTATTGGGAATTCAAATGTAGATTGCAGCGACATGGTGACAGAAGACAGTTGGAAATCAATAGTTAATGCAGACATTATCATTTTTGAAGGGGATTTTGAGATTTTCTTCAAACAAATCCTTTTTTCTCAGTTATAGTTGTTTTTTCTCAATTTTGAAGATTGGTTGGTTTATTCGAGGCGAGATTAATGTCAATCCTCTGACTTCTATAGCAGTTACCATAGCAATCGCCGAATTAACGTTAATCCTATCTCAAACATAGACATAGAGACATGGACTGAGCAATGCCAGCATGAAATTGGCTATTTATTAGAAAGAGAGAAAAGCTCGTCGGGACATACCTTTCTCTTTTTTGTTCACATAGAGGTGAGTGTAGACCAATCAAAATTCTAGAAAAAGACAACTGCATTCCCGACGTGTTTTTTTCTCTGTCACTTTTTTTGACCGTATTTCATGCATAGATATAAAGGGAAGGCACAGTCCATGTCTCTATGTCTATGATCTCAAATAAGTCGGTACAATCGGGTATAAACTTAGAACATAGATACATGGAATGGACATTAAGGCTCGGTTGTTCAATTCTGGTTTAAACCGAGATTGAAGTTAATCCTGGATTAACGTGACAGATTTGAACGGAAATGTCAGAATTAATCCATGATTAACTTTAATCACGAATTGAACAACCGGGCCTCAGTGCTAGAAATGAATGTTTTGTAGTACACACATTCGATGTTTCTCTGTCTAGCGCGACACTAACGCAGTGGCGTTTTATTGAACAATTTATATACTTCCTATCTATTCTTACTGAAAATTGATGTGACACTGATCACCGAAACAAATGTCTCAATTGGGATTGGCGACACTAAGCCACTATCTCACTCCAGTCTTTGGAATGTTTATTTTCCATTCCATGTATCTATGTTCTAAGGGTTTGAATATCATGCATGAAATATTAGAATTTATGAAGGAAATTTCGACTGTGATCTGAATCAGCTGATAAAAGAGCAATATTTTTTGAATCCGAACTTCTTAGGTCTTTACACGATCACAATAAAAAGAAATTGATTATATGGAGAGCCACAACTATGATATCTTGCCTTCTCCATTATATACAATAGCTAAAATTGCAACATTGATGCTAAGAAAACATGTCCAAGTTGAACTGGATATCAGCAATGATTTTCTAAATGAATTTTGTGTTAATGTCATCGAAATTCATATGTACCTATATCAACTTACTAGGTGGAATAAGTCCTCTCAGGGGGAAACTGGGAAACAGATTTGTTTTTTGTATAAATCCTTTCATTTTGAGGTTATATTAATTCACCTTCTAGTCTTCGTAACTAATTTGAAATGTACACGAACTTTGCACGAGATAGATATATCCTTAAACATTGACTTAAAGTTTATTTCATCGCCGAAAATAGTAAAAAGTGACATCTTCACAAAAAAGTCGTAATCGAAAATTTGCTCAAAAAATGCAAATTATGAAAACTTCACTAAGCTTTCCCTATTGTCACGAGATAGATGAAGATATTTTCAACAGATTGAGATATATTTTTCATGAAAACTTCTATAGAAACACCATAATATTCCTCGTAAACAACAAAAGTGTATTAACTTTTTATTTACAAAAATTGTTTGGAATTCCAATGTGCATACCTTACGGATAAAACCCCATGAATAATTTTTCAACTGGTTGTTTTCAGGTGAAAACCCGATGGTATGAAAGGAGCTCACCCCTTGAAAGCTACTCTTTTTCAAATTCATAACCAAAGCGGTCACCCATAGATACCTGTAATGAATTCATTAAACCGTGCTAGGCTTTGAGAAGAATTTCTTTGAAAAATACTTCATTCAATAAGACACTCTGTGTCCACAATTTAACATAGAATGAATCCATTCGTGTATATCAATTACAGAGATATCTACGTCTGTTTTAATAATTCAACCACAGAAAATCCCGAATTAACACGAAGTATAATTCCAATACTTTAACTTAAATTTGAGACAAAAAAAAGTTACATATTCACATAAACGAAGCATATTTTGTAATCCCTCGAATAGAAAAAGCCTCGATTGCAGAAGCAATTGAATGAAATGATCATTCAAGTGCTGTCATTTCTAAAACATCTCCACCATTTTGCACAGGGTTATATTTATGGAACTGTAATTTCATAGATTGAACGTTCTTTAAATTCAATATTACTAATTGTTTATATCGCAGGCTTATCATAATATCAGTCTTATTATAATACGCCTAGGCTTTTTGAATATGAGTAGGCGAATTGTAAAACTAACAAAGTAAATGAAAATCGGACAATATGACTGATCATTCAAGACGTGTTAAAATACGCCTGACGCTTCTTAGTCTTATTGTTATTGTACGTGATGTTTTTAGGATTTGACTGTATAAAATACGTCGTATTATAATACGACTGGCAGTGTACCAGGCAAATCATAGAGATACCTTATAGGACAAAAAAATAAATAATTATAGTTACGCTGGTGTTACAAATTCTGGATCATTTTTGAACCGACTTACCCCTTTCCTAAAGCAAGGGGAGTGATGTTGATTTAATCAATGGCTGATCACCTCGGACCCCCAGCTAACTCAATCAGAAGTTTTCACGTTCGAACGCGGTCACATATTGGCTACTCTAATAGATATCTATGGCTGTTTGCGGGTGACGTAATTGTGGTGCTTTTTTGATGTCATTCCCTCTGGAGAGGTGAAGATTTGAGGCGGCAAATTGGGGGCATTTTATTTCGCTTACTTGATTAACGGACCGGGATAGTTCCAATTAATATTTCAATTGGTCCTCCGCACCGACGAACTGCAGGGACGGATATTCTTCTTCTTATTCATTTCCTTCTGCGAGGATTCGCGAAGTTGAAGAGACCTAAAGTGATGATTTGGTTTCGTCAAGGTAGATTCATGACTGGGGACGCCAGTTTTCCTAGAATTTTTTAAAGACTTGTCTTTTATACTCAATCTAGGTTTTGATTCTCTGACCTCGATGGCTAATATATTAAATAAAATAGCATAATTTACACTGACGTTACAATTTTACCAATTCATTGATTACTCGATTAAATGAAAGTAGATGGAAAGTCGGTTAAAACAGGAACTTTGAAATATCGATTGTTATTTGAAAATACCCATTAAGGTGATGCAAGAAGATAAAACAGTAGTTATTACTGTCCGAATATACAGGTGTTTTCAAAGGTGAGGCTTTTTTTGGCAGGAGGTAAATAAGTCGTTCAACCAAAAATTGTCTATATAAAATTTCCAAGATGGCTGAGATACAACCCCTAGAAGTTCGACAAAATTTTATTGAATTTCAAGTACGGGACTGATATGAGTGAAAGGTGACTCTGGCATCGCAAAAACGAAACAAAACGTAATCATATGGCTGGACAATGAATGGTCAGTACCAAGTTCATCCAAATAGATGCATCAGGTCACTTTTGGAAGAATCAGAATTATTATACCGTGCAATTTAGGATGAAACAAAATTTATAAAATCGAGGATTGTGAAGTCCATTGTGAACAAATTCTTGAATAATTTAGACGAATTTTATTAATGAGAGTTTGAAGTATAATTCTATTTTCTACACTTGTGTCTAAAGTCTCTTCTGTCAGTTGGTATCGAAATGAGCCTTTTCATTAAATCGTGTAAGTTACTAAAAAATAATGAAAACAATTTGGCAATCCTAAGTTTCCATTTTCATTACAATGTAAATACTGAACCAGCCAATATCCTATATTCCCATAGATAATTAAGCTAACAAACGTCTATTGCCGTATTGGGATCTATTTCGGCAATCATTTTCAATTTTTTTTCAACTTTGTCATTTTGAAAGTTTTGTATAGATGATGCTTGGTGAAACGATTCATTTTGACCAGTTCTACTTCTGTTGAAAAAAAATCCTCACCTTCAACTACACTCTGTATAAAGGGTGAACCTTTGACTCGTGCAAATATTTTAACACTAGATTCTTGAGGTCAAGAGAAACACTTTTTTTCCTTAACATTTTTTCCCAATGAAATGAATTTCGACATATAGCTTCTCATTGATAAATCTTTTTCGAACAAAAGATATCACCCATGTCTTCCAGTTTTCTCATTATGACCATTACGTACCATAAAAATACTCAACTCTTGAAACTAAGTTGGACACTATCTAATGAATATTTGAACGTTTTTCAAAATAAAAGTATTCTTCATGTTTTTCTGTATAATGCACCTTTTTCGAGTAATTTGAAAAGTGGATACTTTGACCAAATAAAACTCTTTTTAAAAGATCCACAGACGTGTACGGTCACAGATTTAGCTAGTTATTCTGAAGGTAATTTTGTTTTTCCAGGGGTGGCACAGCTCATTATGAAAACTTCAAATGGCTATATCTTTTTATCAGGGTCGAATCGGAAAAATGAAATAGAAAAAAAGTGTTACTTTTGAACTCAAAAATCTAGTATTGAAATATTTGTAGCAGTCAAAGACTCATCCTTTATAAAGGGAGTCCCACGGTGGCGTTTACTAAGAACGGATGATAGGATTGTTATGGTATTTTCATTATTGAGATATGGGAATATTTACAATAATTGGGAGGAAAAATTATGGACTTCAAATGTTCCAATATAATATGGAGAAATAAGTTTCTGTAATTAACAGGAAAATAAAAACAAAAAAACTTGCTACAAGCAATAATAAGCACTTTTTACAAGGAGAAGTAAATTATTTACAATATTAACAATATATAGGTACACTATTCATAATCAGCTTCTGATCAATCTGACTAAAATATTCTTAATGTTGCGACGTTGCCTGTTATACAGAAAAATACTACAAACTTCGTCATTTCAAATGGGACACCCTATTCATTATATATTTTTTCGCTTTTTTATCCCCGTACAGTATTTTTGTCTAGTACTTCCCTATCCATATTCCTCATACTTTCGGAGGTATTAATGGTTTTCCACAATTATTCAAAAATTGACAAAAATAATGGATAAAATGAAATAGGCATAAAAAAGTCATTTGAAAATTTATTGAGCAGAAATTTTGAAAATAGGTCTCTGACATCCTGAGGAACAGTTTCGTGTGGAAAAAACTTGGTTTGAAATATCTGAAAATCAGAATCCTACCAGGAAAAAATTGAATTAGTGGGGTATACGGTTTTTGCTGCTGGATTCCTAAAGTTTAATACAACAGACGAATCAACCAAGAATATTTCGAAAATGGCTCCTACTATCAGAGAGGAAAGTATAATTCTATAGATAAGATGGATGAATAATGACCATTCATGAATTTTAATAAAGTAATAATCCAGTACTTCATTAAAGTTTTCATTGAATCAGCCACAGATAAGGACTCACGCCTACATAAGGACAAAACATACAAAATCTCGATCGCCAACTGTTCTTGGCTATGAATTCTTAATGAACAGCTACGACCTAACGTGAGGTAATTTCATTCATCCGAAATAAAAAAAATTGATAGTAGATCTATTAATTATAACCTGGTTCTACGAAATCAATATTTATTTTGTACGCAGATCGTGATATGGCTCTAATGCAGGCGATAAAATTAATGTTATTCGGACTGGAAGCGTAATTTACATAGAACAATTCTATCAGAACTAAAGCAACGGTCGTTTGATCCATTAGATATCTTTTCATTAATTCACATAGAAAGCGGAATTAAAATTGTAGGTGTTATTAAACAAAATCATACCCCATGCAATCACACATATAAAAGGTTAATTTGCATGAATAATAACCAAAAATGCCATACATTAGTACGATACCGATCTACATATAGCATCGGTGAAGGCTTAAATACGGTTGGCCAAAGTTTCTTTTCTTTTTAGTGAGCGTATGCATTAAAGGGATTACTATAATTTTCTAATAAGCTATTTCGGATTCGTGTTAATGCCTTTGTTTCTATATTGTTGCTACGAATCGTAAACCAATGAAATGACGTCTTTTCAGATCATGGAATTTGATAGTTGTTTCAGAAATGAATTAATCAGATTTGTTCGATAACCCGAATATGAATCAGAACAATGGAATATGGGAACAAAAGTGTTTTCATCACTGTATTCACACAAAATGAGGGTATATTCAAATTGTTGTATGAAGAAATATCTTTGCTTTTACATATTTTACAAGTTTTAAGATTTTTCAAATGTCTGCTATAATAAATGGATACTCCACAAAATAATTACGGTATGGGTGATTTATAACATCGGTTTTTTTAACATGAATTAGATGAATTTTTGACTAGACTAATAAGTCAACAGAGGCCCACCTCTTTTAAATTAAACTCATCACTTAGCCGGATTTAGATATTTCACTGATATATATATATATGATATAAATTATTTATAAGTCACTTTTATCGATATTTTACGCAATGATCGTAAAGTAATAAACCATTTTCGAAACTGATGAGGACTGAAGTTCAACTTTTACAAATGTAAAACAAGCCTATAGATTATTTGTTGAGGTTTTGTTTGTTATTTTATACAGGGTTTGAATTATCTAGAGGGGGACTACAGGGATTTCGAAAACCGTTAGAAATACAGGCTAGCGTAAATTACAAAAAAGTTGCGTTATTTAAGGATGAGTGGGTTGGAGTAAACAGTTCCAAAATATCTCTGATGGTTCCTCGAAAAAACTGAAAATCAAGATTATCATTTTTCCCCATAACTCATTTGTTTTTGGAGATAACTACACGAAATTCGGTGTGTAGTCATAAATATAGCGATTACACTGGTGTACTACTTTTTTGTAATTTAAGCCACCCTTTATTTTTACCAGTTTTCGATATTCCTGTAGTCAGCCTCTAAATAGTTCTAACCCTGTATATCATATGAATGCATATTATTTGAAATAGGAGAATAGTAGATAGAGAGTGTATCTGGCAATTACTAAAATAGCTATAATTTGCACCCAAATCTTTTTTACCGGCACAAGATTCCAAGATTCCAATATACATTATATGAAATATATCTGTTATACAGGGTGTTCCAAATTAAGTCGGCATCATTACCAACTCCATTATTATTGAGGCTACGTATTCGGTTAAAGGGGCAAACTAGTAGCCTTTCTACATGAAATTTTTTTTTAATGGCCTTCTCGATGCCGAAAACAGAAAAAAATTGACAGTCGCGTTTTCAAAGTATTTCATGAAATGAAACACCCTATATTTTATGTTGCACTTCGATTCGTAATAACATTCTCAACAACAAAGCTCGTATCATCTTTCTTCCTAAAGTTCAAAATGAACGACTTATGTGTAAATATTTATTTCATTCACTAGTACAAAAAATTTCTTCGTTTTGGCGAATAAAACCTCATGATTGTACAAACACCCAATTTTGCTACTTATACGAATGACAATATTTTTTTGGGTGTTTGGACAATCATTGTAAGGTTTATTTGGCAAAACAAACAAATTTTAGGTACTAGTGAATGAAATAAATATTTCCACAAAAGTCGCTAATTTTCAAGGAAGAAAAGTGATATGAGCTTTGCTGTTGAGAATGTTATTACGAATCAAAATGCATGATAAAATATAGGGTGTTCCTTTAAAAAAAAATGTCATTTTATGAAATTCTCTGAAACCGCGACTGTCAATTTGTTTTTTGTTTTCGGCGTGGAGAAGGCCATTAAAAATGCTATAATATTATCATCATCAATATATTTTGAGCTGTTATGTTATGGAGAATCTGTATTCATTTATGTGAAAAAAATAAATAAATTCTGTTCATAATTCCCAACTTTTATTTCACCCCTTATAAGTATGTATACCTTATGAACTATGAATATACATGGTAGCTATGCAACATTGCAGAATATTTAAAACCATAACTGCAATGTTGGGTGACTTGTGTTTAATACGAAAGATATAAATATTCAAAGTTAAATTAAAATTACTATTTGTAAAATGAATAAAATATAAAAAAAATTTACAATAAGAGTCTTCGACCCGAACAAATATTTCAACAATAGATTCTTGAAGTCAAAAGAAACAGTTTTTTTCTTTACCATTTTTTCCCGATCGGCTCGGTTTATAAGATACAGGCCTTTAAAAAACCATAAAAAATTTTTATTGTTCTATTTCAACAAACGGTTTTACGGAATGAAAAGAAATTAGGAATATATTTTTTAATTTATTCGATAAATTTTCTTCAAACAAAAGGTATCACCCACGTCTTCCAGTTTTCACATTATGACCATTACGTACCATAAGAATACCAAAAATTCAAAGAACCGAACTCTTGAAACTAAGTTGGGCGCTATCTAATGAATGTTTGAACGTTTTGTAATACAAGAATAATCCGCATATTTTCTCGTATAATGCACCGTTTTTGGGTAATTTGATGATCAAAAATTAAAGAGTATCTGTGAAATTTGAAAAATTGGGTACTTTGCCTGAATACAACTGTGTTAAAAAGATTCACAGATGTGTAGTGTGACAAATTTAGCTAGTTATTCTGAAGGTAATTATGAAAACTTAAAATGTCTACATCTTTTTATCAGGGCCGAATCGGTAAAAGTGGTATAGGAAAGAAGTGTTTCTTCTTTTGACCCCAAGAATCTACTGTTGAAATATTTATACATTTATTTATTCAAACAATGAGAAGGGTTGAGGTGAAACCTATAAACCCATTGAAACAAAATCAATAGTAATGTGAATAATGAAACAAACTTCAGACTCTAAACAAAAATATACAGCTGAAAACTAGCGGAGGTTGAGCACTCCACTCATCGTATATGTTTTTGAAACTATTGACCGAAGGGGCTTTTCAATTTGTACGAGTCAAAGACTCACTCTGTATATATCCTATAAAAATTGCTGTAAATATTTATTTCTTAACCATAAAGAATATAATGTTTTTATTAATGCCATATAATTAATTCTTGATAATTTAATTCAATTTATTAACGTTTATGCTTTAACATTTAGAAATGTTACCTCCCCTTTAAATTTGGTTATTCATAGTAATATAAATGTGATCAATATAAAAAAATAGTTTCTTCAGGGTAATCATATATATCATTCATAAGTTTATGTTGGAAAAATTCAAACCATTAGAGGGATTTTAATAAAATTCAATTCAGTTTTTTTAACTTCATAAGCTATAATAGCTTTAACCCAACTAGGTCTTCATCCTTTTTGCATTTTCACAGGAAGATTCAGGTAAAGGTTGAATTTTCTTCGTCCTAAACAAACATTCTTGATTCCATTGTGACTCATCAAACGCATTCAGTTAATCACACTAATTTCCTTGCCTTAGTCTTCGTCGGAAATTATCTGGATTAATTTCCACATCCGAAATTAGCTGTCCTGAAATAATTAAGGAAAGAAATATTAAGTTCCCGAAAACAATGGCGGTACCTGGCTCCGGTTATCATTGATCGCCTTCCAGAAGAGAAAGAACCATCCGGAAACTGTCGCTGACGCCTGCGGTATCACGTGTAAAATTAATAAATGAACACGCCAGCGCTAGCAGCTGTAATTAAATATCCAACATAATTTTCTTCTTGCATGTGTCCCTTAATTCGTGACGATGTGTTTTTCATCTAATATACCCTCGAGAAAAACTCCAGGTTGGCCGAAGGTGAAACCTCTGAAAGTCTCAGATGTATATTCAGTTGGAAGCGGATTTGATGAGGAAACCCTAACTGGATACCATGGTACAAACATGCAGCTCTAACATAGAGCAAATTTAAAAAAATGTTGATGGAGTAACTATAGTGCGAAACGTGTACTCGTTGTGGATATAATAAAGGATCTTTTAATATCGTGTTCAAAATTAGGGGTGTTATGACTTTGTAAAAAAATAGTAGTAGACTGTATGACAAGATAATTGAGTTGGAGATGGTAGAAAAACATTATTGTATGTCGTTAAAATCATAAAATGAATAAGTCACCTGCATGAAGCTAATACAGTAAACAAAACAAATATTAACAACATTTGTAGACTACGAGAGACATTATTCAACTAAAATCAGAGAATCAGTTCAAATGAAAAGTCACTTGTCAGACTTGGACTTCGAGAAGTTCAATAAATTAACAAAACAAAATTAACACAACGTTCACAGTGACAGAGCCATCAATAAAAATTGGTTGCGAGAGCTCCTTCATTCCATCAGAAAAACAGAAGGTTAGATTAATGAACATTAATGAGAAGACCGAGTTGTAACAGTGAAATAGGCCAACAAGTAAAACTACATTGTCTAAGTCTGATCATCAATGAGAGATCAATACATTAAATGTGAGCTGGCCAATAATTATGATTGTATGAGCAGTGCATGAATCATACAAGTTAACTGAGATAAGCAAAATTAATGAATCTGAGAAGTGCTAGAATATTATAATGAGAAGAACAATCATAATTAATCTGAGAGTAGCAAGAATAGTATAATTAATATACATTACGTTTGTCTTGAAGAATGCAAACATTTATCAATTAATACAACATTTACAGAGACGGACTGCTTACAAATAAGCCCGATTAGAACGTCTATCAGAAAAACAGAAGATACAATTGATAAATTACGAGAGGTACAAATCGAGAGTACTAAGTGGAAAACCACTAATCGTTGGTTTCGAGAAGTGTAGAAGGCTGAAAGCTAACATGTATATCGAGCACGATTAATGAATATCAAAATGTATCATGAGAGAACAAATTACAATGGGTGAATCATTCCAATTCAGAGTGCACGATTACCAGAGCAGGCCTTCCATACTGGAGCCAGGGACGAGAGTGTATCAACCTGTATTATGGTTTACCATTGATCGTTGAATCATAGTTGAGAAGTTCACATCGTATTCTGAAGGAAATCCAGGGTCCACCCTGGAGAACATGGGGATTGATTAATCTGAAACTCGTCAACAGTAATAAGTCATAAGTAATTGAGAAGGTAACAGAGTTGGCCGAGAAATGACATAACTGATTCAATAAAAAAAAATAGCATGAGAAGACAGTAAATCAGTATTCATTATCAATGAGAAAGACTTGAGAAGATTCAATTCTGGTGCTACATACCCATTTTCATGTGAGAAGATCTAGAGAGGTTTGAAAATCTATGTAAATTATAAAATACAATACGATGCATATTCCTAAGAAGGCATTTAATCGATTTGTCTCGAGTGAACGTTTCAGTCAGAATGAAATGAACATGAAAATGCTAAAATTAATAATTTCGAGAAGACTTGAAAAAATATTAATTTGATGAGATGAACTATGAAAGTTACAAATCTAAAGATGAACACTGAGAAGTGAATTCCACAGAGTTAAAAAAGAGAATCATAAGAAAATGTGTAATGTGTATTTCTTCGATTCTGAAAAACACTGAAAGTGGGG
The DNA here is from genome assembly GCF_907165205.1 of Coccinella septempunctata. NCBI lineage: Eukaryota > Metazoa > Arthropoda > Insecta > Coleoptera > Coccinellidae > Coccinella > Coccinella septempunctata. The sequence goes on along the minus strand of NC_058189.1, from coordinate 12,449,741 downwards.
CTGCTGCTTCGGTCAATTAGCGTACCGCAGAATCGGGGTACTAAACGTGGCCACCGGAGCTGGTCAGGAGCGTCGACTGGGGAAAGATCGGTGGGGGGGTTTTAACATAGTCTTTGAATAACTCTCTGTCGCTCCCAACTAACAAATATGATGAAATTTTGGAATTGACAGTCAATCTCATCATGGTATTTCCATTTTTTTTTTCATTTAGGATATACATATTGGGACATATCTGAATCTATTCCAGCTATTTTTTCATAATTCTATACTAATTCTATTGGGCTAAAGTGCCAGTTTTGAACTTAATCGGCTTTGTATTTTGGAAATACAATCATAATAATAAAAGGGTACCCGCTCTAGTTATGAATTTGAAAAAGCGCATATATTCCTGGCTTCACTTCAATGATTTCTTCATTTTGATTGTAAATAAAGAAAGACAAATCTCGAAAACAAAATGATCTATTTTCCTAAGCACCAAACACACATCGTTCATCGTTTTCATCAATTAAGACGCTATGTTATGTATGAGTATATGCATACCTAACGGAGGTTCATTTTGGGCTATTTTCCCACAACAAATTAATTCATTCAGTAATGAAAGACTAATCTGATGTATATTTTGCATGACGAATTATATATTTCATTCCACTTTACAATTATTGGTGCTCTTCATTAATTCATGGAGCATTAGACAACGGAGGAAAAAGTTGACTAATGACTTTCCATTCTACTAATTCATTTGTGAGATCAATTAGAGTTAAATTTGAAGTATGACTCTCAATAATAACTGTACTAATTATTAAAGTTGACATAATTCCAAGACTTCAGGTTACCGTACATTGAAAGTATGTTATTATGCTGTTCGAGAGTTCAAAAGGAAAATTTGAATCATTATTTACCTTTTAAAATTTCAAATGACGAACTTTTGAAGTGACGTAAGAAAAAAATCTAACCTCATGGAAGTTTTTCCAAACTAGTAGAAAATGTATGAGAGAATTCACTCCGAAATCACTGAGGATTAATTAGTGAATTTTGATACTAAAGAAAACTCTCTTATCGGTTGTAGGTAACATCAACAATTTCGTTATAATAAATATTAGATTCAAACCTTTTTCAGGAGATATGTTCATAAGTATATACACAAGATATGGTATCTATAGTGCGAGCTATTGAAGCAGAATTTCAGGATCAGATAGTACTCGATAAGATCTTCAACGTGAGGTAACGCAACACCCGTCATCCCTATTCAAAATCAAGCCTTCCGATAGGGGTTTGCTGTTACGGGGATGCAAAGAGCGGAAAATTCGAAAATTTTCTTTTTAAAGCAGAGGTGTTCAGTTGTCGTTGAATCACGCTATAAAATAGGTACTTGGAATATTAAATTTTCATATTCTAAAATTCTACAAGATCTTATAACATGAAGTTCAGAATAAGTTGTAACGACGCGACGTTTCCTCGGATATCTCAAGCAATAGCAAACCTACCCTTTTGGCTTCGAGTCGAAGACAAGGTTCAGTGTTATCTGGGGTTAAGCGACAACCAGTGAAAGTCAAAATCAGAGTTCACAAAGTTCATTCGTTAACTCGTAATAAGAAACACAACAGGAACTATTATAAAATCAAGTGAAAAGCTCAATAGAATGGGTGGAATAGGAGCAGTATACTTTACACAACTAAAAGGTTTTCCGCGGAATGATGAACAAATAAATAGCAATGCAAAAGTGGCGAATTCACGGAGTGATCCGATCTCAAACGCGCCACGGGGTTAAGGATTTGTTCGCCAGCCAAAATTGAAACTCACATTTAACGGGCAATGAAGTCGGGGCTAAGTTTCAAAACTACGGGATTGCAGGTTGAGGAAAAAAAGCATGACGTTAAGAAACGATTCTCTACTCTATTTTCTGCCTCCAACGGGTTTGCACGCCAGCCAGAAATCGTACTTCCAGCGAAACCAAAAAGGGAAAACGGTGCACCGTTGTTCACCTCTCTGGTATCTGCTTCCAACGGGTTTGCACACCAGCCAGAAAATCGTACTCCCAGAACTGATAGAACTAAGAATGAATGGACCAGCGGGAGAACACCTCCTTTCGTACCCACCGGTGGAAGCGGAATGTCCCTCATGTGCCGAAAATAGGTAACATTCGGGACGAGGAAAATGTCTTGACGGTTATCTCCCAATTCAGGAACTTTATCACGGCGCTACATCGTTTTTCAGAACTGAGAAAAGAATAAAAACGGTTTCGAACAATGTAGGAATCCTGAATTGAAATTGAAAGTATGACAATTAACACTAAGAAAATAATTTCTTAAAGTACTCTAAAAAGAGGAAACTCCACTACAAAGTCGATTGAAACCGAAAATTCAAAAATCTCTTGTCGGGAAGCACTCTATTTATTTAACAAATTCAACAGAATTCTCACTACTTGACATGGGCGCCCGCAGAAATTTTTCTCAGGGAGGGCAGAATAAAAATTATTGAAAAACGATATGGCGTCCATGATAGTCGTAGGCGTACACCGTACAGTATTCCGTTTCTTTCTTATTTCTGTATTTATATTCATGGATGGAAGCCCAGTGAATTTTTTTTTCAAAGTAGGGGGACGGCTGTGCAAAATAAAAATTATGAGGTTTTCGACTTCAACATTTTTTCATAACGTCAACAACATGAGGGGATGTAAAATAATATGGTAACACTTTTCGAAACAAATCACATTCCATGAAATAATATCTACAAAAATAAAAAAATATGGCGAACGGAATGAAATAAATATTATAATTGCTAATGAAAAAAGAAGAATCAACGATTAATAACGGAATAAAAAAACATAGATAGACGCTCAATAAAACCATGTTTTTAAAGATAACAAATGAATAATAATAAATCTTGAAATATACACTGAATTACGCAAACAATAAAGTTTAAAACTAGCTACTCAAAAATGTGTTGCTCCAGATTGTAAAAACAACAAATATACATGTGATCAAAATTAATAACAAATCATAAATTGCAAAAAACATAACAAATAAAAACATTATTAATTCTGAAAACAAAATGCTTAATCGTAATATCACAGAGTATGAATATTTTATTTTCGGTTACTCTTACAAAATTCTTGCTAATATTAAATTTGAAAAATAAGGAATATCCAATATCTGATTTCGATGACTACTCAAGAATGCTAAACCAATTTAACAAGTCGGACTTGTCCCGTTGTAGCTCTTTTACAGGTTTTAATTCTGCGCTGAAACTATGCTCTATAGTACAAATAGTACATGAAAATGTAAGGAGAAGTATAAGGCATTCTTTGATAGCAGGAAAAAATTTATATTGTCGAATAAGATCTTCAATTTTTTTGTTTTCATCCATTTGTGATTCAGATAACTACCCATTCCAAATGTTCAACTCACTCTAAATTTTCAATGTTATACCTACATATGGCCGACCTTAAATGCGAAAGATTCAATATCTATTAATTTGGACTTCTTTGGCAAAATATTGAACAAAGAAGAAAGCATTTCATGTTCTTTTGAGAATCTCGTTTCAAGGGCTGAAATCAGATGATCTAATTATGGGATGAATATAGATTTTTTGAAGTAGTCTTCAGCTGAATATGCCATATGTCTACAGCAAATTCGTGGTTTTCCAATCTCTATATTGGTATTCTGAGCAATAGATGATACTTTATGTGACGTTGAACATCTACAACATTGATAAAAACACCTTGTAGAGTATTCGCTATTAATTCCAATATATTTGAATATTTACTTGCTACCGTTAAACAAACCACAAAAGTGAAAGAGTTTATTGCAGGCCATTACTGAGCAGCTCTTTTTTTGTTGAAAAATTCATTGAAATTTCTTTAACGAGTTTCACAAAACAAAGAATAATATTGAAGGTGTTATGCTGAAAAAGAATAAGGCGATCAGAATCTTGGGGGGGCCATTGCACCCCCTGGCCCTTGCCTGCGGGCGCCCATGCTACTTGAATTATAGGTTTGTTCGTAGAGTGGTTCACAACGGTTGTGAACTGTACAGAGCAAGCGCAATTCCATTTTAGGGTAGCGAAAATCCATTTGCGCTTGATTTGTACAGTTCACAAACGTTGTGAACCACTCTACGAACAAGCCTTATAACTCCAAAAGTAAATAATTAGCAAGAATTATGCCCGGTAAATTAGCTAGAGAATTTGTTATAATTATTATTCGATTTAAATATTCCGCTCTCACAAAAGGTTATGAACCACGAGATTAAGAGACTTTTACGAAACTCTTGACGAGACGAGACTAGAACCCACAAGACGAGACAAGGGTCCAGTAAAGTCTCGCAGGCATCACTAATATCCCTGATAACAATGCATTTTCAACCCTTCTATTTAATCTGAATTCTTTATCAGAATGGAAAATTGCATTCTTTTATAAATGAATCTGGGGTAAGTGATGGTGAAGTTTTGTTTAAAAAACATTCCTTTGAATTCAGAAAACTTTGATAGTATAGTCGATCAATTTGAACCTTCAAATTTTGCTAGAAAATGCTTCCCTCGGACTGAATCGGCAACTTGTCCATCATTAATTCATCGTAATAATTTTATCATTTATTAATTGGGTATAGTTAACGATCTGTTCGATACGAAATGATGTATAAAGGTGGTCATTATTATAACTATAGTCGAAACCTATAAATTATGAAATAATTAATTCGTAACATCAAGGAACAATTCTTGTTCAATTACTATTTCGAAGAGACGGAGATGTGAATAGTGTATCCATTATCAGGAAATTTTCAGAATTTATCTATTTTCTAATAGTTCACCATCTATTACTCCTACATTGTAAAACGCAGGGACAGAACTTGTACAGTCGAGGCAATGTTGTCTTGGGAGGAAACTTCAACTGTGAATAGTTTTTGTGGATAGTTAAGCAGTACATTATATATAGGGTGTCCCGGGAAAATGCGACGAACGGAAATCATAAACTGAGATCATCAAGCTAGACTCATAACAAGACTTTTTAATTTTTAATTGCGTGAGAGGCTTCCTTTAGGTTAAACAGGATGTTGAATGAAATTTCAAAGTTCACTTCTGCAGTTGTGTCACCCTCTCGGACCGGAGTAGGAAAATTTTTGACTTTTTCTATGAGCTTTAATATCATATCATTCTGTAGTTGACACTATGGAATTTTTTTCTTACAAATCCTTATATACATTTGTTGGCCTAGTAATACAAGGTGAGTTATGAATATTTTTTGTGAATAAAAAACCTTTTTTTTGCTCCTTATCTTTGGCCAGCACCAAGTACACGGTATTTAAAAGGGTTAAGAGGTAAGCAGATTTACGAAGGTATGCTTAATACCCTTGGTGATCAATATTCTTCGTATGCGACTGTGAAAAATTGGACTGCAAGCTTCAAAAGACATAAAATTTCCATTGAAGATGATGACCGATCGGGAAGGCCAATTTCTGTGTCAGTCCCCGAAAATATCGATGCAGTTCATGACATGATTTTATCAGACCGTCGAATTGGGCTAAAACGGATATCTGAAGCACTGAATATTTCATACGAACGCGTTCATCATATAGTTCACGTCAATTTGGACATGAGAAAAATTGCTGCAAAATGGATCCCCAAATGCTTGAATGTTGACCAAAAGCATGCAAGGGTAGAAGCATCGCGTTCGATCTGTACTCGATTTGAATACGATGTAGACTTCTTAAACAGAATTGTTACTATGAATGAGACTTAGGTACATTTCTACGATCCGGAAACAAAGCATCAATCGATGGAATGGCGACACTCTGGTTCTCCAAGGCCTAAGAAGTTTCGTGTCCAAAAATCTGCTGGAAAAGTTCTCGCTTCATTTTTTTGGGATTGCCATAAAATAATCATGATTGATTTTTAGGATAGGGGTAGTACAATAACCGGAGATTCCTATTCGGCATTACTGACCACTCTACGGGAAAAAATTGAAGAGAAAAGACGCGGAAAGATATCTAAAGGTGTTTTGTTTTTGCAGGACAACGCCCCTGCATACAAATCTCATGTTGCCATGCAAAAAATTCGTAAATTAGGGTTTGAATTCCAAGAACACCCTCCTTATTTACCCGATTTGGCTCCATCCGACTATCATTTTTTTCCTCAACTGAAAAAAAAGTTTAAAAGGTCGTAAATTTTCTTCCAACGAGGAGCTTATAAGAGCTGTGGAGGTCTGGTTTGCAGAGCAAGAAGAAACATTTTTTTTGAAAGGGCTAGAGATGTTGCAGGTTCGCTGTAATAAATGTATCCAATTAATAGGAGAATATATTGTGTAATAAAATATTTTGACATTGAAATTCTGTTTGGTTTTGTAGTAAGCTACGAATTCTTCAATATAGGTATCCTCCTACTTCAAAAAAAATTATCTTGCATCAAAGGAAGTCGAAAGAATTGAAGAAAGTTTCAAGGCGACAGGAACTTCACCTTTAAACAAAAATTTCACATGAATTAATTAACAATTAACAGGACAACTGGCTTGCTTTTATAGCTGTTCATTTTTAACACTTTCATATAATAATAATTATATATTTATTGATCCCTTAAGACATTCACAATTTAAAGGACAAGTCAAATGGAAAATAGAAAAATCAAATTTCTGGAACTCATTCTACGGTGACATTAATCGAAAATTCTGTAGTAACTTTTCGCATTCGTTCCCCCTAAAATAAAATTTTCAAATGGCACCACTTTTTTGAGTCTCCCAATAAAAGGAAATTCTTTGCCATCTTTTCCTTCACAATATTTCTGATTGTGACAACATTCAGCTAAAATATAAGTCGTTTAGATTCAGATGAAACATTATATAAATTCACTTGTATTGAATATGTTCGCTACCGTTTGATATATTGTAGAGATTAGAATGTCAGGGTTAACTATTATACTATTTGAATGAGCGGACCTGAATTCTAAATAGCACTTCCTGTAACCCTGTCTTCTCTCTTTTTCAATGACTTTCGGCATTTTTGTAATATTAATTGATATTAGTTGTGGCAACGGCTTTATGACATTAACGACATTTCATGAATGCCAACTTTACTTATTTCATGGCCAAACGAGTGCTAAAATAAAAGTGAATGCATTATAGTTATGTTTACAAACTATATGGATCCCTAGTCAGGAGAAATAAATGAGTAATTTTTCCAAGATTTTCGAGATTGTGTTATACAATAGAATTCTTATTTCTTTGCAGTCTTTTATATCACCTTTTCAACATGGTTTTGTTCGTAAGAGATCAACGGTTACAAATCTTGTCACTTTCACACAGTTTGTTTCAGAGGTATTGGATCAGAATGGCCAGGTTGACGTTATCTATACTGATTTTGCTAAGGCTTTCGACAGAGTTCAGCATGATATTTTGTTGCACAAGTTGAGCAATTACGGATTGGACGAGGGAGCAATTAGACTGTTGGATTCATATCTGTCCCAACGTGATCATTTTGTCAGTTATAATGGATACAGTTCTGTCAGTTACTTTCCATCTTCCGGTATACCGCAGGGATCAAATCTTGGACCACTTTTATTCATTTTGTTCATTAATGATTTACTCGAATTGATTCTTTGCGGAAGGCTTTGTTTCGCTGATGACTTGGAACTGTTTTCTGTCATAAGGAACTTCATCGATTGCGTCAACCTTCAGGTCCAGTTGATGTTGGGTTCAAATTGAGATTGAACGTTGACAAAAGCAAGATTATGACTTTCTCCAGAAGAACTGAAATATATTCCTACGATTATGAATGTAACGGTAAAAGACTTGAAAGGTATACTGTTTTGAGGGATTTGGGCGTTTTGTTTGCCGAGGAGCTGTCGTTTGTTGAGCACATTTCACGGATAGTTTTGGATGCTGCTAAGCTGTATGGGTTCATGATTAGGAATTGTAGGGATTTCACCGAGATGAACTGTCTTAAAATCTTTTATGATGCAGTTATTCGTTCAAAGTTAGAATATGCAAGTGTGGTGTGGAGTCCTATATATGAGTGCCATAAGAGAAAAATTGAGAGTGTTCAAAGAAGATTTATGAAGTTCCTTCTATTTAAGATTGATGGATTGTATCCACCCCAAGGATGTGACGGTGCAATCTTGTGTGAGCGAACTGGATATTTGAGTTTAGAAATGAGAAGGGTTATTGCTTCTTTATTATTCCTTTTTAATGTGTTGCATTATAATATTCATTGTTCTGAAATATTGTCGAAAGTCAACTTTAGCGTTCCAAGTTTCAACTCAAAAACTATCCTGGTTTTCAAGCCAGAAAGAGCTCGAACGAACATTCTGCAAAAGGCACCTATCACAAAAATGTGTGAGAACTTCAATTCATTTTGTGTTGGCCAAGATATATTCTACTCATCAAAGGGAAATTTGATCAAGTCAGCAATTTGTTATTTTTCAGGGAATGTATCACAGATCATATAGAATTTTTGGTTATTTTGTTTTTGTTTCTATGCTATCTTTTGTTATTTTTTGTATTTTATATTCGCATTGTCCTGTAAATGGGTTAAACTGTTGGACAATAAAGCTATTGTTATTATTATTATTATAACACCAATATACGTTGATCCATCTCTGACGGACCAACGTTTTAATCCATAACGGACTTCCAACTTAATAACGTTCCTTCCGAACTCATATCCTTTTGTTTAGGCATAAATGCATTGCGTAACCATCATTTCCCAGGGGCCCCGGCCAACTTCATGCTCCACGATAATTATTTTCCTTTTGTAATTACCGAATGCGATATACCGACGCAGTGACACACACTGACCCTAAGGTAGACCGCTTCAAGTCGAGCCCATTGTTCTATGGACACCTTCTTCTTGTCGGCTGGCTGGCCCGTTGGACGTTCGGAGCAGGTCATTATCATGCAAATGAGGAGCGCTCATGTCCAGGTGTGATTTCTGATGGCGAGAGGCGTTCGCTCACCGCCGCCGCGAGTCCAAGGGCCCAAGACGCGTTAACGACTCTTGCGAATTTCAGTTAGGGTAATATTTGCATTTGCATGAGTTTCCAGGGTAATTTGAAACGGGAATGACGTATCTGACGGACAGAAAACATTATGGTAATTCTCGAACATCTCCGGGGATAATGAGCTCGAACATTTGTAAATTTAACGAAATCACGTTTCGCTCGTTTCAGATTGTCTTTTCAACGGAGATAACGCGGAATGGTCCAGGGGCATCAGGGAACTTTACTTCAAGGAACTCTCCTTTTTCTACTTCTACGATGGTAAATTCAGTTCATTGCAGAAATACAGATTCCCAGCTATTTCTGTACAGGTTGGGCAAAATTCGATGGGATTGAATGACAGCTCTGTAACCATGAGAGCTAGGGAAAAATAGATGGCACGTTTCCGGCCGCGACTTTCAAAAGTTTGTTAATGGTCAAAACCGCATTCCTCTGTCTTCTTTTGTTTTCAAGTTATAAGTGTTTTTTTTTTGTGAATGAATTCTTCCATCAGTTTGTCAACAACTAATGTGATTGAGAATGAGAAACACACTATTTCTAGTTAAAAAACTTTATTTTACTCTGTAGGCGATCGATTTCGGTTTTCAAAAACCATCATCAGGCCAACTTCGATTGACGCTACGTTGTTGGTGATCCTCTATAGTCTCACGGATCTTGCACATAATAACATCTTCCTTCAAAAATGTAGATGAGGAAAAACATCTGATATCTTCTTTTCAAACACCTCAGTCTCTTCACAAATTAAGTACATATTTGCAGCATGTTAATATATCATGGCAATATGTGGGAGAAAACCCTGAACACATACCCCCAATGACACACGTTAGTTATCAGCTTTTTACTGATGCTGCTGTAAAATAATTTTAACCTTGCTAGACTCCCCCCAACTTCAGAAGCTGCTCGCTACCACTCACTTCGTACTTACCACCAAGTGCAGAGATGCACTTAGAGTCCACCCCCATGGGTGGACTCTAACAAAACATAGCCTCTACCCAATGATGATGTCAAGAGATGTGGGATATGTGGTATGCCTCAGCCTCAGATGATTTCCTGCAACTCTAAGAAAAGATGTGGGAATGCATGCTGCAGAAAAGCAGGCTTCAAATATTGTTGCATTGTCTGCGGTCAGTGCAGTGGACAGTCAGAATAGAGATTATCATGCAAAATTCTGATATCGATTCTGATTTCAACTCACTAGATGACAATCAATTGGATGAGGAGTGCCCTCAACAACAAGAACTGGACAGGAAAAAGTATCTTGAACCTGGACCTTCCAAGAGGTTTGAATAAAACCTCTGTATTTTATTTGTAATAAAACATTACTTAATCTTTTCTCCACTATTTCTTTGTCTTTGTTTCTCATTAAATGACCCTTTTGTGATCAACTTTGAAAATCTCTATCTCGTAAACCAGTAAGCTTATGGTTATCCTATTCAGCCCAGGATTAAGGAAATTTAATATTATATTATATAGGTATCTACTTCAAAAATAAATGGATATGACTTTGTTGAAAAAGTACTCCTCCATGATAAAAAATGGCGAAATTTAGAAAAATTTCAAATGTTTCAGCGGTTTTTACGATTTTTTACCAAACTTTTAATGCTACAATAATAAATTCAATAAGTCCGCATAGTGATCATATCATTCTCAAAATCAAGAAAATTTTATGTTCTTAAAAAATGAACGATATTGTTTTCGAACTCGAAACAGATTATACGATTTTCACACAACATCAGTTTCTTCTTCTTCACCCACCTGAAGATGCTATTGTGATAGCGAAACACGCGCCGTGGTTTTAAAAACATGAACATATGGCTGAACAATGAATGGTTCAGTACCAAGTTCATCGGATTAGAGGCATCAGATCACTTTTGAGAGAATCATTATTGTTGTATCGTGCAATTTAGGGTGAAAAAAAAGTCTTGAAAGTGCTTATGTTAGTTACGTTGAAAAAAAGTTCTATGATGTTCCCCATTTCATCCCATTTTCACAAAGATTGTTGGAATGTTCGAACCAGAAGGTTGTGATGCCCATTGTAAAAACATTCGTGAATAATTTAGACTAATTTTATTGGTGAGATTTTGAAGTATTATTCTATTTTTTACACTTGTGTCCTAAGTCTCTTCTGTCAGTTGGTATCCAAACGAGCCTTTTCATAAAATCGTGTAAGTTACTAAAAAATAATCAGAACAATTCGGCAATCCTAAGTTTCCATCCAATCATTTAATATTTTTTTCAACTTGGTCATTTTGAAAGTTTTGTATGGGTGATTTTTGGGGAAACGCTTCATTTTGACTAGTTCAACCTTCTGTTGAAAAAACAGCCTCACCTTCAAATACCCTCTGTATATTGATGGGAATATACTGGTTTAACCATGGTAGAAAGCTTATCAGACGTTAAAAAATAACTTATCACATTTTTGTACTGAAAATGTGCATGTGAACTTCTTCTGAAGCTCAATTCGGAGGAATAATTCGGATACTCCGTATGATCTCACTTTATCTATTGGGAATTCAATATCAAAGTAAGAGAGTAAACACGAAATTCAACATTGATGCAACGTTTTTACATCCTATTGATCAAACGTTGAGCACACGTTTCATATTTTTGGCTTTCACTTTCACTTTTTATTATATAAGGACTAATTGGTTGTGGCTATAGTAACGAATTGAATCATATACATTGACCATAAGTGAAATCAATGTGTGATTGAAGTTAGGTTTCGAAAAGAGTAGTTTAACGACCCCTGCACCATAGGCCTAGTACTTGCACCAACGAATAAATAATTTATTCGGCAAATAAATTTCACTGTCAGATAGTGTTATTCATCGGAGAGATAATCCATTTTCGCCGAATAAATCTGGCTTTGAAACTTTGGAATAATAGTTTGTTTCTCAAATAAACATACATAATATAACATATAACATAGATCAAATGTTAGTACCTACGTTATTAATAAAATTTTGAGATTCTTGATGTATGGTTATTTCTATTGTGATTTGTACGAAATATTTGCTTCACAGTACTATAATAAAATGTGATGATGATCTTACACTGATCAGTGAATAGTTGTATACCCTGTTTTTATAGAATTGTTATCCGCCAAATAACTTCATATGAAGCAATAAGGTATCCTTCAGATTGAAAATTATTTGACAGATCCTTATTCACCATATAATCGAAATTTATTCGGAGGTGAAGGTAGCGGGCCTATCAAACTTATAATACACGTGTTTATTTGGCACATATCTAATCAATCAGATCATGCAGGCACGTACCTACCCAAAGATCTTCACATCTTTAGAACTATTCAGAAAAATGGTAAAGGGGTGTTTTATTTGATGAGAAAATCTACTGTTGAAATATAGGCTTAAAGCAAACCAAAATCTATTCTTGACAAGAGAACTAGAAAAATGATTAATATACCTTCACGAACGGTATTTTAATTCGTATTGAAATTCCGAATTATATTATTTCCTTTCGTTTCTCCCCGACCAATTCAGGAAAGATCCCCAAACCCATACGTCAAATTCCATATTCCATCGATTCATTATTCAAATGGACGATATTCGAAGACGAAGCCACAAATTTAATGATATTTTTCCACTGAATGACAAGTTTTCTCACACGCAGCAGGCTACCTGAAACGTTCAATGAATCCCGAAACGCATTAGTTACATTTGGACAGCTTGGTAGCCCTGTTGTACACATCATTTGACCAAAACAGCAGTGGAACACGCATAGGTCAAGGCAGACTCGTGGATATTCCTATCGAATACTTGGATGTCCGGTTGTGACCTACCCCAACTATTTCGTATTTGTTAGTGCACAGAACAATGTGACGTTTCGTGAATGATTTACCTGGTCGCTTGATGGTATATGGGTTCCGATTTTGCCATTCTTTCTTTCTTTTGTGAGAAATATGGATTAGTTCAACCTTAATTTGTGATTTCCTTCTAGTTTCTCCCGTGATAATAAAACTTTACGGGCAGTCTCACACATGACAAATCTTCGGACATTCTTCCGAGATTGAAGCACCTGGTTGGGGGGTCGTATATAATTCATTGAATATTCATTTCGACTTAAAACGAGGACAGAATTCAAGAGACTTTATCTTAGAGGGGGACATTTTTAATACACATTTTAACGAAATTGCATTGTTGGTTGGTCTGCCTGAATCGATAAACTCATTCAGGTGATGTACAAATGCTCTATAGGTATTTGAATGTATTTATATCAGAATGTAGAGGGTCTGGCTTTTAGGAACTAAAATATTAATTTCATAAGGATTTCAGTAGATTTCTAATGTCTGTGATATGATGAGGAAATATATAAGTTGGTTGATTTCACGATTTCTCACAGAATAACATTATTGTTCTATTTCTATATTTCATTAAGGTTGAGCTCAGCTAAATTCAAGCCTCATCTTGATATACAGGGTTAGTCTTTGACTCCTACAAATATTTTAACAGTAGATTCTTGGGGTCAAAATAAACACTTTTTCCCCTAACCATTTTTTCCGAATCGGCTCAGTTTAAAGAACACAGACTGTTGATAAATCATAAAAAAAATGTTATTTTCAGTTCTATCTCACAAACGGTTTTATCGACTGAAATGAATTTCTCAATATACTTTTTCATTTATTTGATGAATCTTTTTAGAACACAAGATATCAGCCACGTCTTTCAGTTTTCTCATTATGACCAATACGTAGGTACCATAAAATTACCAAAAACCAAACTCTTGAAACTAAGTTGGATGCTAACTAATGAATATATTTGAACGTTTTGTAAAATAAAAGTATTCTTCATATTCATATTTTCTCGTATAATGCGCCATTTGCGAGTAATTTTATGTTCAAAAATAAAAAATATCTGTGAAATTCGAAAAATTGGGTACCTACCTACTTTGACCGAATATGCAACCCATTTTGAAAGATCCACATATATAAAGTGTCACAGATTTAGCTAGTTATTCTGAAGATAATTTTATTCTTCCAGGGGTGGCACAGCTCATTATGAAAACTCAAAATGGCTATATCTTTTTATTATAGAAGCGAATCGGCAAAAATAGTATAGGAAAAAAGTGTTTCTTTTGGCCTCAAGAATCTACTGTTAGAATATCTGTACGAATTAAAGACTCACCATGTATATTATGATTATCATATTTATTTTGATTATATTTATATCGTGCAGACAACTGAGTTGTTCTTTCAACATATTTTTGCCCCAACTAATTAATGAAATTTCTGCTGAGTTAGGTTCCTTAAAAAGTTTATGAGAATACTCTTACTTATATCGGTCATCACACAAATTCGCTACTTTTTATGACTTGTCTTTATTCCCAACTTAAGAACTCAATTCGTGATTACACAAGAATCTATAGATTTTTATTCAACTCAAATAATTCGAATGTTTCATGAACATGAAGGAATAATTTGACAGAATAAATATTTATGGAAAGATGATATGGAAGAAGTAATTAATCAAGAACTTTTTCATAGTTTGTCTTTCCCAATATCTAAAACACAGGAAATAATAAAAAACAAATTTAAGTAACAAATTCTTCTGCGTATAAATAGTTTTTGCACTAATTGTAGGAAGCAGTTGCTTGAAACAATGTTGCCTATGAAATAAGCTTGAAATAACGTAAATGAGTGTAACGCAAAGGAATATTTTTACTATATTGAAAAACACAGAAACGTAGACTCATTTTTCCGTAGACATTGCTAACTTCGATTTCTCTTTTCAATGAATTCAGCCAAATATATCTATTCCTATGGATGAATTAGCGAAATCGTTTTTCTTATTCTTTAAAATACATTATGACTGTTTGATTTTTCTTTTTATTAAATCAGATTATAATTCGGATTTTAATATTTTTCGCACTTTTAGTTTTACTTATGAAAAAGAATAAACCTGCTCTGGATGAATTTTTTTTTAATACCTACTTGATTCGTTGATATATACCTATACATTATTCTGAATACTTGGTTGTTTAGGTTATAACAAAAATGTAGATACATAGTAGAAACGTTTATATTTGTAAGGTAAGCACCTCTCTTGAGTTAATGTCTCATAAAGGAAACAAGAAAACAAAAGTTTTCACATGTGTAAACAATCATTCTTCGTAATAAATATAGGATTGAATGATGAATAATTTCACCGTTCAATGACTTCAGTCAAGGATCTTCGCCAACTTCACCAACAGCTCACTGGTTTTTCCAGGGATAAGAAAGTCCATATTGATGTACCCACCTTCACCTACTCTAATAATGAAATCCGGAGTCACGTGCAACGTTGCAACACCGTTTGAATCACAATGAACTTCTTGAATGTACCCTTTCTTATCAAATTTGTTGTTATGCATAATACTGTAGACGAAGACTATGGAGCCTCTCATAATGACATCCACCTATAGAATATAGGTGTTCGTACAGGTGAAGATCCAAGTTTTGGTATAGTTATAGTAAAAAGCTTTTCATGTCTTCTATACAGGGTGAGTTTTTTACTCGTACAGATATTTTTACAGTAGATACTCGAGGTCAAAAAAAACAATTTTTACCTATATCTTAGGTATTACATTTTTTAATTCTGCACAATATACAACTCCAGTTTATATTTACCCATAGAGAGGCCTTGATGTTCTTAAGGCATTGTACATTGTACTAAGCAGACTTTATACAATGCTTAAGGTGTTAATCCAATTGTCTCAGATTTAACGTAGAGGTCATTCTGAAACTGTTATAACTATACTATAGGTCTGTCATGGATTTTATTATATTTCATTAATTCATTTGAATTTGTGATGTTAAACTGACTGATCTACTTATTTACTATTACATTATGATTTGCTTTACCCTGGGAAAATTCTTTAGAGTCTTAGGAATGCAACTCCAGGCAAACTACTCCACAAATCTGAGCATGAAGTCAAGTAAAATTGAAGGTCACATTTTGTTTGATTCTCAATGTCAGAGAGAGTTTTTTCGAAAATTTAGTTGTGAATTTTATCAATGTGCTGACTGTGCTGTATAAATATTTCAAAACTTCATGTGAACTTTTTGTGTTTTTTTACCCCCATGATGATAACCGAAACGCTTCTGGTTAAATTAATTAAAATTTGTTGAAACGACTTCATTTATTATAACATTATATAATAGGTGAACTGAAAATATTCACAGCATTAAAAATTGTACTGTATAGATACTGTCTTGATTCTTCTGACAAGTTTATCAGCATGTTTTTCTGGGAAATCCAAACTCGATTCTGCATGACAGTGCAGTTACTCACGAAACGATTGATTTTTTTCAAATTCAACGTCCTGTATAGACCATTAGATGAGATAGAACAAGGTTGTATTCAGCCAAAGTACTAAATTTTTCAAATTTCACAGATACCTATGCTTTGTAATTCTTGAATATCGAAAATGATGTATAACCTATACGAGAAAATATAAAGAATACTTTCCTTTTACAAAACGTTCAAATATTCATTAGATAGCGTCCAACTTAATTTCAAGAGTTGGTTTTTTTAAATTTTTAGTATTTTCATGGTACGTAATGGTCATAATGAGAAAACTGGAAGATGTTCGTGATATCTTTTGTTCGAAGAATATTCATCAAATAAATGAAAAACTATATTCCGAAATTCATTCCATCCGATAAAACCGTTTGTGAGATAAACTAAAAATAATATTTTTTATGATTTTTCAACACCCTGTATCTTTCGAACCGAGTCAATTCTGAAAAAATTATAAAGGAATAAAGTGTTTTTTTCGACCTCAAGGATCTACTGTTGAAATATCTGTACGAGTCAAAGACTCACCCTCTATATATAGTTGAATTCTTTGTTGGTTGTCGTCTAATCTAGGTGCATGAAATTTAATAAAAATAAAAATTATTTCGAGAAGGAATTTAATGAACCATTGTGTGAAAATGCATCGTTTTTCATGAATTTCATATTTAATTGTCAACAAAGTTTCTCTCAAAAAGTGGGAGTTTTTTTGTCTAGATATCTATTTAATGAATGGTGTTTTTTTGTCATTTGGGATGAAGGAACCCTTGAAAGTTTATTCAGTAGATATCGAATATTGAGCAGGTTGAGTGAAAGTTGTAACCTTTTATTGGAAATTCCTCACAAGCGATACGCCCCCTGCTGTCAATTTTTGTAAATAAAAAGTTAATACACTTTTGTTTGCTCACATCGAGAAACGGAGAATATTATGGTGTTTCAATAAGAGTTTTCATGAAAAACATATCTTGATCTGTTGAAAATATCTTCATCTGTCTCCTCGTGACTATGGGGAAAGCTCAGTAAGTTTTTATAATTTGCATCCACTGAGCAAATCTTCGATTACGACTTTCTTGTGAAGATGTCAGTTTTTACTATCTTCCACGATGAAATGAACTTTTAGTCAATGTTTAAGGACATATGTATCTCGTCCTTACAGCGTGGTAAAGTTCTTGTACATTTCAAATTGAATTGAAGGTGAATTAACTAACCTGGACATATAACCTCAAAATGAAAGGATTTACACAAAAAACAAATCTGTTTCCCCCAGAGAGAAATTTTTCCACGTATAGTAGGTTGACATACATATGAATTTAGATAACATTCACACAAAATACATTTAGAAAATCATTTCTGCTTTTCAGTTCAACTTGGACAAGTTTTCTTAACATCAATGTCTCAATTTTAGCCATTGTATATAATGGAGAAGGCAAGGTATCATAGTTGTGGCTCTCCATATAATCAATTTCCTTATATTATGATCGTGTAAAGAGCCAAGAATTTCGGATTCAAAAAATATTGCTCTCGTTTATCAGATTTATTCAGAACATAGTCCTAATTTTTTTCATAAATACTAATACTTCATGACATTTATTGACCAAAAATTAATAATGATTAACACACTTGAATCCAGTTTCTACAACCAATCTTCAAAATTGAGAAAAAACAAGCATAAACTGAGAAAAAAAGGATTTTTTTGACGAAAATCTCAAAATGTCTTCATAAATGACAATGATAGAATTAACTTTTTATTTCGAATTGTCAGCAATGTCTCTGCAATCTACATTTGAATTCCCAATATGGGGGTAAAATAAGTAAGGTAAAAATAATTGTAATTATTATTATTACATGTAGATAAGTATGTAGATAATAATAATTATGTATTTTTTCATTTCACGAAATGAACACATCTCATAGTGAAAGAAATATAATATATTATACGTATGAGTATACATTCTTTTCAAAGTCAGCAATATATATTTTTAGTTATCAAACAATGTAGCTTATTATGTATACTCCATTCACTTTTATTTTAGCACTCGGTTGGCCATGGAAATTTGAAACATTTCACTCTGTATAGTA
This sequence comes from Coccinella septempunctata, assembly GCF_907165205.1. Taxonomy (NCBI): domain Eukaryota; kingdom Metazoa; phylum Arthropoda; class Insecta; order Coleoptera; family Coccinellidae; genus Coccinella; species Coccinella septempunctata. Next base: position 12,431,388 of record NC_058189.1, on the reverse strand, counting down.
CGAAAATGTGGGGTTATGACGCTTGCCAAAACATTTTTGGGTTTCAAATCAACGCTATGTTGCCCGTTTTACGTAAAAGTTTCTGTTATTACGTATTTTATCACAATGTCGAATCTTTTCGGAAAATATGTGACGAACATAATTGAAGTTTATACAAACTCATTGAAGGCATATCAAATCCAGATATTTGCATGGAAAATACAAGAGATCAGTATAATATCATAATATGCATTAGCTTGAGGAGAGTTAATGTTCGTTATCTTCTTTGGCTGACGTTTGAATACGTTACATCAGTTGTATATTTAAAAAATATTAACCCGAACATGAAATGATTATGATGCAGTGGTTGGGAACGGGTATCTCCCGAAGGAATTAACAGATAATTACAAGAATGTTAAATTCTTCAACAAAAATCATCTCGCATCAATATAAGTAAAAGGAATAAAAGGAAATTTCAAGTCAATATGAATAATAATTAGGTATTTATTGGTACCTTAAGACACTTACAATGTATAGGACAAGTCAAATGAAAAATAAAAAAATTAATATTCTACGATGACATCAATCGAAAATCCTGTAGTAAACTTTTCGCATTAATTCATTCAAACATAAAATTCTCAAATGCCACCACTTTTTTGGGTCTCCCAATAGAAGGAAATTCTTTGTCATATCCTCTTCATTCACAATCTTTCTGATTGTGGAAATATTCAGCTGAAATATAAGTCGTTTAGATTCAGATGAAACATATAAATTCTCTTACATTGAATATGTTCGCTATACCGTCTGAAGTATTGTGGATTTTAGAATATCAAGGTATAACTATTTGAATGAGCGGACCTGAATTCTAAAAAGCAATTCCTGAAACCCTGTCTCTTTTGTCAATCACCTTCGGCATTTTTGTAATAAAAATTGATATTAGTTGTGGCAACGGCGTTATGACATTAACGACATTCAGTGCCAACCTAACTTTGTTCCAGTTACAAAAACCTGAGAAAATTATTTCACGGCCAACCGATTGCTAAAATAAATATGAATGGAGTATAGGTATGAGTTTTAGCGAAGGTAAGTGTAACGGGATACCATACAATTTGGTAGGTATATGATACAAGAGCTTAAGGAAAAAATTCAGTAAAAAAAACCCTGTACCCCGTGAGTACCTATAAGTGTAGTGATGACAAATTTGTTCACAGAATGAGCTTTTAATACTGAAGGGCTTCTTTTCCATTGATATAAAAATTTATTTATTCTCTTTCCATTTCGAAATAATATCTGGAACAAAAAATCAGAGCAGAAAACGAGAAGTGAATAATAAAGCTTTCATCCAAACTTATTCGAAGACTTGATGATGACTGATTTGAAGAAAAAAAAAATAAAAGGTACATAAATTGTCCTTCAATTGCACTGGGAGGAATATCATCTCTGCGTCAAAAATCTTTGCCTGATCTTGATGGAGGATCTTCTCGTCGTTAGAAATGCCAAATTTTGTTTTTGACTGGGAGGGTCTTTCGACCAGGTCCAGTCTTCCCACTGATGATTCTTTTGTTCTTCAGTTGTTCGAGGAACGCTACAGGACCCTTATGTTAGGGAATCATCTCCCATAGATATACCAGTGGTTATACAGTAGAAAACTGAAAAATGAGACAGAAATTCAAAAAATTTTTGAGACTTTATTGACAATTTGCCAATAATGAGCATCAGATATCAGCTATTATTCGTCAAAGATTGTCTCCAAGTTGCCGTTAATTTCAGGAAAATATAAATCGATACCGATAAATTCCTTATTTTAACCGACGTTCTCGAGAGGAACAGACATTCCATTCGCAGGCCCGAGCAGTCAGAAAAATATTCCGACGAATGCAAATGGATTACATTTAGTTGCACGTAACGTATCCGTTACACTCAATTCTATTACATTCCATGAGCAACTGAAATCGCATCTGTTCCGTTTCATTTCACGTGGGTCCCTAAATAAACGCGAAATGAACACCGGAATGGCACATTCTGTTTTTTTCTTGTCACTAACGAACGCAGGAGAGGAAGAAAATTGTATGGATTCGGCATTAACCCTGACAGAGCGCGAGAAGCGTAGGTGGCTGTGGTCGATGGTACCGCGCTGGGTTCGACGGAACGCGGATAGAACCATGCAGGTTCATTCTCCCGCAGCCAGAATCCTGGCGAGACAGACAGTCATTGGTCGGGAGGGCCACGCCTACCGCGACTTGTCACCTACCGGTATGCAAATATCTCCCCTCCGCATCCCTACTAGTCCCATTTTCATCTCGGTGCTGGATGCTGCTGCCACTGGACCGCATTGCTGCACAGAAGTCGGGCAGAGGAGGTTTGCAAGGGAACAAGCGTCTATGAAGCGTCAGGCTGCTTTGCCTCGCTTCTCTATCTTAGATTCATTATAGCTTCTTCTGTCTCATGTATAAAAATCGTTATTTTAATCCAATTACTCAACTTTTCTGACAGTCATTTTAGACAGCCTACTACCTAAATGCTTAAAAGACAACTCGCCCACTGATTGCTTCAAGTAGTTTGTTGCTTATCTGCCTCATTACACATTGGGATGTTACGAAAAACTTTTATTTTTTAATTACGCACTACATGTACAAATACATCATTTTCTACCTGAAATGAAATAGTGTCAAATAGGATTAGAATGTCTTTTCTATCACATAGTCAAGAATTCTTCCACTGTATAAGGTTCAATCTGAAGTAATAATTTATAGACTTCCTTCTTGAATAGCTTAAGATGGTTACATCCCTAATTTGGTTTGAAAGCTTATTGTAGTATTTCATACATGCACCTATACTTTGATCCTTTTTCTGTGAGTGAAAGCTTGTATTTTGGATGTTTTAGTTTGGTTGTTCTTGTATCGTATTCTGTGGAAATCTTAACTTCAAATGAGTTTCTATTTTGGAAAACAAATATCTAGCACTCTTGTATGTGTATGGCTACAGCTGTAAGTAATTCATTTTTCCTAAATATACTTCTGCATGTTTCCTTGCATGTCATTATCATCATTGTGCGAATAGTTTTCTTTTGCATTTTGAGCACTTGTTCCATATTATTTCCACTTCCATAAAACATAGCACCATATCTTATCCTGGACTCAAAAGTTGCTTTGTAGACAACTTTTTCAAGAGTTGGGTTCTCCCAACACCTTGTGTTTGAAAAAGATTCATCAAATAAATAAAAAACTTTATTCCGAAATTCATTTCATTCGATAAGACCGTTTCTGAGATCGAACTCAAAATAATTTTTTTTAAGGTTGTTCAACAGCCTGTAACTTTCAAACCGAGCTGATTCGGAAAAAATGATAACGGAAAAAAGTGTTTCTTTTGACCTGAAGAATATATTGTTGAAATATTTATACTAGTCAAAGACTCACCTTGTATAGTAAAATTCGATGATATCAAGGAGGGTGTTTCGAAGAAAAAAGTGTCGGTTTCAAGGGAAAAAGATAGCGCTTTTGAGATAATAATGGAATTAAGAATTTTCCGAAATTCCTTCGTCCACCACAGAAAAGTTACAGAAATGAATAAAATGATATCCATATTGTAACACCACTAGCAAATTTTTTTCTCAAGGAAATCATTAATAAATGCACTTCTTAGACAAATATTAGAATTTCTCATTCTTATTATGTCCAGAGAGATACACCTGAGATGCATGAAATATTAAATGTAATATTGCCAATGAACAATAACATACAGCTTTCATCTAAATAAAAACGTGTTCTCCAAGTGGAAAATTTCATAATTTCACTTCAGCTGAAGAAACATCTATGGTATGCTCTTAATTATAAGTAGATACATCAGGTGTAAGCTAACCGTGGCCAAATTTCACAGAGTGATTCTACAGGCAGTGTGCAACGAAAAAGTTTAAGTAAACTTTTTTTGTTGCACACTGCCTGTAGAATCACTCTGTGAAATTTGACCACAGATAACTTGCCTATGGGCAAGTTATACATCATGATATATAACTATCTAAGTACATACATATATCCATAAATAATTGTATAGATTCAAAATCGAAATATACCTCTATTTTTCTCAAAAATTTTAGGTCAATAAGGCTTCGTTTCGAATTCACAGGGTGTTGAAGTTTAATTGAAAAAAAAAACGATACATTTTGTCCTAAAAGCACCTTGTTCGAGGAAAAAACCCTTTTGATGCACAGCACTATTTGCTACATCAGGAAGACAATGCGTCCTTTTGTTATAAGTTGGCCGTGACCCGTGACAAAATGAATCGATGCATTGATTAGTTATTGATGTTGTCACTTACGTGAGAATTAGACATTTCGTGCATTGGTAATGGACGGAATTTCGAGAACTCAACACCCTGTAAACGAAGGTTTATTGGCCTACAGTTTTTGAAGAATAATAGCCTTTCGGTTTTGAATCCATAGTTCATATATGCATGGCGGTTTACTTAGGGACACCCTCTATAGAGCATAATTTTGAAAACATCTCAATCGAAATTAATATTTCCGATTAGGAGTATAGTTCTCAAGATATGGCTTGTTTTGAGTGAAAAAATTAAACGGAAGATTATTGGACCGTACCTTATAAAACATTTCTGTCATCTTTTAAAATTAGATCAAAATTTGAATTACAACTTCCACAAAATATTCTAATAATTTTCAATAGATAATTGTTCCGCTAACACTGTAGCTCCATTATTAAAAAAATAATATAGATATTCCTTGAACAACAACATTTAAAAGTTGAGGCTACAACTTCACACTGGTTTTTTCTTATATCAGAAACTACCAAAAAAAATTCTACCGTAGAAATTGTAGGAAACTTTATCTAATTTGTTTCGAAATAAAGATCTTTTCGCTCATATTTTAAGTAGGTTGAACGATTAAGTAATTTACTATACCTACATTTGAGTTTTTTGTTATGCATGTTATAAGTTATGACTAAATATTTTTCTCAAGTATGTAGTACTTCTTCAACTCGAACTCTTCATACCTCCAACTTTTTTAGCTGTCCCTTCAAGTTCAAGTAATAGAGGTTCGACGAATTTGATGGAGTCGGTCTCTACTTGATATAAGTTCATTTGATTGAAGTGCTTCATTTGAATTTGATAAAAATTCAACTATAACTTTCACAAAGTAGTTTGATAATTTAACAACAATTGTTTCGCTAGCACCCCGAATTATGTGTTTTTGTACTATCAAGAATATTATTTCCTCAAGTGGATATGAAAATTTTATTTTATTCCCCCTTTCAACATATCATGATTCATGGGAACTATCCAAAATTTGTAAATATAAAGGGTAAGTCGTTGACTTGTACAAATATTTCAACATTATTTTCTGGAGATTAAGAGAAACACTTTTTTCCTTTACCATTATCTCCGATTCGGTCCTGATAAAAAGATTTAGCCATTTTAAGTTTTCATAATGAGCTGTGCCACCCCTAGAAAAACAAAATTGCTTTCAGAACTTGATAAATCTGTGACAATACAGATGTAGAATTGTATTTAGCCAATTTACCCAATTTTTCAATTCAACATCAAATTACTCGAAAACGGCGCATGATACGAGAAAATATTCATTTCACAAAACGTTCAAATATTCATTAGATAGCGTCCAACTTAGTTTCAAGAGTTGGGTTCTTCGAATTTTTGATATCTTTTGTTGGAAAAAGATTCATCAAATGAATGAAAAACTTTATTCCGAAATTAATTTCATGCGATAAAACAGTTTGTTGCCATAAGTGACGATGGTGAGGATGAAAATGATATTCCTCAGGCCCGATTTTGCCCTACGTAAAAATACATATTCATATATGTCAAACGACAAGTTTCATAGAATATATTCAGAAATAATGTTATTTTTTAAATTCGTCTTGTTTTTTCTTTTTGCTATTTATAAAGGTCTATTATTTTATGTATTTAAAGAATTGTTTTTTCTGTATTTCAGCTGAAGAACAAAATTTCTGATATATATCTGATATACAGGGTGTCCCAGAACTCAACGTCAAGCCGAAACGGGGTGAGAGGATTGATTCTAACCATCATAAGAAAAATCAGAAAAAAAATCTATCCCATGCAGTTTGAAGATTATGGGCATTTGAACAAAACTTAAAAATTTGGACGAAGTGTTACCATTTTTCTGTTATTGGGGTTAATTTTTATTATTTTTGGTCATTTAAGCTTTGGAACCGTAACCTTAAATAACATTTCTAGAATCACACTCAAAAATAATGACACAATTGCCCCAAGTTTCTCAGAATTAATACTCTTTGTTAAACTATGAATTTAAAATTTTAAAAATTTGTCGACTTTGATAGGCCCTCCTTTAAAAAAAATGTACTAGAGTGCCTTGGCAAATGCTATTAAAAGTTGGCGCATTTAATCAGGATTGTAAAATGGTACAATACTTGTTAATTTCATACTTAAAAAAAAAGAAGAAAAAAACGAAAACATCAAGTAACCCGATTTTTGCTAACCCATTCCTACTCAGTCAAAATGTTTTTTATTCGCACAAGTTCTTGGTAGGTTCTTAATTTTACGGTTCTAAAGCTTAAATGAACAAAAATAATAAAAATTAACCGCAATAATCGAAAAATGGTTACACTTCGACCAAATTTTTAGGTTTTTTTTAAATGCCCATAATTTTCAAACTGCATGGGATAGATTTTTTTTCTGATTTTTCTTATGATGGTTACAATCATTCCTGTCACTCCGTTTCGGCTTGACGTTGAGTTCTGGGACACCCTGTATATTAGATATATATTCGAAATTATGATATTTATATAAATATTAATAATATAATGATATTTGCCAACCCTGCGAATCAAAGACCTTTTAAATGATAATAAAAACAATAAGAAAAAATATAGTTTTGATAAGGATATCCTAACGACGTCCCTGAACAATTTCTGAAACCACTTCCTTTGCTAAAATGAATAAAATATAATGTATCAAAATTCTATCCAGAAAATAACCTAAAAGAGCTCCTACAACCCACTCCAAACTAATTCCACGCGCATAAAATCAAACCAAGTCTTTATTCGGGAACGAGCACTCCTCCATCCAGATTCCTCCACGGAACGATCATATTTTCGAAATTTACGTCATCGTTTAACAGGAACGGCGGTATCATTCCTTCACCGATGTCATAAATATCCTCTTGCACTTTCCCGATTTTCACGAGGTCGTAGACGTTCCGTAGCTTCCGTTGAATGGAACGTATCGACCATTCAAGAACAGTGGCGCGCAATCTTTCCCCCCACAGTCAGCCATGACTGGGAGAGAAAGTAAAAGCCCATGACTGCCGTTTTCAGGGTCATCGGATACACACATAAACGCCACTAACGTCGCGTTTTTCTGCTTGCTCCTATATGCACCGTAGTTGTTGGGGGTTCAGTGGAGAACTTGAAGAAAGTAGTTATACTTACCCTTTCTTCCATTGTAGGTACATTACATTGACATTGGGTTTTTGTTGGATGTAGATACTGCGACAACAACCCTTGAATAATCGAAAACCATGATATCGTGATATGATGTAAGATGAAGGCATTGAGTGAACAGGGTGTATTTAAGGTGATGATTTTTTTAACAGAAGGTAGAACTGGTCACAATGAAGCGTTTCACCAAAAATCACCTATAAAAATCTGTCGAAATGACAAAGTTGAAAAAAAAAATTAAAAAGATTATTAAAATTGATTCTAATACCACCCTATATCATTTGTCATCTGAGTGGGGAATTCTAATCAATTTGGGTTATCACAGCATATGCAAGTTTGAACTGAATAATTATGAGTTTCATTCATGAATTTTTCAAATGCACCGCTGAATCCATTTAAAATCATTCTTCAAATATGAGATTTTAAAATTTAAATCACTTCGTTCCTAGTTTACGTTTTGGCAACAGCGCCTGCAAGAAAATAAAAAGAACAATGTCTTGTTTATAAAATAACAGACATCATAAGGCGCTTACTCACTGATGAGCCTCAACAGCAACCGGCCATAAAATTCCCATAAAATTTTACGACCTTCCTCGTTCGTCGCAGACTTCATAGACAGCTATCCTTGTCTATCTCATCAAGATAGTATTTTCTGTCCTTTATTATCAACGCATATTTCAGTCGATGTTGCCAACTTGTGCAATAGAAACGAAACGCTTTAAATTTTAAATACCCATTTTTATTTTCCGTTTTTAATACTTCAAATAATTTTTTTGGCAAACAGTTGAAATGGTTATTTCAAAATGTGACGTTTCATCTTTGAAACTTTATTTCATAAAAAATTCATCATTTTCGTCAGAAGGAGTATTTCCTATTATCACAAAGCAATTAAATAGGGAAAAACTTATTTCGTTTAGGATATTGACCCATTTTACGTGGGAATGTAAACGGAAACTTGGGATTGCGTCATTTTTCTTCTTATAAAGTCACTTAAACGATTTTATGAAATGGCTCAGTTCGATACCAACTGACAGAAAAATACTTGGGACCAGGTAGAACAAAATGGAATATTAATTCAAAATATCACCAATAAAATTCGATGAATTATTCACAAATTTTGTCACAATGGTCATCACACTCTTCTTCTTGTGCGAACCCTCCAACAAACGTGGTAAAAAAAATAGGGTAACGATAATAGTACTTTCTCAATATAAGCACTTTCAATAATCTGTTTCAATTTTCTAAACTGTTTTCACCCTAAATCGCACGATTTTTTCAGATGACCTGATGCAACTAATCAGATAGAGTCGGATGTACTGAACCATTCATTGCCCCTCCATATGTTTATGTTTTGTTTCGTTTTTCCGATGCCGGAAAATCTTGAAATATTTTATGTAGACAATTATTGGTGGAATGACTTATTTTGATAACGTCTACCTTCTGTCAAAGAAGAGCCTCACCTTTGAAAACACCCTGTATATAGGTATACTCAATGATGAAGGTTAATATCTAATAAATTGAAAGTGAAGAGACATTTTTAAAAAATCTATAGTTTGACTGTACTAAAATCCTTACTTACTAGAATTGTGAATGTGAAAGTGTGTGTGTTAGTTTGTTTGTTTTTTTTTTTTATAACTCCGGAACCAAATGTCCGATTTTGAGGAGAATTTCACTATAGTGTAGTGTAGAGAATTTATAGAACTGGGTTTTCGTGTGGCATTCATACTTATACGTATAATGAAGAGCTGCTTAAGCATATCGATGTTTTTTAAATAAGTCGTGCATAAAGTTGTTGATTTCAGACTTATATTGCCGACGCTGGGGTGAACGGTGAACTATAAAAGATAATTGAAAATGATTAAGTGCAATTCTGCAGAGCTCCAAAAAATTTATAAATATGTCCCCAATTACATGTAATTACAGGGATTTCAAATTCACAAAAGCAATGGAAGACCTGCTTTCGAAATTACAAATCCATGGATTCGTGGATTTCTTTTAATAATAATTAGTGAAAAAATAATGGTCTGATTGCAGTACCCTCCAATCACAAATTGTAAATTATTTCGTAATTTTCTAATAAAAAAAGGCACAACCAGTTCTACTTTTAGCCACATCGCTGAATAGGTAATCAAATTACCTTTCATTTGATGTATCCCAATGCATATATTCCCATTCAAAAAAATGAAGTAGGGGGTGCGGAAAATTATATCATGGATAGTCCCGGTCTTACATGACTATCTAACTTTAATTTAAAGGGCTTTCAGCGCTAGATTTGAATTGGGCGCCTTGTTATCTGACATGACGTCACCTGAGTGTGACTAGTCAAGGCTTAGTATGACGAGTAAACTAATGAAGAAACATTTATCTTTAATCAATCTTCAAGAAGTTCTATCAACCGATAATCTGAAGATTAAGTCACTCGCTTATTGCTTGGTCGTCCAGATCACCGGAGCTTTAGTAGGTTGGTATTAGTTAGTGATACTTCAGTTATTTCTCATATTTTAAAATAAGAAGTATGAAAACCATGTTTGTGTTCTGATCATTTCGGTTGAAATTGACAAAACTTACATCAATAATAATTGTTTCCTTTGCTAGAATAGGGAATACTCCTTCTGACGAAAATGTTGTCACATTTTGAAATAACCATTTCGAACGTTTCCCAAAAAAATTATTTTAAGCACTTAAAAATGAAAAATAAAAATGGGTATTTAAAGTTTAAAGCGTTTTGTGAGAATTGCACGAGCTAGCAACATCGAATGAAATATGCCTTGATAATAAAGGACAACAAATGCATTATCATGATGAGATAGACGAAGATGGCTGTCTATGAAGTCTGCAACGAACGAGGAAGGTCGTAAAATTTTATGGGATTTTTATGGCCGGTTGCAGTTGAAGCTCGCCAGTAAGTACGCGCCTGTAGATCAACAGCTGTTATTTTATAAACAAGCTGATCGGACATTGTTCTTTTCATTGTCTTTTATGCGCTGTTGCCAAATCGTAAACTCCGCACAAAGCGAAAACCCCATATTTGAAGGATGATTTTGAATAGTTTTCACGGTGAATTTGAAAAAATCATGAATGAAACTCATAATTATTCAGTTTAAACTTGCATATGCAGTGTTAACCCAAATTGAGGAAAATTTCCCATTGTTACCACTTTCTGAACGTTGATTTGTTAGATGCCAGCCAATCTTATAATGAGAGATTTAGCTCTCTTGCTGATGCTTGAACATATTAAATGGATTTTCATTACGCATAGGATTTTTTTGTGGATCACCTCTCTTCATGCAATTACTGTAAATTAGATTATACACACGACTTATCCGGAACTGAAGAAGAAAAACATTTCAATTCATTCACGATACACGATCGCCCCCTTTCGGCGTACATTTGCAAATCTCATTAGGGGTATGTTAACTAGATTGTTAGCGCATATGGCTATTCTCGTAATTACGCCCCCTCCACCGGTCAAGCGATCAACCGCTCAGAACATCTCGGCTAGCTGTGGAAAGAGCACGCGATCGAGAAAGTTGCTTGTTTATCCTGCCTTTACCGGCCACCGACGATTCGAAAACACGAGCACGTGACTTTTGACAGTTCATTGTGATTGTTGTGGATCTGTCACCCTGTGCCGGTTTTTGTGAATATTGGATCTTGTCAACTCGAGATGAATTATGAGTGGAGTGGCCTTATGAGGAATCTTCTGTATTTTTCTTTTCAGGACGTATGAAAGAAACCGAAAATGGTTAATTACTGCTTAGTTAATCTCAGTTAATGGTTAGGCAGTTACTGTTTTATAGTTTGGTGAGTTACTTCAGTGGGAATGCGTTCTGGAACCAGAATAAATGTTCTAAATTATTAGGTACTCCGTTTATATCATAAAGTTTCGCTTATACAGATTTTAGGGAATAAAAATAATAATTACTTCCTGATGAGATATTATCATTAATCCTTTATAGCGAACAAGAATTCCTAGCTTCAAAAAGAAAGGAGATGTTAAAATTTTTATACCTACATGTTGTCAATGGATGATAAATTAGGAGAATATAATTGAATTTTCCATATTATTATATATAACTGTGACTTTGCTTATTTACCCTAGAACACGAATGCTTTATCATTCTAGTGATGAGACCTTGTTGTTGTGGATAATACCCTACATTTGTTTTTGATACACGTACAGCAATTTTTGTGTGTTCAATTTATTACACTCGACACTTGTATCTCGATATCTGCCACAATAATTGAAAATTTTGGTTGTGATATTCTGAAATGTTTCGGGTTCTAGTATAGGAAAATGTAAACGAAAGCAAACGTGTTTTTGTTGAATCACGGTTTTATTTTATTGAACAATATCATTGGTTTGCTCCTTAGTGTTCGATCATAATGAATATGAATAATCAAAAAATATAAATTGCAATCAAGTCAATTGTTTATTCCATATGGCTTATTCCCACATGTAAATGATGAGAAAATATTATTGAAGAATATTTTTAATATATACGGAATATTGCATGACGAAAATATGTTCTGTTTGTAAATAAGGACGATTTGATTCTACAAAATTAATCTGTTGATTTCCAGAATGAAATATTGTTTGCTGAATCACCTTATAGTTAATAGGCTGTCAACTCATATACCTTTCTTTCAAAAAGAAATCATAAACTCAAGTGTAGTGTCATCGTTCTGATTTGTATTGACTCTTATTTACATCTGACCACAACCTTACTTTGAAACATGATCTGTCCCTACTTGAAGTTAATATTTCAATCAATGGCTCCTACAGTTGATTTCATTTTGATGAATTAAAGTGTGCAAGATTATATTTCGATTAGAATGATGTGACACTCGGTCCCGAGCTCGGTCCACACATGCTATTCAAGACTATTGGGTGACTCGTTTTGGACACTATAGGGGGTGAAATTGGGAAATTTAAATCCTCAACGAAACACATCACCCAGAACTAGAAATAAATAGATAAGACTCCAACTCTGTTCGATGATGCATTTTCATCAAGCGACGTCATCATATTGAAAAAATGGATATGGCCGAAGGATGCTTTGTATAGATACAGGATGTTTAGTTGAGATGCGGCAAAAATGCATAAGTATTTCGTGAAAGTACAGGGTGGGCAAAAGTCGATGGGATTGAATGGCAGCTCTGTAACCGTGAGAGCTAGGGAGATACGTTTTCGACCTCGATTTTCAAGAGATTGTTAATGGCCAAAAACGCATCCCTTTATCTTCTTTTGTTTTCAAGTTATAAGTGAAAACTCATTTTTCGGCTCTTCCTACTGGTGCTTGTATTTCGTAAAGTAACAGTGATTTCGAAAAACAATTGTTACATTCTAGAGACATTTTCTCATGAAGAATGCAGTGGCGTAGTCAAAGATTTTTTCATTCCGCCACTCCAATGATACAGTGGTAACTTTATCTTTTTAAAACATAAACTCTATGTTATTTTTATATATTCCAGTCCCACATTTTTTCTGATTGAGTGTGTATAATATAAGTCGTATCTCTAATTTTTCTTAGAATAAAAAGTACTAAAAAAATAGGTAAAGTTGGCAGGATATTTTCATTGATAATAATATAATGAACTTCATGCTCTTATGTTGTGTTAGGGTATGAGAGAATTTGGAGATCACTTATTTACCAATTAACCTTTACTAGTAGTGGCACAGCCTTATTTGTGAATTTGTTTGAAAAGGCTGTGGTACTGGTATTTAGATTACCTACTAGTTGGAATGTTGGAAAGTTATGTTTCGGAACATATTCAGTTAAGTCCAAGTTTATAAAATTTCCTGGAAGTGATTCATTCCATATTGGAAAATTTTTCATCCTTTCAAATATCCGGAATGAAAGTGATCTTCAAAGTCTCCCATTTCAGTAATAATAATGATGTTAATTATTTGGAATCTGCAAGGTTGTTACAATTTTAATAAATGAATAATAAACCTAAGGAATTCCACTAAAGGCAAAGCCTGTGTTATTTAATAATCTGACACTATTTATAGGAGCATAAAGTTCATTATCATATTATCAATGAAATGACCTGTCAACTAAACCGAACTAGTTTTTGAGTTTTTTCATTGGAAGAACAATCAAAGACACGACGTATGTTATATATTCTGAATCAGAAAAAATATGGAACTGGAATATGCAAAAATAACACATTGGCTTAATATTCAAAATAATAAAAGATATCACCATATCACTGATAAATTTTTTTGACTACGCCACTGCATTTCACATGAAAAAGTAATGTCACATTTGTTTTTCGATATCCCTGATACTTTACGAAATAAAGGCACCAGTACGGAGAGCCGAAAAATGAGTTTTCACTTATAACTTGAAAACAAAAGAAGAAAGGGGGATGCGGTTTTGGCCATCAACAATCTTTTGAAAATCGACGTCGGAAACGTGCCATCCATTTTTTCCTAGCTCTTACTTTTACAGAGCTGACATTCAATCCCATCGAATTTTACCCACCCTCTACAGGGTGATACCTGAACTACAACTTTTCAACCCAACGAGATAGAGGAAAATGAATGTATCATTCATTTCGTCTTTTTTTGAGAAACTAATACTGCCATCAACTGCATTCCTCTATCTTCTTTTGTTTTTGAGATATAGGCCAAAATTAAAATTTGGGCGATTTCAACTTTGGTCATTATCTCCGTTTCTGTTTGTGCTAGAATGTTGAAATGAAGACATTATACAGACACTTTTTTCATAGCAATCCAGTGGCGTACTATGATTTTTTTCTACAGGTTTATTTGCTGAGCTATAACATAAAGTTTTGTTTTTTCTTATGAAAACAGTAGTTTAAAATGACTAAGAAAGAATCGTAATTGTTTTACCATTTCAGAAATATATCATACATGGCCCTTAGTCTTTCTAAGTCATTTTAAACGACTGTATTCATAAGAAAAAAAATATCTTTATGTTATAGCTCAGCAAATATGTTGGAAAAAATCATATTAAGCCACTGGATAGCTATCAAAAAAGTGTCTCTATAATGTTTTCATTTCAACATCCTAGCTAAAACAGAAATGGAGATAATGACCAAAGTTGAAATTTTAATTTTGACCTATAACTCGAAAACAAAAGAAGATAGAGTAATGCAGTTGATGGTATTATTAGTTTATCGAAGGAAGACGTCCGTAATGTGCCATGCATTTTCCTCTATCTCATTGGGTTGAAAAAGTTGTAATTCACGTATCACCTCGGGTATCACCAATTTTGCCCACCCTGTACATAAGGTGAAACCCCGGAGATATGGGGTATCAAAAAGTGGATAAAATCGAAGGGAAATAGACATTTCGTTAAAATTTTCGATTATACAGTGTGAGTCCTTGACTCGTACAAATATTTTAACAGTAGAGTCTTGAGGTCAAAAGAAACACTTTTTTCTTTGACATTTCTCCGAATCGGCTCGGTTTAAAAGATACAGGTTGGTGTTCAATACGCTATAAATAGTAGGCGGATGATCTTATTTTGTTGTTTAGAAAAATGAAAAAATTATCCAATAATATCAAGAAATATCTCTTGTCCTGAAATGTGAAAAATTTCCATTTTTCCAACTACGTCCTGCAATCCTTCTGCATATTTAGTGAATACCCTGTATGAAACTTGAAAAATATGCTGAACAATGGAGCGAACACCTCTTTTTTCAAACGGAATCGAATAGATGCTCCCATTCCTTCACAATCTCTCAATATGTCCACTGCGTATAGGATTCAATTTGATTCTTCATCCAATAATATTCAGAAAATCCGCCGATGCATATACGCCCGAGCAGTCATTTCAATATCGCAGAACCGAGCGACATAAATCCATATTCGATTAAAAACATTTATACCGAGATTTATTTCATGATCCCCACGCCTATAAATCGCCGCCGCTCCTCCTCTAGGAGAAATAGGAAGACCGGAGAAGATTAAAACGGCATAAAGACAAACACATAGATCAGATCTGCTACAACTATCGGGATCGGCGAATGACGCCAAAATATTAACCGGCGAGAGAGCGCCAGAGAGCGAACTTTCATTAAGAGCAGAGACAGAGGAAATTACACATGCCTCGCCGCAAGAAGAGAACTAGGAGAACGGGCTGCTAACCCCGCTAGGGTGCAACGAAGAGGGAGAGGGTAATTTGCGGAGGCTAGAAGGAGCGAGCAATATGCAAGTTAATTAATCGGTAAAGTAATGAGTGGAGGGCGCATGCCTGGTGCCTCCGAAGGGGGTCGGGTGGCGGTCATCAACGCCAGCGCAGATTACAAGTACAGTCTATGTGAAAAACTGGCGAATTTTTTAATATAATCCGGAGGTGAAATGGGATAGCCCTCCGCCGACTCCACCTGCCCCTCCAACGTTGGAGAGTCTGTGCTTCTCGAGCTGAT
Organism: Coccinella septempunctata; assembly: GCF_907165205.1. Lineage (NCBI taxonomy): Eukaryota > Metazoa > Arthropoda > Insecta > Coleoptera > Coccinellidae > Coccinella > Coccinella septempunctata. The sequence goes on along the minus strand of NC_058189.1, from coordinate 12,415,555 downwards.
TGACTGTTTTCAGATAGGGCTCATTCACAGTTCGCTTTATAAGAATTTCATTAAACGTTTTATGCCCTCCTTTTCGTTTCGAGGCGTTTTCGATGGGAGGCAAGCTGATGGGGAATTTCAACTTCTGTCTTTATCAATTTCGATGTCGGAGATTATTACGGGTACCTACGTTAAAAGACTGAGGAATAATCAATTACAGCCAGCGTCGTTTCATTCATAAAACAGTAGTATATTTTATCACTCTTTCCATGCTTGAATTCATAAGAAATTAAGAGAAATACGCAATGTTAAGGCAGAACCTTGTTTTGTTCGAAATTATCATTTATAGTTGGGTAGCCGATGATGCTAAATCGGGATTTACCCGAACGTCGTGGAGACCTAGTGGATTTCGAAGATTAGATGGTAGAAAGGAAAAATGTTATATTTATGATGTAATGCACTTTCAGCGGTGGGGTGAGCGTCTGTAGGTTTTCAAAGATGTAAAAAAACATCATCAGGTGTACATACTCGAGCATGTCAGATTAAGATACTGCATAAGCCCTATGTGTCTCTGATAATAAATTCATGTAAATCTGACAGTTTGCGTGGTGGGGCTGGCCGCACGGAAGCAATGAAAATGTTAAAAAAAATTCGATCGTGTCAGATTTTCAGACGATATGTTAATTGGACTCAAAAGAAGCTACTTTTCAAGAGACTGACAACTAAGACGTGACGCAATGTCACAGTGGTCCTTTGAAAATGCAAAAAAATCGTTACTTGTACATACCCGAACGTGTCAGATTTTTAAACAGATGGTTAATCTTGGTGTTGCAGACGTGTATACCTATTAAACTGACACTAATCAGGGGGTGTTTTATAATCTGACAGTTTGAAGATGATAACAAGGCATTTTTTTTAAATATCTCTCATCCTGTACCTCTAATCGTTTCTGTATTTATTATGAAAGTTATAGGTAATGAAATTCTATACAACTTTTGTCTGAAGCAATTTTACATACTCTTAACCGTTTTCGAGTTAGAGGGAGATAAGGGCGAGGAGCTAAGCCACACATGCGAAAGGCCAAGGTCAATGTAGAAACTCAGTCTAATATACATTCATCGATATATATCTCAAAAACGTTCGAACGTAGAAAAAATTGTTTCAAACAAAATTTGTACAAAATGTTATACTCTTCAAATTTTTTAATGCATGCGAAAACAAATTGAAGCTCAGGAGAGGAGATAATTCGAAAAATCTGATTTTCGTTACTTTATGGCGAATTTTTATTGTTTCGGCTTGCTGAAACTGTCAGATTATATGTTTTCCGTTATTCTTGAATAATTAGCTTCAGAATAAAAAAAAGCCAACGAGCTCGAGAATGTACACTCGACGGTATTTTTTTGCAAGTTTGACGCCCTCCCACACACATTTTCGTCACGCTTAAATTGTCAGATTAAGAGAATGCGACGCGACATCCAATTCAACGTACTTCGTAGTGTGAACAATCTCTCAGTGAAGGGTGTTTTTGAATGTGCTGCAATAACTACTAAAATAGGGAACAAGAATTTCGTTGTCGTTTCGGTATACCGACCATCAGGTAAACCTCTAGATGTTTTCTTCGAGAGGCTAGAGAGAATGTGTGAGAACATTTTTGACTGTGAAAAAACAGTTTTCATTTCGGGTGATTTCAATGTTGACCTTAAGTCTAATGATAGTGTTGACTTAATTGTCCTTATGAATACCTATGGGCTCAAACAAACTATTTTTGAGTGTACACGCATAAAAAGTTGTATTGACAACATTTTTACGAACCATGAAATATTAAGTACAGAAGTGTTTGATGATCATATTTCCGATCATGCGGGACAAAAGGCAAGTTTTGAGGTTGAGAGAATAGAATCACCCACCAGATACCAGCGTTTTTTCAAAAACGAGGACATTTTAAATTTTAAGTTCAATCTCCGACAGCAAGATTGGAAGAATATTCTCGACATATCGCTACCGGATGTGAATTCTCAGTGGGACAGCTTCATCGGTGATTTCCTTAGATTTTTCAATCAAAGTTTTCCTCTCAAAAGAGTTCATAAGAAACCGAGAAGAGCTGTTTCATGTTCTGATGAGACTTCGCGTCTGAAGCGGGAATTAGATGTGTTGCTACCTCTGTCACAGTCAAATGATTATTATAGATCTCTTTATAAGCAAACCAAATCAAAGTATGATAAATCATTACTTTCAGATCGGAAAAGGTGCTATGCCGAACGCATTGAAAAATCTGACAATAAGTCCAGGTGTTTGTGGTCCATTTGTAATGAGATATCTGGAAGAAAAAGACAGGGTGGTGATTGTCAAATCGAGGGTGTTGATTCTGAGATAGCCGACTCATATAACGATCATTTAGCATACACAATTCCTAAACTATTAGAAAAGCTTCCGCTTTCTCAGTTTCAATGCTCCCTTGAGGAGAACAATCAGTCTATTCACTTTACACCACTTACATCTACTGAGCTCATAAATTACGGATCGAAACTTAAGAATAAAAAAACTAGTGGTCAAGACGGCATCCCCACATCGTTAATAAAAGCATGCTTGGAAGATATTCAGGATATCTTATGTCACATTATAAATAACTCCTTAAAATACGGTGTTTTTCCCGAGCAGCTGAAATTGGCAAAGATTATACCCCTTTTCAAAAAAGGCGATCCTCATAAACTTGAAAATTATCGTCCTATTAGTTTATTACAGAGTTTTTCAAAATTATTCGAAATTATTGTCCTTTCTAAATTACTAGCGTTTTTTAATAGCTGCAACATCATAAATACGAATCAACATGGCTCAATAAAAAATAAATCTACAACCACAGCTATCTTTGATTTCACTCAAAAAATTGTCGAGCAGCTCGAGAGGGGAAATTTGACTTTGGGGATGTTTTTGGACCTTTCCAAGGCATTTGACTGCATCAATATAGAAATACTTCTGAGGAAACTGTATGCTTATGGAGTGAGAGGTCCGGCATACTCTTGGTTGTCCACTTATTTAAATGGAAGGAAACAATATGTTTCAATAAACAGATCAGGCAGAAATTTCAGTTCTCGTGTTGTTCAATTGATGGTGGGCATTCCACAGGGCAGTATTCTGGGCCCCTTGCTCTTTTTGATCTACATAAACGATCTAAGCCTTGTTCTGTACCAGCTGTTGAAATATGTTGATGATACAGATATCCTAGTGTGGAGTGATAGTCTTAGCAATATTGAGGAAATAGCATCCGAACAACTAAATTCAGTGACAAAATGGTTTTCAAATAACCGATTGGTTCTAAACACTGATAAGACAACCTCTATTTTATTTCGGACAAAGAGGTCAAGGGTAGATTTACCTGAAAACCTGACTATAGATGGCATGCAAATCAAATTAGAAAAGAACCATAAATTTTTAGGTATCTACATAGATGAATTTCTTGATTGGGGAACTCATATTGACTATTTATGCCATAAACTGAGCACCACATCTTTCGCAATCAAAAATGTTTCAAAAGTTATAGACATCAAGCAATCTATTGTTCTCTACCATGCATGTTTGGAATCTGTTGTTAGATACGGCATTGTATTTTGGGGGACAAATGCAAAGGTTCAAAAAATTTTCATTATTCAAAAAAGAGTCTTACGCTATATAAATAAGATGAAGTTCAGAGATAGTTGTAGGGGAGTGTTCAGACAGAATAAAATATTTACCATCTATGCATTGTACATATATGAATGCCTCCTATTTCTATTCAAATACAATGAAACTTTTTCATCTCAGGCCAGTCACAATTATGCCACAAGAGGACTAAATATAAATTATCCTCCTCATTCATTGTCAATAACAGAAAGGAGTACGTATTATAGATGCATCGCATTTTATAACTGTCTTCCAAATCAAATAAAGTCATTACGATTTGATAGTGTTTTCAAGAAAAAAGTTAAGGAATATCTGATAAATTTGGAACCTTATTGTCTAAATGATTTCTTGGCTTCAAGGGGGGTACCCTAGGTTAAGAAAGTATTGTTTTTATGACGCCATTTCTTTATAATTTGTAAATTATTCTGGAATAAAGAGATTTATTTATTTATTATTTATTTATTTATACTATTCAACATGTAATGAACCACATATTATATCTTAATTTGACACGCTTAAGTATGTATGAACATACTATGACTATTCGTACAGGCTGTCTTAAACAATTCCCCTTATATACAGGTCTAATTTTTGGTAGAGGTACTCTACAGGGTCCAAGTTATCTCCCCTTATCTGACACGCTCGAGTAAATCCCGAATTTCCCTCTTGGGCTCCCCAACTATTATTGATTCAAAAAATAAAAAATATGCGAAATTTCTGTGGTAGCACCGACAGTACAAGTAGAGTACCGAGGCGAGAACTAAAACTGTAAATTCTCAAAACCTCTTATCAAACCAGCTGAAGAGAAGCATTCAAGGTCAATTGGTTGATTCAATATCATGATCATCAACTCCAGCCATATGCCTCTTGGAGAATTCAGGCCACTGAAAACAAGCTGCTACGATGTGCAATAGATGCACCTTGGTTTGTCAGGAATAGACAGATTTATAAGGACCTGAAATGGGAAACCATGACGGAATTCATGAACAGAAAAGCAGAGAAATTATTCGAAACAGCGAAAAACCATCCGAATCAAGAACTCAGGAGACTAGTGGACTACGACCCAGAGGAAGACAAAAGGAGAATGCGAATTTACCGAAGGAGACCAAGAGATCAATTAAAAAGAGATTAAAATAACAACAGAAACTTATTGAAAAATTCAATAAAGTGTTAATCCAATAGAGGATAAACACATAAATCCCAGCACGATAGTGTGCGAGAAGAAAACCGACCAAGAGACTTTTCCATTGACTGGTTCTTCCTTGAAGAATAAAGGATTTCTTAGGTAAGAGATTATGGGCGATGATGTTTTTGATTTCAATACAATCTAGTCAGTCTCCAAACATTGAATTTTTTGTAAAGTTGATTGAACAACCTAAATTTTAAAAAATTTGTAATAGTTCCTGTAATCTGTTTATGTAGATATCGATATAAGTTTGTTGTAGCCACATAGTCGTCCATGTATTGATGTTTTTTGATTTCTTTTATAATTGTAGCCTGAGGAAGGCGAAATATAACGCCGAAACGTCGCTCTAAGAGTCCAAAGTGTTTTCATCCAGTTCCTTAAACCGAGAAGTTATCAATTACTGAATTCTGGAAGGAACGAGAACTATCCACAAACATATTTATAATCCTTGGTAGTACTGCTTAATTGTAACGTCCACGCGAGAACACATGATTCAATGCCTTCTCAAGAATATGTATCTTATTATATTTTACCTATAATTTTACATAGATTTTCGGACCTCTCTAGATCTCTTCACTTGAAAATGGGTATGTACTATCAGAATTGAATCTCCTCAAGTCTTTACCATTGATAATGAATACTGATTCACTATTTACTTTCTTCTCATGCTAATTTTTTTTTATCAGTTTATTTAATTTCTCAGGCAACTCTGTTAACTGCTCAATTACATACTGTTGTCGAGTTTCAGATGAATATTCTCCAGGGTGGACCCTGGTTCTAGTAGTTTTCCTTCAGAACACGATGTGAACTTTTCAACTATGGTTCAAGGATCAATGGTAAACCATGATATTGGTTGACAGTCTTCCGTCCTTGGCACCACCCTGGTAGGCCTGCTCTGGTAATCGTGCACACTCATTACCGACCAAGAGATGAACGGTTTATAGGCAAATGCCCGGAACCAAAATTCAAGAAGCAGTAGGGTTTTTAGTGGGTCTCGAGCTCAGGAGAGTGAGAAACCCCACACTGTTCCCCCTCAGGAGATGCGGGTGGTTCGTCTGTCTTGCAGATTTTCCCCTCTGCTACACCAAAAAAAAAAAAAAAAAAAGCCTCTTGGATCCAAATTTTACTCTTTTCATATCATCTGTCCACCTACTAGGAGGTTGTCCTCTACCTCTATAGGCCTAATGCCTGGGTTTCCACTCCACAAATCCACCGTCCATCGGTCATTGACCTGCCTATCGGTTACATAGATAGTTACTACTACTACAGTTTCTTGTGACATGATTTGGTATTATATCATTAAGAGTTACTCTCAGCATCGATCTTTCTATTTTCCGTTTCATGACATTTACCTATTTTGTTCATGTTCCATTCTGTTAAAGTAAGTGTCACAGCTCCAGGCTAGACATTGCTTGAAGACCTTTCATTTCCAGCCTATTTGAAGATCATGTCGGAGTTCTTGGTTGAGTTCCATGCGTTAGGTTATCACTGCTGATACTCATCTCATGTATACCAAGTAGATATTCATAGATATATTGATAAGTACTACAGGGTTTCTAGCCTGAATCTTTAAGGTTGAACAACGTCTTGGAAGATAGGGTTGGATGTGAGAGGGATAATTAAGGTTTGGACAGGGATTGAGGTTTGGGCAATGGTTTCCCCTGTATGGCATTAGAAGGTAAACCAACGCTAGCGGAGACAGGGACGTACCCTTGAAGTAGAGACTACTGACATACCTATATTGGAAATTTCACCGAAATTTCTCTTGCTTTTTCAATATTATCAACGTCAACAAAAATTTGAAAAAACTCACTCTCTTGACACCTCATATTTCAGAAGGGGTGCGTAAAAGCAGTAGCCTCTTGCTCCTTTTTATAAACACCCTGGATAAAAGACAAAGTCTGTTTCAGTTTTCAAAGGAAGTCTTGACAATATTTGGTGTTTCTTGTTTTGTCCTCACATTTATGGTTTTGTCGAGCACCTCAAATAGTTGTAAGTTTTCTGTGGTAGTATCAAAGCTTTATATCATCTACGGGATGTTGCACTTTTGTTTGTTTACATTGAGAAACGGAAAATATTTTGGTGATTCAATAAGAGTTTTCATGAAAAATATGTCTTGATCTGTTGAAAATATCTTCATCTATCTCGTGACAATAGGGAAAGCTTTGTGAAGTCTTCACAATTTGCATCCTTTGAGCGAATCTTCGATTACGAATTTCTTGTGAAGATGTCAGTTTTTACCGAGGGTTTTTACTATTTTCTACGATGAAATGAACTTTAATTAATGATTAAGGACAAATGTATCTCGTTCTTATAGCCTGGTATAGTTTTTCTACATTTCAAATCAGTTACGAAGAATAGGAAATGAATTAACTAACATGGATATACATATAACCTCAAAATGAAAGGATTTACACAAAAAATAAATTTGTTTCACCCAGAGAGGACTTTCTCCACCTAGTAAGTTGATGTACATACGAATTTCGTTAACATTCACAAAAATTCATTTGGAAAATCACTTCTGATTTCCTGTTCAACTAGGACAAGTTTTCTCAGCATCGATGTCGCAATTTTAGCCATTGTATATAATGGAGAAGGCAAGGTTTCATAGTTGTGGCTCTCCATATAATCAATTTCCTTCTGTTATGATTGTGTAGAGAGCCACGAAGATCGAATTCAAAAAATATTGCTCTCTTTTGTCAGCTGATTCAGAACATAGTAGGAATTTTTTTCATAAATACTAATACATGACTAAAATTGATAATAATTAACTTCACACTTGAAGCAAATTCGGCAACCAATCTTCAAAAAGGATTAATTGTAGGAGAATCTCAAAAAACCTTAAAAAATGACATTAACTTTTTATTTCGAACTGCCAACACCATGTCGCTGCAATCTTCATTTCAATTCCCAATATAGTTGGAATACTACTTGAAAAGCCTCGTTTGCAGTAAGCCCAGACATGTGAATGAGTGTATACTGTGTGAAAGTACATGAATATATTGATTTTTCCGGGATTCTGACTCCCCAACTCTTGATCGCTCATTTATACTAGCTGAAAAATATTGTACTTCTTCAAAAACATAATTGGAGTATTTGTTTTGTAGCAGGGCGTTCTTATTTTAACCCAATTTTCACGAGTGAACACACAAAGAATATCAGTTCTTCGAAGTATACTACCAGAGGGAAATGTTAAAAAGTACGAATAACAACCCCATCATAATTTAATGGTTAGCCGCATCATTTCTCAGCGGAAGTATCGAAGAATTACCAATTCGGAATACATTACCGAGGACGCTCTGATGAAGATTCCATGTAACCGTAATGTAATGTTGCAAAAAGTCGCGAGTGAACCGGCAAACTGGAATTCTTATAAAGGTTTTTAATGTAGACAATAAAACGTCCTTTCGCCCCGAGATCCCGAATTCTGGAATTTAATGTATCTCTCCCCGTGTCCCAAGTACTCTATTTCAATTACAGCCGTCCTTCTCCCACTAATTCCGGGCAAGATAGTTCGGCTTTCTTCTTACTCCTCGCTCCTTACATTCAAATCCACCCCCTTCGAAAATATAAAGAGCAAAACGCACATCGCTGTCCTTCTCTGTCGGGCTAGCGGGTCATATTTTCGGTCCTCTCGTAAGGTGGGGTGTTATATGCGCCATGCAAATGCGGCAGGCGTGCTAACTATTCGACCGACGCTGTAAAAGCGGCGCCAGAATAGCGTCGGCGTCGATTCCAAACGCTACAATCAAGTTTCTGTAATTACCGACCGGTTTTAATTGCTTTTGGTTGCTTCCATTTGTGCTCAGATTAGAGAGTGCTCCTGTGGCTCCTTTGTTACCCAAAACTTCTCCAGATTGGCCGCTCTGTTTCGATTCTCGCAGATCATTCCCCTGACAAGAACAAAAAAAAATGAAAATTAATCTTTTTCTCTTGAACTCTCTGGTAGTTTGACGAGTTGAGTGGTCCAAGCTACGTTTAAAGTGATTGGTTCTGATGAATTACTGAGTGACGACAGAAAATGAACTGCTTCGTATCGAATGTTCATCGAACTGATGGATTTCGTCGGTTTATTTTCGGGAAGAACGAGGTAAACTCGGTTTCTGTTCAAGACGAAATTTGCATTGGATTTTTTACTTATTTTTCTGTTTATTTTCGTAGAAATTAGATGAGATTATTGTAGTCGTTAGCTTCGAACGCTTCTATAAAATTTTCGCGAAGAAGTTGTTGTCTTGTGTACAAGAAATATATGAATGAAACAACGAACGCGGAAATTAGACCACTTAATTTCATAATCTTGAACACACATCTTGAACACGTTAAACAAATGTTCTCTTGAACACTGGAACAAAGATATCGCCAAAAAACCTTATTTTACTTTCATTTCCCACAATCTTCTGAAGCAAAGATTTAAGTTTACTTCAGTGGGAATGAGTTTCTGAAGAACTACGAACAAGTCATTTAACTAACCTCCCAATTAACTCCACTAGGGAAATATAATCAATTATTCACAAACAAGTACCAATACATATTCGTTAATTGTGCACATAAATATTATCTTGATCTCATTTATATCAAAATAAGAACAGCTTTGAATCGATCGACACTTTTTGTAAAAATTTTCGATAAACCTACAAAAATCATATTTTCATTGTATGAAAAGCGAATTGATGAAACTCGAACCGAGCAAAACTTTGTACTTCCTGAGCTAAGCGTAACTCGACTTATATCTTGAATAGCAGTATTTTATTATTGGCACGCAATCTGCAAGGGTCGTCGTGTATTAGCACACGCCTTTCGTAATGTTAAGGTCACAAGTTCCGGGCTCATGAGAGTCATAAATTTTTTCTTTCAATTTTGAATTGGAATAATTGAGGTTGAAATATTTTATTTTGTGAGGAATATGAATTTATTTTTCTGAAAACTCTGACACAATTATTTATGAATACATACGAGGATATATTGAAAAATTCTTAGTCTACTATAGAACCAAACAAAATTTCAATGTCACAATATTTTATTACTCAACATATTCTCCTCTTAATTGGATACATTTATTACAGCGAACCTGCAACGTCTCTAGACCTTTCAAAAAAATATGTTTTTTCTTGCTCTTCAAACCAGACCTCCACAGCTTTCATTACCTCCTCGTTGGAAGACAATTCACGACCTCTCAAAACTTTTTATTAGTCGAAGAAAGAGATGATAGTCGGATGGGGCCAAATCTGGTGAATAAGGGGAGTGTTCTAGTAATTCAAACTCTAAATCACGAATTTTTTGCATGGCAACATGAGATTTGTGTGCAGGGGCGTTGTCCTGCAAAAACAAATCACCTATATAAGGATAGCTTTCTGCGTCTTTTTTCTTAAATTTTTTCCGTAGAGTGGTCAGTATTATCGAATAGTAATCTCCGGTTATTGTTCTACCCTTGTCTAAAGAAATCAATCATGATTACTCCATGGCAATCCCAAAAAACTGAAGCAAGATCTTTTCCAGCAAATTTTTGGACATGAAACTTCTTAGGTCTTAGAGAACCAGAGTGTCGCCATTCCATCGATTGTTGCTTTGTTGCTGGATCGTAGAAATGTACGCAAGTCTCATCCATAGTAACAATTCGGTTTTAGAAGTCTACATTGTTTTCAAATCGAGCACAGATCGAACACGATTGCATGCTTTTGGTCAACATTGAAACATTTGGGGGTCCATTCTGCAGCAATTTTTCTCATGTCCAAATTGACGTGAACTATGTGATGAACGCGTTCGTATGAAATATTCAGTGCTTCAGATATCCGTTTTAGCCTAATTCGACGGTCTGATGTCATGAACTGCATCGATATTTACGGGGACTGATACAGAAACTGGCCTTCCCGATCGGTCATCATCTTCAATAGAAAATTTACCTCTTTTGATGCTTGCAGTCCAATTTTTCACGGTCGCATACGAAGGACATTGATCACTTAGGGTATTAAGCATATCTTCGTAAATCTGCTTAACTATTAACCCTTTCAAATACAGGTACTTGATGATGGCTCGATTTCCACAATTTCGGTGGACATCTTCTTTCTTTTAATTTATTGAGTAACTCTGGTTTCCTTTTTTGACCTGACACTTCTTATGAGTCTAATTTAATGTAAACCTTTTTTATTAAATTTTTAGCAACTGAAATGAGACATACAAGCAGAACAAGGCAATCGTTTATTAGAAGGTATAGTGTAGAGCATGTATTAGAACTTATGGTATCCACCTTGAACAACAATTGTTGAAACCTATTCCATGAAATCAATGTTTCAAGTTAATTTCAAGTAATGAAGTGGATCTAAGCGCTTATGTAATTAATAAATTCCTATTATAAATGATCCAGAGTTTTTTTATTCAATACAAAAGTGTTAAAATGTACTTCATTACTTGAAATTAACTTCAAAATATTCATTCCATAACTGCGGAGTTCAATCATGAAATAAAACAAGAGAAAATAACAATTTAAAAATAAGTATCATGAATAACATTTCTCAAAATGTGGCCAGTGCGATCTCCATACCAAGTTTGTGCCCAATCATAAAAACAGTGCCCTAAGAAAATTTTCAATTACGCCACTGACTTATATATAAAAATATCTATCATGAACAGTTTCCATTTTTTCTATCTTATACAGGGCCTGAGAAATAATAACTTCTCCAATTTTTGCCCTGTATTTCAGGAACAAAAGTAGTTCAAATATTTCTGTTTGTGGCTTGAAATTTTTTACAAAAGAGTGATACAGGATCGCGAAAACCGCATGTCTCTATCTTTTATAAAAGCTGAGATACAGTGCAGTCTCAACCAAAATGGGATGTACAGGGTGGGCAAAATTGGTGATACCTGAACTACAACTTTTTAACCCAACGAGATAGAGGAATAATGCATGGCACATTACGGACGTTTTTTTTCTATAAACTAATAATGCCATCAACTGCATTCCTCTATCTTCTTTTGTTTTTGAGTTATAAGCCAAAATTTAAATTTGGGCGATTTCAACTTTGTTCATTATCTCCGTTTCTGTTTGTGCTAGGATGTTGAAATGAAGACATTATACAGACACTTTTTTGATAGCAATCCAGTGGCGTACTATGATTTTTTCCTACAGGTTTATTTACTGAGCTATAACATAAAGTTTTGTTTTTTCTTGTGGAAACAGTAGTTTAAAATGACTTAGAAAGAATCGACATTTTTTTACCGTTTCAGAAATATATCATACATCGCACTCAGTCTTTTTTAGTCATTTTAAACTACTGTTTTCATAAGAAAAAATACATCTTTATGTTATAGCTCAGCAAATATACCTGTTGGAAAAAATCCTAGTACTCCACTGGATTGCTAACAAAATAATGTCTGTATAATGTTTTCATTTCAACATCCTCGATTAAACAGAAACGGAGATAATGACCAAAGTTGAAATTTTAATTTTGACCTATAATTCGAAAACAAAAAAAGATAGAGTAATGCAGTTGATGGCATTATTAGTTTATCGAAAATAGACGTCCGTAATGTGCCATGCATTTTCCTCTATCTCGTTGGGTTGAAAAAGTTGTAATTCAGGAATCACCAATTTTGCCCACCCTGTACATATCATGTGTATTCTATCGAAAAGAATTCCAAATAGTAATTCTGCTATCTTTATGGGGATTCATATGACAATATGGCTCAATTCAAATTGTTACGGAACACCCTTTGAATATTGCATTTCCTCAGTTTCTTGAGCTGCTTCATCCAAAATCCCCATCTAAAAAACTGAAATTCATCATGGTCTACGCAATTCGCGCAGAAATTCGAAATACACTCGGCGTAGTGGGCGTTGGAAGACCGAGGCGGAACAATTCAGTTCTTAATACCCTCATCTGTTATACTTAATTTGATCTGATTGGAAAAATTACGGCCGGCTTCGTACCCCGGAGATAATAAACATGCATACAATTTAGAAATAAAATCGATAAGTATGCTATGCAAATCTCGCCCACGCGAGCCTATCGGGAATTATACGCGATGCATACTCGTCTACATATACGTATAAGAGAGTTAATCAAATAAAAGCAAAGGTACAATTTTAAAGTACACATTTACTGATTCGATTCCGAAGGCAATAAAGACTATTTCATAGCGTGTCACTACAGACGTTCGCAGTAGGTGTCAAGATAGTGGACCCGTTCTCATCTCGGCGATGATCGTAAATCCGCAAAACGGCCACGTAGCTGGCCCACTGGACAAACACGGCGTGATCCTGTTCAGATATATGTAGTATGCACTTAAAATCAACGTGGTATATTTTAACTTTATGATTTTTTTATCACACCCGTTTTTTTTAGTTACACACTTTATAGGGACGGCAAATTATCATTAATAAACATAAATATGGCTAAGACGAACATTGTCCTGTTTATTACCGTCGATTAACATTCTTCGAGGTGTATTGAGAAGAAACACCCTATACATTTTCGGTCAACTCCCTCGGCATGACTTCGAAACGGATCATTTATATTCTCCTGACAAAACAAAGGTATTGTGTTGTTGATGCTTATTTTGTGGAATTTCACATTGTTAATTCACAGCTGCGTCGAGAATGCGTTTTAATAATCATCGAACATTCTTGTCCAAATGAAAACTGTTTAAATTATTCCAGTTTTAGATGCAAAAAAAGATATCTGTTGTTCGAAGCAGAGCAACTCGAGTTCTCTGTTTCTGGTTGATGATCAACAATATGCAGGGTGGGTCTTTGGCTCATGTATACAAATATTTCAACAGTTGATTCTTGAGGTCAAAAGAAACACTTTTTTCCTATACCATTTTTTCGATCCTGCCCTGATAAAAAGATATAGCCTTTTTAGGTTTTCATTATGAGCTGTGCTACCCCTGGAAAAAGGAAATTACCTTCAGAATAATCAGCAAATTCTGTTACATTACACATCTGTGGATCCTTTAAACAGTGTTGCATTAGTACCCAATTTTTTGAATTTCACAGATACTTTTTAATTTTCGAACATCAAATGTCTCGATAAAGGCGTACTATTCGAGAAAATATGAAAAATAGGTACTTTTATTTTACAAAACGTTCAAATATTCATTGGATAGCATCCAACTTAGTTTCAAGAGTTGGGTTCTTTGAATTGTTGGTATTTTTATGGTACATAAGGGTCATAATGAGAAAAATTGAAGACTGTGTTCGACACTGGTGTTCGAAAAAGATTCATCAAATGAATGAAAAACTACATTCTGAAATTAATTTCATTCGATAAAGCCGTTTGTAAGAACTAAAAATAATTTTTTTTATAGATTTTCAAAAGCCTGTATCTTTTAAACCTAGCTGATTCGGAAAAAAATTGTGAAGGAAAAAAGTTTTCCCCTTGACTTCAAGAATCAACTGTTAAAATATACGTACTAGTCAAAGGCTCACCCTGTATATGTGCTGAAACCGAGGCTGAAACCTATAAATAAAAAATCACGAAAAATCGCCTTGGTTACCTTCAAGGTGACAAGGATGGAAAAATCATCGATAAATTAGATCCTAATGTCGTTATTATTTGCATTATCAAAAAGTCATGAAAAAAACATGAAATCGTCAGTACAATTGTTCATCTCATGATGTATACAGGATGATCCTTTGACTTGTACGTATATTTAAACAGAAAATTCTTGAGGTCAAGAGAAACACTTTTCCCTTGCCATTTTTTCCAATTCATTTCGTTTGAAAAGATACAGGGTGTTGAAATCTATGAATAAAATGTAATTTTGAGTTATTTCTCATTAACGATTTAATGGAACAGAATGATTTTCAGAATATTCATTCATTGGCGTTATGAATCTTCTCCGAACACAAAATTTCATTCATACCTTCGAGGTTTTTCGTATGACCATTACATAGCATATAAAATACCAAAAATTTAGAACCCAGCCCCAGTAGGGACTTTTTCAAAAGTCCCTACGTTCAACTCTCACTAAAGAAGAAGATTGGACCATTTTGGAAAAAAAAGTTTTTTTTTATTTTTTCGTTTAATGCACCGCTTTTAAGTAATCTGATATTAAAAAATGAAAAATATCTGTGAAATTCCAAAAATTAGATATTTTGGCTTAAAAGATCCACAGATGTGTTATAGTCATAGATTCAGCTTGTTATTGTGAGGGGGATTTTGTTTTTCCAGAGGTGGCATACCTTCTTAACTAGGCTGCATCGAAAAAATTAGTATGGAAAAAAGTGTTTCTTTTGACCTCAAGATTTTAGCGTTAAAATATAATATATGAAGATACAAGTCAAATACACACCCTGTATAACAACCATATGCTTTTGTTCAGAATCTTGGCAGTTTGGTTTTTGACTGAAAATGAAGATCAATAACAATTAAGAAGGTGAATAAAATAACCCGCGCCACTGGGAATGTTTTACATCAAAAACAAGCAAAATCTCATGAGATATCTGAAAAATTAATACCTCATTTTCGAAGTTTTGGGGAATCACAAATTGATCTATAAATTTTGTGCTTGTCGAAACCTCACAGGAGCAGTCACTAAAAGAAATGGAAGCAATATTGAAGCATGAAAAGATAAATTTTTCTTCACTCATTGAATGTTTCTTAGGATAGTGAATTAGTGCAGTTGGGTACTTGAGAACGATGATGGATTACTGGATTGCCACATGCAGTTAATCAAAACCTATAATGTATTATTGAAAGGTAAATATTGAAATATGTTTGTCATTCTAGAACTGACAAAGACGAGCATATACATTCGGGTACACCTCATAATGTAATGAACATAAATACATTGAGATTTTAATTGAATTTCAGGTGAATTAGAATGTGAGAGAAAAATGAAGAAATAACTTTCACCTTAACTTCCAGGTAACTATGAATATTTCTCTTCCGAATTCTACTCTCCTTTTCAAAAGTATTACTTACTTACTCTCAATATTTACTGAGTATTGTTGGGGTGAACCCCTGTTCCAATACCTAGGGGAATTAAAAGTTTGAGTATATTCGTAAATTCCCACAAATTGAATTTGAATGACTATGTAGATTTTTCTGACTATTTCGAGAGAATCGTTCAAAAATTTCTTTTCGAAGACTGTAGCAGATACGACAAAATTTCAAGAGACCATAAAATTTAGTATAACAACAAAGCTCTTTTTAGATGTTTTCAAAAAAACGGTGGTTCAAAAAAAAAAGTTCTGGAGGAAAACAAAAGACAGTGTTCCAGAAAAAAGATCACCATGTAGATTTGCTATCGAAATTGGCATGTCACATGGTGTGAACTATCAATTATAATATTTATACCAAATTTCAGTTGAATATCTTGTGAAGTGTAGATAATATGAGAGAAAAACTTGAAAAAATTCTAACTTTAATACTCTGTATTTTGTAAAGGAATCGTTTGCCCATGTTTATGAAACTTTTTTTTTAAAAAAACGCAAGGAATGTCTTCCTTTCGTTTGTACCTCCAATTTAGAAACATCTTGTATATTGTTTGTTGGGATTGTTGGGAAACCATTAACAATTTATGAAATGTCAAAATTATTTATCGGACTATCGAATTTTAGTTTCTTTCTGTGGTTTTCGAAAGTCACAGACTCTATTGTAAGCAGTTCTGTTTTCCTCTATAACTCTGAAAGTTCTCATTTTAGGTACCTATAGGGTTTATTTAGGTAACTTTTGTTTTCAGATAGAATCAACTGAAATGATTAAAAAATAAAGGTTGTAATTTGAAAATGTTTGATGATCTTCCCTTAAACACCCTGTACGATTCAAACAGCAAACAGGAGTTGTAAATGTCTGGAAATATTTTAGGGAGAAAGTTCATTGTCGAAAACACCCACATGCAAATTTTCAGCACATTACAATCAATGATCCTTACAATCAAGAAACATTCATCTTACATTTTTTATTGGTTTTGATTTTTGATAGCATCAGTATTATTTTGTCTTATTCTTTTACAAAGTTGTATACTATTGATGTAATCACATGGAAACAAATAGTGATAGACAGGAGTTGTAAGCATGAATTCTATTTCATCCCTTAGTTATAAATTTTAAAAAATGATGAGAAAATAATAATATTGATGTTATAAACTGAGCTCGGTTTACCTTCAGCCACCTGAAGATTCTATTTTGATAGCGAAACACGTGTCGTGGTTTAAAAATCATTTTGTGAAAATCGTATAATATGTTTCAAGTTCAATTATAGATTTTCATCACGTAGGTATCGGCCACATTAATTCAGTATATCAGAAAAAAATATGGGACTTCAATATGTTAGAATAACACAAGGTCCAAATTCAACTAAATTAAAGTTATATCACTGCAGTGGCTGATTGAAAAAAATCTCTAACTACGCCACTGCATTCTACCTGAAAAAGTGTCTGTAGAATGTAACAATTGTTTTTTCATATGTCACTGAAACTTTACGAAATAGAGGCACCAGTACGAAGAGGCGAAAAATGAGTTTTCACTTATAACTTGAAAATAAAAGAAGATAGAGGGATGCGATTTTGGCCATTAACAATCTTTTGAGAATCGACGTCAGAAACGTGCCATCCATTTTTCCTAGTTCTGTTACAGAGCTGCCATTCAATCCCATCGAATTTTGCCCACCCTGTACTCCTCATTCAAAGTTCAATAACAGATATGAAACACTGTGCACGAAGTACCTACCAAATAATCATTTCCACACAAATATTCAGAGCGATAAAGGCGTGTAGGTATAAACTGAAGGTGTGCAGGTCCCTAAGCAGTTTAATATCGCATAAAAAGATTTCCTCTAGTAAGGAAGTTCTGGCTCGATTGTCAACACACTGAAACTTATTCGAATCGACGTTGTAGCGGAAGTTCCTCATTTCAAGCCTGACATGATATTATAAATGAAATGACGAATTATTCCTCCTTTTTTTCACATATGAACCTCATTATTCCATATTCAGGAATCTCGAAATGCGGCTATTATCCAGTGCAGGCTTAGCGAACTGTGAATTTCCACAACAACAAATAATAATAGACGATTATGAGCATTTTAAATATTCTCGATTAAAAACCACTCGAAAAATTATGATGCACGAATTTTCGATACAATTCTGTAACGATATCTCGATCGTTGTAACTCTTCGAAATGTTCTGGGTAGTTTTTACCTGTACTTATTATCCCCCTTGCGCTCGAGGTAGATAATGAAGGGTGTGTACCATGTGAGTTCATAAAGGGTGCAAGCGTCGGATGGGCTTGAGCTTTCCGAAGGTTTTAATATCCTTTTGGGATCTAAGAAGGTAGATCAGCAATAGATCATCGATATTTCTACAGCCGTATCAATCGCTGAATGCCTGGAGTTTACTTGGTCGACTGGAATTTGTCCTTTTGTGGACATATTTAGGTTAAGTCAGGAACAATACTTTCTAACGAACCGGTTGGGGCAGATCCTCCGAAATGAAAATTAGGGTTTGGGATCGATTCAAAAGTGTGATCTTCAGCCTTGTCACATGAGTATGTAACCGTAGACGATCGAATTATCTGAAATGATTCATCCCCTCACACCGGTTTCAATAATTTTCGTTTTACGTTCGATCCATACAGCGAAGGAGTTTATCGGGTTTATTGTCTGAATCGAGTCTATTTTATGGAATTGAGTGCACTCAAATAGAAGTTTTCAATCTCGTAAATTATTTTCAGTAGCCCTCCACTATTTCAAATTCAACCTATGATTGAGTTATGAAAAAAAGACCTAGTACTAACCAACTAACCTCAATTCTTTCTACTGGTAATTAATGAAAATCCATAGTGAGTATATATACAAGGTGAGTCTTTGACTCGTACAATTAACAGCAGATCCATGAGGTAAAAAAACACTTTTCCTATACCATTTTTTCCGATTCAGCCCTGATAAAAAGATATAGCCAATTTAAGTTTATAATGAGGTATGCAATCCCTGGAAAAATAACATTACCTTCAGAATAACTAGCTAAATCTGTGACACTATACATCTGTGGATCTTTTGAACAGAGTCCTATTCAGCAAAAATACCAATTTTTCAAATTTCACAGATAATTTTAAATTTTTAAGCATCAAATTACTAGAAAACGAGGCACTATACGAGAAAATATAACGGATACTTTTATTTTAATAAACGTTCAAACATTCATTAGATAGCGTCCAACTTAGTTTCAAGACTCTAAATTTCTGGTATTTTTATGGTTCTTAATGGTCATAATGAGAAAACTGGAAGACGTGGGTGATATCTTGTGTTCGAAAAAAATTCATCAAATAAATGAAAAACTATATTCCGAAATTCATTTCATTCGATAAATTCGTTTGTGAGATAAAAACATTTTTTCGCATTTTCGCATTTTTTTTAATGATTTTTTAACAGTCTATATCTTTCAAACTGAGACGATTCGGAAAAAATGGCAAAGGAAAAAAGTGATTCTCTTGACCTCAAGAATCTACTGTTGAAATATTTGTACTAGTCAAAGGCTCACCCTGTATACTTACTATATGTTGCTTCAAAAAGTATAATTGTGACAGTAGATTTTCATTGGCATAATTTTGACATTTATAGTGTATAGGTAACTTTCCGATGTATGAAGTTCGATGAATTTTTAATTTCCCATGATTAGACGATTAGATCTCATTTATGAAACTTTCATTTTATGGTTATTTTATAGGATATTCGGGTTAACCTTGTTGCATGAATAATAAAAATGGTTATAATGAACACATCCAATGATAGTTTTTTGCCCTTCGAGATTTATGTTCAATTCCCTGAAGATTACATAACTTCTTTTTTTGTATCCTGATCATCCTTTGAATAAAGCTGCCATCGTCATAAACATACCATAACGACGTCTCTAAATTATTGAAGCCCAAATAAGCCAATGATGGATTTCAGCTTTTTATATTTTCACCATTGTTCTAACATTTTGAACCGTTTTCGAGATATGTATTTAAGTTTTTGTCATCGATGAATCTCCCGATGAATAAATTTGCTGACATCATGTAACTATAAGAACTCAAATAATTGAATAAGAGTACCTTTTTCTTGTAATTTTCTTCGCTCCATCGAATGCTTCTATTTTTTCACCAAAACGAATACGAAGAAAGAAGTTGTCCCAAAAAATCATGACCCAACCTCTAGAAACACCCTTTATAACGATATCAGAAATGTAGAAGTGTAATAAAAAATGTATTTTAACAACATACATTTATGCACGAAATTTCAATCTGGTTACATTCACCGTTTAGAAGTAACGCGGAGAATTTTTTTAAATTTTATGAATTTTGTAAGGATTTATCTCCCTTAACATGCATTTTGGGTCATGAGTTTATTTTTTATCAAACTATACTTATTTTTCAATGTACTTTCACCCCCAGGAAGTTCGGTACACATTTTTGACTCACCCTGTAGATCTGAATCGATATTAAAAAAACTTTTTCGAACTTAAATATTCTGCATCTTAAATCTATTATTCCTCACCCTATACGTTATTGTATTATTGAAATTTACAATGAATATTTAATATAATCATATCAAAAATTAAGGAAGCAATCATGCTCAGACGACATTTTTGATTATTCAATTTTTTCCTTAAAATTTGCTTGCTATGAGGGAAAATATATTCGGTTGAATTTATGAATATACAGGATGTTTGTAAACAAATGAGAAGGACTTAGGGACCTGATTCTCCGATGAAAATAAGCAGGGGTAGTTCCTATAAATTTTTTTCGAAATCGAACTCTCTTCCAAGATACAGCCTTTGGAAGGCGATGACGAGTTGACAGTTTTTAATTTTTTTTACCGGTTCTAAAAAACACTGAGTCATAAAACAATACATAATATGAAGCACTAAGTTTATGTTACTCACACAATTATTTTAGATTTCATAACTTGACTATTAGGGGTTGAAAATAAAAACCCCTGATTTTTCTTCAAAAATTGTTTTCGTGGGATAGATTTTCGAAAAATAGAATTCTTGTGGAGAAAAAAGTCTCCTGCGAAATTTCGATACAGTCGATACTTTTCTCGGAAAAAAATAAAAACTTACAAGTGATAAGAACTGTCTTATCACTGTTCATTTCATTACATCGTAAAGTGTTCCTTAGAATGACTACATACAAGTTTTCATTTATTCCGAAAAAAGTATCGACTGTATCGAAATTTTGCAAGAGACTTTTTTTCTCAAGAATTGAATACCAAACCATAAGAGAATTATATTTTTCGAAAATCTATCCTACGAAAACAATTTTTGAAGGAAAATAATAAAGTTATCAAATCTAAAAAAATTGTGTGAGTTATCTACTTAGTGCTTCATATTATGTATAGTTTTATGACTCAGTGTTTTTTAGAACCCATAAAAAAAAATAGAAAACTGTCAATTCGTCATCGCCTTCCAAAGGCTGGAAGGGAAATTGATTTCGAGAAAAAATTTATAGGAACTACCCTTGCTTATTTTCATCGAGGAATCATTACCCTAATTATTATTATTGAACTATTTTTTGCTTCAAAATAAGTTTCATACATTTTTACAGTAATTGTGCAAAACGTGGACATATCGCCATGCAATTTCTTCCTGCCAACCAATTCCTTCGCATTTGTTTATGGACACTCTGTAAACCAGTTTTCATAATAATATTCGAAAAGCTTTTTCTTCTTTGGATGATGTGGAGTCAATTAAATTATTTCATTCGTGTTTGAAAAAACAAAATTGTTTTTTGTTGCATCCTATATTCAAACGCTTAAAAATAATGTAATGATGTTTTATACTCCTAGTAAAAACGTAGCTGTAGATAGTTTTCACCGATGAAAATTTGTTCATATCTCAAAAATACATGAAAAGGTTTTCACTTATTGAGTTTTCATGAAAATCGAGATCGTGAGTCCTCTCAACATCTAATCAAGGAATTTGGGACTCCCAGTACATACTTAAGGACTCTTTGTTCATTAAGTGTTTCCACCCGTCTTGAGGACACAACATTCGCTCTCAAAAATATTTAAAAAAATGATAATATTGAATGAAATCCGCTCCCTTGTCCTGCCTTTCATCAAGAGACGATGTGGAATTTCCCTTATAATATATCTTATAAACTGAATTCAGCCCCTATAAGCAAAAATATTCTTTCTGTGCCGTATTGATTTTTATCCCCATCCGAACAGTTAGCCAGCGGGTGTTTGTAGGAAATTAAGCATGTGCATTTACAATAGCTGAGCGGGCCGCTGTTTTATATACTAGACACTGTATAATGAATTTGTGTTAGCGTCTGCTCTTATCTCAGAGTGCCGTGCTCCATGTCTATCTTGATCTCATATTGCTTTGTCGCAAACTGGAACTGACTTCACTTCTTCACCATACGATGTCGTCAATTTTTCTTCCAGCCTTTATTTCGAATGGAAATGAAAATTGCTTTATATTCGCTATTGGAGCCTTTCCAAATTATCCCCATTCGATACAACTCATGGAGAAGTTCCGATTCACCGAATACAGAAACTTGAAACTCTTATTCCGAGTTATTTGAAAAGGCTGCAAATATTCTGCGTTAAATATTTGAATGTGCCATTGTATGCAGCGTGTTTTCGAAGGAGAGACTTTTATTTTGACAGAAGGTAGAACTCATCAAAATAAGTCGTTTAACCAAAAATTGTCCGTATAAAATATCCAAGATGGCTGAGATGCAACCCCTAGATGTTCGACAAAATTTCATTGAATTTCAAGTACGGGACTGTAAAACGTGACTCCATTATTGCAAAAACGAAACAAAACATAATTATATGGCTGGACAATGAATGGTTCAGTACCAAGTTCATCGGTTTAGATGCATCAGGTCACTTTTGAGAGAATCATAATTGTTGTATCGTGCAATTTAGGGTGAAAAAAATTTTCAAAGTCGAGGCAGTTTCTTGAAAATGCTTATGTTAGTTATGTTGAAAAAGTGCTATGATGTTTTCCCATTCCATCCCATTTTTACGACGATTGTTGGAATGTTCGAACAATAAGATTGTGATGTCCATTGTGAAAAAATTCGTGTATAATTTAGACGAATTTTATTGGTGAGATTTTGAAGTATTGTTCTATTTTTCACACTTGTGTCTTAAGTCTCTTCTGTCAGTTGGTATCGAAATGAGCCATTTCATAAAATCTTGTAAGTTACTAAAGATAATGAGAACAATTCGGCAATCCTAAATTTCCATTTTCATTACCAAGTTAATATCGAACGAGCCAATATCCTAAAAGAAACCACATGGTCGAATGAAGAGATAAGTTTTTCCCACTGCTTTGTTTCAGCTAACAAATGGTCTAGGGTCGTATTAGGATCTATTTCAGTTTTCATTTTAAATTTTTTTTCAACTTTGTCATTTTGAAAGTTTTGTATAGGTGATTTTTGATGAAACGCTTCATTTTGGCCAATTCTACCTTCTGTTGGAAAAAAAGCCTTACCTTCAAATACACCCCCTCTAATAACTGTCTCACCACAATCGTAAAAGTCTGAACCAATTGAAATATCATGGCCACCTACTAAGTACAAACCCTATCCGATACAGTCCATTCTTTTTCTACGATACAATTGTTCTCATTCCTCCTCTCTAATCGTCCTCCCCAATATTTACCAACCCTTTCATTGAGTTGTCACCTAATAAACAGCCATATTCAAATCAGCCTCAATTGTGGCTCATCCTAATAGAGTTTTTTTGCGGATTTTGTTTACTCCCCGATCTACCAGTAGCTTGTGTCCCCAACACCACCAAGTCAAAAAAATTTCCATAGCCCAGTTACATCCGACCAGATAGAAACGTAGGTATGGACAGGAGGAAAGCTGTTCAACTCTTTCGTTTGGTCGGTAGCTGATTTGAATACCGTGGCAGTTGTCCCGTAGTATTTATGCGCACACTTCAGGGGTGCATTTTGCATACGCGTGCATAAAAAATTACCAGTGTCTGGGTCAGGGCGACTGATAAAATTACAATGATAATGATTTCTATGAGGTATCGCAGGGAAATGCTTTGCATAATGCGCAAAGCGAGATCCATGTAATAGATGCAATAACACCTGCGAAAGGAGGCTAGACTACGTGTTTTTTGGGGTTAGTTATTCGCAAAATAATATGGTAATAGGCGTACTGTGAGCACGTGAACAAATCGTGACACAGAATATCCGGTTAACCCTCTGCTTGGATTTTTTTAGCATTTTTTTTTCAAGTGGGATAACAAAGAGAAAAATCTTAGATTCTTTCTGGCGCGTGGTGTAGTGTCATGGTAATCAAGACACGAGCACATTGATATTCAGAAACATCGCAACGATTGGTTGCGATGAAAATCATTTGGTGCAATTTGAATAAGCTCCGAAATTGTCCTCATGACAAGGTACTCTTAGAAAATCTTGAGGGTGCATAGATATCTGCTGAGGTTTATTTGAAGATAAGTGCAAAGGTACTCGAAGAGTTTCTTCATTCTTTTTTCACTGCCTTGTTGTTCACCCATTTGTTGTTCATGATTTAGAAGTATTTTATCTGAAACTAATTCGTTTTTAAAATCATGATGGCTTTCAGAACATCTCTGGCGGAAATGGTTGACCACTCTGTACGAGGTCTTAGTGCTCAGGAATATCTCGAATATTTTGAAATTGAGTCGACTGCATCTCCAAAGATTAGTCTTATGTTGTAAAAAGATTCTAATGCTATGAATTTAAAAATGAAATAATTACATAATCTAATATCTCGAACATGATGTGTAGTAATGGACTGTTCCATTTGAATTCACAATGTTGCAGAGATATTGAGCTTCCGAAAGTACTACTTCTGTTTGTTCATGGACAAAATTGCAATTTAAAGACAACAGGAATCATTAAAAATGTAGGTTTTTTCTCCATCTCAAGAATATAGATACTCTCAATATATGGAGTGAGTAAAAAGTAACGTACAACTTTTCAGGTATAATTGACTTTTTCATGAACTTTCTACGAAGGGATGAGGGTTCTAAATTTCATTTTTTAATGGAACACCCAATGTTTTGCCCCAAATGGATAGACCTCTTGTTAGTGGGGATGATTTGTCATTGATGAGATTTTTCATCGAACCATTTATTTTTGCAGGGTTGAAATGGTGAAACTCAATGAATACTAATTTCTTCTTTTTTATGAATTTTGAGGTCAATGATATACAGGATGGGCAAAATTCGTTGTCCACTGGGGGGATCTCGAGCACTATAAGAGCTAGAAGAAAAACTATGAAACATTTCTGAGCTCTCTTTAAGAGAAACAAAGAATGGTAACAACCGTAGCCTCCTACGAATCTTCGTTTTTTGAGTTATTTGCAAAAAATATTTTGACGATTTCGAAAAGTTCTAATAACTTTTTGCCTTCGAAGTTACAGAGCCGAAACTTAAACCTTTTACAGTCACTTTTTTACGTAGAATCCACTGACAAGCTCAAAATATTTTTTATTTTTTTTTAAATGCAAATTTTTATTGAATTTCTTATTTTCGAATTGAAACGAAGAATCGTAGGAGGCTACAGTTTTCACCATTCTTTGTTTCTCTGAAAAGAGCTCGGAAATGTGTCTTCCGTTTTCTTCTATCTCTAATAGTTCTCGAGATCCCTTCAGTGGCCAACGAATTTTGCCACCCTGTACACTTGAGCAGTCATCGATGTTTTTCAAGTGTTACCTACAGTGTACTAATTGATGAATTATGTGAACTGAAAATCACAATTTAAAAAACAAACGAACGTGTAGTTGATACGTTGTTTCATTATCTTTTATCAATTACTATGAAAATGGTATGCTTTCGATAACAGCCCTATCAATGACCAAACTATTCACAATAAGGAATATTCTATTAATTTGTGGAAAAAAATTGGGAGATGTATTAAAAAAAGGGTACGAGACAAACAACTCAGTTATGAAAAGGAGTTTTGAACTTTACAACAAAAATTGCCTGTTCGAGACTTTATTTACAAAAAAATGAATACCGAAGATATACATTTTGTGCGTTATTTTTTACTCACTATAAATTCACACAAATTTTAGGGGTGGCTTTTTCCACCCTTTGCAATTATAGTAGAACAGCACCAAAATTTTTGCCTTGTCGTTTTCATGGATTGTCTGCTCAATTTCATGTCTGTTCTGCTTTCTAAGAGAAAAATTGACGAAACACGAGGTATTTTTTTATGTCATATTGTAAAACCTTCAAAATGATCGATCCACTGAAGGCCATGCCCTGATTATTCCCGATGCGAAGTATGTCCGAATGAAACAATAACGACCTAATGAAGGCTCGTTACATCAAATTACCTTTCCACGAAATCAAACACAAAACGAAATATATTTTTCTCAAAGAATTATGATATTAATACCTGGAATAACAAAGCACTGAATATAAAGCTAATTGTTTAGTCGATATTTTACACCCTGCGTGAGTCATTTTTTTCAACCCCTAAAGCGACCAATCATTGTATGCCGAGTTAATCACCCTTCTGTAGCCTCGTAGAATATAATTATGTATCGGCCGCAATCAATATTTTAGCCCTGTATTATAACCAGGGAAAGTTCCTAAAAACAACATTCGATACTGACAATTATGGTGTTCGTTGCGGTGGAATAAGATCGGACAGTGGCGGAACATAGAGTAGTGAGTTCATTCAATAATTAAAAATGGTTATAAAACAAACAATACAACTCATTTAAGGGGGGTGATTTCTTCTAAAAAAAATAATCTTTCCAGAGATTTTTGAACAGTCGGTGCTTAGTTACCTCCCCCTAAAGATGTCACCTGAAAAGCAATTTTTATATAACAAAGATACATACATAGTTTTTATGACAAGGAATCCATCTTTTAATTTTTTGCAACTATTCATTTACACCCTAAATAACTCTGTTTCTGCTCGGAATTCCCATTTCTGTCCTCAGATTTCTATTTTAATTCATTTATAAATTATTCTTTTCCTGATGGATTGTGAGTATGTATTAATTTTTTTATATTTCCATTACGATTCTGAAAGAATTCTTTTAGTGGTCGATTTTGTGTTTGCTAGTTTGAAATTTGTTTCATTTGATTTTGTTCATGTCATCATCATTTGTTTCATGTAGATTCTTCATATTACTGTCTGATCTACATCAACTACATTATTCACTCTTATTTTAGTACTTGGTTGGCCTTGGAAATTTGACACATTCCACTCAGTAAAGTACGAAAATGTGGGGTTATAATGCTTGTCAAATCATTTTTGAGTTTTAAATCAGCGCTATGTTGTCCGTTTTACGTAAAAGTCTCAGTAATAACAAAGCACTGAATATAAAGCTTTTTATCACAATGTCGAATCGCTTCGGAAAATATGTGATGAACATAATTGACGTTTATACAAACTGATTGAAGGCATACCAAATCTAGTTATTTGCATGGAAAATACAAGAGATCAGTTTTAAATATGTATATTTATTTTTGCCATGGAAGGAAATTGAATTATTGACACATAATATGCAGTAGCTCGAGAAGAGTTAATGATGGTAAACGGCTAAAGGTTGAAAACGAAAAGATTTCAAGAAGATGACATGCATCTGATGCAGTTGATTGGGTATCTTACGAAGGATTTAACGGATAATCACAAGACTGTTGAATTCTTCAACAAAAAATCATCTTGCATCAATGGAAATTAAAATAATTAAAGGAGTTACTAGGCAAGAGGAACTTCACCATAAACAAAAATTGCACATGAATTAACAATCAACAGGACAACTGGCTTGTTTATTTTTAATACTTTGATATAATAATAATATATTCATTGATCCATTAAGACATACACAATGCATAGGACAACTCAAATGAAAAATTAATATTCTGGAACTCATCCTACGGTGACATTCATCGAAAATCCTGTAGTAACTTTTCGCATTCGAAAATAACATTCTCAAATGCCACCACTTTTTTGGGTCTCCCAATAAAAAGAAATTCTTTGTCATCCTCTTCATTCACAATCTTTCTGATTGTGGAAACATTCAGCTAAAATATAAGTTGTTTAGATTCAGATGAAACATTACTTACATTGAATATATTCGCCACCGTCTGATATATTGTAGATACCTATTGGAATATCAGGGTTACCAACTATTTGAATGATCAGACCTGAATTCTAAATAGCACTTCCTGAATCCCCGTCTTCTATCATTTTCAATCACTTTCGGCATTTTTGTAATATTAATTGATATTAGTTGTGGCAACGGCGTTATGACATTGACGACATTTCATGAGTGCCAACCTTACTCCGTTCTAGTTACAAAATCTTGAGAAAATTATTTCATGGCCAACCGAGTGCTAAAATAGAAGTGACTGAAGTATAGGTGCATCATCAGACTCTCAATTGGGCACTTGATCGTTTTCTATTCTGCTTAGGTAAATTTCATTATTGATCAATTATCTTATAGTGAATTCTTGATTCTTCCTTGATGTTCCTGAGCAGTTTGTTTCAAATCTAGATTCTTGTCCGGTGTAACTGCTAGGTATTAAGTGCTTCTCCTATTTGAGATTTTTTTTTTCGATTCTTGGTCATTTTTCCATTTGTTGCAATCTTTTCGCAGTTCTTACCATTTCGACATTTTACTGAAAGACTGAAATGATATCGGTTGATTTTGCATTAAATTATATTCCCGAAAATGAGAAAATTTACACGAATTCATTGTGTGATTGAAATTCACAATTTGGCATCTTTAAAATGAATCAAGACCTGATCAGGTCAAACTCTCCTCTAAAAACTTTAGTATATGCAACTCTATATCTCTTCTCAAAATATATCGAATTCGTTATGACTATTTAATCCACTAGTTTATTAATGACAGTGATTAATGTCCAGATCATTAATCGCTAAATTAATAAACGA
Source organism: Coccinella septempunctata (assembly GCF_907165205.1). NCBI lineage: Eukaryota > Metazoa > Arthropoda > Insecta > Coleoptera > Coccinellidae > Coccinella > Coccinella septempunctata. The sequence goes on along the minus strand of NC_058189.1, from coordinate 12,386,876 downwards.
GTTTTTTAAGAGAGTTTTCTGTCGACCTCATTTGAAATTGAAATATAGAATTCTTGATTGCAAAAAAATTTCATCAATACCTGTAAAAAATTGACATGTTACAAATTCTCTATGTTCTTATCGCAATGGTGATATTTGAGCTGCCGATTGAACAATTCGAGAAATTCATAGAGGAAATATTCGAATTGTGACAATTTGAGTAATTCACATTGACAGCGTTCCCTACGATACATAATAAAGAATGTGAAGAGCTGGGGGAAGCTGAAGTTGTAGTACCTATTAGTTTCCCTCGAACGATCATAATTTTTCTACAACCTACACAATTTATGTTTCCTCAAGGCACCCGCTACCACGAAAATCAATGCGACGTGCAAATAAAATAATTATTCGGCTGCTGAATCTTTCTATATTCGGTTGCCCATGGCAACCATTAAAAGAGGTCATTAATGGTTGATTTCATGTACGTTAAATAAAGCTATCATTATGAAGTCTTAGGAAAAAAGTATTAGTCAAGGATCATGTGCATGAAAACGTTTATATTTCGAACGTTATGGGTCCATTCATGATTATTTTTCCATAATTCCTTCCTCTTGAATCGAAGAGGGGTTCGAGTTGAGTTATATTTCATCTTCCATCCATAATGGGTTGAGAAATCTGCAACAAATCTAGTTCTTCAGAGACTTCTGCTTTCTCGTCATCTTCTGCTATCAAATTTCAGTCGAAATGCCTGCTTAAATTGTCATATTCTTCAACATGAGCAAATAAGATATTTCTGTGTACATTGTAAAATCCAACAATGAAAAAGAAACGATCCACATTGCCCCTAGAGTGTCTTAGACAATGGTACCAGTTCGTTAGTTGCATTATACCCTATAAGCTACCGGTTTGAGAGGAAACAAAGGAGCCTGTAGCAAGCAACTGTTACAGTTCATTATGAGGATACCTACCTTAATTTCGGATTTTTTTACCTTTCCTTGAAGTCGCGCTACAGTAACTCTCAATGTGCCCCTAGGCGATTTTAATAAGTAACACAAAAAGAGGATTGAATGGAACGTTTAGAAGAAGATCGGCGTTGCCATTCCCAGAGTTCAATTAATATAAGGGTTCCCAACCCCACCGTGTGGACTGAGAGTACAATCTTCATTTTGGGAATATTGGAAACAGGGGATCTGGGGCGGTAATAAGAAAGAGGCTCCTTACCCGCATGTTTCATCTCGGGCTACACTATTGATTCAGGTGTGAAAGGAAAGTCAAAAATTTCACTACATCGAATATTCCCTCACTTTATAGGATTCGCTAGCCTATCTAATACCAAGTGAAGTTAAGGGTAGGTAATCTTGACCGGGGATGATGGTAAAATATCGTAGTGTTTATAAATTTTTGAGGATTGTGTTCAGAGTTAAACATGTGTAATACTCTTTGATCGTGTAATTTGATTTTTTAGTAAATATAATATGAATATATATCTGTATTCGATGAAAATATTATACAGGTAATGAAAAATTACTGGCATTCAAAGAAATATTGATAACTGGAGAAAAACATTCTTCGAGAATGTCAGCATTTCCATGCAAACGAATTGAAATGAGTTGGAAACATATCATAAATTTTTAAACTGAGTGTTTTTTGATAAACCTAGATTTTTTCAACATTATTTGAAAACCTATCAAGTAGGAAGTTGAATCAGAGTGAAGTTACTTTCTGTTCTGAGTATGATCTCTAAATATCAGGGAAACAATGCATTTTCAATAGATGCCTATCAAAACATTATCGTAGCAACAATAAGTCGAGAAAATCATAGTATGCTGATATCCTCCTGATCTAGATAATAAACATACTATATTAGGTATAAGAAAAATTTTTTTTGATTTTCTCAATGCAATTGGGATTATCAATTTGGTCTCTACCCCATGGGGTGTATCTAACCAACTCATCTGATGGCTTCAGTCATCAACAATTCATGACAGACATTAAAATGTCGAAAAGATATATGTATATTTTGACATCGAAAAAGATTGTACCTACTTATAATTTCAGTATCCTTCGGCCATGACTAGGCAATTTTTGGTTTCAAGCATGAAAATATACAGGGTGTGAATAGTTGCCGAACAATTCAAGAGAGTTGGTGTTAATTTTTTCATCATCCCCAAGCTTGGATACAGACCCTGAAATTGAAACCTGAAAATCAATTTTTGATTTTACCTCAGAAACCAGAAAACTGGCAATAATGAAATTGAACTGACATTCTATGGCAGCAAGAAGGCAATAAGAAGAAATTTTGGAGTTGTTCCCCTATAATGTCAAGTTTACATGTTGATAAATAATTTTTTTCTCAAGAAACGATACTTTTAACAAGCTATAAAAAATTAATTTTTTCTATGAATAAGGAAAAATGTTTCTTGTCAAACAAATTTTAGGGGTGGCTTTTTCTACCCTTGCAATTATACAGGATGAGTCTTTGACTCGTACAAAAATTTTAACAGTAGATTCTTGAGGTCGAAAGAAACACTTTTTTCCTTTACCATTATTTCCGAATCATACAAAAATGTTATTTTTAGTTCCATAAAATATGTTATTTTAGTTCTCACAAACGGTTTTATCGAATGAAATGAATTTCGGAATATAGTTTTTCATTTATGTACTTGATGAATCTTTTTCGAACACAAGATACCACCCAGGTCTCCCAGTTTTCTCATTATGACCATTATGTACCATAAAAATACCAAAAATTCAAAGAATTCAACTCTCGAAACTAAGTTGCAGGCTTTCTGATGAATATTTGAACGTTTTGTAAAATAAAAGTATTCTTCATATTTTCTCGTATAATGCAACTCCTTTTAAAAGCTCCACAGATGTGTAGTGTCACAGATTTGGCTACTAATTCTGAAGGTAATCTTGTTTTTTCATGGGTGGCACAGCTCATTATGAAAACTTAAAATGGCTTCATCTTTTTGCAGGGAAAAAATGGTATAGAAAAATAGTGTTTCTTTTGACCTCAAGAATCTACTGTTACAACATTTGTACGAGTCAAAGACTCACCCTGATAAGGAAACATCACCAAAATTTATTTTGATTTACATTTTGCTCCCATATAATGACTGCTCAATTTCATTTCAGTCAGTTTTCTTGTTTCTAAGAAGAAAAGTTATGATTGGTCGTCATGTGCAATGATGTATATGAGCAGAGGTTGCTCAAAAAAAAATTATACAGGGTTAGAACGATTTAGAGGCTGACTATAGGAATATCGAAAACCGTTAAAGATAAAGGGTGGCTTAAATTAAAAAAAAAGGAGTACACCAGTATAATCGCTATATAGGATTATGACTACACACCGAATTTCGTGTAGTTATCTCCAGAAACAAATGAGTTATGGAGAAAAAATGATAATCTTGATTTTCAGTTTTTTCGAGATAACTCAGGAACCATCAGAGATATTTAGGAACTGTTTACACCCACTCACTTATTCTTGAATAACGCAACTTTTTCGTAATTTAAGCTACCCTGTATTTCTAACGGTTCTCGATATCCCTGTAGTCCCCCTCTTAATAGTTCTAACCCTGTATAATAGACCTAGAAATTTTTTCGCAACTATTCATTCACATCCTGTATAAAACATATCACCTCAACTACTTCAACATTTGATTCCATTTAAATCACAAAAATACAATAATATAAAGGTATAAAATTTTCATTTACCCACCTGAAGATTGAACTGTGATGACGAAACACGTATAGCGAAATAGCTCAAGTTAGTGAAAATAATGTAGCTCAGTTTTCTGCTTGAAGTTTTTCAAAAAAGAAAAGTTACATTGCGCGATATACTGCCACTACAGAAAATCACCAATTAACGGTCAATACACTTCTATGAATAGAACCAAAATCAAGGTTTTATAGCTTATTTGTCGGAAGATTTATGATGCTGTTCATGAATGAAGTCGTAAACGCAGTACGAATCTGTATAAGTGCGAAGTGTGATTTATTCTTTATGAATGAATCAATGACAATGCAACGTGAAAAGAGTTTTTAATAGCTTGCCTTACATTGGTTTCTTTCTTGTATTATTGGGTACTCTTGATTATTCTTATTGTCAATTTTTTTCTACTGATAATAAACAAAAGCAAATGTGCATATTTGATGAAATATTCATGAATATTATATTGTGAATTCCTGATTTTTTTACTCATTGAAAAGAGTTGTAAAAAATACGCCACCGCATTTATGGAACACCGTGTATATTTTGTGTTTTTTTCTGAATTTTCTCTCCTCAGAATGTTATTTGTTGGATTTTTTCACCGAATTCCTTGTATTTGCGATTTGTATTAGTTTCAGGACCCAATTTTATCCGATTCCAATCAATTCTCAATTCGAATATAATGCTAGTTTAATATTTATTTCGAGCAATTTTATTCGGAATCATTCGAAAATTCGGAGAATATACCTATTTTTCCATACTCTGTGGAAAACTTGATGACGAATTTTGAAATTTTATTCATTGTTGAAATATAGAGAACATGAATATATTCCCCGAATGATGCGATTTTAAATTTCCTCTGGCTAGTTTTGAATGAGAATGCTTGGAGTTAATATGAAACCATCATATTTATACAGGGTTGGGCATAATCGGGAATAAAATTAATATTTCTTCAAGCAATATCCCAAAATGGAAACGCTGAAAATCGTCACTTGATTTTTAATTACCCTGATTTCTTGGCAACAGAATTAAGTGTGTTTTTTCAACCCCATAGCCGCAACCCCATCCACCTATGGGCTCATTGAAAAGCTCGGGGAAAATGGAATCCCACCAAAATCTCTGTGTTTTTTTAATTTTGTTGTTATCCAAAGAAACACGGCAGTCTCTAGAAAAAATTAAGTGAAATTATTAGTTTCCCAACCGATAACTCCTCCACAAATGTTATATACATTTGAAAAACGGAAGTTGAATGGGGTTGCAAGTTGGAAATAAATATAATATATCTAATTTTATTTCCAAAAATAAAATGGAAACCCAATTAATGTGTTTCAGTGTCTTAAATTTGAGTTATTCGTTGAGAAAATATTAATTTTATTTCTCTTCAAGATACTTTTATGTTTTTTCTGATAACCACAAAATTAAAAAAAAAAGATTATATTGGGATTCCATTTTCCGTGAGTTCTCCAACGAGCCCACACATGGTTATAAGTTTCAATTTGAAAAAAGGAACTTGAATCAAGATGCGGCAAAGGGGTTGAAGAAAAACACCCAATTTTATTGCCAGAAATCAATTAACATTTTTCAGCGTTTTCATCTTGAGTTATTGATTGAAGAAATATTATTTTTATTCCAGACTTATGCCCAATCTGAATATTTCGATTGAGGACTGATCTAGCATTCGGAAAATGGAGAATTTTTGTCAGTAGAAAAATATGCCGTTATCGGAAAAACCGGAAGTTGAAATGGAAGAAAAATTGTCTCCACACAATTAAATTTAGAAAACCAGTGGAACCTGAAGAATTGATAATTTTTTTTTCCAACTTTTTATGCCTAACTTCAGTTTCAGTATCTTATGTCTATGGCTTCTTTAGCTAGGCAGTTTTTCGCGAAGGTTTGCAATGTGAAAATGTACAGGGTGTTAATGAACAGTTTTTTAAAAGTGATTCTTTGTCAAAAATCGAAGTTGGTCTTTCGTTACATCTTTTTTTGACCAATTCCAAGATATAGTGTTCCGTAAAACTGGCACCTGATGAAAAGTAATTTTCAATTTTTTCCTCCGAAGGGTGAATCTTTGACTCATACACATAATTTAAAAGTAGATTCTTGAGGTCAAAAGAAACACTTTTTTCCTTTACCACTTTTTCCGAATCGGTTGCAGGCTGTTGAAATACCATAAAAAATGTTACAAGTAGGTATTTAGTTCTATCTCACAAACGGTTTTATCGAATTAAATGAATATCGGAATATAGTTTTTCATTTATATGATGAATCTTTTCCGAATACAAGATATCACCCACGTCTTCCAATTTTCTCATTACGACCACAACAATTAAGTTGGACGCTATCTAATGAATATTTGAAAATAAAAGTATTTTTCATATTTTCTCGTATAATGTGCTGTTTTCGAGTAATTTGATGTCCAATAATTAAAAAGTATCTATGAAATTTGAAAAATTGGGTACTTTGGCTAAATACAAGTCTGTTTAAAGGATCCACAGATGTGTAATGTCACATAATTTGCTAAGTATGTGAAGGTAATTTTGGCACAGCTCATAATGAAAACCTAAAATGGCTATATATCTTTATCAGGGCCAAATCGGAAACAATGGTATTGGAAAAAAGTGTTTCTTTTGGCCTCAAGAATATACTGTTGAAATATTTGTACGAAACGAAGACTCGCCCTGTTTATTTTATTTTTGAAAAACTGTGTACACATGCCTAGGTTCGAAAGCATATTTTGTCCAAGAAAAATACTCGAATATTGTTGGTTCATTCTCCAAGATGAAAAAAAAAATTGAATTTGCTTCATACTTCAGAGATTCTGAGCTCAGGATGGTAAAATTTTATTTTCATATCAATTTTCCACCTCTGAATAACAAAGGACTACGAAATTCGTCAGTTTTATTGTGACTCACCCTGTCTACTATATACGTTGATGAGCAAATGTGTTGGAAAGTCATACGTTGAATTGAACCAGGAGATAACATGCATAGCACTTGAACGCGGAATTTTGGGGGCATTCTTTCGACTTCCTTGTGTTCCTAAGCTTCCTGCACAGTTTGCCGCCGACCATCTAAGGTTACGATAGGTGAAAATCGATATATCGACTGGGCCAGTGGTCTACTTGTTGAGCCGACGAGAAGTCGAAACTCACCCTGTCCAGACGGGCTGGCCACTGCACTGTATAGTGCATTCATTCACTGACCACATCCCTCACAACATCCACCACCCTCACAAGGGGTTGCCACGTGGGTTTCGTCCTTCAGATGCGTCACGATTCATATGTCAAGGACGGCCTTGTTGTGACAGGAGGAATTGCATGTTTTTGGCTCGATACGAAAATGCTGTTTGCTGGATTATATTTTTTTCCTTGCGTGGAATATGTTAGTTTATCCGAAGTCGAGGTTTCAGTTTGTAGAGGATTAACTATGAATGAACAATACACCTTTTTTTCAATGAAGAAAACCTATTTTTCCTCATCAATAAAACGTAGTTTTGATTCATTATTTTCCATTTCCAACAATGATCACTTATTAATTGTTCTGAAACTTTTAGAGAAATCGAATATTTCAGAAAATTTTTATAATTGAAATACATATATATTGAGAAATAAACCAAAACTTAATAAAAAAAAAGTTTATATGATTGGAAAAATAAATAAGTCTGGTTAACCTCAAAAATTAATTACAATAATATGGATGAAGGGGTGAACGATCTTGATACTAGCCACTGCAATGAAACGATTCTGAATACTGAATTTATTATCAGTATCAATTGGTTTTTAACGCTATGAGTGCTTAGTTCTGTTTTCTTATTCCAGGAGGTTTAAGATATTTCTTTGAATTTCAAAGATTCATTGAATCCAAAATGTTTTGTTAATCTTTACATCTTGACGTTCGACATTCACATTTACAAAGTGGGAGAAAAGTAACTCACAAAATTAATTTTTTCGATATTTAATATTTTGTAGAAAAATCCTCGAACAGGTCAATTTTTTATAAGGCAACTTTTCATGGATCTGTATAATTGAAAGGTGAAGGGAAGATGTGTTTATTTTAAACAGTAACCCTAAATTTTTATTCCAGGAATGGCTAGACCTTTTGTTTCTTAGTATGATTTGGTCATTGATGGGGTTTTTTCGATTTTTTTTCTTCAACCAGTTTTTTATTGTAGTTATAAGTTATCAAACTTATTGATTTCGAATCTTTACTTCTTTTATGCATGTCTTTTGAGGCCAATAACACGCACTCCTGGAGTGGTTGATGTTTTTGAAGTGTTATCCAAATCATATACCTATTTCGTAGGGTAGTAATTCATTAAAGATGATATGGAACGTTCAAATTACAAGTTAATTCATTTTTGTCATTGGGATTCTTATATCAGATATGTAATTCATTAATGGTTTCCCTATGAAAAAGGGATATTCTCGATAATATTTCAAAGACATCAATTACTCCAAAAGTGTATTCCTATTGGTATAGGTATACCTATATGACATACCTATAGTTATGTCATTGATCCAATGATGTGAAAATTCGAGTTCAAGTTCAACCATTTCATTTGTTCATTAAAGAAGGGTTTATAATAAACCTCATCAAAAATAAATCATCCTTAGCAACAAAAGGTCTATCGATTTCTGTCATAAAAGGTCAGGGTTGGCAGTTAAAAAACTCAACTACCCAAAATACTCTCGAAGTTGAATGACAACTCCTCAATTATACATTGAAATTTGCTTAAATAAAGCAAATGGTATTGCTGTGGTGGTATTAATTTCATTCTTCAACATCACGCTAAAAAATTTCTAGAGGTGGATACATCTTTTGAAGTTTCTAAAATATTTAATTAATGGTCTCGATCTGCAATATCATTCCTGAATTTTTTCAAGGGTATTCTCCCCCAATAATAATAAAACTGTTAGTGAGTAAATATTGTAAAGAAAGGTAGTGGTGGTAAAGGTCAGAATTTTTGGGAATTGAACTTTCAACTTTGCCAAGTTTCAGTGAGTATTTTCAAAACAATTTTATCCAACAAATAATATCATTGATCTTCAAAAGGTGTTTCCATCAAATATCATAATAATTGAGATATTTCTTGGACAGGATACAGGAAAAATTAAGGGTGCGTACATGGTACATAAATCTGTTTCTATCCAAGATATCAACTTTTTGTTAATAGGTCCGACAATGAACACATCATGAAAATATTTTTATCTATATACAGGATGTTCGCCTATAAGATAAACACAGAGGCTCTTTTTTTCGAAGCCCCCTTCTCGTTACATTTTTTAATTGACCACTAAATTCTCTATATAGCACCCGGATTTCATAGACTTATCTGCCATAGTTTTTGACCTTTGTTAATTTATGTGTCAAAATAGAGTCGAGTCCATACTCGACTGGCTCCATACCCACAGAAGAATTCGTAACTTCAAACCATTCCACATAATTCAACCATCTTTATTGCAGAGACAAAAAAAATTATATCGATAGTTTTGATAGAAAGAAGGTTGTGGTCTCTGTACGCATCCCTGGGGTAACCCTGTATACGGGGTGTTTTCAAAAGGGAGGTTTTTTTTTGACAGAAGGTAGAACTCATCTATATAAGTCGTTTAACCAAAAATTGTTTTTATAAAATATCCAATATGGCTGAGATCTAGAAGTTCGACAACATTTCATTGAATTTCAAGTACGGGACTGTGGAAGGTGACTCGGTATCGCAAAAACGAAACATATGGCTGCAGAATGAATGGTTCAGTACTATGTTCATCGGATTAGATGCATCAGGTCACTTTTGAGAGAATCATAATTGTGTTATCGTGCAATTTAGGGTGAAAAAAAATGTAGAAAATCGAGGGAGTTTCTTGAAAGTGCTTATGTTAGTTATGTTAAAAAAATTCTATGATATTTCCCATTTCATCTTATCGTGAATAATCTAGACGAATTTTATTGGTGAGATTTTGAAGTATATTAATCTATTTTTACTCTTATGTCCTGAGTCTCTTCTGTTAGTTGGTATCGAAATAAGCCATTTCTTAAAATCGTTTGAGTTACTAAAAAATAAAGAGAACAATTTGGCAATCCTAAATTTCCATTTTCATTACCACGTAAATATCGAATGTGCCAACAACCTAAAAAAAAACACATGGTCAAATCAAGAGATGAGCTTTTTCCCACTGCTTTGCGACAAGGGCGGATCCAGGATTTTTTTCAGGGGGGGCACAACGGGCAGACGAGCAAAAAAATGAACAGTAAATGTAAGAAATGAACTTCACTTTTATTTTAAAGAATTCAAGTATGTATAGAAAGATCCGTCCGTCTGGGGGAGGCACGTGCCCCCGTGCCCCCCCCTAAATCTGCCCTTGCTTTGCGATAATTCAGCTAACAAACGGTCTAGAGTCGTATCAGGATCCATTTCAGTAATCATTTTCAATTTTTTGTTTAACTTTGTCATTTTGAAAGTTTTGTATAGGTGATTTTTGGTGATTCGCTTCATTTTGACCAGTTCTATCTTCTGTTGAAAAAAAAGCCTCACCTTCAAATACACCCTGTATATCAGTTTTTTCCGTGACTTGATACTGAATATATATTTCATTTTTTTTATGCGTCGGTTCATGAGATCACTAGTAGTAAGTTAATCAATTTTTACCTTACCCTTTATAAATTGTCTCTTGTTCGCATTTCTGAAGATACCCGTAGCGTAAATGTCAGATTTAACGATGTAGGACCAACAAAGTAGTGATACGTCGCGCTGCGTGGAATAGAAATGACATTCATTTTAGTGTGACTTAATGAGCAAAGAACGGATAACTTCCTGTCAATTAAAAGACAATTAAGCTCAAGACTATGCATTAATTTGTGGAAAACAGCCTATGGTCTTCTGTGATCTGAACTCATATGTACAATTGTTTATTTTCGATTTCGAAGCAAATGCTGAACTTAATTATTCGTTGAACGTAAGCTTTGAAGTGTAAAATTAGGGATTGTGAACTAATGGCGTGGAGAATCATTTATGCTTAATAGTCTTCATGAACCTACATATGGATAGATGCTAATAATGATATTGATATACCATCGTTGTTCAATGGAGTATGTTGTCCTCAATTCGAACTCAATTGCATTTGGTAGGTATATTAGAAATGAAGAGATGAACTTGAATCGTTCTAGGAGTTTCTGGTCATTTTAGAAAAAAATATCACAATTGTGATTGATTGTACACAAACGATGGTTTCTTCATTACATACCTTGAAATTTTAATAATTCTTGTTGTTGTTTTAATTAATTAAATATAATATCAACAATTTGACTGTTCTGCCTTAGCTCAAATTTCACATCGCAGAGTCCAATCGAACGAAAAATATTAATATTTCTATTTAGGCCACTTAACTCAACTTTGTATGAATCTCAATATGTATTGATTCCCAATCAAATAAATTTATTTACTGTGGTATTTTCTAGATTTTTTCTTGTTCCAAAAATAAAGACTTTTTAACCCCATAAGATATTATTATGCTTTTCAGTCACACAAGGTTCCTTTTGAAAATGACGAGATTTCTAGTCTTCTCGTAAGTTGCAGACATGAATATATGGCAAAATGAGTATTTCCTAGAAACGAGCACGCAATCAAGGAATTCTAATTTGAAAACCTAGAGTTTCGAGTATCTTTTGTTGTTTTGGTGTTTCATTCAATGGAAAATATTTCATCAATTTCATGTTTTTTCAACCTATGAATTCTATAATCTTGCACTCAAAATTTCCAATTACATACACAGGGTATACGGTATACCATACTGAAATAGCCTGTAACACCTGATATAATCGAGCTATTGGGCGCTCTGAGTGAGATTTATTTTAGATATAGAAATTGTTTTTTTCACCAACCATTCCTACCACTATATGTTGCGTTTATGGATATACAGGGTGTTTTCAAAGGTGAGGTTTTTAATGACAAGGTAAATCTCATCAAAATAAATCGTTTCACCAAAAATTGTCTATATAAAATATTCAAGAAAATTCGACAAAATTTCATTGAATTTCAAGTACGGGACTGTGGAAGGTGACTCTTGCTTCGGAAAAATGAAAAAAAAAAATAAACATATGGCTGGAAAATGAATGGTTCAGTACCAAGTCATCGGATTAAAGCATCAGGTCATTTGAGACAATAATAATTGTTATATCGTGCAATTTAGGGTGAAAAAAAAAATGTAGAAAATCGAGGCAGTTTCTTGAAAGTGCTTATGTTAGTTATGTTGAAAAACTGCTATGATGTTTCCCCATTTCATCCCATTTTTATGACGATTGTTGGAATGTTCGAACAAGAAGATTGTGATGCCCATTGTGAAAAAATTCGTGAATAATTTAGACGCATTTTATTGGTGAGATTTTGAAGTATTATTCTATTTATTACACTTATGACCCAAGTCTCTTCTGTCAGTTGGTATCAAAATGGAGAAAAATTGGGCAATTATAAGTTTTCATTTTCCTTACTACGTAAAAAATATCGAACGTGCCAATATCCTAAACGAAACCACGTTGAATCTGGACATAAGTTTTTTCCCACTGCTTTGCGATAATTCTGCTAACAAACGGTCTATGGTCGTATTAGGATATATTTCAGTAATCATTTTCAATTTTTTTTAACTTTGTCATTTTAAATGTTTTGTATATGTGATTTTTGGTAAAACGTTTCATTTTGACCAATTCTAAAAAAAGCCTCACCTTTTAATACACCCCGTATAGTACGGTTACAAATTAATTCAATACGTCGCTTTTTCCGTGGCATATTATTTATTATGGAAAACATCAATTATTGATGTGCAACAAATCTTTGTTCGTAGCTGTTGTCATTTTGTCATCATGAAATTTTTTGATACAGATACTTCATTCATGACATGCTTTCAGCAGTCAGAAGGAAAACATTACTGCAGGACTAAACGCGACTTTTTATACTTCTGTAAAGAAAATATTTTTTGTATTTCATTGAGGCCAATATCTATATTTCTAAGAATTTAAGATCATTCCGCTATATTTTGTATACAATTTAATTTGGTTTTTTAGAATCCTCCTGATTCCTACATATTTTCATCAAATTTGTTGTATCCAAACAGCTCTCAGTCGAATAATTCTTCAATTATTTTCATCCTCTTTTCAAACTCGAGTTACAGAGTGAGTAGAAATGTGTACCGAGATTTCTGGGGGTGATAGTACGCTGAAAAATAAGTATAGTTCGATAAATAAACTCAAAATGCATGTTAAGGGAGATATATTTCTCCAAAGTTGATAAAATTAAAAAAATTTCTCCGTATAATTTCTAAACTGTGAATGCCACCAAATTGAAATTCCGTGCATAATTGTATGTTTTTGAAATACATTTTTTCAATATACTTTTTAATTTCTGATATTGTTATAAAGCGTGTTATGTTTTGGGACAACTTCTTTTGGTGTATTGGTTTTGGTGAAAAATAGAAGCATTCGATGGAACGAAGAAAATTACATGAAATAGGTACTGTTATCCAAATACAAAAAATTGAACCATTTTCGAGATATTTGGGTTTTTGTAGTCACATGCAGATTCATTCATCGCAAGATTAGTCGATAACAATATTCAAGCAGGCAATTCTGTTCTCAATTTTGTCGATGATATTTATAAGAGTATACCTTTTTCATGTAATTTTATTGGCTCCATCGAATGCTTCTATTTTTTTTTTGACCAAAACGAATGCAAAGAAAGAAGTTGTGGCAAAAAAATCATTGCTCACCCTCTAAAAACACCCTTTACAAAAATATCAGAAATGTAGAAGTGTTATAAAAAAATGTATTTCAACAACATAAGTACATTTATGCACGAAATTTCAATCTGGTGGCATTCGCCATTTAGAAGATATAAGGAGAAATTTTTTTAATTTTAGCAATTTTTGAAGGATATATCTCCCTTAATATGCATTTTGGGACATGAGTTTATTTATCAAACTATACTCACTGTCACCCCCGGAAAGCTCGTTACACATTTTTGACTCACCTTGTATATCCTACGTGTTTTAAAAAATTCAAGCTTAGCATTTCCGACCCTTGCAATTTCTTAATGAACATCGTGCTGTGACCGTTAGCCAACATTTGGCACGTAATAAAAAACCATTCATTAAAAACCATAATTTACAATCGGAGCTGGGGTTCAACCAGGGCCATGGATCCGAATATCCGACCTATCGATTCCTGACGAACTCTCTCCTCGCCTCCCATGATTTATTCAATATTATTGACATCTATTTGTAACGCGTGAAAATCTTGCATCGCCGTCCAAGTAAATAACATTATTTGGCTTGTATTGTTGCGGTGGGCGGCTACTGAACCCCTTAACGACATTCGGCCCTGTACAGGGGTGAGCCCCCCCGGTGAACGAAAACCGATTAAAACAACCCCTTTCACCCTGTGCGAATATTCGATACGATGTCATTTCGATTCGCGAAATGCATTTTTTACAGTGGTACAGCTGAAGAATCGATAACGATTGATTTGTACTTTTTGCAGGGTGCTCCTATCGGCTGGTCCTATGGAGTAAATGAAATAAGGGATTTCTTTCTAATGACAGATTCACGGGGTGCCGTTGGAAATTTACAGTTGATACATAAGACATCCCCAAAGGACACCGTCTATGATTCATTCATTTGTCGCACAAAGGGAATGGGGTTGCGTTCATTAATTATTTGTACAATTTTTACTTCATGCGAATCTGCTGTTTGAAATAGAAAAGCTTCATAACGATGGCAATTATTTGACGCATTGTTATTTCTAAACTGCGTGACCTTGGGAAAGCGATCGACTTGTCAAATAAAAAGATTCTGATATATTTTTACCCATGAAAGAATAGGGCTGAAGAAATATTCATAAATACACACTGGGTGTGAATGAATTGAATAGTTGCGAAAAAATTGTTTCCCGTAAAGAATAGTGGGAGCTTTCAATGAAAAAAAATTTAAGCAGCTTCTACTTAGGTACAGGTTTGTTTTTGTTCTAGGATATACGGAAACTGACAGAAATCAATTTGTGCAGACATTTTATGATACCGAAAGGGCAATCAAAAAATTTGTTGGTGATGTTTCCCTATAACTGCAACCCTTGAAATGTCTTTTACATTTTAACTTATAAGGTCTCTGGTAATTTTTGCTGAAAGTAACGGTTTTCTTGAAAAAAATTAAATTAACAGTTACGTAACGTCATTCTTATGGGCATGAATTATCTTCGAACTTCGAATTACCTGGTAGGCGGATACCATGATGACATTATAGGGGAACACCACAAAAAATTTTTAGTGCCTTCTAGTTCCCATCGAATGACTGCTCAATTTCATTTTTGCCTGTTTTCCGGTTTGAAGAACAAAATCAGAAAAAAAATTCTTCTCAAGTGCCACCTAAGCAGAGGCTACTCAGAAAAATGTTATATGAAAGACCAACACTATTTTTTGACAAGGTATAGACCCTTAAATTTCGTAGCTATTAATATTCAGCCTATATATTTTTGTATGTACTACCCGAAACACTTTTTTCTTTTACAATTTTATTCGAATCGACTCGGCTTGAAAGAGACAGGCTGTTGAAAAACCATAGAAAATGTTATTTTTAATTCTGTCTCACAGACGGTTTGATGGAATGAAATGAATTTCGGAATATAGTTTTTCCTTTATTTGATCAACCTTTTTCGAACACAAGATATCAAATAAAATCTATCTATCTATCACCCACATCTTTCAGTTTCCTCATTATGACCATTACGTACCATTAAAATACCAAAAATTCAAAGAACCCAACTCTTGAGACTAAGTTGGACGCCATCTAATGAATATTTGAACGTTTTGTAAAATTAAAGTTTTCTTCATATTTTCTCATATACTTAATGCGCCGTTTTTGAGTATTTTGAAGTTCATAAATAAAAAATATCTGTGAAATTCGAAGAACTCGTTACTTTGATCGAATGCAACTCCACATATGTGTAGTGTCACGTGTCACAGATATATTCTGAAGGTAATTTTGTTTTTTCAGGGGTGGCACAGCTCATTATGAAAACTTTAAATGGCTATATCCTTAAATCAGGGCCGAATCGGAATAAATGGTATCAGCAAAAAGTATTTCTTTTGACATCAGGAATCTATATTTTTGAAATTGTATTTATACGAGTCAAAGACTCACCCTGTATAGTGAGATAACTGGAAATTGAAAGTACCTATTCAAAACAGTGAGTTTTATAGAAATTTTTAAAATTTGTTTTTGCACTATATAGTGCTACCTGGGTAGATGTAAAACTAATCTAATTATTCCAATAATTAATTTGTTAGGTAAGTTATTTTTGCAGGAATTTGACACGGTAAGAATCAGATGTGTTTGAATAATTCTTTTTTTGTGTATAGAACTCTTGAGTTCAAATCTCATTGTAGATTGAATATATAAAAAGAATCGCAGTGTAATTATTATATTCATTATAAGAGTATATTCGAAATATCAAAAGTATGTGTAAATACGAACTCTATATCGTAAGGTTGATTAGAGCCATGAGAAATTTGGAATTTGAGATCGATCACCTCAGTGACTAATTTCCCTTTAGTCATGTATTAAATATGAAATAAATTGAGTTCCAATAAAAAACGATGCAAGGCTGAAGAAGCGCTTGTGGGTAAAAGTTGGCTTTGTTTATGAGAACCTCACAGACCATTATATTAAAGCATTCACATTCACAATATCCCGAAATGCTCATTGCCTACCAATAGGATTTACAACAAAAAAAAAGAATCAAAATATGATAGGTACTCAATATGACTTTGGAACAATCGTTTCCACATGAGAAAAAATATTTGCTGGTTGATACTGAACAAAAATCATTATTGTCTATAGGATTTCATTTACTAGGTTATCATTTACTTTGACATTATTTAAATTCATCTGTAAACATTTGATTTGACAAAGGGTGCATTATCATAATGTTTTAGTTCATGTGTTAACAGTTGATGTAAGTGCATTTATATATTTATTTTTTTACCGAATATCCCCCTGTCCAAGGTGTTTTCCTATCAAATGTTTGGGTATATCATATATGCATGATTTGAAGTCAAAAAATGTATGTAAGTAGCGGTCCGTTCTCACATTATTTTAGATTTACAGTCTGGTAAAATTTATCGAAAAATATGATTTTTCATTTATAATTTTTTTTTTCTTATTATGAACTGCGTCCAATTGGAAATTGGAAATATTTGGAGGTTCTTGAATCCATTTGAACATTAACATGCCCCCTGAGTAAGTGAAACTATACCTACATGCAGAGTGAGTTTTAAGTATAGAATGCCCCAAATAACTCGGAAACATAATAAACAATTTTTATAAATTTTTTTGCCAGGATTCTGTGATATGGCAGTTGTGGCATTGTTGTCAGATCTCTCTGCTCGGAATAATAATGATTTTCGTTATTTCAAATGAATCATCATCTAGGTCTACTTTTTCCTTTTAGTCCTTAGGAAGACTGTTTTTCATGTAGGGTTTCCTATGTCTAATATAATTCAAGTTATAAATACATTCAAATTATCTATGCCAAACTTGAAATAATACATTTTGATGGCTATGATTAAACTCATTTTATTTGAATAATCTTTCAATGTTTATTTCGTGTTATAGGAATGTCCACATTTGAGTAGTATAAAAATGAAAATTCTCAGATCACATACAGTAAAGACTATTACGGCAGAAATCGTTGCTGTACCTATGTGATCTAAAATTCTTGATTTTTTTCAGTACTCAAATGTGGACATCTCTACCATGAAAAAACATTTAGGACCAGTTTCCCAAACACTGATAACTTCGCTTAACTTAAACTCAGATTAAAATTCATACAAACTGTTTCTACCATTGACATCTCCTTGTCAATGAAGTAGTAGGGAGTTTAAAGAAACTACACAACACAAAGAGAACAGTCCATTTTAACTTGAATCTACCAGATATCGATTGAAATTTATTTTGGGAGGATTTTGCATCTCTTCACAAACCTTTTAGGGCTTTCACTCCCAATCTCTGAAACAAAATTAATTAAAAATGAAATCAACGATTTGCTCCTGCGTGAATTCTTGCACTAATTTGTCAGGAGCAAATTAACTAGAAAAAATTGTTGCCTGACAATGAACTCAAAATAAATAACGTTGAAACTATAATTCTTCGTAACGTTTCGGAGTCTATATCAGACTCCTTCATCAGACGAAAAAATCTACTTTTGAAAATCTTCTGGAATTGTCGCTTTTTGTCTGACATTAATTGTCAACCTAATTTAGGGCTTTCACTCCCAATCTCTGAAACAAAATTAATTAAAAATGAAATCAACGATTTGCTCCTGCGTGAATTCTTGCACTAATTTGTCAGGAGCAAATTAACTAGAAAAAATTGTTGCCTGACAATGAACTCAAAATAAATAACGTTGAAACTATAATTCTTCAAAAGTAGATTTTTTCGTCTGATGAAGGAGTCTGATATAGACTCCGAAACGTTACGAAGAATTATAGTTTCAACGTTATTTATTTTGAGTTCATTGTCAGGCAACAATTTTTTCTAGTTAATTTGCTCCTGACAAATTAGTGCAAGAATTCACGCAGGAGCAAATCGTTGATTTCATTTTTAATTAATTTTGTTTCAGAGATTGGGAGTGAAAGCCCTAAAAGGTTTGTGAAGAGTTGAATCTACCAATCTAGGTTTATACTGGACCTTAAGGCTTATTCCAATTAAACGAGATCATTCAATCATAGCCATCGATATTTATTATTTCAACTTCGGAGAGATAATATATGTAATTGTAGCTATAACTCCGAAATTATGGTATTTAGGCATAAAAAATATTTCATGAAAAATATTCAGTATATCTAAAGTATTCCAAAGGCAAAAAATATACAGGGTGGTCCATTTCAAATAACAAAGTTCATCCTTATTTCGGAAAAAGGGTGTAATTTAGTTCCGAGATAATTCCATACGTTCCATACTTTGTTCACTCTGTATGTATAGTGGCAGTTAGATTGACTTTCAGTCAAAAATAAAGCAGAAACCATGCATAGATATTGCTCTGTAACATATTGTCAAGTAGAATAGTACATTGTCCAGGAATATGGATTTTCCTACGAGGTAAACATACTATTTTTCCGCAAATCGTTTAAAATTCGATAAATATTAATTAATTTTGAAAAAATCGTTAATTAAGTATTTTATTCATAAATAAAGGTGCTTTGAAATTTTTAATGAAATTGGTTGTGTTACTATGGAAACGTATTGATGTTGAATTGTCAAACTTGACGCGTATACATTTATTTGCTGTTTTCGAAAGCAAAAGAGTGTAAAATGATGAGTGATAATGAATTTTTCATTTTAGGGACTCCTCCAGAGTTGGCTGAGTCAGTGAATACTTCTTCATTAGAATTATTGTCAAAAAAATCAAGAGAAAAGTACGAATATACATATAACGTTTAATAGACTATCGCAAGTGTAAAAACACGAGTTCTTTCTCAGAAAATGTTGTGATGGCATACTTCTTGTCGAATAACTATAAATTTAACAAACTGATTTCAAAATGTATGAGATTTTCGAAACATGAATCAATTCCTCATGGATAACGTGAATCACGGAAAAAAGGGGGGCATCAAACTTTATTCTCGTTTCTTATAAACAGGGTGAATGAAACGTCTTACATGCGGGAAGATATATTGGCGACGGTTCCCAACTCTGTATAATGATTTTAATTCAAAATTACGCCGCCATAAAGTAACCGATACCAACCGCAAAACCACCTTCGAGGGGCACCGATGCGATACTTCGGCTCTTATTAACCATTTCTGATTGCCGGAAATCATCTGCACTCTGTACACCACACTCTAATTATCATACCATCTCACCTCCGCGTTGCTGTAACATCTGTGGTATCGCATGTCGTAATTATGAAAAAAAATTAAAACACGGACCCATTGTAATATGTACACCATGCTGTTTTTATGTACACTGCATTAGTGAAATGAATTTGGTTCGAAACAGTTTTTTACCATCCAACCTCATTTCACCCCGGACTAGAAAAACATACCTTCGAGGAAGATATCCTTGCAGATAGAAAAATAAACCGTTTGAACGAAATAAAAGGTTTCGTGATATTTCATATCAAACTTGATAACAAAAATATTCAGAAAAAGTTTTCTACCCAAGATTATCACATTGGACCAGGAGCTGTCATTGCAAGTTACAGAAAAATAAACTATTAGTAGAGCGCGTAAGGTTTATACCTTGGAACCCAGGAAACATCTATGAAAAAAACAAATTTCTGCGGCAAATTATTTTCTCTACATTATTGGACTTTTTCCAAGAGAAAATTGTTGATTCTTATAATTTATTTATGAACAATCTATATGACTGTATAAGTTAAGTCAAAATAACCCTCAAAAGTAGTTTGGAGGATTGAATGCTGCCAAAAATGTAATATGAAATATTTTTTGTTAAATCGATAGTTTTCGAGTTATTTTCATTGGAAACCTCCGTATTTTTATTGAAAAAATAACTCAAGCTATACAGGGTGTATTTGAAGGTGAAAAAAAATTGAAAATGATTACTGAAATAGATCCTAATACGATCCTAGACCGTTTGTTAGCTGAATTATCGCAAAGCAGTGGGAAAAAACTTATCTCCTGATTCGACCGTGTGGTTTCGTTAAGGATATTGGCTCGTTCGATATTTACGTGGTAATAAAAATGGAAACTTATACATGTTTTTCACCCTAAATTGCACAATACAACAATTATGATTCTCTCAAAAGTGACGTGATGCATCTAATCCGATGAACTTGGTACTGAACCATTCATTGTCCAGCCATATGTTTATGTTTTGTTTCGTTTTTGCCATGCCGGAGTCACCTTCCACAGTCCCGTACTTGAAATTCAATGAAATCTTGTCGAACTTCTAGGGGTTGTATCTCATCCATCTTGGTTATTTTATGTAGACAATTTTTGGTTAAACTACTTATTTTGATGAGTTTCACCTTCTGTCAAAAAAATGCCTCACCTTTGAAAACACCCTGTATACTATAAACAACCACAGTTTCATCAATTGTTATATACCTACAAAATTGTTGCTTAATAAAAAACAAAACGAACTAGTGTTTCACGAACTATCTGAATGCAATGTGAACCGACATATGACTTATTTATGTTAAGTATGAATTAACAAACTAACTGAATGTCAACCGTTTAACGTCAAATACCAGGAATACAAAGACAAATACGGAACAAATTTAAACAATCTTTCTGGTAGTAACTGGAAGGAGTTTCGAAATTAACTTCATTAAATATTTCTAATTAATCTAATTTTGTGCAAATATTGACGGAGTTATCATATTCAAAACTATAGTATCCTTATTTTTCAGCGTGAAAATTATAGAAAATTCCTCCACCATTACCACCAGAATCAAAATTAAATGTAATCCTTGTACACTCTGAGTACTTTCAAAGCTATCCAGGAGTTTGGACCAGCTTAGGTGCCTGGTTTGGAAAACCAGCACTTTAGAAGAATATGTAAGATATTTGCGAAACTTCCAGGCTATTTATGTTAGCTATTAGAAATGATTGTCAACTTTTTCCTCAATCATCAAGATCATTTCGTGGTCAAAACACAGCCTTCTGAAGTACCCTATAAACGGCTGTGATCATGCCAAAATTATGAGTTCTCAAAAAATAAAGCACTTGAATTAGAAGATCAGAGTCAAGGTCGCATCATGGCATAGGCGAGAAAAAAATCCTGAAACTTTTTTGGCAATATTCTTTCTTAGAAATGCTCTCTCTAACCTCAAGGTCAGAAAGGAGGAATGACTTCAGGTCATGTCGAGGGTCATATCATAACGTGAAATTTCTCGCCCTTTTCATTTTGGGCGTCCAACATATACCTAGGGTCTCCCACGAAGAAACTCATTTGATCTTGAAGATCAAGGTCATGGATGAAAACCAAAGTCACCGTCTGATAGCCAGACAAAATTTGTATATGTAAATTTTTCTCTGAAATGCTCTCCCGTCAAGTTATTCTACAATTCCAAAAGAGTTTCAGTCGGTCAAAGTACCCAATTTTTCGAATTTCACAAATTACGCGAACACGACGCGTTATATGAGAAAATATGAAGAATACTTTTATTTAACAAAACCTCCAAATGTTCATTAGATAGCATTCAATTTAAGTTCAAGAGTTGGTTTCTTTGAATTTTTTGTATTTTTATGGTACGTAATGGTCATAATTAGAAAACTGGAAGGCGTGGGTGATATCCGTTATTTGGAAAAGATTCATCAATTAAATGAAAAACTATATTCCGAAATAGATTTCATCCGATGAAACTGTTTGTGAGATAGAACTAAAAATAAATTTTTTTTATTGTTTTTCAATAGCCTATATCTTTTAAACCGAGCAGATTCGGAAGACTCACCCTGTAGAAATAAAATTGCTTTAAAAAATCGTTTTTGCAAAAAGTAATTCGGACAACACCTCATTTCATGTTAGTGCTCCCATCATTCTTCATTCTCTTATGAGGCCTATCACAATGTTAAAAGATAATGTTTCGACAAAATTCTTATTATCATGATATGCGAAACTTGAATGATATTGTGGGATTCAATTCGAACAAATATCGTGAGCTAACTAGTTCCACACCATACCATATCATGGATGGCCGAAGGAAATTAATCCTGACTCTTCTTCGAGAATGAACAATGCCCCCTTAATAAAAATATAAGCCTACCTGGAAGGAAATAAAAGAAGCTTTATTTTACCATCGGAATCTCCTACACCCACAAAGTACAACCACCGGCTTACCTTGGCAAACACCTGGCTAATTTGTGACTCGTTTAATAAAGAGCTGTTTACTTTCAAAGAAACTATGGTCCTCAAGATCTCCACGGGATAAATCCTTGCTTTATTGTATTGGTCGTATTAAATTACTGATTTTTCAAAGCTCGAATTTAGGTGTTCCTGATAGGCTTAAAGGTATAAATTGTTATTATCATATTCGCTCCGTCTTCATGAGCGTCAATGCAAGATATACAAGACATGGCACAAATGAAAAATTTTGCAACTTACTAATGGTGTCCGTAATGAATATCCTCCCAAAGTTATGGAGCTTCATTATTTTTGTCGGCTTATTGTGCTCCTACTTTGGACCTGATTCTCGATCTTGATAAGCTGTTTAATTTTGACCGCAAATATTTGTGTTCACTGAAATGTTCTTCATAATTCCATAATGTTTCTTGCATTCTCACGGAACAAAAGAAAATATGGAATAATGGGGAAAATTCATTGGTCAAAAGATTATTTGTTTTGTCAGCTAGTTTTGAGTTTGAAACATAGCAAGTGATGAAGGTAAATCAAATGAATAATTTCTACAGTGTGGAGTAGCCAAAATTGATTATCTTGGTTTCTGAACGTATTGACAAAAAATCCCAAAATATATCAAATTTAAATTTTAAATGATCATTCTCCTTCGTAAAAATGCGAACACTACCTTTAACCCCCTTCGAAAGACAGGTACCTACAACCCCCAATTTTTTACATAGGAAATATGGGCTTGTGATGCATCATTTCAAAGGTTGCGGCATTCTCTATTCAGAAATGTTATAATTTTTATATTTATTGCAAGAATTAAATCAAGTGATTAGCGAAATTTGGTGCAATAACAAAAACTAAAATGCAAAATTATGAGTGTTAATGAAATAGATTTTAAAAGAGTTCACCGCGAACGCCTTCGCAGTATCCTAACCTCAAATAAAAATTATTTATTATGCAACATCTTAGAAGTGATCAATCTAAATTGCAGCCGTGCTATTTTTGCAATAAAGATGAAAATGATAACATTTCTGAATAGAGAATGACGCGACCTTTCAAACGATGTATCACAAGCCCATATTCCTATTTGAAAAATTTCATGAATATTTACAGTACCCGGAATAATGAATTTATTCCATTTGGTTTTTTCTCACTGTATGTAGAATTTGTTATTGTTAGTTACTATTTATTACTTTTGTGTACCTATACAATGTGTTTTCAAAGGTGAGGCTTTTTTTTACATTTTTGACAGAATGTAGAACTCATCAAAATAAGTCGTTTAACCAAAAATTGTCTTTACAAAATATCCAAGATGGCTAAGATACAACCCCTAGAAATTCGACAAAATTTCACTGAATTTCAAGTAAGGGACTGTGAAAGGTGACTCCAGCATCGCAACAACTAAACAAATTATGAACGTATGGCTGGACAATGAATGGTTCAGTACCGAGTCCATCGGATTAGATGCATTTGAAAGAATCAAAATTATTGTATCGTGAAATTTAGGGCGAAAAAAAAAATGTAAAAAATCGGAGCAGTTTCTTGAAAGTGCTTATGTTAGTTATGTTGAAAAAGTGCTATGATGATTCCCCATTTCATCCCATTTTCACGAAGATTGTTGGAATGTTCGAACAAAAAGATTGTGATGCCCATTGTGAAAAAATTCGTGAATAATTTAGACGAATTTTATTGCTGAGGTTTTGAAGTATTATTCTATTTTTCGCACTTGTGTACTAAGTATTGTTATGGTTTAAGTTTTCTAAAAATAATTTCCTTTAGTTTGCTGTGTTAGGAAATTTTGGGTAGGCAAGGAGCAATAAAAAAAAAGATATGGATTGTCAGTCAGAATAAATTGGAAAAAAGTCACTCTTTGAATAGACGAATTGAATTTTTTTTATAAGTTACGATTCCGTTGCTTTGTAATATAAAATTAATTCTTAATATAAAATAAAGGTGTAATAAACGGATCGTAACAAAATGGCGCAACCAACGTGTGGCAAGTTGAGTGATGGAAATATGTACTCAAAATATTGAATCCAGAAACAAGAGTTCAGCTGGAGCACAAGAAAATAATAATTCTACTATACTTGATTTTTTAATGAAGATGAAAGAAGATTTTAAAGAGTTTGCGGAAAGAATGGAAAATAAAATGGAAGAAAATTCGAGAGCAATAAAAGTAACAGCAGAAAGATTGGAAGATATAGAAAAAAGATTTGAAAATAGAATGGAAGAAGGTTTCATGCAAATTAATGAAATTTTCAATGAAAGAGTCAATAAAACAGAAGAGAAAATAGATAGGAAAATGGGTATGATGATGAGACAATGTCAGGAAGATTTGGAAACAACAGAAAATAACATTCGAAAGGAGGTGAGAGAGAAATTAGATGTGGATATAAATAAAATTAAAGAGAATATAGACAAACAAAATGAAATATCAGAAGGAGTCATGAACAAAGAAAATTCTACGTCAGGAATAGTCAAGTTATGGTATCAAAAATGGAATTTCAGTGGAAAAGTAAAAGCAAAATTCACTGTCCTGTTGTGGAATTACACAAGGAACAGAAAATGGGTGAATATCATCCAAAGAGTGAGAGAAAAAATGGAATGGATTGGAGAAAATTATTTAAGGAGGAAAAAGAGAAAAAAATGGAGAAATCATAAAAAGTTCAAGAAAAAAGATTCAGGTTAATAATTAATGAATTTTTTTTGTGTAAAATTCAGTTTGTTAAATTTAAAATGTTTATTCCCAAAATTTTCAATTTGGGGAATAAATATTTTAATTTTGGGGATTTTGTTATGGTTTAAGTTTTCTAAAAATAATTTCGTTTAGTTTGCTGTGTTAGGAAATTTTGGGTAGGCATGGAGCAATAAAAAAAAAGATATGGATTGTCAGTCAGAATAAATTGGAGAAAAGTCACTTATTTCAGGTGAGAATTGAATTTCATTCTCAAGTTGCGATTCCGTTGCTTTTGTAATATAAAATTAATTCATAATATAAAATAAAAGTATAATAAAACGGATCGTAACAGTATCTTCTGTCAGTGTGTATCGAAATGACCCATTTCATAAAATCGTGTGAGTTTCTAAAGATAATGAGAACAATTCGGCAAGCCTAAGTTTCCATTTTCTTTACCAAGTTAATATCGTACGAGCCAATATCCTAAACGAAACCAGATGGTCGAATCAGGAGATAAGTTTTTTCCCACTGCTTTGCGATATTTCAGCTTACAAATGGTCTAGGGTAGTATTAGGATCCATTTCAGTTTTCATTTTCAATTTTTTTTTCAACTTTGTCATTTCGAAAGTTTTGTATAGGTTATTTTTGATGAAACGCTCCATTTTGACCAGTTTTACCTTCTGTTGGAAAATAAAGCCTTACCTTCAAATACACCCTGTATAATGTTGATATCGTAGAATGTGCTGAACAGATACTGAGATATCCATAGAGGACTCTGTGGAAGAAACTTCAAAAAATAAGCAGTGAAGTCAGAAGGGGAAAGTATTGTTTTACTCAAACTAATTTCCCTTTTTAATTTTTTTATGACAAAATTCATAATTGTACGATCAACTATCCCTTGTTTCACATGATGAAGCACCTCGTTCGCCCTTTGTAAGGTTTCATACAAAAAATAACATCATAATCATATAATGAATTTATCTAGTCTATTCTGTGTATACAGGCATAGTGCTCTTGTTTTCGGATCATTTTTATGCTCCCATCATGCTTAGAGAATAGTATTCAAATATACATAATACCAGTTATGTGAGGGACATTTATAATACTGTGTGTTGGTGTGTGAGTTATCATTAAATGATATATGAATATCAACAAAAATCCTGATATACCTATGATTAGTTAAAGAAAATATCCAATTTGAAGAGTGCTGAACATGCATTCCAAGTTCTCACAGTGATAATTTCTACAATTCAAAAGCTGCGAAGGAAAAAGGCTTCTTTGAGAGCCAATATTTTATTGCATTACGAAAGGCTCACTTTCATTCCGGAGTTGAAGAGATCGATGAGCAAATTCGTCCAACGAAATCACCTCATTCTCACTCAGTTAAACTGGCCTTATTTCAACCCTTAGACAGTTACAACTGCGAAAGGGGTATTAAATTACATCCCTTTAAAATGAGATCTCATAACTAAGCTTGGGTCTACCAGTCTTAGATTACCGTGATTCTCAGTGTTTCCCGATTGAGAGGTATTTGCAACAGCTTATTTTATATCCTGAACAAGTTCTATCAGCATGAGAAAATATCATTCGAATCTAAGTTTGAAATTAAGGGTTGTCGTTTTGTGACACATTTCGAGGGATAGGTGACCTACTTGCACCGATTGCACTATTGCTGATCGGTTGATTGTAATTTTCGTAACGAACTCTAGGTAAAATTTCGCATATGTTGGGATCGACTTTTACGGACAAAGATTAAGGCTGCTGTATAGCTTTGTCATTCTGTAATTTGATGCGAACCAGCTGATTTCCTTCTGTTCATAATTCATAAAATTTATCTTATTATCGGAAGTTCAATAATTTGTAAAATGCTTTTTCGTCCATCGTTGCCTGTTCATCAAGGAAATGATATATTGCACTAAAAAACTTGCGAAATTCTCCTCAATCTCAAAATGATTTTATCCATACATTTCACTCATAGGACAGAGGACGAAAAAAGGACTAACAAACGTCCCAGATTTTTCATATTAGGTTATTATTTGCGACCAAAATTATTCTGTACGAAGAAAGGTATTCTGTAGAATAACATAGCTTCAATAGAGTGGGAGTATTTTTTTTTTCAATTTCATTCCTAAAATTCCAACTTTAACACTCAGTTGCAGAAACGTCAATTATAATTTGATGGCGCATTTAAATTTTAATTTTCTGTTAAACAGGGTATATAATTATAATCCTCCATTAAAAGGAATATACAATACGCATTCCGTTGTAAAAATATATATTGAAATATGAATCGAAATTAGGGTTTGCTATTTATTGTTAATTCTTTTCGTACGGCTTTACCGGAAGTGGAACCAACATATGTTATTCAAATGTGCAGCCCTATATTTCATTAGGAAAATTGATTCCTCATAACTTGTTTTTGTTCTTTTCTTTTTTTCTGTATTTGTATGGTTGATGATTTGTAAGACTTTTGCGAAGTCAAACGGAATATTATATGGTAGATAATTTCATAGTTTTTCTTTCTTTATTTTGTAAAAGAGTTTTTTACCGTTTACTAAATAAATAAATAAATACAATTTTCCCTTGTTTGGATGTTCAAATATTTTTCCCAGAAAATTGGTTTTCAACGTAAATTACCAAAGCAATACGAAACATATATATCTAATGGAATACAAGAATTTTATTGAAAAATGGTCGTTCTTGGATTCCGTTGGAAAAGATAATAATGTTTTTACCACTTAATAATGTTATTGTCGCAATAATGAAAATTACAACTCATGATATAGGAGGTCACAAAATCATTGTTTAAGTTGGTAATCTTGAGAAGGTTCAATTTTTTCAAATTAGAACAAGGTACAATAATGGAATCTACGTAAAAAAATTAAGTAAGGGTGGAAATAACATCATCGTCCTAAAATGCATGTTTTCTGATATATTCATAAGAAACCGTTTTATATTACGAATTATATTCTTCTCAGAAATAGGTATATTTGTCAACTGTGATACATGTATATTAAGTGAAATT
Organism: Coccinella septempunctata; assembly: GCF_907165205.1. Lineage (NCBI taxonomy): Eukaryota > Metazoa > Arthropoda > Insecta > Coleoptera > Coccinellidae > Coccinella > Coccinella septempunctata. The sequence goes on along the minus strand of NC_058189.1, from coordinate 12,358,636 downwards.
TTAAAGTTTAACAGATCTTCATCAAATTATCACACTCATAGACTAATTTCCAATTTTTCAGCATCTTTCTGCATTTTCTTCAACATATTTCTGAACTCATGATCAGGCTCGTAGTAGAAAATATTTTACCTTTTCTATTTGCGTTTATTTCAGATGACTCTGTACATGAATATTATTTATTTTTCATAACCATAGAAAAACAGCAATAACAAGAAAATCCGGAAATCTCTGCTCAGTTTGAATGAATACTATTTTTGAATAAAAATCTTTTTATTCAAATCACCTAAATTCTTGAACTATTCAACTGAAAGATTACGCACAATAAGATACCACTTTTTCCACATCCATAATGTCTTCCATGAAATGATAGAGTACTCGTATTAACTCATAGATGAAAAGATTCAAATATTCCTGAAAAGAACGATGTTTATGAGGAGTAAAGGGGAAAAGACTACCAGAATGTGGTAACAATTTGAACACTTGAACGATAAGTAAAAGTTACGGATATTACAATAGTTTCCACTTTCGTAGAAAAGATGGCAGCACTTAACGAACGTCTTTTTTCAATTTCACCAGGATACGAATTGTAACCAATGGCGAGACTTTTCGAGAAATTTCTTCATGTGGAAATTCATAGAAGAGATTATTGCACCTCGGAAAGTTAATATCGTGAATGAATATTTATTCTTCAATGAAAAATATTTTTTTTCCGCTTGACGAATACAAAAATTTCTGACCTTCCGAAGTGACGAATTGATTGAATTGAATCAAAATGAAAACTCCATATAAATTAGTGGTTTCTTACGTAAGATATTCATTTTCCCTTTTTGAACTGACCACTATAACGGTGTAGACCCCTCTTAATCTCGATGTACTCTTCCACATAGTATTTCTCGATAATTAACTGCACTGGAATATTAGTGTCAATCAAAGTGTAGAATTCAATATGAGTTGTACGAATTTGATTTGATAATGGGCATAAAATTATCAGAAAAATGAAATATTGATGAAAATAATTTTTTTGGTGAACACTGTATTTCTCCATACAAATTATGATGTGAATGGAAGAATTGAACAAGGATTTATTACGGAATGGCTGCACGTCAGGAAAAGAAGAACAAAATAATTTTCAATTTGGAAGTAGCTCGAAGGGACTATATCCACCCACAACTCGACACTTTTGAGCACGCGCATGAAGGTTACTACTGATATTTTCACAAGTGTCCATAACAGTGGCGCATCCATAGTCCAGAGGGGTACTGCCAAGTTTTAAGGAACTGATCTATCTATAAGCTTTGAGTATTAAACCCTCAACTCAATGCTATAAGATAATGAGCGAAAGCGAGGGGGGGGTAATGACCCCCAACCCCCCTCGCTCACATTGAATAAGAGAGGAAAACTCTTTTCAGGGTGGGGTAATTACCCCCAGTACCCCCTTGTGGATGCACCACTGGTCCACAATTATTTGAAAAAGTTGCTCCCATTTCCCGATAGCGAATAATACATAGGCGTCACATGAGGGAATTGAAGTCACAAAATATTTGGGTACACAGTCCTTCATTTAATTCACCAATTATTTTCAGTGGTCTTTGAATTTTTGTCAATTCCTCAATTCAACTTGGTAATTATTGCTTTTCTCTGACTGAAAACGCAATCTTCATTAGTTGCAGGAGCTATTTTGGCAAACTATCGATCGTAATTTTGACAATTTGTTGTTAACCTTAACACTACCTTCTTAGATATAAAGACACTTATCATACCTCCATAATCTACTTTACGACGGATGCTGATGGCTAGCCTGTATATGTTTTTTTACCTTTTTTTTCTAATTTTAATAGAGATAGTCTACTCTACTCCATTTTCTAATTATATCTCATTCTAAAACCGACGAATGTGGAACTCAATCGTGCAGATGAAACTAATCATTATAAAAGGAATGGTGAATATTCGATGAGTGCCGCAAACTGCATGAAGATAATTATTCCTTGTCCATGCCGTAGCCTCGTAATGATCGATATTTTAATGGTTAAAACGCTAAAGTGTCTCATATCAGAGGTAAATGAACACCGTCAAGTTATTAAGCCTTATTGATTACCCATTATCAACATTATCCCTTGTCACTACTCGTGATTACCTTTAAATCATGAATAATTCTGTTTCCATTGATTTACTTCAGCTGTGGTTTAACAAACATAGCCATAGGTCGTTCATTCGGCGTAGGAATTTATGTTTGGAAGTCGGAGAGCTTTCCAAGAATATTCGGGAATGAAATATGGGGGTGTTAATGCAACGAATTCCTTTCCTTATTCGAATTGAAATCTCATTCGAGAGATCTTGTTTACAGACACTATTGCTTGTCTGATCATGGAACAAAAATTTCTCATTTTAATTTTACAGAAGTCAAGATGATTGAAAATTTTCAACATTTTATGTTATATTATGAAATTTTAGACGTTAAATTAATCATAAAGCAAATAGAACGAAAATACAAATCATCGCCAAAATAACTTGAAAAATAGGAGATGTTTCAGAAACTTATCATCTTTTTTTTGCGTATAGTAGGTATGAGTAATAAAAAGTATACTTCCAATTGAAATTTTTTTTATTTTCGTATGTTTAGTTTATCGAAATTGACCCAAAAGAAATATCTCGGTGATGGAACATGCCAAATGAGAATTTTTTCATCTTGTCATAATTTTTAGAAGAAAAATACGACATCTCCAAAGCAATAATACTAATCAGTAGAGAACCGTTGTCTTTATAACTCCAATAGAGTCCATTTTTGAAATAGTTATTGAATAGTATTATAAAATACTGGTTTTATCATTTGAAATACAAAGTAGATATTCTGTTTTCAGTATAATCTCTGCTAGTAGATTATATCATTTTCTTAAACCTCCAAACCCTGTATTATGATGGACGGGGAGACTTTTTACTTATACATTATGAAGTGTATTTATGCAGTGGTACCATAACTAGAATAAAATGGCAGGAAGACCTCGGTCGTTAGCCCTTTGAATAGCATTCAATAAAGTTATTTTCTCTCTCTCTAGAATAAAACTTCTTAAAAATTAGTGTAATCACACATGAAAACTCTTTAAAATTTCTAAAAAATGAGTCATATCATTTTACTCATATCGGTCGTTTGTTTTTCACGAGGATTCTTGAGGACAAAAGAAACACTTATTTCGTAAAAAAAAAATCCGATTCAGCCTAGATAAAAAGATATGACCATTTTTAATATTCATAAGAAACTATTTCCATTCCTTTTTGTGAACGAAGAAGTATATGTATTTAATAAAATGAGTGAGTTTCGCAATTTCGTTGGCGATGAATGTTGAATATTCTTCTATTGATTTCTGTTTCACTTTCGATAATAATAACGAATTCAGCTAGCAACTACACATATAAGCTGTGATATTCATTTTCATTATGAGATCATTTATTATATTTATATTATACGAGGATATATTGAAAAATTCTTAGCCTACTATAGAACCAAACAAAATTTCTATGTCAAAATATTTTATTACTCAACATATTCTCCTCTTAATTAGATACATTTATAACAGCGAACCTGAAACGTCCCTAGACCTTTCAAAAAAAATGTTTCTTCTTGCTCTGCAAGCCAAACCTCCACAACTTTTATTACCTCCTCGTTGGAAGAAAATTTACGACCTTTTAAACTTTCTTTCAGTTGAGGAATGAGATGATAGTCGGATGGAGCCAAATCTGGTGAATAAGGGGAATGTTCTGGTATTTCAAACTTAAATCACGAATTTTTTGCATGGAAACATGAGATTTGAGTGCAGAAAGGTTGTCCTGCAAAAACAAAACAACTTTGGATAGCTTTCCGCGTCTTTTCTCTTTAATTTTTTTTCGTAGAGTGGTCAGTAATGTCGAATAGTAATCTCCGGTTATTGTTCTACCCTTATCCAAAAAATCAATCATGATTACTCCATGGCAATCCCAGAAATCTGAAGCAAGAATTTTTCCAGCAGATTTTTGGACACTAAAATTCTTAGGTCTTGGAGAACCAGAGTGTCGCCAATCCATCGATTGTTGCTTTGTTTCTGGATCGTGGAAATGTACCCAAGTCTCCTCCATAGTAACAATTCGGTTTAAGAAGTCTACATCGTTTTCAAATCGAGCACAGATCGAACGCGATGCTTCTACCCTTGCACGCTTCTGGTCAACATTCAAACATTTGGGGATCCATTTTGCAGCAACTTTTCTAATGTCCAAATTGACGTGAACTATATGATGAACGAGTTCGTATGGAGTATGCATTGCTTCAGATATCCATTTTAGCCCAATTCGACAGTCTGATGAAATCATGTCATGAACTGCATCGATATTTTCGTGGACTGACACAGAAACTGGCCTTCCCGATCGGTCATCATCTTCAATGGAAAATGTACCCCTTTTGAAGCTCGCAGTCCAATTTTTCACGGTCGCATACGAAGGACATTGATCACCAAGGGTATTAAGCATACCTTCGTAAATCTGCATACCTCTTAACCCTTTTAAATACAGGTACTTGATGATGGCTTGATACTCCAATTTTTCGATTTTCACAATTTCGAGGGACATCTTCTTTCTTTTAATTCATTGCGTAACTCTAGTTTACTTTTTTGACCTCAAACTTCACACTGACACTTCTAATGAGTTACTGTTCGTTGCTATGGTAACGCAATATTTTTTTATTCATGGAACTGGTCTAGGCTAACTAAATATCAATCCATCCTCGTAATTTCATTTCATAGAAGAGTTAAGGGAGTCAAGCATAACCCATTCAACCTATCATTTCCATATAAAAAAATAAATGATATTTTCTCTGGAAATTCAAACGTTTGTACACACAGAACTAAAAAACTAAAATAGTGACCACTGTAACATTATACAACATAGCGTTCAAATTGCTGAAAAAAAACATTCAGTACAAGATTGATCTCAGCTAATATCTGTTTGAAATTCACGATATCGGTTTAGTTTTCTCCGAGAAGTGAAGGACCATGTTGACAGTTCCAGGAATGAGCAACGCAAATGAGCCGTTGTGTTATTTGTATCCGATAACGTTAAGCCCAAATAAAGAACTCATTGATGCACCTAATCAAAAACTAAGGCTGTATATTTATCGATGCTTATTATCTCTGAATAAATATATGGGTTCTTAGATGGGGATATATTAGCGGCTGATTGTGTGCATGGTCCTAAATCAATATTTGAAATTAATATCTTGCAAGACGTGAGATTGAACAACTGTCATATATTTGTGGCATTTAAATAAATAGGAATTAATGTGTCGGACTGGTAAATGCGTCACTTATTTAATGAATGCCATGATTGTGCGAACCTAACGATTCGTCGATATGAAACTGATATGTGAATATAAGAAAGGATTGTTCTAGGTGAGAAAACATCTATAAATGCGGAATAGAACTGCTTTTTGTGTCCAGGAAAACGGGATAAGGTGAATGAATATCTCAAATGGAACGCCTTGGGTTTATTTTTTCAAAATCCCATTTTTTTGTAGAGTAACACAGGTATCTTTTCAGTCGGAGCTTGGGTCCTGATGTTTTGACTCTTTAATTGGGCAGCTAATAAAATTATCTTGATGAAATATTGTCCTATATTTTATCTCTATATCATTCATCATTGAGGGATACTCTTGTATCATTTATAAATATGCATGATGCCTCGTTCACATTTCCTCTGCTCAAACTGATTGATTTGAGGTAATAATCTTGTTAGCTTTGGATGAAGAAAATGTTGCGAATCGTAACAAAGAACAATATCTAATTAGTGTGTCGGTTAAAACTAAAGTTGAGCTCTGCAATAAAATTTGAAAGAAGGATGGGATAGAAAATTGTTCAAATCCTGCTTGGCTGAAAGGTTAGCAGATTTACTATTATTTATTTTATTTTATTATTTCAGCCTGATTCTTCGTAAAATACAAAGTACCCCCTAAAAAGCTCTATGAGCTTGAACGAGTTCGGAGAACCAGTTGTGTTCTGTGTTCTAATGACGATCAACGTCCTTCATATGTGTCCTTGAAAAATTGAATTGCAAGCTTCAGGAGTGGTGAATTCTCGAAATTAATTCAGACACAATAAAATCAACAAATTATAAGATCTGAATCAAAATAGCAACCACCATCCCTCAAAGTGTCAACAGAAATAACACTTCGATGAGAAAGTCTCATTTGAACTCGTCATAGGTTATAGCTAACGTGACCATTTATTTTTTGACTCGAAACGGGACACTGGTTTATTTGGGTCAATATATATGTAGGTATATATAACGGGTATTCAATGAAAAAAAAAAATTTATGTATTCACAGAAAATAAACTATCAGGTATTACAAATAAAAATATTTCCAAATGTTTAGTTGTATTTATATTTATCAGGGGAACAAATTTCCTTCAATACTGCTTATGATGATTTTGTAAGAGTGGAACTCTTTGCACGTTTTTCTCTATATTCACCTCAGTTATCAACATCTTCTTTAAAACTGGAATTTGCTTAGAGACTAGACTCCCTTATCTAATCTAAGGGAATATGTAACTGGGTATTTTCAGATGTCCACGATTTGTTCATCATAGAAAATACTCTCTTTACTGGAGCATCTGTAGCTGGCAAACATAAGATATATTCAATTAATATACTAAAGTTTTCATGCCGAAAATTGTTGGTGAGAAAATATTTGGAATGTTTGGATACTTCCATCCAACAAGTTTCCGTGGAAACATTTAAATTATTCCATTCGATTATTTTTTGCTCTGTGATGTACATAGTTTGAAATCAATGAAAATCCGTCAAAAGCTTCTGAATCTTTATTAGAGTCAATATATTCCTTCTCAATTAATACATCCAGAGATTTTTGAATATCTTCCAGGGTGGTAATTTTTTTAAATCTACCCAATAAAATATCTCCTTGTCTTTAGTAAGGAAACAAGTCCACTGCTCCAGATATTTACCGGCCAGCTCTTTAATTTTAGCGCAGGTTTCGAAAACGGGACAATTTCGCGTCCCGGAGTTCAGTTCGGGGACACCGGGACAAGCAATCAAAAAAAGGGACAGTCCCGTTCAAAACGGGACGTCTGGTCACGTTAGTTATAGCACAACTCAAACCCCGACGAAACGGATTAGGAAAGTGAGTTGATTCTCGATTCTTGTCAGATATCACTAGGGTGTATTCCTGCACCACGACGACTACTGAGATCGAATAAAGGGACCATCAATTTCCAGATTCGTCGGGGATTGAGTTGTGTTGCTCTGACGAGGTCAAATGAGACTGAAACCATGGTCAGCATCTACTCTTCATCGACGAATTGGTATTTTTATTGATACTTTGAGTGATGGTGATTTAATAGTTTTATTTAGAGTAGATCATAACATTTGTTAATTATATATCAGGTTCATGTGTCTGTATTAATTTCATAATTGTTCTATAATCCATCATGGAGTTTTGGATTTAAGAAAAAGTATAATTAATTTCGTTATTATTCTTCTGCCGCAAGGCGATATCCATTTATGATTATGAATACCGAGGAAAAGTACTGACCCTCTCTCTCTGATGGATGCTGGAAAATATGATTCTTGCAATCTGACATCGAATAAAGGGGCCATCAATTGCATTCCATTTTCGTCAAGGATGGAGTTGTGTTGCTCTATCGAGTCCAATGAGACCTTTTAAATATAAAAATGCAGGGACATAAAAAAATTCTGATGTAATATAGGAGTGGTTTTTGTTACCCTCTTGTAATCACATTTCTGGGTTCTGTAATTTTGCTAGTATTATTTATTTTGTTGAACTTTATGCTTCTGATTTTTTCAACCTAATCTCAAAGGACTCTAACTTGGGGAAATTTCGAGAAAATATTTGATGAAAAAACCCCCTGAATATTGGCCAAAAAGTTACACTTTGAAATTTCCCATCAATCAAGAATTCAATAATTCTTCCGTTCAAATTTGATCGAAAAAACTGACTCAATCATACATGTAGGTATATTGAAGAGCATGAAATGATTGAAGGTTGCGTATTGATAAACCTCAACAGAATGATGTGTGGAATCTCTAATTAAAATGAATAATGTTACAACGTTTAAGTTTCTATTTCGACACAGCAACAAAAATTTTCGGTATTCTCATCATCATAGTGATGGCCATCCTTGACAGGAAAAAAAATTAATCTGATCCAATTATTCATGTAATTTGACATGATTGTAATAATTATTTCTGTTTCAGGAGGTGGGTACTTTTTGCATAATTTCCTCGCTGTGATTGTCATGTCGGTAAGCAAAATAGCTTTATAATTACAATATATGTGGTGTAACTTCACGGTGTAATTATAAACAATAATTACTTCTACCACCGGATAAGCATTTCATTATAATGAAACATCATCGATAAAATTGCCTTTATTTTGGTGCAGGCTTGGACTCTGGCATTTCAGGAAAGATTATTTAGATTGCTACCATTTCTGTTTTGGTACGTAGAGAGTGGGTAAAAAGTAATGCTCAAATCTCATATCTTCAGGATTTACTATTTGAAAAAGAAAAATGCTCGAGCATTGCTATTTCAAATTACGCAACTTTTCATTTAAAAAGGGTGGAGGTGAGTTGAGTTTTTTTAAATGGCAACCTTAAGTTTTTGTGCTAGAAATGAATAGGAATTTTGTGCTGAGGATGATTTAGTCATTGTTGTTTTTTTTTTATTAACCCTATTTTGTATTGTGCAGATGAAATGATTGAACCTACTGAATTCCAGTTTTCACATTTTTTTTTTAGGTCAATGACATGTTTCGATAACACTTCAAAAACATCAATCACTCCTGAAATTTATATCATTGACCCCAAAAACATGAAAAAAGTAAAAATTCTAATTCAAAAAGTTAAAACTTTTCCCTGATGAAAAATGGTTGGTAAAAGACCAAATCTATGACTAAACTGCTTAGCAAAGAAATTATCCATTTATGGCACAAAATGTTAGGACTGCCATTTAACAAAACTCCCCTCTACCTTTTGTAGAGGCTGAATGGCAACTGCTCAGTTATGTATGAAAAGTTGGGGGTAATTTATTATAAAAATCAACCTGGTGGAGCATTTTTCTGCAAAACAGTGAATAACGAATAGAAAGATTTTTTGTTTTACTCTTTACTCACTATCCTACTTTTGTAGGATTTACAGAACAAACTACTTAGCGTTTTGTATGTTTATTTGTAGTGAATATATTTTTGCTCGAATCTATTATTCTATTGAATAATGTTTGATATATAAATTTGGAAAAGCTTTCGTGTATATTACTTATGGTTTATAAAAAATTAAAATGTTTATGTTCGATTTCGTTCCTCACAAATATTCGTATTATCACTATTTATCGGAATTTCGAGAGTAAAAAAATTAGTCTAATAGAGGAAATTGTGTTTCCGAATTCTGAAGATTGATGGTAATGATAACCACTATTTTATTCGCAAGAAAATTTTGTTTGTTCAGATCACCTTATATAAAATAAACAAAAGAAGGATATTTATAATATACAACAACAAAACAAGTAGAGTAAAATCAAAGAGAAAAATTTCTGACACCACATCATAGCAATTATTATCGATAATAATTGAATAAAAATAATTATTTTCCAACTTGTGGGGTGATGAAATCTCGAAATTGTATTTTCTCATTAGAATTCATAGTCATAGTGCCTGACTAGTGAAAATTTATAATCTTGTCTGAATGGAACAATTTATTAACATGTCCTTATATCTGGGAAATCCATAACACAAGATATGGTAACTTTACCGGACACAAACTCTTCGTATGATTTTTATTCAATTGACTCTACATGTTTCGAGCTCTGTGAGCTCATCTTCAGGAGTCCAAATCAGAAAAAGTGATGCTTTTGTAATATTTGTAGCGTTTTTCGAAAAAAGCAAATCGATAATGGATGGACATCGCATCTTCTTTTGTCTCATAGGTCAACAATGTAATCCATGATGAACTGTTGGGTTGGAGAATTTCAAATAGGTGAAAGGTGCCATTACTCTCCTCTCTTTCTCGGAATCAAAGATACACCCACAACGTGCAATTACTTTTATGAAATTAGTATCTAACGTGTAAATGTTAGCCAATTTATTGTTGCACGATTCGACTGAAACATTCTGAGAAATTCCTCTGCCGATGATATCCTAATACTACGTAGGTTCGGTGGTATTCCTACGGAAATTCTTCACGCGTTCGTTGTGTAGTTTTATCTATGGTGCAGGAGATTACGCTTTGCAATAAATTCCGATTGGTTATTCGATAGAAATTATTCTTATCAGCGAGGATCAGTTGTGAGATTCTGAGTATATTCGGTAAAAATTTCCTATTGAGGATGTTGACACTATTTTTCTTTCGATATATAATGTTTGTCCATTCTGAATTTTTCACAGAAATATCAAGCCTGCTATGGTCCCGTCTATGGCTGCAAACATTGCATCCATAGTGCCCTAGTGACCTGGTATAGAAAAGTTTCTAATTCTTCATTTCAATATTTCACAATATTTTTGGTTTCAACCCTATTTGGAATTTAAAAATGATTCTTTTCCTGTCCCTTTTTTGCTTTATTTCTACTCCGGTCTAGCTAGTAATTAGTAATTAATTATCCTACCTCATAATGTCCTTTGATAACCCAGTTTGCTATTGAGAGGTTGACCTACTGCCTTGCAGTATTCTTTGGCTTTTCTTCCTTAAGAGGTGGTCCAAGGATTAGGTATCATATAAAAATAGATTTGGGGGAATGATGATCTTTCATGTTGAGATGTTCCAAGAATCCACGGATCTTATCTCTTCCATGTTACCAAATTACAAAAGGATCATTTACGTAGAATCTTCACCAAAGTTTTGATATGATTATATGTACAATATTTACCCTCTGTGCTATCTTCTGGAACTCAATCATAAATACAGGAGGTGTGTGTTTTAAACATAAGATAGAACTCGTCAAAATGAACCAATAAACGGTTTCGCTAAAAATCTCTGACATGCATAACTTACAAGATAATGAATTTGAAATTATCATCGATGAAATAGATCCTAATACGACCCTGGGTTGTAATCTACATCAAGGGCAAGCCAAAATGAAAATTTAAAATCAGGGAAAATCTGCTCTTGTGACAAGTAAATCAACCTTATGGTTCTGTTTAGATTATCGACCCGTATAATTTTTGACTGTGAATGACAATTAATGGCACCTCGAGATGTATGAAATTATTCATTTCATTTCGTAATGCACAGGAAGACTTGAGTTATTAGTGCAAAATCGCTGGAAATAAGTTCAAAAAATATCCAAAAAAATGTTTTCAAATAAATTACTCAAAGTTGTCCGTAGTTTGATGTCCGCGCAGTTTTGCCAATCTGACTCCATTTAATGCGACGTCTGTCGAACTCAAAAAACGTTTGTGCTCCAATAAATAAGAGCAATTTCGAAGAAGGTGCACTTACTAGTTTCGAGTACGAGTACCTACCACTGAACCAGACCAAGACATATTAAAATTAAAATTATGATATGATTCCAAAAATTCAATGATATTTGTCTCAATTGAGGTGAATGGAAAAAACTTGAAATGATGATTAAGGCCCGTTTGCATCAACTTATATATGACGTATCGTAAAGCTTTCCTTTGGTAAGTCGGTGCAAACCAAATAACCTATACAGTAAAAACCTTGGTTTCATAATATTGACCTTACAACTCGTGAGACTAGTCAGTTGACGGACCTCCTTCGTATATTCATAACCTGTGATAATAATTCGCAAAACATAAGTATTCAGAACATAAAGGTCTGATGCAGTTGGAAAAAGAGATGATCCTCTTCCTCTCAAGATGCTAAATGGATAATAATGTTGAGAGAACTTCTGAAAGGGTATGGTTTTATTTTATAACAATGTTGTATCTTGTTTGTGCCCCATTTCTACAAAATGCAATCGTAATCCAGACAGGCAGAAGATATACAGAGTGAGCCTTTGATTCGTACAAATATTTTAACAGATGATTCTTGAGATCAAAAAACACATTTTTTGCCTATACCATTTTTTCTGGTTCGGCCCTGATTAAGCATTTTAAGTTATCATAATGAGCTGTGCCACCTCTGTAAAAACAAACTTACCTTCAGAATAACTAGCTGAATCTGTGACACTACACATCTGTGAATCCTTTGATTCATTCGTTCATTGCTGTATCCTGTTACCGGGAATAAATCTACAAAAAGATAAAAAAAGAATAAAAGATAAAAAAAGAAAAAAATATAAAAAATAAAGGTGCGAACAGACTTATAATTTTTTAGGGCTAATTGCGACTTTGTGCCCTCCTGTGACTGAAGAGATCCAGCCGTAGTCTTCTCGAGTCTCCATTATAACTGTGCACCATAGACCTCCACTGTGACCTGTCTAACGCCAGTTATGATTGGCATTAACTGATTTTAGGTATTGATGTAGTGTATCCTTAAACCGCTTATACTGGCCTCCTGGTTTCACAAAGTTTCCATTCGAAACTTTGTGAAACCATCTGATGTGCATTACCTGTCTTAGATGACGTTGTTGCGTTTGTTCAAGCTGTTTAATATGTCGCCTGTAGGGCTTTCAGCTTCCGCTTCCATAAAGAAGCGTTGGGAGGACGACTGCTTTGTAAACAGCTATCTTGGTCTTCAGATTGAGGTCGTGATTTTGAAACACTCTGACCTTTAGCTTCCAGAATGCCCTTGATGCCGAATTGCTACGGTTGTGTATTTCCGTGTATTTATGAAGCTTCCGAAATATTTGAACTGTTCGACCTGTTCTATAGTTTCATTCTCCAGGCTGATATGTGTTTGAAGGCTTTCTGGCGGACTTACCAAGATTTTGGTTTTGTCGATATTAAGTCTAAGGCCTAAAGCTTCGTTTATATGTTTATAGGTGTCCAGCATTATCTGTAGATCCTCTATGCTCAGTCGTCTACATATTGAAGTTCCGTGATAAACTTTGAACAGGTTTTTGCTCTGAGGCGCTTCAAGTTAAATAGGCCTCCATCAAATCTGAATCTTATGCCAACACCTCTTACAGGCATACTCATGTCAGTAATTATCCAGACAGCTATTGCGAAAATATTGAACAGTAATGGCGCTAACACGCAGCCTTGTTTTATTCCAGAGTTGGTTGAGAAATGGTCGGTTGTAAAGCCATTATGCTGTTTTCTAGCGGTGTTGTTGGTATGAAGGCTTTTACACACTGCTAAGAATTTTTCACCGGAAACAAGATAGCATGATTACAAGAGACAAGGAAAAATCTTATACATTTACTATAAGACTAGTATACAAATTAGTGCAAGAATTTACGCAGGAGCAAATCGTTGATTTCATTTTTAATTGATTTTGTTTCAGAGATTGGGAGTGAAAACCCTAAAAAGTTTATCAAGAAATGTAGAATCCTCCCAGAATAAATTTCAATCGATATCTAGTATAAAAGATATTTATTCTCCTCCCCGCAGAATTGGATTTTATTAATTCCATTCGATTCTTGTCACATGAAATTATGGACAGCTCTGACCTTTTTCTATAGCGTCAGTATTAGTTGGGGAGCCCAAGAGGGAAGTTCGGGATTTACTCGAGCGTATCAGATTTATATAATATAATAAAATTAGACTTGTATATAGGGGAAATTGTCTAAGACAGCTTGTCAAAATAGCAAAAAAAAAACACTTTATTCTTGGGGTCAAAAGAAACAATGTTTTCCTATACCATTTTTTCCGTTTCGGATCTGATAGAAAGATATAGTCATTTTAAATTTTCATAATGAGCTGTGCAAACCTTGGAAAAACAAAATTCTCTTCAGAATAACAAGCTGAATCTATCACACTACACATCTGTGGATCTTCTAAAAAAAGTTGCAATAAATCAAGGTACCCAATTTTTTGGATATCGCAGATATTTTTTATTTTTGAACATCAAATTACGCGAAAACGGCCCATTATACGAGAAAATATGAAGAACACTTACATTTCACAAAACGTTCAAATATTCATAAGATAGCTTCCAATTTTGTTTCAAGGGTTGGGTTCTTTGAATTTTTACTATTTTCATGATACGTTATGGTCATAATGAGAAAACTGGAAGACGTGAGTGATATCTTGTGTTCCAAAAAGATAAATCAAAGAAACGACAAACTATATTCCGAAATTCATTTAATTCGATAAAACATTTTTTATGATTTTTCAATAACCCATATCTTTTAAACTGAGCCGATTCGGAATAAATGGTAAGAGGAAAATAGTGTTTCTTTGGACTTCAAGAATCTACTGTTAAAAATTGGGTAAGAGTCAAAGACTCACCCTGTATATCAGTTATAGTAAAAATAACTATTTCCTCATTTTTTATGAATCTTTCGAAACGCTAAATACGAACATCTTCCCTCAGCTTCGATACCCGCATAAATTATGGGCGTGCTGTTTACAAACTTGGTGTCCGACGTTCAACACATAAAACCTCATTCTGGTCATTTGGCCGCCGATGCGTCGTGGTGCGTGCCGGACTGGCCGATTGCCGTCGTGGCGGCAGCGCCGATTACAAGTAATTTAAGGTACATCGAGGGGTAGTTTTTAATTGTTCGTCAGCTGTCTGCGGTTCTTTATGCTTTAAAAACACGAGAGCGTCGTGTATATCGATCGGGCGCAGTCCAAGGCTGAAAAAAGCGTCGTTTCGGTGCTAAGTGGTGGCGTGCTGGACGCCGCCGTCTTAGCACAGACCGCAATTAAAACACGGAACCTCCGACCCGACGTCAATGTTGAGAAGGAAGCGGAGTTAAGATAACACATGCGGTGACAATAAGTCCGATGAATTATTCTCTCCTACCAACGAGGTATGTACACTGCGCAAAAAAATTAACGCACATTCTGAAAATCTCAATTTTAATGAAAGTTAACTCTACATTGACTTTATAACTTATTTTTTATGTTCTCACGAGAAGGTTTTGAACGAAACAAGACACATTAAATGGAAGAAAAATTCAGGATTTCACCGAATCTTATGTGAAAGAAGAGAAATGAACAATTTTCTAAATACTGAAATGCTGATAAGTAATTTAATACTTGGTACTTCCACCCATTGCGTTAATTACAGCTCGGCAACGACGGTTCATACTCAAAATGAGTGATCTTAAAATGTTCTGATCTAATCCTTCCCAGATTTCTCCGAGTTGGATTCCTAAGTCATTAAGAGTAGCTGGATGATTTTCTGAACTTCAAGGGACAATTGAGGTTGTCCCAAACCTGCTCAATCGGATTGAGATCTGGACTTCTTGCTGGCCATTCCATTCGAGAGACTTCAACCTCTTCAAGGTACTCCTGAACGATGCGCGCACGATGGGGTCTGGCATTATGGTCCATAAAAATAAAATTTTCACCAATGTATGGGGCAAATGGCACTACATGCTCTTCAAGAATGTTCTTTATATACTTATCAGCATTCATAGCTCCATTATCAACGACCACTAGGTCTGTGCGAGCAGTCAAAGATATTCCACCCCATACCATAATCGATCCTCCCCCGAAACCAGTAGTATTCAGGAAATTGCAGTGAGCATATCTTTCATGTGGACGTCTGTATACAAGGGAACGTCGATCACAATGGTAGAGGCAGAATCTAGACTCATCTGTGAAGAGAACTCTTTCCCAATCGGCCTATTCCCAATGGATATGCTCTCTCGCAAAATCCAAACGCGCCCTTCGATGGGCTGGGGTAAGAGCTGGGCCTCTTGCCGCGACACGAGGCCTTAAATCATATTCTCTGAGGCGATTTTTTATTGTCTGAGTGCTAATTTGCACCTCATGAGTTTGCTCAAGCTGAATTTGAAGGAGGCGAGCGGTTGCAAACTGTTGTCTCAACGAAGAAACTCTCAAGTAACGTTCTTGAATGGCAGTTGTTACCCGTGGTCTACCCTGTACTGGTCTTCGGACATTCATAGCTGTCTCCCTGAATCGCTGCGACATTCTGGACACACTTGTTTGGGAAACTCCAAACCTTTCTGCAATTCTTGTGTATGTCCACCCTTCTTCTCACAAAACTACCGCTTGGGCAAATTCCTCTTGAGTCAAATTGCGTGTTTCGCGTTGCATAGCGATCGAGTGTAGAAAATCAAACGAAAGAAAAACTATTGATCACTAGAATTGATCGAGAACAACTGATTTTAGAATGGAGCCAATACATTCAAAATCTGATAATATCATCTTTTTTTATTCCTGCTAGGAAAAAACATCTGTATTGAAGAAAACCGTTGAAAGTGGATAAGATATGCATGCATAATTCTGATAAAAATAATTATCATTGAGAACACCTTCAGTTGTAGAATAAATTTGAGATTTCCATAATGTGCGTTAATTTTTTTGTGAATGAGAAATCTGGGAAGGATTAGATCAGAACATTTTAAGATCACTCATTTTGAGTATAAACCGTCGTTGCCGAGCTGTAATTAACGCAATGGGTGGAAGTACCAAGTATTAAATCACTTATCAGCATTTCAGTATTTTGAAAATTGTTCATTTCTCTTCTTTCACATAAGATTCGGTGAAATCCTGAATTTTTCTTCCAGTTAATGTGTCTTGTTTCGTTCAAAACCTTCTCGTGAGAACATAAAAAATAAGTTATAAAGTCAATGTAGAGTTAACTTTCATTAAAATTGAGATTTTCAGAATGTGCGTTAATTTTTTTGCGCAGTGTATATGATGAACGCGTTTATATGAAATATTCAGTGCTTCAGATATCCGTTTTAGCCCAATTCGACGGTCTGATAAAATCAGATATCGAAAGTGTAGTTTTGATTCATTTCACTGACCACTTCACAGAACTGGAGTAGGCGATCGGGATCATCCTCATTCAGTTCCTGAACCAATCGTATCTTATAAGGATGGAATTTATGTTGTTTAAGGATTCTCATGGATATTGTGCTTGAAACATCAGAGATACGTCGGACAATTTCCTAGTACTAAAGGTCGGATCCATTGCTACATGACCTAAGACTGCCACGTACCTCACTTCGTTTCTTTCATGCATCCCCTTTTTGTTTCCGACTGAACCAGTAGTGTCAAATTCAGCAACCAGAGTTGCATAATGTAAAAAGCGCATACATTTTTTCCAGGACATTGTTCGTTAAATAAACGCGCTGTTTATTTTCCTTACCGATGAATATTTTGAAGCGAAATTTCAAGGTCAGATAGTACTCGATACGATCTTCAAAATCAGTTATCGCAACACCTCATCCCTATTCAAAATCAAAGGGTTGTACTCACCCCCTTTACGGGGATGAAAAAAGCTGAAAGGTGGTATGTTTTCTGGTATATTTTCTGTTCCTGGTTTAACCGAAAAAAATGGGAGAAATTTTAGTAACTATTAATGCTAATTTTTTTGCTGCAAATATGGGTATTTTTTCATTCCAGATAGGATTTAAACTACAGAAATTATTAGCGATTTTTTGTAACCAGATACTGGGCTTCGTCTGGTCTTCCACGACCCTGCTTCGATGTCAATTATTCTTGAACCGAGTGTGAAATTGTCAGCAGAGGCGACTATATCTGCATATTTTAGGTGGATTCAGCTATGAGGACATATTCAGATCTCCCGGCTATTCTTATAAAATATTGAAAAACTGTTGTTCTAACCTAATAGACAATCTTAAATTATTTCACGTGTTCGGAATTGTTTCGCAGTCACCAGGGAAACCTCCGATATAGCAACGCGATCAGTGAACTGAACTTGGCAATCAACGTAATGAATGATCGGGCCTTAATTAATGAATCTGTCTCGCTAATCTCTTAGATTGAATAGTCGTGCAGACTGCAGTGGCCCACGAAAGGCCCAGATTGATAATGTGATTAATTTTTATGCCGGGGATATTGAACGTGGTGTATGGGAGACTTACGTTATTTAGCGGGATTGGTTTTAATGCTGCATAATCGTAAAACGCAGTGGCGGCTCGCTTGGTGATGGGCGGATTCATTTTCACTAATGAACTGATCACTTCTACGTTATTTTCGGTAGGGTGATGCGCATGAAAAACTCAGAGCTCTCTGCTATTGAAAAACGCTCAGGTGTGATCGTGTATGCGGTACTTGAAACAGAAATGAGGGTTGTGGGGGGATCAGTGGTGTGGGTTGAAGGTTTCATTACTGATGAAAGCTATAAACCTATCTTTAGATAACTTGAATGAAATTTACAGTGTTTTCAGTAATTTTCACATTAAATAGGAGCCTTTTCAATGATTGAATTAAATATAAAATTTCGAATTGAACCATTTTTTCCGAATCGGCTCAGTTTAGAGATACAGGCTGTTGAAAAACAATAAAAAATGTAATTTTTAGTTCTATCTCACAAACGGTTTCATCGAATGAAATGAATTTCGGAATAAAGTTTCTTTTTCGAGAACAAGATATCACCCATGTCTTCCAGTTTTCTCATTATGACCATTACGTACCATAAAAATACCAAATATGCAAAAAACCCAACTCCTAAAACTAAGTTGGACGCTATCTAATGAATACTTATTTGAAAGTTTTGTATGTATTCCTCATATTTTCTCGTATAATGCGCCGTTTTCGAGTAATTTTATGTTCGAAAATAAAAAAATATCTGTGAAATTCCAAAAATTGGTACTTTGAACGAATGCAACTCTTTTTGAAAGATACACTGATGTGTATTGTCACAGATTCAGCTAGTTATTCTGAAAGTAATTTTGTTTTTCCAGGAGTGGCACAGCTCATTATGAAAATTTGAAATGGATGTATCTTTTTATCAGGGCCGAATCTGAAAAAATGGTAGAGGAGAAAAGTGTTTCTGTTTACCTCAAAAATCTACTATTAAAATATTTGTACGAGTCAAAGACTCACCCTGTAAACAGGGTGTTTTCAAACGTGAGGCTTTTTTCTTTGACAGAAGGTAGAACTCATCAAAATAACTCTTTTAACCAAAAATTGTCTCTATAAAATATCCAAGATGACTGAGCTACAACCCCTAGATGTTCGACAAAATTTCATTCTGAATTTCAAGTACGGGACTGTGGAAGGTGACTGCAGCATCGCAAAAACGAAACACAACATAAACATATGGCTTGACAATGAAGGAATGGTTCAGTACCAAGTTAATCGGATTAGATGCATCAGGTCACTTTTAAGAGAATCATAATAATTGTTATATCGTGCATAATTTAGGGCGAACAAAAATCTAGAAAATCGAGGCAGTTTCTTGAAAGTGCTTATGTTAGCTATGTTGAAAAAGTGCTATGATGTTTCCCCATTTCATCCAAATTTTACGACGATTGTTGGAATGTTCGAACAAGAGGATTGTGATGCCCATTGTGAAAAAATTGGTTAATAATTTACACGAATTTTATTGGTGAGATTTTGAAGTAATATTCTATTTTTTACACTTGTGTCTTAAGTCTATCCTGTCAGTTGGTATAGAAATGAGCCATTTCATAAAATCTTTTAAGTTACTAAAAAATAATGAAAACAATTCGGCAGTCCTAAGTTTCCATTTTCATTGCCACGTAAATATCGAACAAGCCAATATCCTAAACGAAACCACATGGTCGAATCAGGAGATAAGTTTTTCCCACTGCTTTGCGATAATTCAGCTAAAAAACGGCCTAGGGTCGTATTATTAGGATCCATTTCAGTAATTATTTGAAATTTTTTTTTCAACTTTGTCATTTTGAAAGTTTTTTATAAGTAATTTTTGGTGAAACGCTTCAATTGACCAGTTCTACCTTCTGTTGAAAAAGAAGCCTCACCTTCAAATACATCCTGTATAGTAGGTATTCCTTGATTTAAAAAAAAAAAATCGAGTTACCCCTTCCAATTTAAACCTATGGAGGCTACAACACTAGAAGGGACTTGTATTGGAGTTTAACATTGTTTTGAACTGAAACTAGAATTAGATATATTATTTCATCAACATGAGTTGTTCATCAGCCACACGTGTTTCGCTATCACAGAAGCATCTTCAGTTGGGTGAAGATAAACTGTGTTCTGTTCTGTTTTTTTATGTCAGTTTACAGTTTACCTACTGATTACTGATTACTGATTGCTGGGTGTGTTGGACGGACTAACCCAAACCTGCCACCGCGACCAACGGTCTATTGTAGCACACAAGCATGCTCAAAGAGCTAAATCTCTCCCTCTAGTCCCATCCTACCCAAAAAGGAGATGATGTCGGAGGGGGAGTGATTCTTGAGTTCCTCTAGGATCATCTTCGGAGAGCCGAAAACTCCGAGTCTGACCCTGTCTGCCGCCGGGCAGTCACAGAGGATATGCTCAATTGTTTCGTCTTCCTCTAAGCAGAGTCTGCAGAGTGGGTCGTTGACGATCTTGAGTTTTTTGAGGTGGGCTCTGAGTCTGCAGTGTCCTGTAAAAACCGCTATTATGGATCTCAGATTAGTTCTAGAAAATTCTAGCCAGCGACTGGTGTATGGGCTGGGAGGCACTGAAATAGCCCTAAATCCACCGTAAGATGCTACTGTGATAGCGAAACACGTGTCCTTGTTGAACAACACCTGTTAGTGAACATAATATAATAGGGAATACTCCTTCTGGCGAAAATAATGTATTTTTTATGAAATATCTTTGAAACGTCGCATTTTGAAATAACCATTTCAACCGTTTCCCAAAAAAATTATTTTAAGCACTTAAAAATGAAAAACAAAAATGGGTATTTAAAGTTTAAAGCGTTTTGTGAGAATTGTACAAGCTACATCGACTGAAATATGCCTTGATAATAAAGGACAACAAATGCATTATCTTGATGAGATAGACAAAGATGGCTGTCTATGAAGTCTGCGACGAACGTCGTAAAATTTTATGGGATTTTTATGGCCGGTTGCAGTTGAAGCTCGCCAGTAAGTACGCGCCTGTAGATCAACTGCTGTTATTTTACCAGCAAGCTGATCGGATATTGTTCTTTTCATTGTCTTGTATGCGCTGTTGCCAAATCTTAAACTCCGCACAAAGCGATTTAAATTTTAAAACCCCATATTTGAAGGATGATTTTGAATAGTTTCCGCGGTGAATTTGAAAAAAATCATGAATTAAACTCATACTTATTCAGTTGCACATGCAGTGATCACCCAAATTGAAGAGAATTCCTCATTCTGTTTTCAGTTCAATTAAGGATTTTCATCAAGAATCGGCCCCATCAATTTAATATTTGAAATTTTTAGGTAACAATTCGAATATTGAAAGTTGGTTTCTTCAAGTATTATTCAGTAATTAATAAGGAGTGTTCGTAGTACATAATTCAGTCTTTTCATATATAAATAAACTAAGTCCACCTACATCTACGAGTTCCTGGGAATGTTAAACCAGTACGAAACAAATAGGTATAACATGATTAACACATTATTTCCAGTGCCTGTCGTTGATTAGAGTAAATCAAGAAAATGTTCTCATTCGAGGAATATTCAAATGATTACGTTCATATTGAGAACATAAACTAGATTTTATATTGAATATAAGAAATGTTGCCTGTCATATACGCGGACACAAATTGACTCGGTGTTACTGAAGTAGTTCGTATATGTTAAATAATTGATTACTTTTTTCTTCTTGAACAAGGTCGCAACAATGCGTCCATGTTGTTCATGTACTCTATTTGTCCCATTAGATCAGGTTGTCATTGAATAATGCCATAAATAACATTAGTTAATGGCGCATATTCGTTTGAATGATTCCTAGGGGTCTTATCAATAAGTTGATGAAATTCATTCTTTCATATATGTAGGTTCATACAGCGGTGCGGCAAGTATTTTATCATTGCATTGGAAGCAGTTAAAGATGGAGGTTTTGTAGAAGATATACGAAATTGGATGTACAATAAAATATAAAACTTCGTATTGAATTTTGAAAAATTTTGAATATTTTCAGATATACGTATCCGAGAGGTTTTCTACATTTTTTCTTTAATTATTTGTTGGGCTTCAAGGATATAGATATAGAAGATACTTCATCCGAAAATTCTGTGTCTTTCTCATCAAGCAAAATGGTCCATTTTGGGAAACGCATTTTATATGGGTTAGAGTAAGTTTGAGGAGGAGAATCGAAAATGTATTAAAGGAAAAAATTTAAAAACCAAACCCTTTTCAAAAGTTATAATTTTGAGAACCATCCTTCATTTACGATGTGAGGATAAAGTAAGGAACAATATTCATAACTGCGTTTTTGAATTTTTTTAAGTAACACTCTCAGACAGGTCAATTGTAGTTTTAAATTAACCACTTCATGGTATAATTTTCTATTTATGACGTCATTGATTTTTACTATTAATGAGAAATAGCAAATTAGTGAAGCGATGGGAGATTGCTTATTAGAATTTGAAAAATTAGTTCGAAATAACGAATGAATTGTTTCAAGAGAAGGAGAAATATAATTTCGAACATATTTTATTTTACATGTATAGGGTGTCTTCCAGTAGGATCTCAATATTTTATGATATTGATCTATGTACGATTTCATGTCAAAATCATTTAAACTTGGGTCCATTTTTCCTTTTCTATACATATACAGGGTGTCTGTAAACAAATGCGAAGGACTTGAGGAGATGATTCCTTGATGAAAATAAGCAGGGTTAGTTCCTATAAATTTTTTTCGAAATCGACCTCCCTTTGGAAGGTGATGAAGAGTTGACAGTTTTAAATTTTTTTACGGGTTCTAAAAACACTGAGTCATAAAACTATACATAATATGAAGCACTACGTAGATGTTACTCTCACAATTTTTTTAGATTTCATAACTTTATTATTAGGGATTGAAAACAACAACCCCTTATGATTATTCTTTAAAAATTATTTTCGTGTGATAGATTTTTGAAAAATAAAATTCTCTTATGTTTAGCATTCAATTCTGGAGAAAAAAAATGTCCTGCCAAATTTCGATAAAGTCAATACTTTTCTCGGAATAAATAAAATCTTACAACCAGTATACGAAGTTCTATGAGGCAGATAGTTGATGCATGTTGTATTTTAGCGAGATGTAGAGTCATTCTATGGAACACTTATACGATGAAATGGAATGAACAGTGATAAGAAATTTTAGAATTTTTTAGAATTTATTTATTTAGAATTGGTTGAGTACAATTTCATTTGGTTAACAAAAAAAAATCAACAATTTGTAAAATTATTCCAATAATTATTTATTGCACCTAGATTACAAACAATCTGTATGTGCAAAGGATCTAAAACTACAACTATAAGACCCCTTCAAATAGTACTCAAATATTTCATACACCATCCAACCATACTCTAAGCTGTCCCAATTTTACAGTGAGAAAAAAAAATCTTGTTGCTTGTGAGTTTTTATTTATTCCGAGAAAAGTATCGACTCTATAGAAGTTTTGCAAGAGACTTTTTTTCTCCAGAATTGAATGGGAAACCATAAGAGAATTTAATTTTTCTAAAATCTATCCCACGAAAACAATTTTTGAAGGAAAATCATAAGGGGTTGTTGTTTTCAACCCTTAATAATAAAATCAATGATGAAATCTAAAAAAATTGTGTGAGTATAATAAATTATGACTCAGTGTTTTTCAGAACCCGTAAAAAAAATTAAAAGCTGTCAACTCGTCATCGCCTTCCAAAGGCTGTATCTTGGAAGAGAGGTCCCCTGCTTATTTTCATCGAGGAATCATCTCCCTCAGTCCTTCGCATTTGTCTGTAGACACCTTGTATGTACGTAGAGGCTGTGAAATTTTTTTATCAACATATAGAATATATTTTTGATAAAAAAATTTTACATCACTACTTCTGGAAAACGATTTTTCTAATAGATTTGTTTTGGGGATAAAATACATTCTTTTAATTATTTTTATCTACTACCTTCAAGTAGAAAAATAGGATCAACTTCTTTGTATCCAAACTGCAGCATACAAAGAATACAAATTATTAAATAAAAAGTGCAGTTAGAAGTGAAAATTTTTTGGTTAATTTAGTCAGCAACATAAATATCGGGTAGTTTGAAAAAGTTCCTTCTTCCTACGCATCCTGAAAGTCCGCCAATGCTTTTTGTATCGCCAAGACTCCACTGATTTCAGGATGACGTCAGACTTCATTACGTATGCCACCGTAAAGTAGTCATTAAGGTATCGATTGGAGTTTTTTTCAACCCTAAGCTTATGGAAGGGGGATGAAACGCGTGCGCGGCGGAATCACGAATGCAAGAATTAATGGTTTTTCAATTCGGATGACACTTCCACAAAGAAATCGGGCTCCGATTGATCCCATCAAAATGCCCCTTATCTTCGATATCCGCTCGGACTTATTAGTAACAGTTATTGTGCCGTGTTATTATTATGTACATTACCCACATTATTTAATAATGCTCTACATAGTCTATTAAATATCTACACATTATTGTATTCCTTATTGCTTCAGGTTTTCATTGTTGGCATAGCTGAATAGAGAACGGTTTTCTAATCATTCATGAGGAAATGCCATGAAGAACGTATAAACTTGGCTTATTGTCAGATGATTGGCGATGAAATGAATTTCGTGTATTATTTATTCAAGGAACTTTTCGAGTTGATTATTCCATTTTTGTGCTGTCCATTCCAATCGGAAGATATTGCGGTAAGAAGTCTATATAGAGGAAGTTTTCACTGAACGAGTGCATTCTATATTGAAATGTGTTTTCGGAACGTAATGTTTTCATGAATTTCCTATTTGGATTTCAGTCAATTATAATTCATTGTTATTCTTCTTCAAACATTCGTAACAATTTTTAGATTGATGTAGTGAACGCGACTTATGAATATGGAAATAGCTCAACCGTTTCATCCGTTTTAATCGAGAAACGGAAACGATTGAATGGTTCAACATGCATTAGTCATGTGGGGGAAGTATGGAAAAAATAAGCTCAGTAAAATTTATAAACTTATTACTTTAGTTCCTATACTCCATTCACTTTTATTTCAGCACGGAAATTTGACATATTCTACTCTGTACAGGGTGAGCAAAATTCGTTGTCTACTGAAAGGATCTCGAGAACTATAGCAGCTAGAAGAAAACGGAAGACACATTCTCGAGCTCTTTTTTCTTGACTAATCCAAAACTGAAAACAGATCCAGCCTAACGTTCAAAGATTTTGAGTTATGAACGAAAATTGAGAAATTGTCATTTTCAATTAAGCTGAATAACTCTTTTATTTGAACTCGTATTCGGAATCCGTTGTTACATTCTACAGGCACTTTTTTATGGGTAATTCGAATATGATATTATTTAATTTTTTGATCCAGCCATTTTCGAGATACGACAGGGATTTCTGATTTTTCAAATGTAAACTATAGTTGAAAGTTCTCTCATTCTGCTGAAATTTTTTTGCTGATTCCAAAAATGTATCATATGTCGCTATTCACATAAATATGCCATAAGAAAAAAATTCAATTCAGATTGATTTTCACGGAACTTTGAGGAAAGCAGTTTTTTGACCAACTTAATTGATATAAGTTGTGGCAACGGCATTATGACATTAACGACATTTCATGAGTGCCAACCTTACTCCGTTCTAGTTACAAAAACTTTAGAAAATTATTTCATGGCCAACCGAGTGCTAAAAAAAAATCACTTCATATTCCATTTTACATGTATAGTAACAGGAGCTTAATATTTAATGATATTGATCCATGTACGATTTTAAGTCAAAAAACCATTAAAACATAGGTCCATTTTCTTCCTTACGAAAAAAAAAATTTTGTGACTCCAGACCTGGAATTTCATCCTGATCCTTATGGAGTTGATTTTTCTGAGAAAAATTATTAATTTTGTCGAATTTGAATGAAATCCATAAAAAATCATCTAAACCATGGTCGATATGATATTCTCTGCAGAAAAGCGAGTTTTTTTGACCAACTGCTTTCCTCAAAGTTCCGTGAAAATCAATCTGAATTGAATTTTTTTCTTATGGTATATTTATGTGAATAGCGACATATGATACATTTTTGGAATCAGCAAAAAAATTTCAGCAGAATGAGAGAACTTTCAACTATAGTTTACATTTGAAAAATCAGAAATCCCTGTCGTATCTCGAAAATGGCTGGATCAAAAAATTAAATAATATCATATTCGAATTACCCATAAAAAAGTGCCTGTAGAATGTAACAACGGATTTCGAATACGAGTTCAAATAAAAGAGTTATTCAGCTTCATTGAAAATGACAATTTCTCAATTTTCGTTCATAACTCAAAATCTATGAGCGTTAGGCTGGATCTGTTTTCAGTTTTGGATTAGTCAAGAAAAAAGAGCTCGAGAATGTGTCTTCCGTTTTCTTCTAGCTGCTGTAGTTCTCGAGATCCCCTCAGTAGACAACGAATTTTGCCCACCCTGTATAGTACGAAAATTTGAGGTCAAAACATTTTTGGGTTTTAAGTCAGCTTTATGTTGTTCGTTCTACATAAAAGTCTCAGTAATTATGTATTTTATCGCAATGTCGAAAAACTTAGGAAATTATGAAGTCGAAAATATGTGACGAACATAGTTGACGTTTAAAAAAACTGATTCAAGGCATACCAAATCTAGTTATTTGCATAGAGATCAGTTTTCAAATATATTTATATTTGCTATAAAAGAAAATTAAATTATTGACACATAATAGGTATGCTGTAGCTTGAGGAGAGTTAATGTTGTTTATCTTTTTGGCTGAAGGTTAAATACATTAGATCAGTTGTAGATTTCAAAAAAATCAACCCGAAGATGAAATGCATTTGATGCAGTGGTAGGGAATGGGTATCTCTCGAAGGAATTAACGGATAATTACAAGAATGTTGAATTTTCCAACAAAAATCATTTTGCATCAATGGAAGACAAAAGAATCAGAGGAAGTTTAAAGGCAACAGGAACTTCACCTTCAAACAACAATTTCACATGAATTAATAATTATTTAATTATTTAATTTATAGCTGTTTATTTTTATACTTTGATATAATAATAATAATTATATATTTATTGATCCCTTAAAGCATTTACAATGTATAGGACAAGTCAAATGAAAAATAGAAAAATGAATTTATCCTACGATGACATTAATCGGAAATGCTGTAGTAACTTTTCGCAATCGTTCACCCTGTAATGAAATTCTCAAAGGCCACCACTTTTTTGGATCTCCCAATAAAAGGAATTTTTTTTCTCATCCACTTCATTTACAATCTTTCTGATTGTGGAAACATTCAGCTAAAATATAAGTCGTTTAGATTCAGATGAAACAACATTATGTATATAAATTTACTTACATTGAATATGTTCGCTATCGACTGATACATTGTAGATATTAGAATATCAGGGTTATCTACTATTTGAATGAGCGGACCTGAATTCTAAATGAACTTCCTGAAACCCTGTCTTCTCTTTTTTCCAATCACTTTCGGCATTTCTGTAATATTAATTGATATAAGTTGTGGCAACGGCATTATGACATTAACGACATTTCATGAGTGCCAACCTTACTCCGTTCTAGTTACAAAAACTTTAGAAAATTATTTCATGGCCAACCGAGTGCTAAAAAAAAATCACTTCATATTCCATTTTACATGTCTTCCAACAGGGGCTTAATATTTAATGATATTGATCCATGTACGATTTCAAGTCAGGAAACCATTTAAGCATAGGTCCATTTTCTTCCTTACGAAAAAAAAAGTTTTGTGACTCCAGACCTGGAATTTCATCCTGATCCTTATGGAGTTGATTTATCTGAGAAATTTTTTTTAATTTTATCGAATTTTAATGAAATCCAAAGAAAATCATCGAAGCTATGGAGGATATGAATTTCTCTGCAGAAAAGCGAGTTTTGTTAGTGTAATAAAAATGATGAAGGGAAATATAATTTTCGGCGGTACTATATTGCCCAGACTTTAGGGCAATATGTTATTCTTGTGCCCAAACAATAAGACAGGCGTTTCAAAGGTGCCTTTATGAATAGACCGAAAAAATTCAGAATATACAAAATGATTTCTTTGATCAAAACGATCTTGACGAGTTCAAGACAGCCGTTTTTCATTATCTCTATGAACCATCCATTCAGTTCATAATTTCTTATTTTGTTATAATACAGGGTTGGGATAAAGTTTGGCACCAAATTAATATATTCAAAACGGAACGGACGGTAATTTTGAAATTTATTGTCAGGAGGTGTCGAAGCACTTCGAACATTTAAAATGATTTTTTTTTAATTATTTTCAATAAATTTTTTCTACTAGTAAAAGCCCTGTATTTCTTCTTTTTATAGATTTTCATAAAAAATACTTCATGAAAAGCAGAAAGAGTTATCTAATACAAAGTATTTCGTTTTATTTTTCACTATTGATACAAATAACAACGATATATTTATTTGAATGGATTTTTTCTCAAATGTACAAAAAGACTGAATTTCTTCTTTTTACAGATAATTTTTACATGGAACCCGATATGAACAGATCCGAAACAAGGTGCACTTTCAGAATCTGCAGAAATATACAGGGTGTCCCATTTAAATAAAAAAAAGTTTTTTCATTTCCGGTTAAACCGGAAGTATCTCATTAATGAAAATATGCTCATCAGATGCATTGTGGACCATTACACTCAGCTGCCAAATTTCAAAAATATCGCCAGTTTTGTTTTTAAAGATATTAATTTGGTGCCAAACTTTATCCCAACCCTGTATGTTATTCATCAAACGAAACAGCAAAATACGTACGTACGTACGTATCATTTCCAAAATTGAATTGATTTTATATTTACCAAAACCTACATAAAAGATGCTTCAAGCGAAAGTTTTTGTCGTGGAAACAATCTGATATGTCAACATTATAGTGATAAAGAAATTGAAAAGTATAATACTTCTACATGCGGTGCGAATAAGATACCTCGAATAAATTTTGATGGCATATTTCCTACATCTTTGTTCTTTGAATTGAGTCATTTCATAGGGAACGACTTATTTGGGGAAATAATTTGAGTCTCATTTCATGCATCGAGAACAAAGAACAATTAGAATAATTGTTGGCTATGTTGCCTGTCGCCCATTTTTCTTCGTCGTCCGGGAATGTCCCTATTACTAAATGTTTTCACAAGATAATTAAATAAATACATTTATTGCATGCTCCAGTGATCATGGCATAGCATGTATAATTATCAACTAAAATTAATTGTAATTAACGTTGGTATAAATGCCCATACTTCTGTTGTTGAAGTATATAATAGCTTTCCTTTTCAAATTATATTGTTTATTTTCGGAACATGAATTGCTCTGGGTATTTATTGGTAGTGTTGAAATAGCTATGTTTCTGAACAACAGTATTTTTGCTTATTCGAATGCAGGGAATTGTTTTCATACATAATGTTGAATACTACTTTACTATTCCCATTTCGAAAGGAACATTTTGAAAGGATAATAGTAGGCACTATCAGAAAACAAAGTAAGCAATAAATACAATAGATAAAGTTCATTTAAAATCTGAAGACAAGGAAGCTAATACAGTTACGCTGAATGGCGAACGTTGTCGTACTATGATAACCTATACTGCATTCACATTTATTTTAGTAGTCGGTTGACCATGAAATAATTTTCTCAAGTTTTTGTAACTAGAACGGAGTAAGGTTGGCACTCATGAAATGTCGTTAATGTCATAACGCCGTTGCCACAACTTATATCAATTAATATTACGAAAATGCCGAAAGTGATTGAAAAAAGAGACAGGGTTTCAGGAAGTGCTATTAAGAATTCAGGTCCGCTCATTCAAATAGTTATACCCTGATATTCTAAAATCCACAATACGTTAGACGGTAGCGAACATATTCAATGTAAGAGAATAGAGAATTTATATAATGTTTCATCTGAATCTAAACGACTTATATTTCAGATGAATATTTCCACAATCAGAAAGATTGTGGATGAAGAGGATGACAAAGAATTTTTTTCTACCCAAAGTTTGAACTTTTGTTTTCAACCTTGCCCTGAAGAAGTGGAAATATATCTACGAAACGTTGGCATTAGTCGGATGTAGTTTTTATACAGCACACTTTCCCATCTTTCTGTGAAAATCAATTTCAATGTGTCTTTACAAGGAAATGATCGATCAGGCCACAATATGATGAGAATTTTGCGCCTATTTTGTGCCAATTTTTGCCGTAAAAAAAAAATTTCGTCTCCGTGTATTTTCGGAGATTCAGACTTTCCACCGGAAAAGTGTCCAACTGACGCTGAGACTTGTCTATGAAATTTCGACCAATAAATATGATAATAATTTTGGGCACATTTTGTGCCCGTAAGTATATTTTCCGAGATATTTCGACTTTTCCGATGGGTATCCAATTTGACGCTGAGACCTGCTATGGAATTTCCACGGATAAATATTGGGATGATTTCGTGCACATTTTGTGCCAATTTGTGCCGTAGAAACAAATTTTTGTTTCCGCATATTTTTCGAGATTTTTCGAGACTTTTCCGATGGATCTTCAATCAATTCTTTTGATCGAATGATCAAAAGTGTTATTGAAAACATTCTTTTTTCGAAGGGCAGAAATTAATAAATTATCTTAAATGAAATCACATTTACAAGAATAAATGAAAATTCAGTCAGTTACTGCTCTTTCCATTTCTGGCACAAGAAGTTATGGTTGCCATTTGAAAAAACTCCACCTGTCTTACAGGGTATATGACAAACTCCTCGATTTCAATGCACCCAGGCCTCCCTTGCAGCACTTCAATCGAGGATTGCGTATGAGTTTCATTTGCAAAACCGAAAAGGCTTACTTGATAGTTTGTATGAATTTTGAAAAACAAACAACCCTCAAAAATTTCAAGCCAAGTCAAAAAGTCAAAAAATTATAATACTACAATCAATGTCGAAAATCCATAGACGAGCTTCTTCGTCACCGGAAATGTCTCGAAAAATATACTGGCAGCGAACGTTCCTATTACACAGCGAATGGCACAAAATGAGCAAAAAATTCTCCTCCTCTCTTCTAAGGGAGCGTTGTACTGCCTTGGAAAATAAACCCGCATGAAAAAATATTTATGGCACAAATTGGCACAAAATGAAAATGATTAGGTATCATATTTATTTGTCGAAATTCCTCAGGCGGGTCTGAGCGTCAACTCAGCGACCTATCGAAAAAGCTGAAATATCACGAAAATATACCGGAACAAATTTTTACGGCACAAATTGTCACAAAATTATCATTATATTTATGGGTCGAAAATACTACTCTGCTTCAAATTGGAGATCCATCGGAAAAGTTGGAATATCTCGGAAAATATACAGGCACAAACATTTTTTTATGGCACAAACTGGCACAAAATGGGCCGCAAATTTGTTTTTCCTAGAACATTTATAAAATTTTCTGAAATGTACAAGATGAAAACTATTTCTGACGATTAAACCTGATGAAGCATGAATGATATTAGGGGACAATTAAAAATAAGATCAGTATCTTTTAACTCAAAATAAATTGTAGTCAAATTAGAAAAATTTTAAAAATGAGTTAAATAAAAAATTATCTAGGCTAGCTACATATCCAGATTAATTTCGCAAAAATAAAATAGGTACATTTTTAGAATGTATTTTTCTCGGAAACGGTTGATGTGTTTGTTTTTCCTCTTTTGTGTAACAATGAGTCTTCTACAAGATTTTATAATCAAAATGCTGTAAATATCTTGAAACAAAATATGCCTCCGCCTCCTTACCCGGTGCTACCATGAATTATTTCGGGACATCCTGTACACTCAATCTCAATGATATTATTATAACACTAATAGATTTGAGCCAGGATCACATGACACATTAGGTCGTTTTAACAATGGATGGAAGAATGCACTATATGTGGAAAATGAACAAAATTGAGATAGTTTTTGAAATATTCGCCTCTCTGTGCTGAGAACTCTTACTTGGTACAAAATCAGCACTACAATTTTAGAAATTTTTTTATCTACACAAGGCCACTAAGGAAAAATCTCGCTGCTCTAGATCCTATCGAGAATTTAACCCTGTATAAAATACATTCCTTTGTATTTTAATCGTATCAATAATGGAGATATGGGAAAAGAGGTGCATTTCTAGTAGAAATAAACCAAAATTTAGAGGAACTTTTATATGCCCACCATTCCTCACTCATTTTGCTAGCAAAACATGCATTACGTGGTCACGAAAAGAATCATCACTCATTACGGAATTGGGAAACCTTTTAACTCTAGACTTGCGTTAATTGGATTTTGTTAATTTATTATTGGAAATCCAATATATCCTAACCTTGTTTCTGGCCAGACGCTGTTTTCATCAACGCTCTGTTCCGCGGAAAGGAAATTCAGAGATCTATCGAGTTTCCAAGTTCCAGATTAATTGCATTTCCTTGGGTATTTTTAATGCGAAGAGAATTGGATTATCATGTGGTATGGAACATTTGTCTTTGTTTGTGAGAGGTTTCCCGCAAATTTATCATAATTCAAGTAGATGAAGATATGAAACATTGAAAACAAGTTTTTCCACTGTTAATTTTTCGATTCAGTTTTTGTTTGTGTGTGTATGGAAAAATTGAGGAAAAATGATTCACAATATCCAAACACTGAAACTTGCGAACATAAATCGAATGAGGTTAATATTGGTTTATAAACAAATGTGTTTTTGATTGAATATCAAAGTTTTTTTCATAACCGAATTTAAAATTTCTGAATATCATGCGGATTTACAAATACAGAGTGTTTCATCTCAGATGAGCCACCTCGTATATTTCTTATCCCATAGTGATTGGAAAAATTTCCCGAAACACTTATTTTGTTTGGGGGATACCTTTTGACGTATATTTGAGGCTTGAACGAGCAACCCCCTAAGAAGGGGCGCTTTAACACCACAAAATTGAATAGTGTAGAGGGGTTAAGTGATACTTCATTTGAACATTAAGTGTTCTCTGAAAATAGCGTCCCCGAAATTGTGTCTGTGTTGGAATGGGCTCAAATATAACATAAAACAGGGATCGTTCTTGAAAACGAAGTATCCTATGAGAATGTATAATTTATAAATTAAAAATTTCAAACACATAGCAAGCAGTTTATTAATAAAGGGTGTTTCAAATTACGCGGTTTTTTTTTAAGAATAAATAAAACACATAATTTGCATTAATTTTCAACAAAATTTTATAGGTAATTGAAGTATCATTTATGACATTTATGTACCAAAAATAATATCTGACAAATGGCCTCCTCTTGCAGCTCTACAGACGTCCACTCTTTTGTTAACATTTTCAATGATATTTTGACATAATTGAGGCTCTATATCACAAATGACACGAATAATTTCATCCTTTAGTTCAGGAATCGATTGTGGATTATTCTTATAGACCTGGCTTTCCACATAACCCCAAAGAAAATAGTCCAACGGTATCAAATCACATGCTATTGGTGGCCAATTGACATCACCGTTTCTGGAGATTGCTCATCCAGGAAATTTTTGTCTCAATAAATCAATTGTGTCATTTGCAAAACGAGGTGTAGTGCCATCCTGTTGAAAGCTAATGTTCTCTAGATCAATATTTATTAATTCAGGCCACAAAAATCACCAGATCGGTCTCTTGAAATTTTTTAATAATTCGACCAACAGTGCTTTCAGATGGACGATTATGTAAACCATAAAATTCACGTAAAAACACTTTTCACAGTACGCTGATTTTCATAAAATAATTTAACAATTTGAACGCGTTGTTGTATCGTGTACGAAGCCATTTTTATAAATGCCATACATCACACTTTTTAAATGTCAAAATACCCAGACGAATTCAGTGCGCCATCTATATTTTATTTATTCTTAAAAAAAACCGCGCAATTTGAAACACCCTTTATATATCAAATAATGAATTATTTAGTTATTTGCATGGAAAATATAAAAGATCAGTTTTTAAATATATTTGTTTTTGCTGTGAAAAAAAATTAATCATTGACACATAATATGCAGTAGCTTGAGGAGAGTCAATGTTGGATATCTTCTTTGGCTAGAGGTTGAATACGTTACATCAGTTGTAGATTTCAAAAAAATCAACCAGAAGATTAAATGCATATGATGCAGTTGTTGAAAAGAGGTATCTTTCGAAGGAATTAACGGATAATAACAAGAATGTTAAATTCTTGTACAAAAATCATCTTGCATCAATGTAAATCCAAAGAATTGAAGGAAGTTTCAAGGCACCTTTGAACAACAATTTCACATGAATTAACAATACACAGGACAACTGGCTCGTATTTATGCCTGTTTGTTTTTAATACTTCGATATATTAATAATAATTATATATTCATTGATCTCTTAAGACATTTACAATGTATAGGACAAGTCAAATGAAAAATAGAAAAATGAATTTTCTGGAACTTATTCTACGATGAGATTAATCGAAAATCTGGTAGGTATTTACTTTTCGCATTCGTGCACCCTGAAATAAAATTCTCAAATGCCACCACTTTTTTGGGTCTCCCAATAGAAGGAAAATCTTTGTCATCCTCTTCATTCACAATATTTCTGATTGTGGAAACATTCAGCTAAAATATAAGTCGCTTAGATTCAGATGAAACATTATATAAATTCACTTACATAAAATATGTTCTCTACCGCCTGATATACAAAGTGTTTTCGAAGGTGAGGATTTTTTCTGACAGAAGGTAGAACTCATCAACATAAGTCGTTTTAACCAAAAATTTTCTTATAGAATATCCAAGATGGCTGAGATACAACCTCTAGACTTTCGAAACAAAACATAAACATATGGCTGGACAATGAAGGGTTCAGTACCGAGTTCATAGGATTAGATGTATCAGGTCACTTTTGAGAGAATCATAATATGGTGCAATTTAGGGTGAAAAAAATGTTGAACATCGAGGTAGTTCCTTGAAAGTGCCTATGTTAGTTTTGTTGAAAAAGTGCTATGATGTTTCCCCATTTCATCCCATTTTTACGGCGATTGTTGGAATGTTCGAACAAGAAGATTGTGATGCCCATTGTGAAAAAATTCGTGAATAATTTAGACGAATTTTATTGGTGAGATTCGTAAGTATTATGGTCTGATAGATCAATCTAACATTCGGAAGTATTACTCAATTTTTACACTTGTGTCCCAAGTCACTTCTGTCAGTAGATATCGAAATGAGCCATTGCATGAAATCGTGTAAGTTACTTAAAAATAAGGAGAACAATTCGCCAATCCTAAGTTTCCATTTTCATTGCAAGTAAATATATCGAACGAGCCAATATCGTAAACGAAACCACATGGTCGAATCAGGAGATGAGTTTTTTCCCATTGCTTTGCGATAATTCAGCTAACACACGGTCTATGGTCGTATTAGGATCTATTTCAGTAATAATTTTAAGTTTTTGGTGAAACGCTTCATTTTGACCAGTTCTACCTTCTGTTGAAAAAAAGCCTCCCTTGGATTGTAGATATGTATCTATAAGAATATCAGGGTTACCTACTTTTTAAATAATTAGACCTGAATTCTAAATAGCACTTCCTGAAACCCTATCTTCTCTCTTTTTGAAAACCTTTCGGCATTTTTGTAATATTTTGATCTGAGTTGTGGCAACGGCGTTATGACATTAACGACATTTCATGAGTGCCAACCTTACTCCGTTTTAGTTACAAAAACTTGAGAAAATTATTCCATGGCCAACCGAGTGCTAAAATTAAAGTGAATGGAGTATAGTTCCTTTTCTTGATCGTGAAAAAAAAAGAAACCGTGCACGAAATGGAGAATTGGAATGTCAAAGGGGCATACAGTAATTAACTAGTATATAATTAAAACCTTCCTTTCTCCCCTCACTTCCTTCCTCTGTCCAGAATTCGAGGAAATTATCCCAACATGAAACCTTCCAATATTTTCGTCCCCTGAAGCAAGTTAAAGACTAATCCAGTTGAAATCAGCTCGGGATCAATTATCCCGAGGACGTGAATCGAACAAAAAGCGGCGACGCGAGTGAAAAAAGTCCATCGAAGGGTCCGCTTAAAAAAGTGCCCTGGATTAATATGACGGTGTGTAATGGGCTCTCGGCTGGAGGGGTCATTGGTGTAAAACTAGCATTTAGTAGAGCACAATACCATGAGGATTGCTGATAACACACGGCGCTCACGAGCTGGACGTTTGGACAACGATCACACACGACACGAATTCTTTTAGGGAACGACAAAGGAAACTATCTTTAAGAGACGGCCTATTGAAACTGGGAGAGACACAATTGATGTCTCATTTCATTTCACTTTGTAGTCTGCCTTCATTCTGAGTGCCCGCTTGCCACACAAGGTATAAATATGAAAATATTCGAGTGTTACGCATAAATATTAGTTGGGAAGCCCAAGAGAGAAATTGAGGATTTACTCGAGCGTGATAAGGGAGATACCTTGGACCCTATAGAGTATCTCTACCAAAAATTAGACCTGTAGATATATATGGGGGGAATTGTCTAGGACAGTCTGCCTGAATAGTAAAAAAAAACGATAATTGTACATACTCGAGCTTGTCAGATTCAAATATGTATATGTGGTTAATTACATGTTTGAAAGTATACATTCTCTCAATCTGTCGATTTAAGCGTGACAAAAATGTGCGGGAGGGCGCCAAACTTGCAAAAAAAAACACGTCATGTGTACATTTTCGGGTGCGGTGGCCTTTTTTCTTATTTCGAGCATAATGATTCAAGAATAACGAAAAAAATATAATCTGACAGTTTCACCAAGCCGTAACAATCAAAATTAGTCACAAAAATCAGTGTTTTCGAATTATCTCATCTCCTGGGTTTCGAATTGTTTTCGCATTCATTATAAAAGTTGAAGAGCATAAAATTTTGTACAAATTTCCTCCGACGCAATTTTTTCTTCTGAGTTCAAACGTTTTTGAAATGTACGGCGATGAATGTACATTAGACTGGGATTCTACATTGACCTTGCCCTTTCTTATGTATGGCAATGTAAGATTCAGATCTGAGGCCTGTATAACCTGAACCGCCTTAGAGAAAAAACTCGTACAAAGTTTATAACATCAATATGCAGACGACTGCGCACTTTTCGCTAGCAGCTCAGAGGATCTACAGATAATGTTGGACACCTTTAAACATATATACGAAGGTTTAGGCCTTACACTCAATATCGACAAAACCAAAATCCTGGTAAGTACGCCAGAAAGCCTTCAAACAGATATCAGCCTGGAGGATGAAACTCTAGAACAGATCAAGCAGTTCAAATACTTGGGAAGCTTCATAAAAAGTAGGGCTAACTTAGACACGGAAATACACAACCCTATCAATTCGGCATCACGGGCATTCTGGAAGCTAGAGGACATAGTGTTTCAAAATCTTGACTTCAATCTAAAGACCAAGACAGCTGTTTACAAAGCAGTGGTCCTCGCAACGCTTCTTTACGGAAGCGAAAGCTGGACACCCTACAGGCCACATATTAAACAGCTTGAACAAACGCAACAACGACATCTTAGACAAATAATGCACATCAGATGGTTCCAAAAAGTTTCAAATGCAGAAGTCTTGCAACGCGCGAGTTAATTAACAATTGAGACTCAAGTAACGAGGGCCGGACTCAGATGGAGCGGCCACATTCTGAGGATGCAAGACACAAGTCTCCCCAAAATAGCTCTGTATGGCGAATTCACAGAGAGAGCTAGGAAACCAGGAAGCCAGTATAAGCGGTTTGAGGATACTGCATCAATCCCTAAAATCAGTTAATGCCAATCATAACTGGGAACAACTAGCGTTGGACAGATCACAGTGGAGGTCTTTGGTGCATAGTTATAATGGGGACTCGAGAAGGATACAGCGGCGGCCAGATCTGGTTTGTGACTATCCATACCCGGACTGTGGAAGGATCTGTAGGTCACGGTTAGGTCACAGGAGGGCACACAGTGGCAATTAGCCCTGAGAAATTATAAGTCTGTTCGCACCGATAGTTTTTTTTGAGTTTTTTTGTAGATTTATTCTCGGTAACGGCATACAGCAATGAATTAATGAGTATGGCATAGAACCTCGCGCTCATCACCTACCAGCTCGAAAACAGTTTAAGGTATGAAAAATTGTTTCAGACAAAAGTTATATAGAATTTTATTATCTACAACCCTTATAATGAATACAAAAACGATTAGAGGTACAGGAAGGGAGATATTTAAAAAAAAACATCATTGTTATCATCTTCAAACCATCAGATTGAGAAAACCCCCCTGATTAGTGTCAGATATTTACCAATACAGAGTTTAACCATCTGTATGAAAATCTAACACAATCGAGTTCAAGTGAGGATTTTTTTTTGCATTTTCAAAGGACCGCTGTGACCTTGCGTCACGTCCGAATTGTCAGTCTTTCAAAAAAGTAGCTTCCTTTGGTTCCAATTAACATATCGCCTCAAAATCTGACATTTTTTCATGTTCAACTCTTCCGTACGGCCAGCCCCACCACGCAAACTGTCAGATTGACATGAATTTATTAACAGAGTCTCGTAGGGCATATATAGTTTAAATTATCTTACTCTGTCACGCTCGAGTATGTACACCTGAAGAGTTTTTTTTGCATCTTTCACTGAATGTGCATATCTATACATCATAGAACCTTTTTGTCTTTCTACCCTCTAATCTTCAAAATCCACTAGGTCTCCACGACGCTCGAGTAAATCCCAATTTAGTATCGTGGGCTCCCCAACTATACAGTGCGTTAGGTAATTACCATCATATCCATTTCATTTATTTGTCCAGCTATCTAGAAAACATTCTGTCAAATAGAAGGTTTTATGTTTTTGTTGATGATAATATTAGTAACTAGTTATTTCAAAACTTTGAATAATAAGGATCAATTTCAGCACCTCTTCTTCTCAAAAAATTCTTCTGAAAAATGTATATACTCTGATAATACTGCCCTGGCATTCCGGCAATCTAGTTTTAGAAGTATATAGAGAGAAATTTATTGATTTAGGAATTTTCGGGAATTGCGTTTTCGAGTGGCGTTTGTGTCCTAACCCAAATTTGTGTCTGAAGTTGAAACCTAGAAAATATAATATCCTGCATAAACAAGCTGGTACCTCATGGGGTTTTGATGTAACTACTCTTTGAACGGCAGTCCTAGCTTTGGTTTTTTCGGCTGTTGAATATTGTTGCCCCTTTTGTATTACTAGTGCTTATGCATGCTGAATTATATATAGCCCTTAAAAATTATTCATTGTTCAATTAACAATTATTTTATACTTGATAGTAATCGAACATACAGAAATAATAAACACAAGAGTACCATTTTATGGCCACAATCACGTCTGGACCTCTGTCTGGGTTAAGAATTAGGACACTTTCATAATCATATTCTGGCTTGTGTCAGGAGCATAGGTTTTACCCAAGACATAGCCTTCTAAAGTAGTCTCTATAGACGGCTGTACCAGAGGTTACCATATAGAGATCATAGTCCGAGAATTCCTCTCATGAATTGTAGCAAATTTTGAATCTAGCCTAATGACACATAGTGCAAGCTATAACAGGAATCTTGTTTAGGTTGGAGGTCGACATGTTTCAGGAGTTGGTGGTTTATTCTCCCGTTAACGTGGACCAAATAGAGAGACTTCCATATAAGTTTAAAATTTTCGAGATTTTTTTTTTTATTTAAGCTTATTGTATGAAATTATTTTTGATGGAAAGCTTTGGTTCTTTCCACTAAAATTTTTACGGAAAAAAAATAAATTTGACAGAGACTTAGGTACTGGGCAGGCTGCCACACTGTGTCAACTTTGAAAAGATGATCCACAAGAAGATGTGGAGGTCAGTTTTGTCTTGCCTGTGTAGAATTTGCATGAGATTCTCTGAAGAAATACAACTAGTTATAGCCTAATTTAAAGTGGGTTACATTCTAGCATCATGGCCATTTCGGTCATAAACAAACCTTTGATGCTATGTTCGGCCAAAAACTATGTGAGAGAATCTATTGTTTTTCTAAAACTTTAATCATATTCAATTCATGAATCAAACGCTGAAAATTTTTCGATAGATATGAGCAGAACAATCAAGTTGGTTTGGTGTAGCAACCTGCATAAACTATCTGCCGAGCCAATATGAATATTGACGAGGCGCCACTGCTTTCTCTATCAACATATAAGCTGCTGTGGTATCGAATTCCTAATCCTCGCTTGATTGACTGGAAACAAATCTGAAATCATTTAGAGAATCCGCAAAACAAACGGATACCAAAGCTTCAAATCGACGGATTATTCCTCCTGATCTATCTGACCCACAACGAAGTCAATGACTTCTTCAATGTAAATCGTAACGTACCTCTCAAGTTCACAGAGTTATGATCATCTATGATTAAAATTAAGAAACATTAGCAAACACGGTAAGGTTCACCTATCATTTATCCGTCATTTCAATTATCCAAGCACGTATGTACAATGTTCGAACGTACGCATGCATAAACAATGTTATCCAGCCGGCTCAGATAGAACACTCTGTGATTAATAATCAATTCTTGTACGAATGAGTGGAATTATTAATCAGCGTTCTTGTAATAAGCAGCTGCCAAATATCCGATAAACTGATGTTCACGATCCGATCTAATCATATCTTCATATGAAGGTATTGGTAATTACAGAGATTTTTATTTTCTTCATCACGCGAATGTAGCCTTGAAAATCCACGAAAAAATATAAGAGCACAGCGTAGATTGCGAAATTGATGTATCTATCATTTTGAAAACACAGGTCTGAGTGTACAGAAAATCTTTCTGGTCTAGATGCAAAAAACTGTGTAAACTGTGTAATATAAATAATAGGTACGAGGATATATAGAAAAATTCTTAGGCTACTATAGAACCAAACAAAATATCAATGTCAAAATATTTCATTACTCAATATATTCTCCTCTTACTTCGATACATTTATTACAGCAAACCTGCATCGTCTCTAGACCTTTCAAAAAACATGTTTCTTCTTGCTGTGCAAACCAGACCTCCACCTTTTTTTCAGTTGAGGTAAGAGATGATAGTCGGATGGAGCCAAATCTGGTAAATAAGGGGGGGTGTTCTAGTAGTTCAAGCCCTAAATTACGAATTTTTTGCATGGCAACATGAGATTTGTGTGCAGGGGCGTTGTCTTGCAAAAACGAAACACCTTTGGATAGCTTTCCGCGTCTTTTCTCTTCAATTTTTCCCGTAGAGTGGTCGGTAATGTCGAATAGTGATCTCCGGTTATTGTTCCACCCTTATCCAGAAAATCAATCATGATCACTCCATGGCAATCCCAAAAAACTGAAGCAAGAACTTTTCCAGCAGATTTTTTGACACGAAACTTTTTAGGTCTTGGAGAACCAGAGTATCGCCATTTCATCAATTGTTGCTTTGTTTCTGTGTCGTAGAAATGTATCCATGTCTCATTCATAGTAAAAATTCGATTTAAGAAGTCTACATCGTTTTCAAATTTCCCTTTTTTGAAGCTTGCAGTCCAATTTTTCACGGTCGCATAACAAGGACATTGATCACCAAGGGTATCAAGCATATCTTCGTAAATCGGCTTACCTCTTTACTCTTTTAAACACCTGTACTTGATGATGGC
Organism: Coccinella septempunctata; assembly: GCF_907165205.1. Classification (NCBI taxonomy): domain Eukaryota; kingdom Metazoa; phylum Arthropoda; class Insecta; order Coleoptera; family Coccinellidae; genus Coccinella; species Coccinella septempunctata. Next base: position 12,317,075 of record NC_058189.1, on the reverse strand, counting down.
TCGTTACTCCAATTTTTCGATTTTCACAATTTCGGTGGACATCTTTCTTTTAATTTATTGCGTAACTCGGTTTTACTTTTTTGACCTCAAACTTCACACTGACACTTCTAATGAGTTATCGTTCGTTGCTATGGTAACGCAATATTTCTTTTATGCATGGAACTGGTCTAGGCTAACTAGATAACAATACATTCTTGTATTATTCTAATATTCCAATGCTCTTCAAATGAATAATGCCTGAGTTATTTAGGATTTTCCGAATTTATGTCGTACACTTCAATAAAATCTAAACAGATTTTATTGAAGTGTACGACATAAATTCGCATTTCATCTTTGGATTGATTTTTTTTAAATTTGCAACTGATACAAAGTATTCAACCTATTTATTATCATATCAATAATCTATGACAAATGAACCACATAATTCACAAGTGACAGACATCTTATCTGAAATTTTTGTTTTATTCATTCAAATTCTTTATTTTGCGTTTTTTTTTCAAATAAATGAATTCAGAAAAGAGTTCTGTCACTTGTAGATAATTGAGAAAATTTATCTTCTATGCCCATAGATTATTGATATAAAACATATCAATTATTTGAAAAAAAAACGCAAAATAAAGAATTTGAATGAATAAAACAAAAATTTCAGATAAGATGTCTGTCACTTGTGAATTATGGGATTTATTTGATTCCTATGACCATAGATTATTGATATGATAATAAATAGGTTGAATACGTTGTATCAGTTGCAAATTTAAAAAAAATCAACCCAAAGATGAAATGCATATGATGCAGTGATTGGGAGTGTGTATCTCTGGTATCTCTCGAAGGAATTAACGATAATTACAAAAATGTTAAATTCTTGAACAAAAATCATCTTGCATCAATGAAAGTCAAAGGAATTAAAAGAAATTTCAAGACAAGAGAACTTCAATTTTGAACAAAAATTTCACATTAATTAACAATTAACAGGACAAATGGCTATTAATTTCTAATACTTTGATATAATAAGAACAATTATATATTTATCGATCCCTTAAGACATTTACAATGTATAAGACAAGTCGAATGAAAAATAGAAAAACTAATTTTCAGGAACTTATTCTGACATTCATCGAAAAATCCTTTAGTAACATTTCATATTCGTTCATCATAAAATGAAATTATCAAATGCCACCACTTTATTGGGTCTGCCAATAGAATGAAATTCTTTGTGATCCTCTGTGAATGGAGTATACATTGAAGTGTCCTCTAGTCAAGCTCTGAAGCGATGAACTTTGATGATGTAAAATTCTATATGCTAACTATTCTGCTTTGATGAAGTTTCAGATGATTGAATTTTGATACCTGAAATATTGTCAAATAACTGATTAAACAATTAAAATGAACAGAAATAATCCAAATTTTATCCAACGATAATTCATATATGTAGTACGTTTGAATAATGGTTGCTCTTCATCCATTGCTGAAGTAGTGACAGTCGAACCGTTTCCGAAAAATGTTTCAAAATATTTTCCATCAATTTCCACCCCCTCGTGATATAGAAACCGATAATTCCATTCGAAAATGATCGGCCGGGAAATCCCAAACAATTCCCACGGGTATCTCGAAACCCAACAAATCTCCGCAGTTAATTAGTTTATGAATACACAACTGTTGACAGACACCGTCGAAGCAACAGGTTCCCGGTTTTAATTAATAGCAGAGCATCCCCTTAATTACCCCTTTCGCTGGTCCATTATGCAAAACCGGGAAGCGACCCTCCAACGAACCTCGCCGACCGCGATCCGGCTCATCGCTAAATATATAATTACTTAACGTCTAATTGACGTTTATTACGAAAAGGGGTGTAAATGAAAGATTTAAATGTTCAAGATAATCACCGGCTGGCTTTTTCTCGCCCGGGGGTGTTTTCTTCGCGGAGATTTTAAAGCGCCGATACGGCGCTTAAAACTGATTAATTGAAAAGGGGTTGGTGGTATCACCGCCGTTCTGATTGTTCTACGTCATTGTGGTTTTTTAATGAACTTCGGCTCTTTATCTCCATCTCGTCTTTTTGATGTTGATGGGTTTATCGGAATTGGATTTTTTCAATTCGCATTTTCTTATTGTTCTTTCGTTATTTTGAACCCCTTCGATCTCAATTCAATTTGTTTTGATGAAGGTTTTTTTCTCTCTTCACATTGAAATTTACGAATCTTTATTCGTATAATTCAATATCTAAATTGATAGAACCGGATAGCGTTGGGGAAATTCTTCGTAGTAGGTAAACACTCCTATTATTTTATATTATATTTATACAGGGTGGTCTCAAAGGTGAGGCTTTTTTTTACAGAAGGTAGAACTCATCAAAATAAGTCGTTAAGCCAAAAATTTTCTATACAAAATATACAATATGGCTGAGATACAACCCCCGAGAAGTTCGACAAAATTTCAAGTACGGGACTGTGGAAGGTGACTCCTGCATCAAAAAACGAAACAAAACATAAACGTAGGGCTGGACAATGAATGGAACAGTACCAAGTTCATCGGATTAGATATATGGTCACTCTTGAGAGAATCATAATTGTTCTATCGTGCAAAAAAAATGTAGAAAATCGAGGCAGTTTCTTGAAAGTGCTTATGTTAGTTATTTTGAAAAAGTGCTATGATGTTTCCACATTTCATCCAATTTTTACGACGATTATTGAAATGTTCAAACAAGAAGATTGTGATGACCATTGTGAAAAAATTCGTGAAAAATTTAGACGATTCTATTGGTGAGATTTTGAAGTATTATTCTATTTTTTACACTTGTGTCCTAAGTCTCTTCTGTCAGTTGGTATCGAAATGAGTCAATTCATAAAATCGTGTAAGTTACTAAAAAACAATGAGAACAATACTGAGTTTCCATTTTCATTGCCACGTAAATATCGAACGAGCCAATATCCTAAACGAAAGCACATGGTCGAATCGATAAGTTTTTTCCATTGCTTTGCGATAATTCAGCTAACAAACGGTCTAGGGTCGTGTTACTATCTGTTTCAGTAATCATTCTTAATTTTTTTTCAACTTTGTCATAGTGAAAGTTTTGTATAGATAATTTTTGGTGAAACCCTTCATTTTGACCAGTTCTACCTTCTGCTAAAAAGAAAGCCTCACCTTGAAATACATGCACTCTGTATACCTACAGGGTGTGTCAAAAATGTGTACAGAGCTTTCTAGGGGTCATAGTACATTGCAAAAAGAATAGTTTGATAAATAAACTCATGGCCAAAATGCATATTGAAGAAGATAAAATTAAAAAAATTATTCCTCATAACTTTTTAGCGGTGAACTCCACCAGATTGAAATTTTGCGTATGAATATATGTTGCTGAAATATATATTCTGAAATAAATATTCTGAAATATATATTCGTATATTCTTTCATTACACTCCTACATTTCTGATATTGTTATAAAGGGTTTTTCTAGAGGGGTCGTTTTATTCGTTTTGGTGAAAAAAAAATTGAAGCATTCGATTGAGCGATGAAAAAGGTAGGTGATACTCTTATACAAATTCGAAATATTGAACTGTTTTCGAAATATTTGAGTTTTTGTAGTCACATGAGATTCATCGATAACGATATTTTAGCAGGACATGAACAATACTGTTCTTTATTTTGATGATGATATAACCTTCCTGTGCCGTTGATAAACTATGATCTCGCGATGAGTGAATGGCTGTCATCATGTGACTACAAAAAATTAAATATGTATCTCGAAAACGGTTCAACATTTCGATTTTGGATAAGGGTATTTTCTTCATGTTATACTCATTCTTCACTCTATCGAATGCTTCTATTTTTTTTTTCACCAAAACGAATACAATGAAAGAAGTTATCCCAGAAAATCATGACTCACCCTCTGACCCTTCATAACAATACCAGAAATGTGGAAGTTGAATAAAAAATGAATTATAATATAATATAAATTAATGAACGAAATTTCAATCTGGTGGCATTCACCGTAGAGAAGTTATGCAAAGGAACTTTTTTAATTTTATCAACTTTGGAAAGATATATCTCCCTCAACATACATTTTGGGCCATGAGTTTATTTATCAAACTATACTTATTTTTTAATGTACTATCATCCCCAGAAAGCTCGGTACACATTTTTGACTCACCTTATAGATTGGTCTCTAAATTGTATATAGTGTAAAGTAAAAGACTAACTCTGTTTCACAAATATTTTTACAATAGATTCTTGAGGTCAAAATAAACACTTTTTCCTTTACCATTTTTTCCTAATCGGCTTGGTTTAAAAGATACATGCTGTTGAAAAACCATAAAAAAATGTTAATTTCAGTTCCATCTCACAAACCGTTATATCAAATGAAATAAATTTCGTAATAGGGTTTTTCATTTATGTAATGATTTTTTTCGAACACAAGATGTTATGTACCATACAAATGCTAAGAATTCAAAGAACCTAACTCTTGAAACTTAGCTGGATACTATCTAATGAATATATTTGAACGTTTTGTAAAACAAAAGTATTCTCTTTGTTTTCTCGTATAATGAGCCATTTTCCAGTAATTTGATGTTCAAAAATCAAAAAGTATCTGAAAATATTTGAAAAATTGGGTACTTTGGCTGAATACAACTCTGTTTAAAAGATGCACAGATGAGTAGTGTCACAGATTTAGCTCGCTATTCTGGAGGTTATTTTGTTTAAAATGTAAAAACATGGTATAGGAAAAAAGTGTTTCTTTTGACCTCAAGAATCTACTGTTAAAATATTTGTACGAGTCAAAGACTCACTCTGTATATACCTGTAGAAGAAGTTAATCCCGTAAAACTATTGATGAATCGTTGTATATACGGGGTATAACATTGCAGGGAAGAAAATCACATGATGAATTTCAACAGCACAGAAATATTAGAGATAGAAAGAAATTACAACAAGAGACTATTTTTGGAAATGTATCATATAAAAAAAGATATTGAAAACGTAATGAATTCCAAATCTGACATCAAAAATATAAGTAGCATATATTCATTTTTAATTCATTATAATAATGGTGATATGATTTATAATAATAATAGAACTCAACCACCAACCTAACAACCAATAAAGAAAAAGAACTGTCACAAGTTCACCGACTGACAGGGTACCTCTCACCTTGCTCTGTCCATGTGGAAATAAAATGCCCCAAAAAAAGGGCTCATGCAAATTGTTGAATATATCACAATTATAAAATTCAAATTCCATCTAATGAGCATTTATAATCGTTTAAAATAAGCCACAACATACTGGCAAACAACGAAGGAATGAACCATATCTTCCAATATTCGGTAGGTCATGAGACAGTGTATGTTTGGAGGTAATCCATTTTATTGTTTTTGTTGATTTATTGTAGAATCCTGGAAGAAGGCCTGCAACTTGCAGCCGAAACGTAGATAAAGAATAAAAAGTGAAGACCAACATCTTATTCCTCAACTTTCCCGTCTTATCCCTTATGTACAACGACTCATCAATTTTATTATTATGAGTGTAACTGAGAAGTGCAGGCTAAACCTTACGACATCGCTATCAGTGCCCTAAAAACTACCAAGTACCAAGTAATAGAATCGAATAATACCAAGAAAAATATTCAATCTATTCTATTTGAATATGAAAGAACTGTAGAAAATAAATTACAACTAAAAAGCCCTCTCGTCCTTTGGGCGTGTCGAACATCAGAACAACTAAGGATGCTGGTAATTTCCTGGTTTGCATGCTAAGGACTTAATTTGCATGTAAAACTCCGTTTCCACGCCTCAAACAATGTCTCCATTAATCCCCGTGATGAGATGCTCTCAGATCTTTCTGAACTCACCCCTCCTTGGCACTAATTATTCCTCCCGAAATAAATGTTAATTATCACTTAAACACTGGTAATTCACGCCCGCTTTACCCTCGGTTTTGGTCGCGTCTGGTCTGGAGTTTAGTAATTTAGCCGATTTGATTAGGGGTGGCAAGTTCATTAGCGATCGTAATTGATTCCACCTGGAAACTGGGTCGAAACGAGGGTCTTTAATTCCATTTTCTGAATAATTTCGAGGGCACCCGGCGGTTTTTTATTTTATTGCCACTTGTGCCCTGCCCATGGAAAAGATAAAGGATCATTTTGCTCTTACAGAATTCCGGACACCGGCACAACAACAGCACAGTTCACAGTCTAAAAAATAAATTGAAGAGAAAACTACCTCAAATTTAAAATAATTTATCGGGGCACCAGTTATACTAACAGAATGATCGGTAGACATTTTGGATCAAAATAAAATGATAATAGATTGTTTAAGGGATAGAAAAACTTGTTTTTCAGTGTTTGTTATACCATTAATTACAATTAATATTCAATGGTTATACGGATTTCTATCGGATAAACGGAAACCTCATAGATTCACTACCTGTTTGTCTGTCCGTCTGTCATATCTTCCTCTTTGAATCTGGCGGACTGAAACAGATCAATTTTAAATTTTGGCAAATTCTCTTTTTCAACCAGCACAGCATATTTTCATGAAATACATTCTTTTTTAAAAGCCCACAGAATGAAATAATTTATAGAAATAACTGACGTGAAGTCAGAGTCTTCTTCAGATGGACCAAGGTAGGTAATAAAATTATTACCTCCACCCATGATTGTGATATCGGACAACGAGTACCAATCAGTAAGAACTACTCAATTATTAATTCAATGGGCTTTTATTCAATTCGCTTTTCTGTTCTTACAATGAATCGAAGTTTTTCATATTGGTACTTATATTCTTTCCATTGACTCGGTATTTTTTGAAATAATGAAAAAAATAGAGACACATGTAACTCCGAAACCATCAATTCGCATTCAGTTGCTAAAGTAACTTTGTGTTCTATTTATTATGTTATTAGGTATAAGATTAAGATATGATTCTAAAGCCCGGTACTTTCACTGTCGAATAAATTTGAACTATTGGGAATTCAAATCTAGATTGCAGTGACATGGTTCGAACTAAAAAGTTAATGAAGTCATTGTCATTTTTGAGGATTTTGAGATTTTCGTCAAATAAATCCTTTTTTCTCAGTTTATAGTTGTTTCTTCTCAGTTCATAGTTGTTTTTTCTCAGTTTATAGTTGTTTTTTCTCAATTTTGGAGATTGGTTGTCGAAACTGAATTCAAGTGTGTTAATCATCATCAAATTTGGGGCAATAAATCTCATGAAGTATTATTATTTATGAAAAAATTCCTACCATGTTCTGAATCAGCTGATAAAAGAGAGCAATATTTTTTGAATCCGAACTTCTTAACTCTTTACACGATCATAATAGAAGGGAATTGATTATATGGAGAGCCACAACTGTGATATCTTGCCTTCTCGATTATATACAGGGTGAATCCTGTTGAACTGTACATACTTCACACATTGGTAGAGGACATTTAGCTGGTCCAAAAATACCCCATATGCAGGGTCTTCAGCCATTCGTTTGGATTATACAGGGTGATTTCTAGTTTCGGGTCAGATATTGAAAATGCTCTAGTGGACGAACGAATGATTACAAACCCCCATACAGCAGATGTAACAGTTTATCAGTTTCCAAAACATTTCGTTGGGACAGCTTGATTTTCATGGAAAAACCATACCGAGATATATCAAAAAGTGGGCGCAGAAAAATATTATCAGTTTAGATCCACTCGATGTGCAAGTATTGACAGAAGTCGATATACATGGCGAACAATCGCCATGTATTTGGCGATTTTTGTGACCTATCCGCTATTGAAAAAACCAATCTGAAATGAAAGTCCGTCCCTGAATATTGCAACACTTGCACATCGAGTGGATCTAAACTGATAATATTCTTCTGCGTCCACTTTTTGATACATCTCGGTATGGTTTTTCAGCGACAATCAAGCCGTACAAAAAATTTATCTCCGAGTACGCAATTTCAATATTTTTTTTTCTCTAAATCTGTAGGTCTGCAACGAGATTTTATGAATCTTATTTAGAATGTATTTAGTTTAGTTTGAATTGCCATAACAAGTTTATAAACTTTTCCATCTACAGGGTGACTTTCTATATGATTTCCGATAATATGAAAAAAAATGAGTCCGCTTCTGGAAACTGATAAACTGTTACATCTGCTGTATGGGGGATTAGTGTAGTCCTCCCACTCACCAAATTTGATGGGTTTGTGATCATTCGTTCGTACACTAGAGCATTTTCAAAATATGACCCAAAACAGGAAATCGCCCTGTATAATCCAAACAAATGGTTGACGACCCAGCATGTGGGGTATTTTTGGAACCGGCTAAGTGTCCTGTACCTTTGTATGAAGTATATACAGTTCAACAGGATTCACCCTGTATAATGGCTAAAATTGCAACATTGCTGCTAAGAAAACTTGTCCGCAAGTTGAACTGGAAATCAAAAATGATTTTCTGAATGAATCTTGTGTGAATGTTATCGAAATTCATATGTATATAAACTTACTAGGTGGAAAAAGTCCTTTTTGGGGGAAACAGAATTGTTTTTTGTGTAAATACTTTCATTTTAAGATTATACATATCCAGGTTAATTAATTCACTTTCTATTCTTCGGAACTAATTTGAAATGTACAAAAACTTTACCATCCTATAAAGACGAGATACATATGTCCTTAAACATTGACTAAACGTTCATAAATAGTAAAAACTGACATCTTCATAAGACAGTCATAATCGAATATTGGCTCAAAGGATGCAAATTATGAGAACTTCACTAAGCTTTCCCCATTGTCACGAGATAGATGTACATATAATATTTTCAACAGATTTAGATATCTTTTAAAAAAAAATGTTATTGAAACACCAAAATATTCTCATCGATGTAAACAAACACATTAAATTTTTAGTTACAAAAATTCACAAGTAGAGTACTCTCCTGTAAACATCAAAAAAATTCGAAACATTATATGAATCAGATGGGGAGGCACATGAATGGAAGTGTAGAAAAATTCTTTTCGTTTCAAGAACTATGAGTTCATTTACTTACCCCATATTCTGGGTAATTGTTGTATGTTATGCGTAAATTTACTTTAGGTATTACTTTTGTTCTTTCTAATTCGCAAAGACTGTTTATTAAGGCATTTCGGTTTTTACACGAACCTGCTAACATTACAACAACAAACATTTTGTTGTGTGTAGTATACACGCTTAGCATAACTACACAGAATATCAACTTTCAACATTCCACAGCCTTCTTGATTATCTACAAATTTTTCTATCGCTCGTTATAACGAATCGAAAACAAAATATCAACTTGACAGTTCCTCCCTCTGATGAACCTCACCGCAATCGATGGTGTTGAGGCCTCGTAAAACCCAGCACCAATCATGAAATCTGAATAATTTCCTCCCAACACTCACGTAACATACCTACGTGGTTTTGGTGTGAAAGAACTCAACCTCGATTTTCCATCAATTTTTCCCAGATCGAACCAATCGAAATCGATATAAGGCGACCATAATGATGTTCAATGGACGTTCTCGTCATCCACATTGACAGCGATGGTGAACAACAAAATTAACCGCAGGAAAAAGTGGTTTTTCGTAGTCGCGTCACGCTTGATTGAAGAGCCCATCTTCGGCTTTATGTATTATTTATCAATTACATCATAATATGAGACGTTTCAAACAAAATGGCCTTCGCGTATACGATTCATGAAATCCGGTTATTAGCTGAAACGAGGTTCATTTGGAACATTTACAACCGCTGATGTCGATAATATATCAAAAATTTTTGACAAATTCTGAACGATGCACTCGGAATAATATATCAGATTCCGAGAAAGAGGTCTACACTCACTGGTTCAATGTTTTCGGTTCTCAATCTCTAACAAGTTCTTGATAGTAGGTATTACTATACTTCATTCAACTTTATTTTAGCAGTCGGTTGGCCATGGAAATTTGACACATTTCACTCTGTATAGTACAAAAATGTGGGGTTATGAAGCTTGTCAAAACATTTTTGGGTTTTAAATCAACGCTATGTTGCCAGTTCTACGTAAAAGTTTCTGTTATTACGTATTTTATCACAATATCGAATCTCTTCGGAAAATATGTGACGAACATAATTGGAGTTTATACAAACTGATTGAAGGCATACCAAATCCAGTTATTTGCATGGAAAATACAAGAGATCAGTATAATATCATAATATGCACTAGCTTGAGGAGAGTTAATGTTCGTTATCTTCTTTGGCTTACATCATTTGTAGATTTCAAAAATATTAACCCGAAGATGAAATGCATATGATGCAGTGGTTGGCAATGGGTATCTCCCGAAGGAATTAACAGATATAATTTTACAAGAATGTTAAATTTTTCAACAAAAATCATCTTGCATCAATATAAGTAAAAGGAGTTGAAGGAAGTTTCAAGTTAAGATGCAACTTCACCGTTGAACAAAAATTTCACATGAATAAACAGTAACAGGGCAACTTGCGCGTATTTGTGGCTATTCATCTTAATACATTGATGTAATTATAATAATTAGGTATTTATTAGTACCTTAAGATTGTATAGGACAAGTCAAATGAAAAACAGAAAAATCCATTTTAGGGAACTCATTCTCCGATGACATTTATCGAAAATCCTGTAGTTAACTTTTAGCATTAATTCACTCAAACATAAAATTCTCAAATGCCACCACTTTTGTGGGTCTCCCAATAGAAGAAAATTCTTTGTCATACTCTTCATTCACAATCTTTCTGATTGTGGAAATATTCAGCTGAAATACAAGTCGTTTAGATTCAGATGAAACATTATATAAATTCTCTTACATTGAATATGTTCGCTACCGTCTGACGTATTGTGGATTTTAGAATATCAGGGTATGACTATTTGAATGAGCGGACCTGAATTCTAAATAGCACTTCCTGAAACCCTGTCTCTTTTTTCAATCACTTTCGGCATTTTCGTAATAAAAATTGATATTAGTTGTGGCAACGGCGTTATGACATTAACGACATTTCATGAGTGCCAACCTAACTTCGTTTTAGTTACAAAAACTTGAGAAAATTATTTCATGGCCAACCGACTGCTAAAATAAATTTGAATGAAGTATAGATACCTTATTCAAAATATACAGGGTGTTTTCAAAGTTGAGGTTTTTTTGACAAAAGGTAGAACTCATCAAAATGAGTCGTTCAACCAAAAATTGTCTATATAAAATAACCAAGATGGTTGGGGTACAATCCCTAGAAGTTCGTCAAATTTTCATGGAATTTCATGTACGAGACAAAACATATGGCTGGACAATAAATGGTTCAGTACCAAGTTCATCGGATTAGATGCATCAGGTCACTTTTGAGAGAATCATAATTGTTTTATCGTGCAATTTAGGGTGAAAAAAAATTTAGAAAATCGAGGCAGTTTCTTGAAAGTGCTTATGTTAGTTATGTTGAAAAAGTGGCAAGTGCTATGATGTTTCCTCATTTCATCCCATTTTTACGACGATTGTGGAAATGTTCGAACAAGAAGATTATGATGCCCTTTGTGAAAAAATTCGTGAATAATTTAGAAGAATTTTATTGTTGTTATTTTGGAGTATTATTCTATTCTCTCAGTTGGTATCGAAATGAGCCATTTCATAAAATCGTGTAAGTTACTGAAAAGTAATGAGAACAATTCGGCAATCCTAATTTTCCATTTTCATTACCACGTAAATATCGAAAAAATATCCTAAACGAAACCACATGGTCGAATCAGGAGATAGGTTTTTTCCCACTACTTTGACTAACAAACGATCTAGGGTCATATTAGGATCTATTTCAGTAATAATTTTCAATTTTTTTTTTCAACTTTGTCATTTCGAAAGTTTTGTATAGGTGATTTTTGGTGAAACGCTTCATTTTGACCAGTTCTACCTTCTGTTGAAAAAAAAGCCTCACCTTCAAATCCACCCTGTATATATCAATGTTATCGAGAAGATTGGGGCAAAAATGCCTATTGATAACAGATACTGAGGATGATAATAATTCCTAATACGATTCTTCAGTTCCTTCTCCTAATCTGAGGCAGAAAAATTTGCAAATCATCAAAATTTTGGGATGATTTTAGGCGATCACCTGGTTGTGAGTATGAAAATATCGCCGTTTTATGGAATTTCATTTTTCTGTTAAAATTTGCATTCTTATGATTCACGAGAACCATTACAGTTCTCAGGTTCTTGCTCTGTGCTGTTGACAGATTTCTCACGAAGTTTATTCAAAATAATCATCTTTAACCATTGTATGATGAAGCCTTCGAACTCAGACTTTTTCCGAAGATTCCGAAGTATTAGTTATAAACAATGACTATTCAATTTCATCTTCATATTCAAATGCAAAGTGAATAGAAATTAAATAAGCAATGGGCAAAATAATTCAACTAATGGACCTAAATAGAAATTAATAATATGATTTTCACTAGGATTACCACTGCACACGTTTCTCTATGTTCACTAGGAGGTCAAAGGCAATACTAAGGTACTTGGTAGACAACGCTAAGGGTGGTTCAACTTCAATCCCCTAATGGGAGTGAACACAACCCCTTGAATTTTGAAGATCTTATCAAGTACTATGTGACCCAAAAATTTCGCTTCAGAATAGCCATCAATAATGAAATAACAGCGAAAATAGTGAAAAAAGCAATGTAGAATTTATCTCGAGAATATTATTCGTATCCGACACATTTCAAAGGTAGGTATTTGAGTAGTCAAGTTATTAATTTTCATCCAAAAAAATTAACGGACCTTTTTTATGATTTACCTTAGTCTAAAGTGAATTTTTTAAGAACGTTACAAGTGTGTCAAAGCGATTTTAAATTTGTAGTAGAATTAAAATGGAGTATCCCGTAGAAGAAAGGGTGGAAATGACAAAATTATTCTTCAGAAATAATGTTCGATATCTGTTTTTCTGGACGTATGTCCATTTTACTTTAACAGCATTGTAAACTGGCACAACTGTCGGTATTGGTCAGATGAAAATCCAAGATTATTTCGTGAGTTGCATGCTCAGCTTCCCCAAAAATTAAATGAATGAAAATCACATAATCAGCACTTTTTCATACCCGGTAATCTCACTGGCCAAATTTATTTAGATCTATTAGAGAACGTCATTTATCCAACCTTCGTGCAAGTATAGGAGGATGCAGAAGACCTTCAAATCAAACGTTCATTTTCCAACAAGATGTCGCAATACCTCATCTCGTTCAGCCAGCGTCCGTTCTTAGATGACGATTTTCCTCACGCCTGGATTAGAAGAAGGGAAGGGGACATATTGAGTGGCCATCCAGATCACCTGATCTGGCTCCACTGGACTTTTTTATGGAGTCACCTGGAATCCAAGATTTACGCTATCCAGGCTGAGAGTGGATGATTGGCGAACTCGAATCATTAATGAATGCCGTCAAATTACACCAGAAATCTTTAGTACTGTACGTGAACGTTTTCAACAAAACTTATATTATTGCATGACATTGATAGCCTCTCGGCATGGTGTGAAAGCAATAGATTGAAGTTGAATATATCTAAATGTTATACTATGACATACATGAAGAAGAAAAAAGCGATACATTTTGATTATAATATCCATGGCACAATACTGTCTAGAGTGGCTGAAATCAGGTATCTGGGGATTTTGTGTGGTTGCTCATTTGTGCCACACAGAAATCAGCTAATACTAGCCTCTAATAGAACTTATGGATTCATAGTCCTAAATACTAAATGCTTTCAGAATCCAAGCACATTCATAGCTCTGTTTCACTGTTCAATAAGGAGTAGATAAGAATACTGTAGCATATAGTTTGGAGACCTATATATGACTGTCATAGGAAATGTATTGAGTCGGTGCAGAGAAAATTTTAAAAATTACTGATGTGGAGACAGGAGGGTGTGTACCCTCCAATAGGTTATGACCATGGCCTTTTACTTTCAAGATATGATGCTGTTTCCACTGTAGATAGGGTGAACATTTGCGCATTACTATTCATTCATAAAATTTTCAACCAAAAGATCGATTGTTCGGAGCTTTTATCTTGTCTACCATTTCTGGTTCCCCGTTTGGGTTCTAGAGATGAGATGGTCTTTTACTGTGGGACGGGGACAACAAATGCGATTTTTCGATCTCCCATTAATTATGCATGTAAACTTGCCAATTCGCTCGCAAGTGTTTGTGACATTTTCCATGACTCTCCCCGGTCTATAGTGCAGGCCTATTATTCGCTCCGCGCTTCACATGCTTTGTGAAACTTTTGTTGAGAATTGGTTTTTTTTTGTAATTTTTCGTATTTCAATATTTAATTTTCTACACCATATCAATATGTCATCATTGTATATTTTTTTTGTGATTTCCTGTAATTGGGGGTAACCTGTAGGAAATGAACTACTAAATAAATAAATAAAATAAATAAATGACAGTGATGGTCCAGCATTCAATGAACTAATCACAAATGTAAATACTGTTTTACTTGTCATTTCGATATCGATGGAAATTTTGAAGCGAAATTTCAATCGTGGTGTTAAGAACAAGAAAGTAATTCTAATTATATTGAAGGCTTTCACCATTTTTCACCAAGGAATCGCACCTCAAGAAATTTTTGAGGTAACTTCAATACCTCGTCATCTTCTTCTGCGCCAGAGGAAGGGTTGTTCTCTTATTCCTAGCGAAATACCCTGTCTAATGACAACTCTAAATTCTTATTTAGTATGAAGGCTAACACTGTTGAACAGTGACTAACTATTTGTTTCTCATTCCTGATTAACTTTTTTGCTCATTTTGATCGTTAAAATTAAAACCTACAACTAAGGATTTTATAGTGCTAGGTTCCAAAAGAGTGTTTTCAATAGGTAGTGTAATGTATAAAGTGCTCGGTTCTTCAAAGCTCTGTTTCGTAGATACTTATATCATAGCTAGAAATATTTCATCCCATACCCATAAAATTGGAAATCTCAACATTGAAGAGAACCTCATATGCCCTTTGAACAATTCTGAATGAAATTTGTCGAATTGACACTGGGCGAAGTTTTTGATTGATATGTAGCTACACTACCAAATTGTATTAACCGATTTCGTTATACTCAATTTTCTGAATGAAGCACTCACATTACAACGAAAATACAGTGTGATCACTGTATGTAATCTGAAGTGAAAAATTGTCATCATCGATTTTTTTCGCTCCTCTTGTATGTCCCACGACCTTTCCAACAATATTTTCGAATCAGGCATGTATGTGGTTCAACAATCGTCCAAGAAATACTGTAGACACACAATATATCCTCACAGATGTATCGTTGTTCCTCTTGAGTGCATAATAGCCGGGTGGAATAATAACTCATTAGTGTTATTTACTTCGCATTGATTCTTAATGAGCAGTATATTCTCGAGATGTTATAGGGCAAGATGAATGTTTTCGCTAAAAGGTGCTTTGTTTCTTCTCGTTTGATTTATTCGCTCATTTCCCGACAGACCGACGTTGCGCTACTCCAAGGAGCCAATGCATTCATTTGATTCATCTCTCATTGAAGTTTGTCGGAATGAAATTTGGAACTTCTCGCAAATAGTGAAACACCAAATTTTAGATGCTATTCAGATGAGCTGTTAATAGTGCTTATATTACCTAAATTAGTTACTTCAAATACCTACAATATCCACTTTTTGTTCCTCTTTTTTTTCATGAATTGAAAATTCAAATGTGCAGTGACATGGTGATGACAGTTCGAACTAAAAAGTTATTGCAGCCATTGTCATTTTCGAAAGGAATTTCAAGATTTTCGTTAAATAAATCCTTTTTTCTCAGTTAACAGTTGTTTTTCTCAATTTTGAAGAGAGGTTGTCGAAACTGGATTCAAGTGTGTTAATCATTGTCAATTTCAGATCAATAAATGTCATGAAGTATTAGTATTTACAAAAAAATTCGGACTATGTTCTGAATCAGCTGATAAAAGAGAGCAATCATTTTTGAATCCGAACTTCTTGGTTCTTTTATTTTATACGATCATAATAGAGGGAAATTGATTATGTAGAGAGCCACAACTATGACATCTTTCTTGCCTTCTCCATTATATATATGTAATACAATGGCTAAAATTGCAATTGATGCTAAGGTAACTTGTACAAGTTGAATTGGAAATCAGAAATGATTCTCTGAAGGAATTTTGTGTGAAAGTTATCGAAATTCATATGTGGGTATATCAACTAGGTGGAAAAAGTCCTCTCTGTGAAAAACAGATTTGTTTTTTGTGTGATTCCTTTCATTCTGAGGTTATATATCCAGGCTAGTTGATTCACCTATTCTTCGTAACAAATTTGAAATGTACAAAAACTTTTCCATGCTATAAAGACCAGATACATATATGTCCTCAAACATAGACTAAAAGTTCATTTAGTCGTGGAAAATAGTAAAAACTGGCATCTTCACAAGAAAGTTGCAATCGAAGATTTGATGAAAGGATGCAAAATATGAAAACTTCACTAAGCTTTCCTCATTGTCACGAGATAGATGAAGATATTGTCAATGATTAAGATTTATTTTTTATTAAAACTCTTATTGAAACACAAAGATATTTTCCGTTTTTCGATGTGAGCAAACACTTTATTACTTAATTTATTTTTTTTCAGAGATTGGGAGTGAAAACCCTAAAAAGTTTATTAAGAAATGCAGAATCCTCCCAGAATAAATTTCAATCGATATCTGAAACACTTTACTAACATTTTATTTACAAAAATTGACGTATCGCTTGTTTGGAATTCCCAATAGCACAAGGCTGAATCATTTCCGTACGATAAACACTGTCTTTCACGAACATGGAGCTGTAATTTCTGGATCAAGCAAAGGATTAATTAATCTTTTCATATATGTATAACAGCAATAAATCCTTTTTGGTGTGTTCTTAGTCGGGAAAAGTAACAAATAGATTACTCTCTAAATTGTCAACATCGTTAACAGGCATTTTAACGAATTAAAATTGAAAAACTGCTTTTACTATATAAAATTACGAACTCATTAATTTCCCTCGTGAATATTTTAGATTTTTTTCATTCGATATCCTACTTTCTTGTTCTTGGTGAATCTCATCAGAGAAATATACTCTCCGATTCCTATTTTTTGGTCACAAAGGTGAAGGTAATTTGTAACCTCCTAGATATACATATGTGTAAACAGACACGAGGATTTCTCACACATCTTGAAATTGTTTTCTCTTTAGAATTTTTTGTAAATTCTTTTGAGTCTGGAAATTAATCCAATTTCACAATTTTTGCTGCTTCCGAAATATTGTCCGGAACATTTTTCTCTCATGATTTATTTCACAGACCTGCGAAATTCTTGGAAGTCAAAATTTTTGATTTGTTTTGGCAATTGTTATACGATAACAACTCAGAACAAGATCCAGACATTAGCATGTCAGTTAACCTGGATTATGGTACAGCAGAAGAGAAGAATGAATGTCACAGAATATCGACCTTCAAAATTCCATAACCTATTTAAACGCACGTTTATGTAGCAAGGTCACCGAAATCGTATATTATGTTCTTTTTATTCAAATCTCTTGTTGTCGGCTGAGCTACATCATCATTGCATTTTTCACGAAGAAGAGTTATACAGGGTGTTTTCAAAGGTGGGGCTTTTTTTTTTGACAGAAGGTAGAACTCATCAAAATGAGTCGTTTAGCCAAAAGTGGTCCACATAAAATATACAAGATGGCTGAAATACCACCCATAGAAATTCGACCACATTTCATTGAATTTCAAATACGGGATTGTGGAAGGTGACTCCGCAAAAACGAAACAAAACATAAACATATGGCTGGACAATGAATGGTTCAGCACCCAGTTCATCAGATTAGATGCATCAGGTCACTTTTGAGAGAATCATATTTGTCGTATCGTGCAATTTAGGGTTAAAAAAATGTAGAAAATCGAGGCAGTTGCTTGAAAGTGCTTATGATAGTTATGTGGAAAAAGTGTTGTGATGTTTCCCCATTTCATCCCATTTCTACGACGATTGTTGGAATGTTCGAACAAAAATATTGTGATGCCCATTCTGAAGAAATTCGTGAATGATTTAGACGAATGTTATAAATGAGATTTTGAAGTATTAGGTATTCTATTTTTTACACTTGTGTCTTAAGTATCTTCTGTCAGTTGATATCGAAATGAGCCATTTCATAAAATCGTGTAAGTTACTAAAAAATAATGGAAACAATTCGGCAATCCTAAGTTTCCATTTTCATTACCACGTAAATATCGAACGAGCCAATATCCTAAACGAAACCACATGGTCGAATCAGGAGACAAGTTTTTTCTCACTGCTTTTCTATAATTCAGCTCGGGTCGTATAAGGATCTATTTCAGTTATCATTTTCAATTTTTTTTTTCAACGTTGTCATTTTGAAAGTTTTGTATAGGTGATTTTTGGTGAAAAAACTCTTCATTTTGACCAGTTCTACATTCTGTTGTATAAAGAAAAGATGAGCGTAATTAATTAGTCATCCAAATAATATTTTACAGCAGTAACTAGGATAGGAAAGCATTCCCTATTTACGCTCCCTCTCACAACCCCTGAGTAAGAAAATCATGGTAATGGAAAACCATATCATATTTATTATGTCAAATATACATCAGCCACATTCTGACTGCGCATGCAGAAAAAATATTTCCATCGACGTCAACGACGGTTGTTTTGAGTGAAAACCCCAGTTTATGTTGACCTCAGGGCGATTATGATCATAAGAAACGACGAAATGAATTTTCAGCCGCAGAATCTCCCAACTGGATCACCGCGCCCGTCGTTGGGCGTGTGCGTATCAACTTGTCGTATCTCAAATTTCCTCATCTCATCTGAACAAAGCGCTCTTGTATGCAAATATCGAGGCGTCGTCGGCTGTGTAAAAAATCCATCGCCGAACTGTTCCGAATGTTATTCCGAACGATTCCGAAGGGGACACTCACACAGGCAAGAAAAGGAATACTTATTGATTTTGAATTTTATTTAGCGAGTCTTAGGTGGTGACATTCCCCGATGCAATCAGGAATGGGAAGCGGATATAGTATTGTCTCATTTTTCTACTCGCATATATATATATGACGAGGGGATCCTCATGCGAATGGTTCTGACGGGGAATGTCAGAAAGGAATTTAGATTCGTTTGATGTGGCCTTGAAACTGTGGCAGATTTTAAATCTCTTGGCAGCTTATGGATCTTCTGAAGCATTCTATTGCGTTCTGGGAATGTAAGGTCTGAGGTCCTCGAATAGCCAGGGAAAGAACGCAGATATATCTCATATACAGTATATACAAATATACATATATCAAGAAAGTCTCAGTATATCCGAAAAAGTTGTGAAATTTAATTGCTTTTTATCAGTTCAAGCAATAACCTCAAAAAGAATTCTATCAGACACACGCTTTTTCTCTTTTACCACACGTGAAAAAGTTAACAAATAATTGGTCTTCATGAGTATCTATGATGCAAAAAGTAGAATTTGCAATGTAAATTATTGAATTGTTCAATTTCAATAATTTTATTCATCTTGCAGAGATTTTAAGAGGTGTAACTTATTACAGCTGGTATTGTGTTACATTTTCATTAATTGAATAGTTCAGTTTACTGCAAAAAGTGCAAAATAATTTATTCAGTACCATTTACATATACTCCATTGACTTTTATTTTAACACCCAGTTGGCCATTGAAATATGAAACATACCACGCTGTATAGTACGAAAATGTGGGGCTATGACGCTTGTCAAAACATTTTTGGGTTTTGAATCAGCGCTTTGTTGTACGTACTAAGTGAAAGTCCTAGTTATTACGTTTTTTACCACAATGTCGAAATATGAAGTCGAAAATATGTGACGAACATTACAGGAATGTTAAATTCTTCAACAAAAACTCCATATTGCATCAATGAAAATCAGAAGAATTGGAGGCTATGTTTCTTCAATGCTTGAGCTTCTCTATGATTCTGGATTCTAGAATTTACTAGAAAAAGCAGAAGCGTACAAGGTCGCTCGTAACAGTATACAGAGTGGGTCTTTGATTTGTACACATATGTCAACAGTAGATTCTTGAGGCCAGAAGAGACACTATTGTTTTTTACAATTTTTCTCGATTCGGCCTATACAGAGTGGCCATTTGAAAACTTGCCAGTCCAATTATGTCACAACAAGGATGATTTCAGAGAAAATGCCGAAACAGGTCAGTTTGTATTCTTACGGAGACATATTTTGAGCAGAATTTAAAGCCGAAATCTCCTGAACCCTACATAGGTGTAGGGGCTATCACAGTTATCACACCTAAATTCTCAATAGGGAATAGGGGCTGAGCTATACCTCAGTGGAAAGATCACTTGACCCTCATGGTATTCATGTATCCTTGAAGTAGTTACAGGGGATGACAATTTGAAAACTTGCCAGACCAATTATGTCTCGACAAGGATGTTTTCAGAGAAAATGCTGGAACAGGTCAATTTTTATTCGGAGGGAGACATATTTTGAGCAGAATTGTAAGCCGAAATCTTCTCAACCCTAGGTGTAGGAGCTATCACACCTAAATTCTCAAGCTATACCTCAATTGGAGGACAATAGTATGTAGAGGGACATACTGTCTTTCAATAGAGGTTTAGCTCAACCTCTATTCCCTATTGAGAATTTAGGTGTGATAGCTCCTACACCTAGGGCTGAGGAGATTTCGGCTTACAATTCTGCTCAAAATATGTATGTCCCTCTACGAATAAAAATTGACCTGTTTCGGCATTTTCTCTGAAATCATCCTTGTTGTGACTTCAGCTTTTTCTCTTTTATGTCGAGACATAATTGGCCTGGCAAGTTTTCAAATGGTCACCACCTGTAACTACTTCAAGGAATCAATAAAAAGTTTCAAATCGAAGTATTCATGTAGAGGGACAAGTGATCTTTCAATTGAGGTAAATTTCACCCCCTATTACAATTCGGTTCAAAATATGTCCCCCTACGAATAAAAATTGACCTGTTCCGGCATTTTCTCTGAAATCGTCCTGATCGCGACATAAATGGCCTGGCAAGTTTTTAAATTGTCGCCCTGTATAGATATAGCCATATAGTACCTATTCGATATGACATTCTGATGCTAATTCCTTCAAAAGACAATTATTCGAAGCTCCTCCTGATCTGATATAACATAGAAAGTTTTCTATCCACCCCTTTTAAAACAGGAATTTCGATAAGTTTAACAAATTTATTCAATCACATTGTGTAGCAGGTTGTTCATGTCGCGAACAGTACTCATTTTTTATGAACCGAGCTCAAGCAGAGCAGAATGCCAATGATCTAACGAAGGCATTAAATTATTGAACGAAAACCATGATCGGTTGATTTCAATAATCGTATACGACACTAATTCACAATGAACATTTATATTTGGGAATCTTGGCCAGTAGGGAACATTTTAACTACTATAGATACTAGAATACTAGATTATTCTCCGAACGTACTAGCGTGATCCGAACTAAGCATCTATGTATTTGCCTTCATTCTTTTCATATCCACTTCTCTGGGCAATCGACGTTCAAAGATACCGCTTGCACGTGCAGGAAAATATCTGCCATCAACAATTTATTACTGGAGCAAAAGCGCATGCCACGACACAGAGATAACCGCCAAGATCATCCATATTGCACGTGCGCATTCACTCTGAGAATACTTTATATCACCAACTGTCAGTTTCCAAGATGAGCAATTGCAACCAGAATAAAAAAATTAGGAGAATGGAGCCACCCAAGAAGAAATCCTTTTTTGAAGGAGAGGGCATGCAGAAGCCTGAGAAATACATCGTATTGGTATTATAAACTCCGACGTTTATCAGTGGATTTCACTCCTATAATAATTACAAAATAGAGGTTAGGATACGGGGGGTTTGGACGCAGTAGCCTACAGAGAACATTGCCTTTAACGGCTGTGGTTGGAATAAAGTGTGAAATCAACTGAATAAAATCTTCAACACAAAAAGGACTGAGTTTTTGGCTTGGGACTTTTGTTAATGATAGACTGATTGACTTGATAGGGTTGAAGGTCAGGTTGTTGGAACAAAAATTCTTAGACTACTGCCGACATGTTTCGATTTTAATCTAAGATCTTCTTCAAGGTTCTAAAATGAATGGCAACAACATCTGTACAATAAACAGAATGAAGTTCGGATGTTCTGAAACGATCATAGAAATGTTTAGACCAAAATGGAGGACATTTCGAGCAGTTTATGTAGTTTTTTGTTTTAATTTTGTTTTGTGTTCGTTCTGTTGATTTTTTCACTTTGAAAACATGTATAGGTATATAATTGTTTCAACAAAAATCAAATCGACCTAATTCATCTCAATTCTCCCAGTGAAACATTCAAGGAATATCAATTTCGATAAGCTCTTATGTAGATACCGGGCCTTAATTTTTTCTGGAAATGACGAGAGATTACCTTAAAAATACAAACCGAAATGGTCTGCAGCTATAAAAAGGAAAACCAATGCAATAAGTAATAACTAAGTAATTTTAAATTAATTATGAATCAAATAGTTTTGATAATTCATCATTAAAAGTCACTTCAAACTACTTTCAGGAATCCTAAAGTTCTAAAAAACGATTTTACGTTAAATTAAATTTGTGTAGTAAAACTGTCTGCGCGAAAATATAAAGCACACGTCTCTATTTAGTTTTTTTCTGGTGTTTTCATATATTGAAAGAGATTTTCAAAATTTCTATTTACAGAGTAATGTTTCGAGAATTCAGAGGATTCATAGTTTTTTTGTCATCCCGGACCTGGATTTTCCTTGCGGTTATTGAATGATACATTTGAGCTTTGAATAAGAAACTCGTTTACCAAATATGAAGAAAATATACCGTCTGATTTGGCCTCAGGAAGAAACTAGAAAAATTCATAAAACATTCTGTATCGACTACGAAAACAGAAAGAGCCAATAAATGTGGTATCTCCACCTCATTGCCATCTATCCGCATGTGAAGTATTTCCGTTTCCAAAGAAACACCCTGTATAATTCTGTTTTCAGTTTATGGATTTCCATCACGTATCGACCACATTTATTAAATTTCAATTTGCCTTTGGGGTTTTCTGTTGTTTTGTTTTCAGACTATTCCTTCTCTGAGGAAAAAAATAAATGAATTCAATTCAAAATCTGTCAGAGTTCATTTTATTGCTACTTCTTTCAACAGATACCTGAATCTTTGACATCACTTATAAGCAACTAATTGAATCATCACAAAATGAAAATATCGATAGAAAAGGCCGTCATCGCTTTTTCCTATCAGATTTCCAGAAGCAACCAAGCGAGCATAAATAAGTGTTGAAATCATAATATTTATTTATTCCTATATCTATTCATTTATGGAAATTCAGAACAATTAGGGATGGATGTTCCACACCTAGACCAATTTGTTCCATCGTAAAAATACGCATGTAAATAGCCAGCGGAATGGCTTCCTCCAATTTACGTCTTTCATCAGTGATAATGTTGGTAAGTAGTCGTTATTTAATTAGTGCTACAAACGGATGCCTCCTCTTTAATTGAATAACATGCGTTAGCTGCCTTATCTCACGGATCTTCCCACTTACATGGTGTAAACTTATAAAGCGTCTACCAAGACTGGTGTGGAGTAGAATGAATAAATTTGATTTGAAAATTCAGATCCACTAATGGAAGGTAATCAGATTGGGAGAATTATTAACAGTTGAATATAGCCAGAAATCCTGTTAATTGATACAGTTTTGATTATGGTTCTAGCCAGTCCAAATCTATTAACAGAAATCTGGAAAACACGGGAGATTTTATGAGAATCTTCATCTATAAATCAGACCTTTATATGTTTACTCTTTACAATTTCTTTAGGACACTTTTTGGTTTCCAAAGAAATAGGGTTGAGGTTATGACGCCAGTAGTATTGGATTGATGTGGCCGATACTTGAAGAAAATCATCGTGTAATCTGTTTGAAGTTTTATGCTCTAGGTCTAGGGAGAACTCTTGGTATGAATATGAATAGCTACATTAAAATTATTGACAACAGTTATAATTTTGAATTCCACAATCTATTTAATGAAAATTGAACAATGCAGTTACCTATGTACGAGTTAGAAGTGTGCAGATGCTTATGGCTCAATAAGGAAATT
The DNA here is from genome assembly GCF_907165205.1 of Coccinella septempunctata. Taxonomy (NCBI): domain Eukaryota; kingdom Metazoa; phylum Arthropoda; class Insecta; order Coleoptera; family Coccinellidae; genus Coccinella; species Coccinella septempunctata. The sequence goes on along the minus strand of NC_058189.1, from coordinate 12,292,934 downwards.
TAAAGTTACTTATTTTTATTCGTATTTTAATTTTTTTAGCTCTTGTAAACGGCAAAAGTTTTAATATTTTCATCATTTCTGACGGAAAAAATTATAGCACTCCTCGAAATTGTTGATTCCGTTTTTGTTGACATCATCAATATCATAATATATACTTATACTGCATTCACTTTTATTTTAGCACTCGGTTTTAATTTTGAATTTCACAATCTATTTAATGAAAATTGAACAATGCAGTTACCTATGTACGAGTTAGAAGTGTGCAGATGCTTATGGCTCAATAAGGAAATTTAAAGTTACTTATTTTTATTTGTATTTTAATTTTTAGCGCTTGTATACGGCAAAAGTTTTAATATTTTCATAATTTCTGACGGAAAAAATTATAGCACTCCTCGAAATTGTTGATTCCATTTTTGTTGACATCATCAATATCATAATATATACTTATACTGCATTCACTTTTATTTTAGCACTCGGTTAACCATGAAAATTTGACACATTCCACTCTGTTTAAAACGAGTATGTGAGGTTATGACGCTCTTCAAAACATTTTTTCGTTTCAAATCAGCGCTATGTTGTCCGTTCTACGTAAGAGTCTCAGTAATTACGTATTTTATCACAATATCGAATTAAAATCGGAAAATATGAAGTCGAAAATACGTGACGAACATAATTGACCTTCATACAAAGTGATTGACGGCATACCAAATCTAGTTATTTACATGGAAAATACAACAGATCAGTTTTGAATATATTTACTTCAGCTATGGAAGAAAATTCAATTATTGACACATAATATCCAGTAGCTTGAGGATAGTTAATGTTGGTTATCTTCTTTGGCTAAAGGTTGAAGACTAGATTTCAAAAAAATCAACCCGAAGATGAAATGCATCTGATGCAGTGGTAAGGAATGGTATCTCTCGAAGGAATCAAACGAATTATTACAAGACTGTTAAATCCTCCAACAAAAAAACATCTTGCGTCAATGGAAGTCAAAATAATTAAAGGAAGTTTCAAGGCAAGAGGAACTTCACCATTAAACAAGAATTTCACATAAATTAACATTTAACAGGATAGCTTGCTCGTATTTATGGCTGTTCATTTTTAATACGTTGATATAATAATAATAATGAATATATATTTATTGATCCCTTAAGATATTTACAATATATAGGACAAGTCAATTGAAAAATAGAAAAGTTAATTTTCTGAAACTTATTCTACGATGACATTAATCGAAAATCCTGTTGTAACTTTTCGCATTCGTTCACCCTTCAATGAAATTCTCAAATGCCACCAATTTTTTGGGTCTCCCAATAGAAGATAATTTTTTTTATCCTCTTCATTCACAATCTTTCAGATTGTGAAAACATTCATCTGAAATATTCAAATGAAACTTTATATAAATTCACTTACATACATTGAATATGTATGTTATTCTCACATCTGAAAAATAAGGAATAGAAACAAAAAAATGTTTTTATAAAATGTTTCTGCGTTAGTTAATGCACTATTTGATAGAAGCAATTATTTTTCAAACATTGCCTAATTATTATGCTAAAATAAATATCCATATAACTTTTACAGTATATTTTTGAGTTACACAGATTCCAAACAAAAGCGATGCTGAAGGTTGAATTTCTGAGGGAGGGGATAATAATTGAATGAACAATTGAAATTTTAAATAAAAACTCTAAGTAACACCTGTTGGTATCTCGAATACGAAACATTTGCAGTCTCTCAATTTTTGTTAAAATTGTTCAAGGAATCTACTTTTTATTTCATTATTATATTATTTTTTCATGAATAAAATTTGAAAAATCGAATTGGTTGTAGTGCTCTGGGGGGGGTAGGTAATTACCCGAACCATAGGACTACCCTTGATTCCAAAAATATGAAAAATTATCTTTCCAAACTGTTATTATGGAACGTCTACTAAGTTTTGTAGATTGCAGTTGCAATATCCGAATCTATCATGTGTGTGAAGTTGGCCCAGCACTTTTTGATTTTCGAAAAAAAAAATTTGTGCTGAATTGTGCTAGGTTTGTGCTGATTTGTGCCGTTGAAATTTTTGTTTTATTCCACACGGTTCTCAAAATATTTCACAAAATGTATAGAATGGGCTAGCCCAGCACTTATCGAGAAAATGAGTTTTGACGACTGAAACAGGTTGTGCTATGCATGTACAGTGTTGTGCCGTTCGAATTTTTGCGAAATTCCCTCTTATCTCCCGGAAAATCGAAAATGAAGAAAAAAGTTAGCCCAGCACTTTCGATTTTTCTTCTCAAAAATTAGTGGAAAAATTTGTGCTACATTTGTGCTGACTTGTGCCGTAAATATTTTCTCGAAAATTAGTCGGATTTTCCGGGAAATCGCAAAATTGAAAAAAAAGTTAGCCCAGCACTTTCGTTTTTTCTCAATGAAAACTATGTGAAAAATTGTGCTAGTCGTGTGCTAACTTGTGCCGTTGAAATTTTCACGAAAATCCTTCTAGTTTTCCAAAAAATTTAGATTTTGGAAAAATGTCAGCCCAGCACTTTCGTGTTTTTGCAGTTTAATTTTTTTTATTAAATTGTGCAACATTTGTGCTGATTTGTGCCGTTGAGATTTCCAAAAAAAACTTTCAACTTTTCCTTCAAATGGTGGATATCAACAAAATCAGTAGATTGCCTGAAATCAGTATAAATGGCAACAGGCCTAATATTCGTAAATTGAGCTTAATGAACTCCAGCGTGGATAGCCAATGACTGTAAAAGATTACTATTGTTTATAACTCAATTTTCTTGATACAGATGCAGATGCGTGACTCTGAAAATAGTTTACCGTTAATCTCAAAATTTTATATATATGGAAGATACGTTTCAGTCCGTGTATGAAATTAAGCTGAAAAATTAACAGCATGTAAACAACCATTAACATTATTTTTTCAAGAGTTTTATCTACAAGTTATAAACAATAGTAATCTTCTTTAGTCATTAGCTATCCACGCTGGTGTTTATTAAGCTCAATTTACGAGATTTCTCTCCTGAAAACTGAATTCTGGCAACATTGTTATCGTGATACACTTCTGATGATTTATGACGCTATGCAAAACTTGATAAGTCGTAGGTTGTGCACGCAGGGTTGCCAACCTCAACGGTATTCGGCCTGTTGCCATTTATACTGATTTTCAGGCAATCTACTGATTTTTCTGATATCCACCATTTGAAGGAAAAGTTGAAAGTTTTTTCTGAAAATCTCAACGGCACAAATCAGCACAAATGTAGCACAACTTAATAAAAAAAATCAAACTGCAAAAACAAGAATGTGCTGGGCTGACCTTTTTCTTAATTTCGCGATTTCCCGGAAAATCCGACGAATTTTCGAGAAAATATTTACGGCACAAGTCAGCACAAATGTAGCACAAATTTTTCCACCAATTTTTGGAAAGAAAAATCAAAAGTGCTGGTCTAACTTTTTTCTTCATTTTCGATTTTCCGGGAGATAAGAGGGACTTTCGTAAAAATTCGAACGGCACAGTACTGAACATGCATAGCACAACCTGTTTCAGTCGTAAAAACTCATTTTTTCGATAAGTGCTGGGCTAGCCCATTCTATACATTTTGTGAAATATTTTGAGAACCGTGTGGAATGAAACAAAAATTTTAACGGCACAAATCAGCACAAACCTAGCACAATTCAGCACAAAAATTTTTTTTTCGAAAATCGAAAAGTGCTGGGCCAACTTCACACACATGAATCTATCAATTTTTTCCGCAAACTTAAGATGAATTCGGCCTTATAAACTTCTACATGAATATTTCCAGGAACTCCATTCTAAAATTCCATATTCTAAAAACGAATGGATATAATTCCATTGCTTTTAAGGACATACAAGTATTCAAGGAATCTCTTTCAAGGCCCTCCAATTGGGAGGGTTCAAAGGAATCAATTTAATTAAACCGTTTACTTCCGGCTGAAATGACCAGATTACAGAGGCATGCACAAGGTACGGTCAAACTGAATTTAATTACGTCCATCATGATGGAGGAAATTTTCATAGGATTTCTAACTACTACTCCTTCGGCTGTTAAGTGTGATTGAAGAAACCACACCTCATTCGTCTCGCTGACCTCTTTAACTCAGCAATGCAGTGATTGGTTTTTAATGTGGACACACACAGTGAGCCTGTGACATGTACCTACATGGAATTGTCAAAGGACGAGTGAAATCGGTTAGAGATGAAATAAATCTCTGAACATTCTGGTTCATTTTTCTCATTTCATTGATTTAATTTTATTTCTGCTTTCTTTAGTCCCCAGGCTGCCTTCAAAATTACCCAATTTCAAGTTTTCATAGTGATGATGCTTTTAGCGCGAAAAAATATGTTATGTCAAGTTTCCGAATGTTTTGGTTCAGTTTGTTAATGGGAAAATTGGTTTCGGAGTTATAGGCATATGGAATTTTTCCCAATATTAAAAAAATATCAACCCAATTGAATTGAATGCCGGAGACTAGTTGTGAAATTCATACAGAGTGGGCCATTGAAAACGAAACAGCGGTAGAACTGAGTTATATAAAACGCTCGGACATGTAGATTTTTGGTTCAAGAGGGACAACTTCTAATATCAAATTGAAAATTGCATCGCTTCAGCCTTACTGTTGCAACCCCAACCCCTATAATTTGAATAGGAAAGATGAGTTAAGTGATATCTCCTTGGAAAGGCTCTTATAAGTTTAGCATATTCCATTTTCTTCATTCAATTTAATCGTTTTCGAAATATTCACATTTAAATTTCAAAACATGCTGTGTGAATCCATAGAATTTTCACTCATTTATTCTGCAATTTAGATGATAAATCTGCTGTACGGTTCTCGCACTGGTTATTTTTGAAAAATAAAGAAATTATTACAATTTTTTCTGCCAATGAATAAACAATTTCCACCTTAATTTTCAATGAAAGAAAAAAACAGTTATATTTTAATGTCTGATGCATAGCAGTTGACGAATATCGTCGAAACCATAGCATAAATTGGTGAAAATTTGACTCATTCCCACAGCATCTTTAACAAAATGACCAATCTGTACAAACCTGAAATTTGAATATCTCAAAAACACATAGATTGAGTGAAACAAAAATTCAATATTCTGAACTCAGAATAAAAATGTCTTCCAAATGACATATTACCTTCCTCATCTTCTCTATTATCATCAAAATATAGGGCTTGGGGTTTTAAAGAACTGGTCAAAATGAAGCGTTCCACCAAAAATCACCTATAAAAAACTTCAAAATGACTAAGTGGAAAAAATTTGAAAATGATTACTGAAATAGACAGAAACTGACAGAAGAGACTTGGGACACATTCGTCTAAATTATTCACGAATTTTTTCACACTGGGCATCACAATCTTCTTGTTCGAACAGTCCAGCAATCGTCTTAAAAATTGGATGAAATGGGAAAACATCATAGCACTTTTTCAACATAACTAACGTAAGCACTGCCTCGATTTTCAACTTTTTTTTCGCACTAAATTGCACAATGCAACATATATGATTCTCTCAAAAGTGACCTGATGCATCTAATCCGATGAACTTGATACTGAACCCATCATTGTCCAGTCAAATGTTTATGTTTTGTTTCGTTTTTGCGATGCCGGAGTCACCTTCCACAGTCCCGTACTTGAAATTCAATGAAATTTTGTCGAACTTCTAGGGGTTGTATCTCAGCCATCTTGGATATTTTATGAAGATAATTTTTGGTTAAACGACTTATTTTGATGAGTTCTACCTTCTGTCAAAAAAGTCTCACCTTTGAAAATACCCTGTCTTACTGAATTCAAATTGTATTTTTTCCATAAAACAGAGCCGATTGTGTTTAAAAAAATACCATGGTTTTAAAACGGCATTTTGGAAGTTCCTGCGAAATCTGAGCGTTATATAATCTGGCGAATACTTTTGGAGAAACAGAATTTTAGTTATTTTTTAGTATTTCAAACCGCATGAAATTTCGCAAAAGTACTGGTGTCGCTATTTCACTACTACTCAATCAGTATCAATTCAATAATTCGATCAGTATTTTTCGAATATTGAATTAATATAATTATGATTGATTTGTTGTCGAAGACAAACATTTAATTAATATTGGACTTCTTATAAGAGTTCGGTGACTGAAAACGTTGACTTGAGAATGCAAATTCGTAAATTTTAGAAAAATCTACTGGATGTGATCAAAAATACACACCTAAATTTTTTAGTGGGAGTAGGACAATAAATGTGAGCTAAGGATTATCTCATATATTTGGTTCGAAGATTCTCATCTGCTTCTTCAGACCTACAAAATTCAAATGAAATTATAAAATAATTTTGTTACACAATTACATAAACAACGAAATTAATTACCTTTATATGCAAAAAGTAACCAGATTTCAAATTCACAATGATTAAAATCATAATTCAAGATAAATATTCAAAAACAAGAGCATCTAAAACTACCAAAGTAAACAACCAACCATAACCTATAACAGGAGACGAAGTCATGAATAAAACATGTAATTATTGTCAAATGTCAATCACCAAAATTTCTCTTCAATTATTTGTCAGGTCTGTAAGTCCAATTTCGTAGGTGTGAAGGAGCAGATAGGAGACTGCGAAATGTCACCAAATATATGAGATAATCTATAGTTCACATTTATTGTCCTATTCCCCATAAAAAAAAATCTGAGTAAATTATATCTTGGAGGGCACTAAGTCAATAGTATAAAATATAAAAAAATTAAAATGGCAAATGGTCACCACTCGCGTTTTATCGATGGTGTAAAGAACAGGAATAATCGTAAAGATAACTCGATAACAGCTGTGAAATCACAGGAAAGAGGGAAAAATCCTGTTCCATTGATAACCTCAAAAATTAATCAAACACGAGAGACAAATGTAAATTGCTTCGGTAATTGCCGGAACAGGTTCTAATTAATTAAAACAAAAAGCTCCGCCGACTTGGCTGTAAACAAGGGGGAAAATTAGATAGTACGATGGCTGGTTTACCGCCTGCCCGACGAGACGAACCCAGAAATTATACGGAATTTTACACCAACCAAGAAAGTAATGATTTATCTCGTTAATTATTTCCCTCGCTGCATAATTCAAGAGGGAATTAAAAAATTATGTCTCAGGGTAGATTGGGGGATAGCGTCTCAGTTCTCACACTTTGATTTCGCTTCTTGAGGTTGAAGGTAGTAGAAGAGCTTCTAATCTACTTTCAAGCAGGTAGGTAGGTACGTACGAGGATATACTGAAAAATTCTTAGCCTACTATAGAACCAAACAGATTTTCAATGTCAAAATATTTTATTATTCAACATATTCTCCTCTTAATTGGATATATTTATTACAGCGAACCTGCAACGTCTCTAGAACTTTCAAAAAAATGTTTCTTCTTGCTCAGCAAACCAGACGTCCACCTCTTTTATTACCTCCTCGTTGGAAGAAAATTTACGACCCTTTAAACTTATTTTTAGTTGAGGAAAGAGATAGTAGTCTCATGGAGCCAAATCTGGTGAAATCCTGGAGGTGTTCTAGTAATTCAAACCCTAAATCACGAATTTTTTGCATGGCAACATGAGATTTGTGTGCAGGGGCGTTGTCCTGCAAAAACAAAAAACCTTTGGATAGCTTTCCGCGTCTTTTCTCTTCAATTTTTTCCCGTAGAGTGGTCAGTAATGTCGAATAGTAATCCTCGGTTATTGTTCTACCCTTATCGAAAAAATCAATCATGATTACTCCATGACAATCCCAAAAAACTGAAGCAAGAACTTTTCCAGCAGATTTTTGGACACGAAATTTCTTAGGTGTTGGAGAACCAGAGTGTCGCCATTCCACGATTGTTGCTTTGTTTCTGGATCGTAGAAATGTAGCCAAGTCTCATCCATAGTAACAATTCGATTTAAGAAGTCCACATCGTTCTCAAATCTAGCACAGATCGAACGCGATGCTACTACCCTTGCACGCTTTTGGTCAACATTCAAACATTTGGGGATCCATTTTGCAGCAATTTTTCTCATGTCCAAATTGACGTGAACTATATTATGAACGCGTTCGTATGAAATATTCTGTGCTTCAGATATCCGTTTTAGCCCAATTCGACGGTCTGCTAAAATCATGTCATGAACTGCATCGATATTTTCGGGGACTGACACAGAAACTGGCCTCAAATTTTCCATCCTCAATGGAAAATTTACCTCTTTTGAAGCTTGCAGTCCAATTTTTCACGGTCACATACGAAGGACAATGATCACCAAAGGTATTATAATAAGCATATCTTCGTAAATCTGGTTACCTCTTAACCCTTTTAAATACAGGTACTTTATGATGGCTCGATACTCCAATTTTTCGATTTTCACAATTTCGGTGGACATCTTCTTTCTTTTAATTTATTGCGTAGCTCTAGTTTACTTTTTTGACCTCATACCTCACACTGACACTTCTAATGAGTTATTGTTCGTGCTATGGAAACGTAATATTTTTTTTTATGCATGAAACTGGTCTAGGCTAACTAGATATCAATACATCCTCGTATGTGAAATTTTTGAGACCAATATGTTGCAATTCTTAAGTTGCTTTAACAGTTTTAATTCTATCCAGATATGGATATCTCGGTATCAAGTGACATATCCATTACTGGGTAGAGCCAATTATTTTATATGCAGATATTCTAGTACCTGGTAGTTGAAATTAAAAAAGTAATTGATTCATTCATTATCACAATTGGGAAAAAATATATAGATTATACATATTATAATGAACCAATAACTCTTTTCGAAAATATTCTTTTATCAAGAAGAAAATTATCTAATCGCTACTTCGAAAATATTGGAGGAGAGGAAAGGGTTGGCTATAAGAAACTTTATTCTGAGCTGCAATCATTTTGAGCAAGGTTATTGAAGTTATGGTGCAGATATGTTATAACAAAAAGATTATGATACACTTGTATATGTTGTAGTCTTATTCTAAAATCAGTCATATTATAATACGCCTAGGCTTTTTCAATACGACTAGGCATATTGCAATATCACAGCAATAATCCAGGATCTCACAGTTTGACTGACAATTAGAGGCGTATTATAATACGCCTGCTGCTCATTAGGCTTATTATTATCAAAATTCAAAAACGTGCGAATACTTTGGATTCTGATTGATTATACTTGTCGTATGGTAAAAGGACTGACGGCTTGTCATGCTAATTGTGCAATTTATGCAAAAATGAAGAAATAGTGATAATGATCAAAAAAAGAGTAGTAATAGTGTAATGTAATGGGCCAAAAAAGACTGCAGAAAAACTGCTGAACGTGAGTAGTAAGAAATTGAAACTTCTTGAGATAGGTCAAACCGTAGCAATCGAAGTTCCTAGATATAGGACCTCTGGATTTCAAAAATATCTATAGATATGGTTCCTTATAAGGAACCATAGTAAACATTTCCAAAGATGTTCACCAAATTGGTACCATCCATGGACTGTTAAACCGATGGTTTCGAGGGATGAGATTGCCACAGTAATGAAGTGATTAATATTCCAGAGAATAGGGTAATTTCCTCAAGGGAAGCTTTAAGATTATTTCCATTATTCGAAGAACAGGGACTCAATGAGTCTTCTCGCAAACCAAATCAAATCCCATATGAAATATACAAGCAAATGTGATAAGGGTGGACCATGTTGTAATAAATAATCAAAACCTATAATTATTTATTTTTTTGTCCTATAAGGGATTTCTATGATTTGATGGTACACTGCCAGTCGTATTAAAATACGACGTATTTTATACAGTCAAATTCTAAAAACATCACGTACAATAACAATAAGACTAAGAAGCGTCAGGCGTATTATAACACGTCACAAATAATCAGTCATATTGTCCGATTTTCATTTACTTTGTTAGTTCTACAATTCGCCTAGTCATATTGAAAAAGCCTAGGCGTATTATAATAAGACTGATATTATGATAAGCCTGCGACATATATAATCTTGCGAAGAGGCACTTCCTAACGCGGTTTGTTTCTTTCCTGTACAATCTGTATCAATGAAAGAAATTTATCCTCATCATCGTTTCCTTTCTGAACAGATTTGATAGAACTCGTTTAGTCGACGCCTATGTACTCATTTACTTGAACCCCGCTGAAAATCAATGCTTTCCTAGTTTTCTATCTGACCGACTAACTGACCGTTATAGAGGAAAGGCGCCTTCTCGAACGATTTTCCCCATGTGAAACCCACACGCTGGCGATTGTGCTTTTCACACTGCACACTAGATGTCTGAAAGAAAAAATCGCGAACGTCTTGAGTAGTTCGGGGCGTCGCCGTTGGCGTCGACACATGATAGTGTGTGTACGTTGTTCGACGATCCTCTCCATTCAGACTTCTACTTCGCGGCCCATAAAGTTTTACTACTCCCTTCATAGTTTCACACCAAACACCTGATGCTCTGTCGTCACTTCAAGGACATACATAGTTGCAGGATCATGCTCTGTGTCTGTTCGAGCAAGATGTGATTCAATGGTTTCGTTGAATCGTTCAATATTCTTTTCAATCTTTTCAATTATTCAAACAACTTCAGACATCTCAATAGGTGAAGGTAATCTCGGACAAAAGTATCGTCCACATCGATTCAATACTCTCAATCTTTGTTTACTCTACCCTCAATATTGATTCATTTTATCGTACAAAGTTACACTTTGCAAGGTAGTAGGTACTAATGGTGGTATTCTGCTTTCATCTGTAAGTCAATCTGTAACTTTTCATGAGCTTAATAGGAAAATTGCAATTCTGGACGTTTTTATCTATAGTTTGAAGGAATCCGTTACTATTTACGATAAGTAGATCAAAAGTAACACTGTCAAGAAGATAGTAACAGGAACATTTCCAGAATTGCATTACAAGGATGTATTTATATCTACAGGCTGTTCCTAAATTGAACGTACAAACGAAAAGGGGAGATTCCTTAAGTGAGTTTAAGAAAAAAAAGTCCTATAAACATGGGGTCGCAAACGTTTCGTTTTCGAGATACAGAGTGTTGAAGTTTGAATTTTTTTCAATCGTTCAAAATTTTTTTTTTCGAAATTGTTGGTAGATACGACAAAACTACAAGAGACCGAAAAGTTTAGTATTAGAACAAAGCTTCTTTTTACATTTTTTCAAATCAACAGTTGCTCACCAAAAAAAAGTTCTGCAGAAGAAGAGGTGGCAGTGTTCCAGAAAAAATATCACCCTGTAGATCTTCTATCGAAATTGCCATGTCACGTGGTGAGAACTCTAAAATGTAATATCTATGCCAAATTTCAGTTGAATATCTTGTGAAGTGTAGATACTATGAGAAAAAAACTCTGTACTTCCAAAACGAAACGTTTGCGACCCCATGTTTATGGGACTTTTTTTTCTTAAACTCACTTAAGGAATCTCCCCTTTTCGTTTGTACGTTCAATTTAGGAACACCCTGTATAGTTAGAATAGACCAGTTCCATGCATAAAAAAATATTGCGTTACCATATAGCAACCAACAATAACTCATTAGAAGTGTCAGTGTGAAGTTTGAGGTCAAAAAAGGAAACCAGAGTCACTTGAAAGAAAGAAGATGTCATCCGAAATTGTGAAAATCCAAAAATTGGAGTATCGAGCCATCATAAGGTACCTGTATTTGAAAGGGTTAAGAGGCAAGCAGATTTACGAAGACATGTTTAATACCCTTAGTGATCAATGTCCTTCGTATGCGACCGTGAAAAATTGGACTGCAAGCTTCAAAAGAGGTAAATTTTCCATTGAAGATGATGACCGATCGGGAAGGCCAGTTTCTGTGTCAGTCCCAGAAAATATCGATGGAGTTCATGATATGATTTTATCAAACCGTCGAATTGGGCTAAAACGGATATCTGAAGCACTGAATATTTCATACGAACGCGTTCATCATATAGTTCACGTCTATTTGGACATGAGAAAAATTGCTGCAAAATGGATCCTCAAATGTTTGAATGCTGACCAAAAGCGTGCAAGGGTAGAAGCATAGCGTTCGATCTGTGCTCGATTTGAAAACGATGTAGACTTCTTAAACCGAATTGTTACTATGGGTGAGACATGGGTACATTTCTACGATCCAGAAACAAAGCAACAATCCATGGAATGGCTACACTCTGGTTCTCTAAGACCTAAGAAGTTTCGTGTCCAAAAATCTGCTAGAAAAGTGCTTGCTTCAGGTTTTTGGGATTGCCATGGAGTAATCATGATTGATTTTTTGGATAAGGGTAGAACAATAACCGGAGATTACTATTCGACATTATTTACCACTCTACGGGAAAAATTAAAGGGAAAAGACGCGGAAAGCTATCCAAAGGTGTTTTGTTTTTGCAGGACAACGCCCCTGCGCACAAATGGCATGTTGCGATTGAGGTCGAAAGAGACACTCTTTTCCTTTACCATTTTTTCCGAATCAGCTCGATTCAGAAGGTACAGGCTATTAAAAAACCATAAAAAAAATGTTTTTTGTTCTATTTAACGAACGGTTTTATCGAATAAAATGGATTTAGGAATATACCAATTCATTCATTTGATTAAGCTTTTTCGAACACAAGATATCACCCACGTCAGTTTTCTCATTATGATCATTAGGTATCATAAAAATTCCAAACATTTGAAGAACTCAACTCTTGAAATTAAGTTGGACGTTATCTAATGATTGTACGTTTTGTAAAATGAAAGTATTTTTCGTATTTTCTTGTAAAATGCGCCGTTTTCGAGTAATTTGAGATTAAAAAATAAGAAATACCAGTGAAATACGAAAAATTTGGTACTTTGACCAAATGCTACTCTTTTTAAAAGATCCACAGATGTGTAGTGTCACAGATTTAGCTAGTTAATCTGAGATAATTTTGTTTTTCCAGGGGTGGCACAGCTCATTATGAGAACTTAAAATGACTATATCTTTTTATTAGGGTCGAATCAGAAAGAATAGTATAGGAATGAGTGCTTTTTTTACCTCAGCAATCTACTGTTGAAATATTTGTACGAGTCAAAGACTTATCCTGTATATTATCCGACTTTAGAACGTCCTCCAACTTTGTCCGTTGCCTGAAATCTATTCATGTTGAGGGTGCTCTCTAAATACCCTCAAACCATGTGTATTCCTCTCTATTGGTCCTTTTTCATTGGCATTATTGAAGTTTTTGAGTCTGCGATGATTTTGGTAAGGAGTTCCAATGAAGTATAGTGTTATTCCACGGCAGTTTGCTGGGTTGGTTTTGTCTCCTTTTTCAAATATTCAAATATGGGTACTGTTATGATATTTTTCCTGTCTTCTGGTATTTTTTTGTACTTCAATATTATGCTGAACCGCTTTGTATACTCCTCTACATCAACTGAACCTCCGTTTTTGAATAGTTCATCCGATAGCTTCCCTATTGCCTCAGACACCTGTTCTTGCGTGATTTTTATGTTATCATAAGACTCGTTTTGTTCTTCGAGTGTACTTTCAATGTCTGAATACAAATCTCCGAAATATTTTTCCCAGGTTTCCTTCGAAATTGTCCTCGATTTGTTGTAGATCTGGGGCCCGATTCTCAAATGTCTCTATTGGGTCTTTCTCGCATGCGACATTACGAAATGAAATAGAATTACGAATGAAATAGAAATTTGGTATTCTCAAATGTCGCGTTACACAAATTTCGATAGACAAAAAGACGAGTGGGTAGAAGCCATTCGACATTCAATATCACTCGACAATTCTCTGTCAATGTTTGTCATTTTGCTCCAATATTGCATAGTTCTTGAAAATATTGCTTATATTCATAAGCAATATTTATTAACGACAATGATATTACTCTCCAGAAAAATGTAGTGAAATCATAAATGCATGTGTGCTTCTGAACAACATTTGTACTGAAAATAATGTAGAGCTGCTGCAAGATGAAGATGAAAGGAATGAAGAAATCGATTTGAGCTATATTCCTACAGAATATATGCATGATCAGGGAGAGGGGAACATCAGAAGGCAAGATCCTTTGTTGGTACTTGGAGAAAAAATCAAAGATGAATTATCCAATCTATGAGACCTCAAATAGCTCATTTTATATTTCACAACACTCTTTAGCTCAACAGTGTAAATAAAAGGAACAATAAAATTTAGTGAATTTTTCTTTCGATAAAAATATTCAAAAGTTTTGAAAAATAAGTTTATCTCAACACAGTATCCAGTCTTTCTGAGAATCGAATTGAGAACAGACAATAAGTTTTCTTGGAAATTTCCATCACGACTTAAACCCAATTAAATTAAAAATTACTGTCAACTACGAACAATTATGTCTCTACTCCATTCACTTTTATTTTAGCAGTCGGTTGGCCATGGTAATTTGACACATTTCACTCTGTATAGTACGAAAATGTGGGGTTATGACGCTTGTTAAAACATTTTTGGGTTTTAAATCAACGCTATGTTGCCCGTTCTACGTAAAAGTTTCTGTTATTAGATACGTCTTTTATCACAATCGAATCGCTTCGGAAAATATGTGACGAGTAATTGAAGTTTATACAAACTGATCGAAGGCATTGCAAATCTAGTTATTCCCATGGAAAATACTAGAGATCAGTATAATATCATAATATCCACTAGTTTGAGGAGAATTGATGTCCGTTATCTTCTTTGGCTAAAGTTTGAATACGTTACATCAGTGGTCGATTTCAAAAATATTAATCCGAAGATAAAATGCGTATGATGCAGTGGTTGGGAATGGGTATCTCTCGAATGAATTAACAGGTAATTAGAAAAATGTTAAATTCTTCAAAAAAATCATCTTGCATCAATAAAAGTAAAAAGAATTGAAGGAAGTTTCAAGTCAAGATGATCTTCACTTCTGAACAAAAATTTCACATGAATAAACAATTAACAGGACAACTGGCTCGTATTTGTGGATGTTCATCTTAATACATTGTTATAATGATAATAATTAGGTATTTATTGGTACCTTAAGATATTTACAATGTATAGGACAAGTCAAATGAAAAATAGAAAAATCAATTTTCGAGAACTTATTCTACGATGACATTCATCGAAGATCCTGTAGTAAACTTTTCGCATTAATTCACTCAAACATAAAATTCTCAAATGCCACCACTTTTTTGGGTCTGCCAATAGAAAGAAATTCTTTGTCATCCTCTTCATTCACAATCTTTCTGAAATATAAGTCGTTTAGAGTCAGATGAAACATTATATAAATTCTCTTACATTGAATATGTTCGCTACCGTCTGACGTATTGTGGATTTTAGAATATCAGGGTATAACTATTTGAATGAGCGGACCTGAATTCTAAATAGCACTTCCTGAAACCCTGCCTCTTTTTTCAATCACTTCCGGCATTTTCGTAATAAAAATTGATATTAGTTGTGGCAACGGCGTTATGACATTAACGACATTTCATGAGTGCCAAGCTAACTTCGTTCTAGTTACAAAAACTTGAGAAAATTATTTCATGGCCAACCGACTGCTAGAATAAATTTGAATGAAGTATACTGTAATGTTATTTTTTCTGTCTTCTGGTATTTTTCTGTACTTATTATATTATGCTTAACAACTTTGTTTACTCCTCTACAACAACTGAACCTCCGTTTTTGATTAGTTCATTCGGTATCTTATCTTGGCTAGGAGTTTTTCTGTTTTTGAGTTTCCCTATTGCATCAGACATCTGTTCTTGCGTGTTTTTTATGTTATCACAGGTCTCGCTTTGTTCTTCCAGTGGACCTTCAATGTCTGACTACAGATCTCCGAAATAGTTATTCCAGGTTTACTCCGAAATTGTCCTCGATTTGTTGTAGATCTGATCTACAACTCAAAATGTGTGAATAGATTTCCTCTTCCTTTTTATTGGAATGAATCGTTTCGGGCACGTTTTGGAGCTTTCACCAAGCATCGGAAGAAGCGTCCGAGTCCCCAGAAGTGTTCGGACCGGTATCCTACCATCGAGCAGAGCGTATGCTGGCTGATCCATGGAATTCAGAGCCAGCGCGGCATTATATCTTCCCGGAGTCGATGGGGATATGCGAGGAATTCTGTATTCCGTAAATAATAGCATTGTGAACTCGTGTACTGCCTTAGTGGCAATAATTCTACAGCCGATACATGTTAAAATATTTATATTGCTATTATAGATGAGTTACATACTCGAGATTGAGCGATATCGAAAACTCCTTTTGCTATTTGCATCTCGCGAGCCTTGAACTTCGACTAGCTGCCTGCCTACTAGGTATTTTTACTGAAGAGGAAACGACAGGTCGTCGTCAGGTCGGATTGCCATATCGATATGGCGCGCTCTGCGATTGCTGACTAATGGTGGCACTCCCTTCCCGTATAGCCTTCTATTATTCGGAAATGATATCAGCTGAGTGTTTTATATAAACATTACATGAAATCTGATGAACGTCTTTTACTAATTCTGATTTCGAATTCAACAATGTTGGGGAACAAAATGAGGAAAGTACTGACTTGAACTGCGAAATTGCTCTTATTCTAAAGCCATCTCTGTTGGCCATTGAAATTTGACACATTCCACTCTGTATAGTACGAAAATGTGGGGTTATGAATGTTGCCAAAACATTTTTGGATTTTAAATCATAGTATGTTGTCCGTTCCACGTAAAAGATTCAGTAATTACGTATTTTATCGCAATGTCGAATCACTTCGGAAAAAATATGAGACGAACATAATCAGTTTACAAAATGTTTGAGGGCATACCAAATCTAGTTATTCGCATGGAAAATAGAAGAAATTAGTTTTTGAATATGTATCTATATTCATTTTTGCTATGGAAGAAAATTTAATTATTGACATATAACATGCAGTAGCATCAGGAGCGTAATGTTGGTTATCTTCTTTGGCTGAAGGTTGAATACGTTACATCGGTTTTAAATTTCAAAAAAATTAACTCGAAGATGAAATACATCTAATGCAGTGGCTGAGAATGGGTATCTCCAGAAGGAATCAACAGATAATTACAAGAATGTCAAATTCTTCAACAAAAATCATCTTGCATCAATGGAAGTCAGAATAATTAAAGGAAGTTTCAAGGCAAGAGGAACTTTATCTTTAAACAAAAATATCACATAAATTAACAATTAATCTCGCAATTAATAGGACAACTGCCTTATATTTATGGCTTTTTTTAATACTTTGATATTATGATTATATATATTTATTGATCCATATATAATGAATTTTCAATGTATATGACAAGTAAAATGAAAAATAGAAAAATAAATTTTCTGGAATTTACTCTACAATGAGATTCATCGAAAATCCTCAAATGCCACTACATTTTTGGGTCTCCCAATAGAGGGAAATCTTTGTCGTCCTCTTCATTCACAATCTTTCTGATTGTGGAAACATTCAGCTGAATTAAGTATAAGTTGTTTAGATTCAGATGAAACATTATATAAATTCACTCACACCGAATATGTTCGCACCCGTCTGATATATTGTAGATATTAGATTATCAAGGTTACCTTCTATTAGAATGAGCGGACCTGAATTCTAAATAACACTTCCTGAAACCCTGTCTTCTTTCTTTTTATATCACTTTCTTTTTTTCTTTCCGGTATATAGTTTTCGAAGAGAAAAGATAGGTTTAAAGAAGAAACTCAATAATTTTTTATACAGGGTGAGCCTGGTGCAAATATACAGGATGTCCCAAAACTAGTGAATCAAACGTCACACCACGATAGAGTAGACCAAATATTATCGAATGACACCAACATTAGTACAACGAAAATGTACCGTTTCCAAAATAATCAGAATTTTATTAAAATACCTAAAGTTGCCGATTTTCCAACTCTTTTTCTTAATCACAGGGCCAGTCCAGTTTGTGAAAAAGGATATCGATTTTAAATTATATTGAACTAAGATCATTGTTTTATCTCCCCTAATTGAAATCATTTCAAGTAGTTAATCGATAACCTAAGTAAATGTAAATTAAAACAATTGTTTTTTCTACATGATTTTTATTACTCAGAATAAACCCCCTCCATAGGGGTGATAATATGGGAGAAAAACGCTATTTTTTCAGAAACGGTACATTTTCGCTCAACTAATGTTGGTGTCATTCGAATCATTCGATAGTCTTTGATCTATACTCTATCGTGGTGTGACGTTTGATTCACTAGTTTTGGGACGCCCTGTATAAACAATAAATTCTTGAGGTCAAAAGGAGAACTTTTTCCTTTTTCCGAATATGCTCGGTTTAAATGATAGGGGCTGTTGAAAAACCATAAAAAATGTTATTTTTAGTTCTCACAAACGGTTCAATCGAATGAAATGAATTTCGGAATATAGTTTTCAATTTATTTAATGAATCTGTTTCGATCACAAGATATCACCCACGTCTTCCAGTTTTCTCATTATGACCATAACCTACCATAAAAAAACCAAAAATTCAAAGAACTCAACTCTTGAAAGTAACTTTGTCTCTGGGTAATGCATACGCCTGCAAGCCCATTGAACTTGAGGAAAAAAAAAACTTTGACTCTATCTAATGAATATTTGGACGTTTTGTGAAATGAAAGTATTCCTAAAATTTTCTCTTATATTGTGCCGTTTTCAAGTAATTTGAAGTTCAAAAATAAAAAAGATCTGTGAATTTCGAAAAATTGGATACTTTGACCGAATGCAACTCTTTTGAGTTTATGGTATATTATGGTTAAAATCACGAAACTGGAGGATATGGGCGGAGTATTCTGTTTGGAGAAGTCTCATCACATAAATGAAAAACTATATTACGGAAATTTTGCGTAGATATCTTGTTGTGAAACTTTCATGAAAGTGAAAAATATACGAGAGCTCTTCTGAACATAAATTCTAGCTACTTAACAGCAGCAGTTTACCACGTGGTTGTGACATAGAAGGTTTTGCGAAATGCGTCGAGCTATCTTAATTGGATGCCCGAATGAATGAGAAATGACACATACAGGGTGTTTCACCGCGTATATTTCTTATTCCATAGTGATTGGAAGAATTTCTCAAAACACATCGAATGATTTTGTTTGGGGGACATCTTTTGACGTATATTTGAGGCTTGAACGATCAACCAACTAAGAAGGGACGCTTGAACCACTCAAAATTGAATAGGAAAGAGGGGTTGAGTGATACTTCATGATGATTCTGAGGGTGTTGGATGCCTCTTTACAACGGCGCATGAAAAACGTAATTGTATAGTTTCATTTGAAGATTCGTATCTCCTTTTAGAAAAGAGCTGTTGACGTGAGTTGAACAAGAAAATGTTGAGAGAAGACCAGGCTTCAAAAACTCATTTGAAGACCCACAATTGCGTCACTAATTACCACCACAGAGTGTTCAGAAATTTAGAGGAAATTGCAACTTTCAGTTCTCCCCTGCAGAATCGACATCATGAGATAAACTAGATGAAATAGCCTACAAATAGACAACAAAATAATCAAAATCGATGCACACCTGAAAAAGCTATTCCGAAATGAATTCGGCGTACATTTTGTTTGTCCGTTTTTTTTTGTCCTGGAGTGTATAGGAAAAATATGTTTAGTGACAGCGATGTAGCGTTCCGTAAGGTCAGTACTTGGATGGGTGACCTCTGTAGTTATGAATATATATGACCAAACGCACAGACTTTCCTGACTTTGAGTCAGTCCTTTCCTCAGTTTTCTCTATCATGTTATGCGGAGCAAAAACTCGTCAGATCCTCCTTATATCCGGCTGTTAAAATCAACTCAACAATCTGGGACAATTCGCGTCATCGCTAAAATATTCAATTATTCGGGAAAACCCACGGGTCTTTGACCCATTCAAAATCTCCATCCGTCACTTAGAAATCTACGATAAATGCAGAAACAGTATATTCCCGCGATCGCGGCCGGTTGTTTATGTTAGTCACGATTCGCAATTGAAGAAAACATTCAGAAAATGCTGAATATTACCCATACCTTCCGAATTAATTCAACATTGGAATATGTGAAACATGTTGGTATTTTCACCTTATCCTCTCTTTATATACCCGTTGAAGTGCGAAGATGTTCAGACACTATAAATATGTATCGATAATTTTCCCCTATTAAATTTTTATTATTTATTTAGCTGTCCGCGCGCTCACAGAGATAAGTTTCAATGGAAATGAAGATAAGCGAGTGGTTATGAAGTGATTGATTCGAGGAGTCATTTCCTCTACCGAGGTATTTGCGGTGTAAATTGAAAGATGAGATGCGAAATAAACAAGTTTTTGAATACGGACCGTTCTTGTGTTCTCTGGATTCCTAACATTTTGAGGACGGTCGTGAGCTGAATGTGTTATAACCGACGATCTTGTGAAGCAATTCGGACAAGTATGCATTCGAGATGCCATGCCGCAGGAATACAGGGTGTGTTCTCTATAGTGAGACATTTTTTTCGGCAGGATTCAGGTACCATCAAAATGGACCACGAATGAATATTTTAACAGTCAGTTACTGTTATGCGAGCTTATTGCTGAGAACGAGAGCGATATCTTTTTGCCAAAAATGAAGTTTGAGTTGAAATGTTCTCAAACGATTGGGTTGGAATTATTGATGAATAATTCTTGGTCGAATTCGATTCTGTTGCTTGAAGGTACGGTCAAATTGAATTAAAAAAGATACATCCAGCATGATGGAGGAAATTTTCAAGAGATTTTCATCACAATCATTAAACTGTTGAGTGTCATTTAAGAAACCACTCAGAAATGTGGATACATAGAATATACAGGGTGTATTCTTTTTTCAACAGAAGGTAGAATTGGTGAAAATGAAGCGTTTCACCAAAAATCACATGTACAAAACTTTCAAAATGACAAAATTGATAAAAAATTTAAAATAATTACTGAAATAGATCCTAACACGCTACTAGTCCGTTTCTTAGCTGAATTATCGCAAAGTAGTGGGAATAACTTATATCCTGATTTTTACCGTGTACTTTCGTTTGGGATATTGGCACGTTCGATATTTACGTGGTAATGAAAATGGAAACTTAGGATTGCCGAACTGTTCTCATTATTTTTTAGTAACTTACACGATTTAATGAAATGGCTCATTTCCATCTGACAGAAGAGACTTTCACCCTAAATTGCACGGTACAACAATTATGACTCTCTAAAAAGAGATGCACCTAATCCGATTAACTTGGTACCTTCCACAGTCCCGTACTTGAAATTCAATGAAATTTTGTCGAATTTCTAGGGGTTGCATCTCAGCCATCTTGGATATTTCATATAGACAATTTTTGGTTAAATGACTCATTGTGATGAGTTCTACCATCTGTCAAAAAAATCCTCACCTTTGAAAACACCCTGTTTATTCTTTTGATAAAGAGCAT
Organism: Coccinella septempunctata; assembly: GCF_907165205.1. NCBI lineage: Eukaryota > Metazoa > Arthropoda > Insecta > Coleoptera > Coccinellidae > Coccinella > Coccinella septempunctata. The sequence continues at coordinate 12,271,586 of NC_058189.1, read as the reverse complement.
TACAATTTTCAACAGCAAACAATAATTATAGCATGTGTATGAGATACTCTTTTAGCAGAGGTTAGCGTAACGGCATAACATGCAATTTTCCTTATGATACAAGAGCTTAGAGCTTTGACCCCAGTAAAAAACCCTTTCTCTCCGTGAGTGTAGTGGATTGTAAGAGAAACTCTTTACAAAATAAACCAAAATTTTGAATGGGCATCTTGCACTTTAAAATTGATCCTTTGCTCGAAGAAAAAGAAAATACAGAGAGTCCTCTGAACGTTAGCAGAAAATTTCATCTGAAATAGAAGAAAAAACAAAAGGAGAAAAATGTGAGATAATAAAATTAAGTTTTATATGTCAGATTGATCTAAAATTGACAACCCAAGTCAAAAAAGATTCGGAAACTTCATGAATAGCCCTTAAACTATCCCGAAATGATTAACCCTGATTTATTGTTTCTTCTGGCTACCCGCAACTAGGGCTCTAAACTGAATTCGATCGTAAAAGCATACTATTGCAACGTCCGTGACCTGTTCTTATACGATTCAGAATACACCATATTTTCCGGGGAAGATCAAAACCAGGAACTCTATACGAGGGAGCACTAACTAATTCTTGGTTGGAAATGTTGCACGTAATCCAATCACAAATGTCCTTGTCCCTTACATTCGAATTAAGGAAAGAGTTGGACCATAAGGGTTTAGGCGACTCAAGTCTAGGAATCGTACATTATGGAATATAGGACTGAATTGGAACTGAGTCGGGAAAGGAGTGAAATTTATTCATGAATTTATCAATCCACTCTCTCTACGAATATGGGGCGGTACAATGTTTGAAAGAACTGGTAACCATTGAATAGGTGAAGATCTAATAGTTCCAGTAATAATTCTCATAGTGCATCAACTTTTTGCACATGAAGCACTATTGACCCAAACGGGGCAACAAAATTCAGCAGCCACAAAAACCAAAGCTAGGGCTGCCTTTCGAAGGGTAGTTGCATCAGTACCCCATGAAGTAACAGCCAGTGTATGCAGGATATTAAATAGTTTTCTTCATATTTCAGACGCAAATTTTCCAAATGCGCTTTGAAATCAATTAGCCTGTGACATGTACATTGGACGATAAAAGAATGAGTTCCAAGTTAAATCACTTGAATATAAAATAAATCTTTCAATATTCGGCTCTTTTGAAAAACACATTACTCACTTCAAAATGATGAATCGAATTCAGGAGAGATTAACAATTCAGTTCAAATGAAAATGTTCAGCAATACGATACTTGATTGATTCATAGGAGATATTCTCATTAAATTTCACTTCAACCTCATTGTTCCTCAACTTGAAAAATCGTTAATTTTTTGTTTTCATTGATGACTGAATGAAAATATATATGGAAATATATACATTTTTTTTAGTTAAGCTCTCAAGGTAATTATAAAGAATAATGTTCAAGATCATTCACCACTTTTGCACTTTAATTCTCAATGTATACATTCAGCATTGCAGACACAATGTCAAATCTTTCTGCTTTCAAAAGTATGCTGGTTCTGACGAAAGTTGTCAGCAAGGGAATTGAAATTTCAGAAAAAAGTGAAAAAATTTATTTTTTATTCCAACAATTTTTCATTCCAACAATTTTTTTCATCTCTTACATTACTTCCAGTTACAGTTTGTTATAAAATATAAGTTTCATTGTCACTTCAAGAATATATGAGATTATCTATCGTTTTTTAATACAGAAATCAATAGAGACAGCAAATTGAAAAAAAAATTTGTGTTTTCGATAGAACGAACAGTTTTAGATGTCGATGCTTGAACAATTGTAGGTCAAGAAGAGTTCAGACATAAAATATCAATATATCGATCATCATAAATTAATTAGGTATTATCTTCTCAAGAGGCCCAAAAATAATTTCATGTAACACAATTCGAGATTCAAAATCGTGCAATAAATCAAATGTTTATTGTGTTATGGAAGACTAACTAATTCTTATAGGAATACCACAGCTCGAATTTCAACTGTACAACCGGGCCTTAGGCGAACAACGTATAAATATTTCACCTATTAATGAATAGGGTAACACGCAAGGTTTGAAATAGATCCTTCCGGTAAATCAGACTAAGGTGTGCAACCAGAAGATTTTATCGAGTTTTATCCAGTAGATCCTGAACCTGATTCGGAGGAAAGTTTTAATCTTTCACTGGTTTCCTGTTCTAATAACAGGAAATATTTTTTGGACACATACCTTTTTTTGGGCGAAATAAAATTAAATAAAAGGACATCGACTCTTCTTTTCAGAATTATTTGCTTGTTGAAATTACTCGATTATGTTTTTTCACAAAAAAAAACAAACACTAACATTGTATTTTATTTCAGGAAAAATACTCATAAACTGGAAATTCCCCAGGAAATGAAGACCACCTAGGTGAGTTCCTTTTTGGTAATGATAAAATTCATTTCATTAATTGTACTGATTTATTTTCTCCAATACCAACTGAACCGTAAAAATTGTTTTTTTCTGATTTTTGATTTATGATGGTACATTGAGATTTGATGACCAATCCGCTTCATAAAGTTCATAAAGATTGAATCAAAATCCATATTACATAATTATTCACAAAGAAGAGTAGGTACTTGAGATACAGATATCAAAGGTGGAGAAAATTTGCTTTTTCGCGAAAAAAAAAATTACTCGCCAGAATAGAAACTTCCCAAAATGAAAATAACAAGTTTGCTCAATTATAACAGTTGCTACTGGATGTCTTGTAATAATGCGCAAAAATAATAGTACTATGCCACTTCTTTTTACAGTACTCGCTTTGTTAAAAAATGGAATTATACAACTTGAAACGCTACTAAGCGATGTGCCTTTACACAAAGGAATGATGATCAGTTATGATGATAAGCTGGGCTCGACAAATATTATTTAAATGGATGTAATCACATGTGAGATCATAGCAGATATTTTAACAAAGATGCTGCTGAATCCAATTGAATTTTTTATATTTCTGGTCGGTACTGCAACCGATTTCTGAAGGTCTAACGCTAAAAGTTGAGTATTTTTCAAATGAACTGAATTACTCCATAAAAAAGTACGCCTTGCTTCTGGTTCTGATATCAGTGGGAATTCGTAAATTCTGCCAATGCAAATACAACAAAACAATGCAGTTTTACCTGCAAACAAAGGATCATTCTTCAAGCATTGGTAGAAATGTGAATTAGAAGATGATTGGGCTATTCGTCAGATCATTAGAATTGATCCTCAGTCATGAGTCACGTTCTCACAATCTGGGATTTCACTTTACCACCAATGACCAAAGAATAATCCTATATTTGCAGGTGATAACGCTATTTTTGCAGTGGTTTAAATTCAAAATTCCCCATGATATCAGAACCGGTTCAGTATTTCGAAGTTGATATCTTTGCTTTCAGCTCGTAAAATGTTGATATTGTTGATCGTTCCAAAAATTTATCTAATTTTTCCAAGGAAATAACAGTTCTCACAATTCATTCTAGAAGGATTTAAGGGTGAATTGAACGATGTAAAAATGGTGAATGAATAATTCGAAAATGACGTATCTTTTTCTATCCATTTCGTAAACATTTTCTGTATTCTCTATGAAGAATTAAAAGATGAATGCATTATTTTTCCTGGGATATATAATAGGTTCTCTCTTTCACCTTTTTCTTTTTATATCTTGTGTTTCAGAGCACCTCCTTAAATATCCTTCATTCAATATTTGACTTGATTTCTCGCTATTTGAGTATCAATGATGGTTGTGAGTTTATATCAATTGAATTATTCCTAACAAATTTAGTTGATTTAATTTTTTAAATTAAGAAATTAAAGGGGAGTGAATCATTAATACAATTATATTTTTTCAAAGGTGAGACTTTTTTTTTTACAGAAGATAGAATTCAACAAAATAAGTCGTTCTACCAAAAACTGTCTGTATAAAATATCCAAGATGGCTGAGATACAACCCCCAGACGTTTGACAAAAATTTCATTGAATTTCAAGTACGGGGATGGGTGTACGGTCAAATTGAATTAAAAAAGATACATCCAGCATGATGGAGGAAATTTTCAAGAGATTTTCATCACAATCATTAAACTGTTGAGTGTCATTGAAGAAACCACTCAGAAATGTGGATACATAGAATATACAGGGTGTATTCTTTTTTCAACAGAAGGTAGAATTGGTGAAAATGAAGCGTTTCACCAAAAATCACCTGTACAAAACTTTCAAAATGACAAAATTGATAAAAAATTTAAAATAATTACTGAAATAGATCCTAACACGCTACAAGATGGCTGAGATACAACCCCCAGACGTTTGACAAAAATTTCATTGAATTTCAAGTACGGGGATGGGTGACTCTGTCATCGCAAAAACGAAACAAAACATGAACATGTGGCTGGAAAATGAATGGTTCAGTACCAAGTTCATAGGATTAGATGCATCAATTAACTTTCGAGAGAATCATAATTGTTGTATCGTGAAATTTAAGGTGAAAAAAATATGTAGCATATCTAGGCAGGTTCTTGAAAGTGCTTATGTTAGTTATGTTGAAAAAGTGCTATGATATTTCCCATTTCATTCCATTTTTACGACGATTGTTGGCATGTTCTAACAAGAAGATTGTGATGCCCATAGTGAAAAAATTCGTGAATAAGACGAATTTTATTGGTGAGATTTTGAAGTATTATTTTATTTTTTACACTTGTGTCCTAAGTCTCTTCTGTCAGTTGGTATCGAAATGAGCCATTTCATAAAATCATGTGAGTTACTAAAAAATAATCAGTACAATTCGGCAATCTTAAGTTTCCATTTTCATTACCACGTAAATATCGAACGAGCCAATATCCTAAACGAAACCACATGGTCAAATCAGGAGATTAGTTTTTTCCCAGTGCTTTGCGATAATTCAGCTAATAAACGGTCAAGGGTCGTATTAGGATCTATTTAAGTAATCATTTTCATTTTTTTTCAACTTTGTCATTTTGAATGTAGGGAGTTGGGATATATTGTATATCCAGTCGCACATTGTATTCAATATTCATGATGAAAAAAGCATAATTTATAATTTATATTGAAATTGGTTAGCAGAAAAAGTGGTTATTACTACATACCAACATACATTCAATTATTCTAAAAACATTCCCTCATATCCTCCAACTAACGCCCGTGTAACTCACCATCCGTTAGATGAAATATTACCGATAGCGTTCTTTTAATTCATTCACCACCTGGCCTGAAACACCCTGTGTCATCGGCAAGATTGACAAATTGGGGACGAGCGTCTGACACAGAACACTGTTATTTCCAACCTTCGCCTCTTTTCGTCCGCCTATATGTATAACTATAACTACCGTTCGATAAGAATATAATAAATTCTTACGCCTCCTTTGTGATGATATTTTAAAAATACAATATTTTCCTATTTCCATCTGACCAATCTAATTATTCTAAATAAGTGAAGCAGTGGCGACTCGTGGTCGTTCGACCAGAGAAGCCTGAAAGTTTGTTTTTTATTTCAAAGTTTTGTAATAGTCTTGTACCGAAATGTACCACCAAGAAAAAGTTTTGTATCCTGAGATTAAGGGGTCTTAGGAGGGTTTCAAATTGGGGGCGCTGAAGTCTTTTTTTTGCGTCACTATTTTGTCTTTACTTTATGCTTTTACTGTATGCTTACATAGTTATTTACTTATATTTAGTCATGATTATTTATACTTACTTATTTTTATTTATTTTTTGGTACAACAGTTAGTTTATTATTATTTTGTCTTCATTCTTTACAACTAATTTTTTGATATACATATATGTATGCACTTGGTTCATTTAACATACTGCTCTTGCAACAACGATATGTACCGTTATGAAAACGGCACTTTTCTAAACCTCTGTAGGGTTTAGATGTCAAATTCGATGTCCAGTGAGAGGTTCTCAGAAACTAGATGAGCTAGAACAAAAGAGATGGGAACTTTTATCTACCTTATTTTCAGAGAAACAAAGAATGGTAAAAACCGTAGCTTCCTAGGATCTTTCGTTTTTGAGTTATTAGCAAAAACTGAGATTTCGACAATTTCGAAAAGTACCCATAACTTTTTTGTCTTTGAATTTACAGATCAGGAACTTGAACCTTTTATACGTTAAATCTTGTGACAAACGATTTTGTTCCAATTCAAAAATAACAAATTCAATAATAGTTTGCATTTGAAAAACAAAAAGTTTGCCTACTAATTCTTCGAAATCTAGAGCAGGAAAAATTTTGTTGAGCTTCTCAGTGGATTCTAATTAAAAAAGTGCCTGTAGAAGGTTCAAGTTCCAGATCTATAACTTCAAAGTTATGAGAACTTTCCGAAATCGTCAAAATTTCATTTTTTGCTAATAAATCAAGAACGGTTTTCACCATTCACGTTGAAATGAAAATGGAAACTCAGGATTGCCGAATTGTTCTCATTATTTTTTAGTACCTTACGATACCAACGATACCAATTGACAGAAGAGACTTAGGACACAAGTGTAAAAAATAGAATGATACTTCGAAATCTTACCAATAAAATGAATTATTCACGAATTTTTTCACAATGGGCATCACAATCTTCTTGTTCGAGCATTCCAACAATCGTCGTAAAAATGGGATGAAAAGGGGAAACATCATAGCACTTTTTCAACATAACTAACATAAGCACTTTAAAAAAACTGCCTCGATTTTCTAAAGTTTTTTTTCACCCTAAATTGCAAAATACAACAATTAAGATTCTCTCAAAAGTGACGTGATGCATCTAATCCGATGGACTTGGTACTGAACCATTCATTGTCCAGCCATATGTTTATGTTTTGCTTCGTCTTTCCGATGCCGGAGTCAGCTTCTACAGTCCTGTTCTTGAAATTTTATGAAGTTTGGTCGAATTTCTAAGGGTTGTAGCTCAGCCACCTTGAATATTTTATATAGACTATTTTTGGTGAAATGACTTAATTTGATAACTTCTTCCTTCTGTGAAAAACCTCGCCTTTGAAAACACCCTGTATATAGTGTTTACCATTTTGAAAACCTCTATTTTCCAATGATTTAAGTTGGTACCTAGATGAGAGACCCCCTTGTTTTCCTAATCTAATAATATCTATAATATCTAAATAATTTATATTCATTCCTAATTTGAATTGAGAAGAAATCAAAAAAATAAATTATTTGAATATCACAAATTTCCGACTTTTTAGACATAGTAGGTGATTTTTTACCTGACGTTTCACCTTGTATCTTCAGAGGAACCTCGTTCTGGTATTACTATGTCTCACCTGGTTATTATACCTACTCCTACCGCAGTTGTGGACCAAATGTCAGGGGAAATACTTAAAAGACCACTAAAAAGCCCGGACATTTCACATAAGTTGTATCAGGCCGTGAAAGCCTACATATAAATTAAATACCTACTTCTTTTCCTTTTATTCAACACAAATTCACAGACTGATCTTTGTTAATTAATGTGAATATTGTAGAAATGAATAGGGACCAGCTAGATTTCACAGATAACATGTCTGATTGAACATAATTCTCTTTCCATGGCCACTGAAAGAAACTTTCTCTCGTTTTGTTTTATTTCAGTACATTAACAGAGTACAGAGTATATTATTCATTTTATGCGTTAAGCTCCGCCCTGGGAGTTTTTAATCCATAAGTCAGTGGCTGATACAAGGTACAATCAGCGATAAGCTCACTTCATTACACTACTACATAAATTGGTAGATAAATAAAATATGGAGTTCGCGGTTTAATTAATACAGGCATGCCGTCAGTAAATATCATTGTTGTCAATTTATTTGTTCGGAATTTCAGTGTCAATCTTCTCGAAGGAAATATTCAAACATATTCTTAAGTCCCGTAATATACAAAACATCTCAGAAAAAATGATATTATTAATATAATCCATACAGAATACATTGGGAGATATTTTGGTCATTTGATAGCCCTGATTTGTATTTTTACGAAGTGAATTTGTTTTTTTTTATTCTGCGAAAGTAATCTCTTATTGATAATTATATAGGAATTGAAGATTCACACTATATACATACTTCCGATTCTTAGATGTCATTTGAAAAGATAATCTTTCAATTATCAATTGGTGAAGGATAAAATCATAAATCCATTATTTCAATCTGCATATACCTACAGGATATTCCAACATTAATTGTAATAATTTTAGGGGTATATTCTTTGAATAATTTTGAGGCAAAAAGTTCACATAAATACAGAGAGTCCCAAAACTAGTGAATCAAACGTTACACCACGATAGAGTAGATCAAATACTATCGAATGACACCAACATAAGTTTAGCAAAAATGTAAAGTTTCTGAAAAAAACTAAAGTAATCACAAGGCCAATTTGTGATTAAGGATAGCTTTTTTTTCCCATATTATCACCCCTATAGAGGGGGTTTATTCTGAGTAATAAAAATCATGTTATCGTGTAGAAAAAACAATTGTTTTAATTTACATTTACTTAGGTTATCGATTAACTACTTAAAATTATTTCAATTAGGAAAGATAAAACAATAATCTTAGTTCAATGTACCTAATTTAAAATCGATATCCTTTTTCACAAACTGTGATTAAGCAAAATAGTTCGAAAATCGGCAACTTTAGGTATTTCAATTAAATTCTGATTATTCTGGAAACGGTACATTTTCGTTGAACTAATGTTGGTGACATTCGATAGTACATATTTGATCTACTCTATCGTGGTGTGACGTTTGATTCACTAGTTTTGGGATAGCCTGTATAGTTGCGTAAACGCTTAGCTACGGGGCTACAGGGTATTGAAAAATCCCATTTTTTTAATAGAGGGTTGCATAGGAAACCATTTTAAGAATCTTTAATGATTGAATCACATTTATCGTTTCGTTGATTATAAATTAACATTATTAAAAACAAAATAATGTGGATACATATCTTTCGTGTTTCATCTAAATTACTAAATAATAGCAGCCTTCTTTTCAGCAGCAATTTTCTCGGAATTGGTTAAAAATACAGATAAATGTCAAGGATTCAAAAAGTTTCTAAACGAGGAATTAAAGTCGAGTTTTGAATTAAACCAGCAGCACACGTCAAAAAATTCAGGGGAAAACAACCGCTGAAAAAATTTCACCCTATAGATTTTCATTATTATTTGCCACGTTCGATCACCTTCAGCTCAATTGATGTTTCGAATTTGAGTCGAATATTACGAAAATTGCAGGAGCCCCGAAGAAAAAACTGAGAAAAGTTTTAAATTTTAACACCCTGTATCTCTGTAACTAAGCGCTTATGGGTTTATGTTTATAATATGAACTTTTCGACTTAAAGTTACTCATGGAATATATTCCTGAAATTTTTGCACTGGATTCTAAAACACCCTGTATAATCATAATTATCAAACTACAAGTTTTTCGAATTCATTCCGAATGTTAATTAACCATTCTTGATATATATACGTTATCCTTCTAAAATTACAAAACATACCTAATACGTTTTGAGCTAAGCTAGTGAATTAAAAATTAAACATGCAAATTAAAATCAACAACTGATCATCGGAAAATTTAAGTATGTCCAAATTGTGAAATTATCCAGGCAGATGTTTTGTAATTCAATCAAAACAACTCTGCTCACAAGTTTCATTCGACGCAACATTTTTGTCAACTTCGAGAATATCATTTTGTAAATCAATTTCTCCATATATTTTTGATACTCCCAAATTCAAATAACTTTCAGTCCAATTGAAGTTAACATCTATATATGATACCTATTCTAACGAAAACTTCGAAGAAAAGGATATTTAACGCTGATTTGCTTGATTATTAGAATTGAATTAAAATTATGATATTTTTTTAAAAGTAGGATATGATATTGACTTGTCTATACGAGTGAACCCATTTTTTGAGACAAAAAAGGCTATATCAAAATTCGTCATTTTCTGACTCGTCGTGAATTTGACAATATTACTTAATGTATTTTTAATAATACCTGAAATTGATACAGCATGCAGGAGTTATACCCCTATTAAGTATTTTATGACCTCAAATATGGTATTAAATATATAACCGGTGAAGAAGTCGAAAATGATGAATGTTTTCAATTGTCTAAACACGTAATAACATGCAAAATTTAAAGATACAAATTGATAACGTCTACACCAAATATACATCCTTTTCTAACTTTTTCTAAGCTTATTTCACAATCAAAGTCAAACTGAATTGAATAAGAACTGCTTTCACAATCTTATTAAAGAGGTCCAAAATAAACATTCATTGACAGTTGAATACAATATGATTCTTTTTTTTACGGCAACCAATAAAATAGCTAAATTCAAAATTGATCTTAATTTTTCTTTTTGGATAACTATTGTTATTGTTGTTATTAAATCAATATAATGTTTTAATTCAATATTGCTTTCGGTCTCAGATTATTTTATCACCTAGGTACATACCTAATATACTATTCAAACATTATCATATCCGATGGGATAATGAACATAGAATTGAAGCTATTAGTGCATGAAGGTGTTAAGTCAGATTTTGACAATTTTGACAATACACTGCCTATAAAAGTAATTTTGAAATTATAAGGCAGTTTTTATTGATAGTTGTGTGGGCATAAGCGGTTTTTAATTTTGTGTGCAAAAAATGAGTTAACACCCTCATGCACTAATAGCTTCTATTGTCAGATCAAAAAAGGTTGACTGAGGTTGAGAGTGTTGTTGCTTTATAAATAGCCTTAAACGAGTTATACTAAAATTAATTTCAGCATAATCATTTTAACCAACAGTAAACACTGCTTCTAATCACTCTATGACTACTCTAGAGAATGTAATTTAACAATGTTTAATTCATATCACCTTAAACTACAATAATTCCTGAATGAACTATGCTTTGATACTTCGATGGGAAAAATGCACAACACAGTGCACCAAAATTTGATTCAGTAGACTCTAGAGCAGGCAATATTCTTTCATTTCTCCTTTTGTATAGTCGATAGAAAGGGTTCTCACATAACATATTCGACGTTGCAATCTAATTACAATTCCCCAAATTAACAATTTCCCTAATGAAAAACTTCCAGTCTACTGGAGAGCAACCTAATCAAGACACGAAGAAAAATGAAATTGTTGCCAACTTAACTCTAAACTTATTTCGAGAGCATTCAACCGGGCTCCGCTTCTCCCCACTATTATCCCCCCCTCCTTCAGGTGTGTCAGAGTGGGGGTGTTATCCCCTCTTAGTCCCGCCCCTCATTGGCTGTCAACATTATGCAGAAACAGTTGAAGCTCAAACACGAAGCGGTCATGTTGTCCGCGCAACACAGTCACACGTTTTAATTATTATTTATGGACACCTGTATAGTTTTATGCCCGCTGTTTAGTGTACGCTCATCCCAATCGGTCTTTGTGTTGTGATTCGACAGTTTTATGTTGAGTGTTATTTGAATTTGTGCATTCCTAGTGCTTTCCTATTAGTTGTTGTTGCTTTTGTGACTCAGGTGTTTGAGGATATTAACCCGTTGAAGGACATGATAACAGGTAGGTCGGCGATGAAGTTATGCAAATTTCCGATAGGTATTTCTCGACTTCGCTGATAGACGGGGGATGTTTGAGCCACGTGAGCTTCCAGGTCGTTTTGCATAGGTACCTGCTATTTGCATAACTCCTTTCCGGGTATGTCGTGTGCTGATTAACAATAGCACGTGCTATCCAGATCAATCTTGCATTTATTATGCAGAATATAATAAATATGGTAATGATTCTTGAAGGATTCACCTACCTCTTTTTTATTCAAATCGCAGGCTAGAACACCTGATCCATACCCCAGACCTTCTGATGAGATTCTTCTCCCGTGTCTGAATATTTTTTAACATATCCATTACAATGGTTCATTTTTGAAGGTGCCAATGTACTGATCTTGTTAATGTTGAGGTAATCTTCTGAATACCCGGTACCTGGAAAATAAGGGATGATTAGGTTTCACCCGGTCTCTTGGAAGTTCCTTCCTCATTTCATTTCTTGGTTTAAATTGTGTATTTGGTTTGAACTTCTTATTTCAAAATATGAATTGCGTGATTTTGATGTTATTGTGGAACATAATTCTCATTATTTCCTATCGGCATCTATAAATTCTTTTTTCTCCCTCGAAAGTTTTTGATTTTCGAAGGTGTTATTCTGATGATACCTGAGGGATTTATCTGCAACCCTTGATTTTTCCAATAGTCCATAGAGTCTTTCTCATTTTCCAACATGGATAATTTCAGGTATTTCTCAATATTCATCAGAATTTCTTTTTATATATAATATACTACTGATTTTCAATGAATACTCGATTTTAACATTAATTCCAAGTCGATCCAGACCTAGGTATTTCTGTCTGCATCTAGGTACTCCATTGATCGTTATCATCATATTCTAAATGATATAATCAGTAATATCTCACTTTCGAAACAGTTTCTTTTGTCTAACAATTCATATTAAGTATTCTTCATTCTACTAGCTAAACATGTCCTTTTTTCTACACTACACATCAAACACTTAAGAGAAAAAATTTACCTAACAAACCCACTGCTAATTTTGCAACTCTCCCTCAACCAAAATGTGACCTCATCTGAAGAAAACCTTTTTATTTCCTCTCTATTCTCCAAAATGAATATCTCTCGGAATATCTCATGTCTGAAATTTGATCAGTTCTTGTTCGGAAAAAGAAAAACTTGCACACTCAACATGGACTCAAAATTCGTTCAGAATTATAGCTTTCTTCGTCTAATGTTCGAATTCTGCGAAAACTTTGATAGCATTCTTTCGTAAAATAAAGGAACTGCGCAATATGAAGACCCTTCGAAATAAAAATTATTTTCACTTCTCTCACGAATGAATTCTAAAGTTTACAAACTTATGGGAACACTTTGTATAACATCTTTTATTGTTTGATCTTGAAGGATTGAAGGTAAAGATGATCAAAGTGGAATTTTCATCTGGTTTATACGAGCATCTCTTCTAAATTTGATTCTGTTGGATCTTTTTGTGGTGTTGAATCATAATCATCGTTCAAGTCTCTTGATTTCTTCATCTACATATATATGAGAATAATTGTCCTCTTTTTGCATCAGTTCTTCATATTTCACTCAAATCTCTTTCAATTCAGCAGTTTTTTCCGTGCCTTTTCGTTTCATATTTCATAACGAATAATCCATAATATGCTTATTACATTCTTCAATTTCATTTCCTGTTTCTGATGGGAGGAGTCACAAATTTGTTACATCCCTTGGAAATTCTCGTAATGTCTCGTCTGACCAACCCCTTTCTCGTCAAATGCTCGATTTTCATGAACGTAACTGCCTAGGCTTCGTCCTTATTTTCATCTTTTTCATGAGATTTCTTGATGAATGCCTCTTTATCAGTCTGAAACAGCGAATTTGCTACCCTTTGATGAAAATAAATGTCGGCATTCTCCCCATTCCCCGGCATATGGAAGACAAGACAGGCTCTCGTAACAGACTGAATTGTAACCCTAACATCGCGCACATTGTTTCATAAGCCTCAATTATGAGGGTAAAAACTGAGGGGTGATATGTTCTTATATATTATGTATGGAGAGTACGCTGTATGATTCATGAAATTTTGTGCATCTTGTCCTGTCGGGGTGTCCTAACATATCATGAATTAACGTCAAGGGAAACGTCCTTGCGGACACGAAGGATAATTAATATGGTGGAAGATTCATTTGTTTTATTTAATGGAGTTTCTCACTCTTCAAGTCTGTGCTCGATAACTTTTGTTGTTAGGTTCAAAGATAAGGAACTTCTTTTGTTTAGAGTTCACGAAGGATTTTTTAATTTAGTTTGTGTGAATTTCTTTTTCGTAAATAATTTATCATCATTTGATGATAAAAGAGTGTAATATTGAAAAACAAATAGATGATGTATATTTAATTCTTCGAAATCTGAATCCTATGGTTGTTTGATCAAATGAAACATTTATCCACACTCTATGTCGTAAAATAAGTACTAGGTTTCTCGAGATATACTCTGGTGTTTGGAAGGAAGTGAATTGACCGTTTCCATAAATTGTGGCAGATTTTCATTATGTTCTATTCAAAATAACAAAATACCCACATCGCATTCTTGCACTCATTGAAGGTTTTTTTGAATTGAAAAATGGACGTTAGTAATTTTTTAACAATAGTAGTTCATATTGCAACATTCTGAATTAATTTCTTGTTTTTTTGTTATCATGTAACTTTATTTTAGAGTAAAATATAATGGAATAAAATCTATGCTCCATTCACATTTATTTTAGCAGTCGGTTGGCCATGAAATAATTTACTCAAGTTTTTGTAACTAGAACGGAGTAAGGTTGGCACTCATGAAATGTCGTTAATATCATAACGCCGTTGCCACAACTAATATAATTTTTATTATGCCGAAATGCCGAAAGCGATTGGAAAAAAGAGACAAGGTTTCAGGAAGTGCTATTTAGAATTCAGGTCCGCTCATTCAGATAGTTATACACTGATATTCTAAAATCCACAATACGTCAGACGGTAGCGAACATATTCAATGTAAGAGAATTTATACTTAAAATATTTCATCTGAATCTAAACGATTTATATTTCAGCTGAATATTTCAACAATCACTATTTTTCATTTGACTTGTCCTATACCTTGTAAATGTCTTAAGGTACCAATAAATACCTAATTATTATTATTATATCAATGTATTGAGATGAACAGCCAGTTGTCCTGTTAATTGTTTATTCATGTGAAATTTTTGTTCAAAGGTGTTCATCTTGACTTGAAACTTCAATTCCTTTTAATTACATTGATGCAAGATGATTTCTGTTGAAAAATTTAACATTCTTTTAATTATCTGTTAATTCCTTCGGGAGATACCCATTTCCAACCACTGCATCATATGCATTTCCTCTTCGGGTTAATATTTTAGAAATCTACAACTGATGTAACGTATTCAAACTTTAGCCAAAGAAGATAACGAACATTAACTCTCCTCAAGCTAGTGCATATTATGGTATTATACTGATCTCTTGTATTTTCCATGCAAATAAATGGATTTGGTATGCCGTATGCCTTCAATTAGTTTGTATAAACTTCAATTATGTTCGTCACATATTTCCGAAGAGATTCGAAATTGTGATAAAATACGTAATAACAGACACTTTTACGGAAAACGGGCAACATAGCGTTGATTTAAAACCCAAAAATGTTTGACACATTTTCGTACTATACAGAGTGAAATGTGTCAAATTTGGCCAACCAAAAGCTAAAATAAAAGTGAATGGTGTATATATATGTATCATGAGTTGAAATTTATTTCAAGCCACGAAACTATAACTATATTATTTTTTCTATCTTTCTGTTGTTGTTCATGGCAGATTTTCACTTCAGCCTCTAGTTGTACCGGAGTTTCTATGGAGTTGTCGACGTGAAAACAATAATTACACAGGTGTAATTAGCGTTGACGAGAAACTGTTTAATAACTTTTTAATGATGGTTTTTTCATCATTCTGATGACTTTTTATATAATTCCTTTGCATAATTGTTTTATTTCTCGGTCGCGAACGTGGTGCTTTACGCCGCGGATTGTTCCTCCAACAATTAGATATACCTCGATCATTATTATAGTCACGCAATTAGCGGCTGATAGGTATATAGGTAATTATTTTTGAAATTGTTCTGAAACTTTCTCTGATACCACTAGTTGAGGTTTCCTGCATGGTAATGAAGAGTCAACAATTAGATCTTTAGTACTTTTCATTTATAGCTTCTATATTCGGGCAAATTTGAGGTTATAAACATCTGGAAGTCAATAAAAGGGTAAATGTTCGTAATCAATTATCTGTAATTATTACTAATTGCTATATATACTGTATCTTCATAAGATATATGAATTAACTCAAGATTTAACATTTTACCTGCTCTTTGAGATGAAAATTTCTCGAAGAACTTCCCATAAACGCTGCATCATTGGAGTGAACTCAATTTCAAACAATATCAGGAGATCAGTAGTTTATTCAATATGAAGAATTTTTTTCGAGAATGTGGATCATTAAAAATCAATATCATTTTTCTTCAGTCTTTTGATACATTTTATTGGTCTGATTCATAATTTGAATCGAGTTTTGAGTAAGCAGTCTTTGCAACATTTCACATATATTCATTATGAATTACTTCTTCATCTCTTAAATATTTCCATTTCGTTTTGTTCTGGAAAAGATGATAATTAAAAAATAACAAACAAGAAATTCAACGGAATGAAAGCAGTTGCACACAAGGGTTCATCCAAATGTACTTCTACTACGCAAATGAATAACTCATGGGGTATTTTAACCATTTTCATATAATCTGGAAGTATTGCATACATCCTCCGAGATAGTCATGAAAAGATGGTTATTTCTCAATTCATTTCCAATTTGAACAACACGCAAAGAACTTTCCTCTTCTGCTTCCTATCTCTTGTGAGAAGATCATAGTAATGGTATTTTATTGATACCAAAAAATTACACATATGTAAGCATAAAACATGGAGCAAGTCAAATATATAGAATAGTTTCTACAGAAGTTCCTGAATTCTTGAACACAATACGGTTCACAATTCAATAAAAGATCAAACGTTCTCTTTTTGACTGTATTAAGCTAGAAAAATCTCTCAACCTAGGCGGTAAAGCATTGAACAGAAAATTATCAATTTAATGTTTTCAACAAGAAAAAAAGTAGTTTTGTTAGTACTTCGACCATTGCTGTAAAACTTTAAAGCATACGTAGATACATATATAAATTTCACTCTTGTTCGTTTATCCCAAATGGTTAACTGGATTACCCATTCCAAATGATATATTTTTATCATACATTCTTTAGTGCGCATAGCACGTTATAAGTTGTCGAACACTGTCTGATATCGAGTAATGAAAAAGCTGACTTTAATCTCTATGAAGATGGGTATAAATATAGAGATGGTCTGAAAATGGTCTAAGATATTATGAAATGATAATGTTTTTCAAATATTTGTTAGCGAATTCCTAAAAAGTTGTGTGATTCGAATTCAGTTCCCCAATTTGGAACACTTTCTTGGTAAAGACGTTAAATCTACTCAAATTGTCACTTGTCAAATTTTTAGCCAACGGTCGTAAACGTCAAAGTTTCCTGGAAAATCCAAAAAATGTTGTCCTTCCCCTTTATCCGTTTCGCCCACATCAACTCTCATTCTCCTATCTTGGTGGAAAAACCCTGAAATCGTCCTAAACGTCAAAGGATACATGTCGGTGACGGGCTTCAATAAATAAATATTTTTAACCAACTTTCTAGTAAACATATCGATCACCGTTGTCCTGTTTTCCGCCCTGGCCCTCTGTAAAAACTTCCCTTTTAACAACGTTGGAAACGTAAACTTCAGGGGTGTCGTAAAAAACGCCGTCTGTATACGATTCTGGTTTTAAAGTGAGTACTTTCTGGTTTGCGGCTTCTTCGGCTGATTCTTGGGCATCAGGTGCGTAGGTACCTGACTGTCTCTGGCCAGATTTGAATTATTCATCGCACGGGACCTTTGATCTTGTGAATTTCGAAAGTTGAAAACGGGGAAGATAATGTAGCACTCGCATTTTTGTAACTTATTTCGTAGGGGATGCCGGGAATGCTCGATAAATAAGTTAGAGAACACGGGTTGTCTGCAATTTTTTTAAACATTGTATACTGATCAATTGTTGGTAGCAGAAAATTTTCTATAGGTAAAAGCATTGAACAAATGTTTTTCCGAGTGTTTTTCTCCCATGAGAAGAATAGGTTCCAGGAGTTGTTCCTGTTCTTGAGAGTGAGATATTTTGAAAACTGAAGAGGAAATAAAATAATACGCATACCACTTGAAAAAACAACATACCTACCTATTGTGCTAAAAACATGTATTTCAAGGACAAAATGCTTGAAATAACATTCTTTCGATGACAAACATGGTCAGAACTGCATTTCAGGAGTTCTTCTACATTCAGAAGTTAAAATCTTTTATTTATACATTCCTATTGAATATATTTCTACACTACTACATATATAAAATACTTATATAACATCACTGAATACTCGTAGATAATACGTAATGTATTCTTGATGACTTATGGATTATTTAATTCAATAAATTTATCCTTTAATATGATAAGAAGAAAATAGGAACAAACCTTGTTACAAGAAGAAATTGATTCAGATGTATAACCCGCCGATAATTAAAACAAATGCTACGATCTAAATCGAACCAACAAGCTATCATTAGTCAAAGTGTTACCACTGGTAATTTGTACATTATAAGAAACAAAATAGCCGCCCAAAGACAAATTTTATAAAAATACATACATTTCAATGAAAAACAGTTATTTTTTCAGTGAATAGATATCAATTTCACTTGCAAGAGAGAGTGTTTCACAAATAAACCATCAATTGAGTGTAATTAATTTATTTGTTTCTCATTTGTAAACGTTAGTTTCCAAAAACACAATATGAATCAAGAAAGTTTATTTTATCAAGTCACTAACTTGTAAAACTGACAGTTAACTTGCAAAATTTTTACAAGTTAGTAGTATTATTTACATTAGAAAATTTTGTTTTATCGTCATATATGTTGAAAATCATGGTACAATTGTTATTTCCAGTAACACAGATTTTTGATGATGAAAGAGTTGATACTGATGATGATGAACCATCTGTTGACTCAGAAACTGCTGAACTCGAGGACTGCAGAACATTTGTACTCTCCTTACTACCAAATAATCTGCTAGACATTTCGATTTTTTTGTTGACCGAATCATCGACATAACTCATCGCAATTTCGGTGCTCTTCCTCTCTCCTGCACGCTTTAGTGCTAAAATATCTCCACCCGAATCCGCAACCATAGTGGCTCCAGTTCTGCGAAAAGAGTGGCCGGTGTATAACTCTGGGTCTTTTAAACCTAAATATTTCGCTATTTGCTTTGAGACACCACCAATAGTGTGCTGGCCAGCATTAAGGGAAATGCACTTTCCATGTCGGTATGTCAAAAAAAATCTTAGGCTTTCTGTTCCAGGAGGCCGAAGATTTACATATTTTCTGTATAACATGCAGGGCTTGAAGCTGCAGCCATCATCGGTTATGGTGAATCTTCTTGTTGTTAAATTTTTTGTTTGCCGCAATGTCACAATAATGTATTTTCCCATATCTTCTACATCATTCATGTTTAAGGAGAGAATTTCGTCACATCGACAACATCCAAAAATTACAAATATTGTTACAATTTTCGCCAGCAACCACTGGTCATCAGGAGCATGTAAAAGAAATTGTTCAGCCTCTTCTTTACTTAATACCTTGCCCTTTTTTGGCGTATAACGCTCATTTTTCGTTTCAGAAACGCTATTACCTTTTGAAATCTGCAAATGACAACTAAACGTCATATTTTTCAATAAATTCTTTAAGGAAAACAAACCTGCGAACAGGGACATTTTCTTCATTTCCAAGCAGTTTTTCAGCATAGACCATTTTGCCCATAAAGTATTAGGGCTGAATCTAGCTGATAGTTGATTCAAGTAGACAAAACGTATTTGAAAAATCATCAGAAAAACTACGATGACACATAACCTTAAATAAAATGAAGGCTGTTCATTTCAAATTGACGCTTAAATCCCCACCCCTTATCGATCAACCTAGCGATCGCGGCGACACCTATTTTCCAGCATAGAATATGGTAAAATTTGACACTTCTCTTCTTCTTCAATTCGGGAATCTTACATCTCGGTAGTTTCCCTATAAATTCAATATTGCAGATGACTAATGCTTCGTACCATCGGCATATACTTATTTTCTAATCACACACAGCCGGCTGTTTATAGAGATATTAACGAGGATGCCGACCTGGTCAAGAAACGGCGGACGTGATGAATCGGCATAGAATCCGCCGATGAAAACGTACGTGTAGTAAATTGACGTTGGGAGGGGCTTGAAAATCCAACATAAACACTGCCACTAACACAATATCCCGCTCGCTTTGGGCAGCGGCTGTCCTATCTCTAACCGTTAATCGCTGCAACAAACCGCCACTCCATATTTTACAACAAATCAAACAAATCTCGAGTGTAACATACTCGAAATAGTGGATCCGTATGATGTACGGCGTATCGGGTGGATATTCCAACATGGAATTCCTCTCCGCTGCAGGATTAAAACAGGTGATGAAGGAATTGGCGAGGTAGTGTGGAAAGGTCCGATGCTTCCTCGCCAGTGGCGTGATAAGATCAACACCTCGCGAGTTAAACTTCGATGTTATTTTCGATTAGATTCAAGAATCACAACATGTCGTCTACATGAATACATAATATTAGGGACCCACTGTCATATATAGCCATCAACAGTCTAGAAATGTAGACCTTATTAGTTATTTTCAGAATCCCTTAAGAACTTTTTGGAATGATCCAGATAAGATTCCTCTACAGTGTTTTTCTTTGGGTTTATTTCTTCTCAAGAAACTCTTTCTTATACAAGACGTATTTGAAGGTGAGGCTTTTTTTCAACAGAAGTTAGAACTGGTCAAAATGAAGCGTTTAACCTAAAATAACCTATAGAAAACTTTCAAAATGACAAAGTTGAAAAAAATTGGAAATGATTTCTGAAATAGATCCTAATACGACCGTAGACCGTTTGTTAGCTGAATTATTTTCAAAGCAGTGAGAAAAACCAATCTCCTGATTCGACCATGTGGTTTAGTTTAGGATATTGGCTCGTTCGATATTTACGTGGTAATTAAAATGAAAACTTAGGATTGCCGAATTGTTCTCATTATTTTTTAGTAACTTACACGATTTTATGAAATGGCTCATGTCGATATCAACTGACAGAAGAGACTTAGGACACAAGTGTTAAAAATAGAATAATACTTCGAAATCTCACCAATAAAATTAGTCTAAATTATTCACGAATTTTTTCGCAATGGGCATCACAATCTTCTTGTTCGAACATTCCAACAATCGTCGTAAAAATGGGATGAAATGGGGAATGATCATAGCACTTTTTCAACATAACATAAGCACTTTCAAGAAACTTCCTCGATGTTCTACATTTTTTTTTCACCCTCAATTGCACGGTACAACAATTATGATTCTCTCAAAAGTGACCTGATGCATCTAATCCGATAAACTTGTTACTGAACCATTCATTGTCCAGCCATATGTCTATGTTTTGTTTCGTTTTTGCGATGCCGGAGTCACCTTCCACAGTACCTTTCTTGAAATTCAGTGAAAATGGTTGAACGACTTATTTTGGTGAGTTCTTCCTGTCAAAAAAAAAAACTCACTTTTGGAAACACCCTGTATATAGTGTCGCTCGATCAGGCCGATAGTATTCAGAAAAATACCGAACCAATTGAATTGGTCTTATAAATACTCGTATAAATACGAAACGAAGATGTTGGCGAAATTTCTGAAAAATTCTTGAATTTTTTATTGCATGTCTTCCTTCATATGGCACTAAAATTCGAGTACAGATTTTCTACTTCATTAGATCTGTATTTCTAGGCACATTGGAAAAATAAATATTGTCTTTCAGGAGACAATCACAGATGGTCGATTACTTCATTACCTGGATGGATGATCGCTCTGTAGCTTGCTCAAATTTATGTTTGGACAAGCTCCTGACTCACGTCAGTGTTTTCCCTTTTCAAATCAACACTTTATTTTAGCACTCGGTTGGCCATGATATAATTTTTTCAAGTTTTTGTAACTAGAAAGGAGTAAGGTTGGCACTCATGAAATGTCGTCAATGTCATAACGCCGTTGCCACAACTTATATCAATTAATATTACAAAAATGCCGAAAGTGATTGACAAAGAGAGAAGATGGGGTTTCAGGAAGTGCTATTCAGAATTCAGGTCCGCTGATTCAAATACTAGGTAACCCTGATATTCTAATATCTACAATATATTAGACGGTAGCGAACATATTCATTGAAGGTGAATTTATATCATGTTTCATCTGAATCTAAACGACTTATATTTTAGCTGAATGTTTCCACAATCAGAAAGGTTGTGAATGAAGAGGTTGACAAAGAATTTCCTTCTATTGGGAGACCCAAGAAACTGGTGGCATTTGAGAATTTTTTCTTTACCCATTTCCAACCACTGCATCATATGCATTTCCCCTTTGGGTTGAGTTTTTGGAAATATACAAGTGATGTAACGTATTCAACATTTAGCCAAAGAAGATAACTAACATTAACTCTCCTCAAGTTACTGTATATTATGTGTCAACAACTCAATTTTTTCCATAGCAAAAATAAATATATTTAAAAACGGATCTCTTGTATTTTCATGCAAATAACTAGATTTGGTATGTCTTCAATCAATTTGTATAAAGGTCAGTTATGGTCGTCACATATTTTCGACCTCATAATTTCCGAAGTGATTCGACATTGTGCTAAAATACATAATCACTGAGACTTTTACGTAGAACGGACGACAAAGCGCTGATTTTAAACCGAGATTTAAACCAAAAAATGTTTTGACAAGCGTCATAACCCCACAGAGTGTCAAATTTCCATGGCCAACCGAGTGCTAAAGTAAAAGTGGATGATGCAGTATATTTGATATTTTTGTTGGAATGAGTAAGGCGATATCACATCTTAGAAACTAGGTGGCGCTACAGCGTGATCTCTGCTACAGTGACTATATACCCCACAGTGGCGACAACGGGTCATAAAACTGCCAAAAATCCGCCATGTTTAGTCAAGAACGTAAACAAATAAACATAGAAATATTAATATAGGTTAGAAATTCTATGCAAATACCATTCATTTTGACGTCCGACAAAACATGGCGGATCAACCAACAGATAAAGGGACAGCCTATATGTTGCCACTGTGGGGGGTACATAGTCACTGTAATCTCTGCTATCGAAGTTACACCAAGTGTCGCTTTAACAACCCCAAATCTTAAAACAACGGTTCGATAGCCCTTCGCCTTTCTTTTTATCCTAGTTGATGTCTATCGATTGACAGATTTTTATAGGCCACAAATTGTTTGAAAAAATCGAAATAGTTCGAAATATAGTGAATTTATTGATGAAAATGCAAAGATTTCTACGTGTAATCTTAATCTTCCGATCGCCCTCGCCGAGAAGATCCACATCCGCCACTGCGTCAAATACCCGACCGCCTCTTCACAGACCGCCGCACCATCGGCGGTAACCAGTCGGTCGAGATTCCGCCGAGATAATTATTAAATTTGGAACCGCTGTTTTTGAGGACGCAACGAGAAAATTTATCTCGGGAACACGTGTACGGCGCGAATTCAATTTCGCGGATATCGCCGATCGTTTGTTTGAACTTCAAACTGTCATACGCGTCGCGCCATGTATGGCGTTGAGCGGCATACTTCTTCCTATAGCCTTCTGTTATCCGCCCGTTCCGTTCTTTCGTACGGTAGTGGATGTAGGAGGAACTCGACATCTCTAAACTATGAATATGAGTAAAGAGAACGGGGCACCACTCCTTCGCCGAGGTGCCAATATGATGAAATATGGTCGTTAAGCTTATACGGTGCCGTGTGTATGACGCCTAATAATTCTTTAATAACCTCTTAATTTAAAGCTCGAGTCTAGAACTCGGAATGCCGGACAAAAGATCTGTAATTTTGCCCTGTTATTCCGATGTACACGGCGATTGTCGTTATTTTCTTGGCTGGTGAGAGGGGAAAGCGACGCGTTCGTTAGTTCTCGAAGAAATGGTAGGTTCTTGTTCCGCGTTGGAGATTAACAGCCTGGGTTTATTCGTCGGAAACGTACAGGGTGATTCGCTTATTTTGGTAACACCGATTTTCTCGAATATTTTTTCATTCTGTTAACGGCGTTTTGTACAAGTCACTGTTGTTTTGAGATGCGCGTAAAAATTAAGACGGCGGATGTCGCATTGCTGCCAATTTTTTGTTCCTAGTAACATACCTTTTTTATAACGCCATTCGACAGATAATTTCCTTCTAAATTTTTTTTTCAAGTATCATTTTTCTCGATTTCAAACCGTAAGAAATCTGAAGCGTGTTTTATGTTAATTCTATTCCGTTTATTTTTTTCCGTATTTTATGGCAGTATGCCTTCCTTTTGAGACATTGATGTGATTTTTTTTCTTATGTTCAAGGAGGCTTTGTAACAAATTATTTTTCCGGAGTGACAGTTTCGTGTTGTCAGCTTTATAGAACTTTTTGGGTTAACATATACAGTGCGAGTCTTTGACGCGTACAATCATTTGAACAGTAGTTTATTGAGGTCTAAAGAAACACTTTTTTGCTCTATCATTTTTTCCGAATCGGCTGAGTTAAAAAGATACAGGCTGTTGAAAATCCATGAAAAAAATTTTTTTTCCACTTCTATCTCACGAACGGTTTTATCGAATGAAATGAATTTCGAAATATAGATTTTCATTTATTTGATGAATATTTTTCGAACACAAGATATCACCCACATCTTCCAGTTTTCTCATTATGACCATTACGTCTCACAAAAATACCAAAAATTCAAAAAACCCAACTCTTAAAACTAAGTTGGACGCTATCTAATGAATATTTTACGTTTTGTAAAATAAAAGTATTCATCATATTTTCTCGTTTAATGCGCCGTTTTCGAGTAATTTGCTTTTGAAAATTTAAAAAGTACCTATGAAATTTGAAAAATTGGGTAATTTGGCTCAATACAACTCTGTTTGAAATATCCACAGATGTGTAGTGTCACAGATTTAGCTAGTTATTCTGAAGGTTATGTTGTTTTTCTAGGGGTGTATCAGGGTCAAATCGGAAAAAATAGTATAAAAGAAAAGTGTTTCTTATGATCTCAAGAATCTACTATTAAAATATTTATATGAGTCAAAGACTCACCCGGTATACAAAAACAGCTTTAAAAAAGATGTTTGCCCATGATGAAAAGGTGGATATGTTTTTAATTTATCTAGAAGCCAACAAAAACATTAGCTACACACCAGACTGGAAAATGTTTTCAAGCATAGAGAAGAATTTGTGAATAAAGGAGCATTTATAGAAAAAAAATAAGGGAGTTGCCACTACGGACAAGCCTAGATTTTAAGAAACAACCATATCTATGCTCCAAATCAAGGAACACTGTCATAATACGGAAAAAAAATTGATGGAAATGAAATAACATGAAACACGCTGCAGATTGCTTACTGTTCAAAATGGAAAAAATTTGTATTTGGAAAGAAGCTAAGAATGAATCCACTTTTCGAAAGGCATAATGAAAGAGGTATGTTCCTGGGAAAAAAATTGATGTCTTAATTTTTTTTCTCAGATTTTTACTCATCTCAAGCTAACATTGACTTGTACAAAACGCCGTTAACAGAATGAAAAATAATCATCCTTTTTCGAGAAAAATGAGGTTACGAAGATAAGTGAATCTGTACATGAAAATAATCTCCACGTACGAAGAGACAAGAAAAGGGTAAAGTTTAAGTATCAACTTGTTCCTATCCAAAAAAATGGATTCGTGACATTTTTGAAAGTCATTTTCGAACAAACACAGTGTCTTTCGTACCAACTGTAGAAATGATCTGAAAATATTTAGAAGACTTGAAACCTTTTTGGGAATTCAATAAAAAAAATTGTCGACCGCAAATGTCACTCTACACTAAAGTGTAACACCCTCAAGATTTAAAACCAGGAATAAATGCTTCTCAACGTTGAACTTCGAGACATATTCGAAGTGGAAGTACGCTCACCATCCACTAAGATATATCCACGCCTGGGAGTTGAGCCGGGGGGCTGAAGGTTTCGGAAGAGGCTAGTTTCTCGAATCGAGCCTGAAAATTACACCGTGATGGCTTTCAACATACCTTTATGACATCATCCTTTCCTGAGTCGCGGAGAATACCATTTATTTAGAGCCTGTTCGCCGGAAACGCTCTCGATCTCGACGTCATAGTGAATCAATATTTACATCTCCCCAGATCACAACACCAACCATCTGCAGCGCGTTATCGATGAATAAATCTAGATTTATGCGCGCTAGCCAGTCCAGGAGCAATAATTCCTCGATAAATGCTGATGGTAAAAAGACGGAGACATTGTTATAAGCTTTTATGGAATAGTTCGATATACAGGGTGTTTTTAAAGGTGAGGCTTTTTTTTTGACAGAAGCTGGACCTCATCAAAATAAGTCGTTTAACCACAAATTGTCTAAATAAAATATTCAAGATGGGTGAGATACAACCCCTAGAAGTTCGACAAAATTTCATTGATTTCCAAGTACGGGACTGTGGAAGGTGACTCAGGCATCGCAAAAACCCAGGCCAAAACAAAATATAAGCATATGGCTGGACAATGAATTCTGTACCAAGTTCATCGGATTAGATGCATCAGGTCACTTTTGAGAGAATCATGATTGCTGTATCGTGCAATTTGGGGTGGAAAAAAAAATGTTGAAAATCTAGTCAGTTTCTTGAAAGTGCTTATGTTAGTCATGTTAAAAAAGTTCTATGATGTTTTCCATTTCATCCCATTTTTACCCATTGTACCCATTGTGAAAAAATTCGTGAGTAATTTAGAGGAATTTTATTGGTGAGATTTCGAAGTATTATGTTTTCTATATTTTACACTTGTGTCCCAAGTCTCTTCTGTCAGTTGGTATCGAAATAAAAAAAATTTAATAAAATCGTGTAAGTTACTAAAAAATGATTAGAACAATTCGGCAATCCTAAGTTTCCATTCTAATTACCACGTAAGTATCGAATGAGCCAATATCCTAAACGAAACCACAAGGTCGAATCAGGAGATAAGTTTTTTCCCACTACTTTGCTATAATGGGGAATTCTCCTTAATTTGGGTTATCACTGCATATGCAAGTTTAAAGTAAATAATTATGAGTTTCATTCATGATTTTTTCAAATTCACCGCGGAAACTATTCAAAATCATCCTTCAAATATGGGTTTTTAAAATTTAAATCGCTTTGTGCGGAGTTTACGATTTGGCAACAGCGCATACGAGACAATGAAAAGAACAATGTCCGATCAGCTTGTTTATAAAATAACAGCTGTTGATTTACAGGCGCGTACTTACTGGCAAACTTCAACTGCAACCGGCCATAAAAATCCCATAAAATTTTACGACCTTCCTCGTTCGTCGCAGACTTCATAGACAGCCATCTTTGTCTATCTCATGAAGATAATGCATTTGTTGTCCTTTATTATAAAGGCATGTTTCAGTCGATGTTGCCAGCTTGTGCAATTCTCACAAAACGGTTTAAACTTTAAATACCCATTTTTATTTTTCATTTTTAAGTGCTTAAAATAATTTTTTTTTTTGGAAACGGTTGAAATGGTTATTTCAAAATGTGACGTTTCAGAGATATTTCATAAAAAATACGTCATTTTCGTCAGAAGGAGTATTCTCTATTCAGTTATCAAACGGTCTAGGGTCGTATAAGGATTTATTTCAGATATCATTTTCAATATTTTTTCAACTCTGTCATTTTGAAAGTTATGCATAGGAGATTTTTGGTGAAACGCATAATTTTTACCGGTTCAACCTTCTGTTGGAAAAAAAAAGCCTCACCTTCAAATTCACCCTGTATTTACCCTTGTTTCTTGAGGAAATTCAGTGGGGTAGTCGATTTTTTTCAGTCCGCCCCCCCACCAACTTAATATTTTGAGCTTTGGGGTGCTTAGCATCCGTTTTTCTTTACAAAAAAAAATACAGTAATTTTTGTTGATTTCGAATTTTTTTTTTTAACCAGAGACTCCAAAAAGTATTTCAATAAATAAGATTTTGTAAAGCTGAGCGATATATTTCTCAGATTTGTAATACAGTAAAGCAGATTTATGTCTAGTTGGTATGACGCCATTACCACAGAAGACATTATTTTGAGCAGACAAGTCCTCAGATAACGTCATTCGAGAGTGAGTGTCTATTGAAATAAACAATATAATTGCTCTCCGAGCTTTGATTAGCCAGCTCCTTGACTATTATTCCATTCAATTTCATGAAGTAGGTCTTGCGAATGAACGTTAATTGAAAAAACACTCCAATTAAATTTGGAGACGCCAATCTCAAATTTTGTGGCCTTGATTTGATATTTCTACATACAATTATTGCCCATTTAAACCTACTTCCATGAGAGAATGCTCAGATTTTGGGATCCAGCGGATTTATTTCGGAACAGATCATTCGAAGTAGTCTCAGTCGCTGGGTACTACTTTTTTTATGACTCAGATCTTCATGGAGTAATGAGTTTTTTGCTATCTAGAGGAATGCTTGAACGCTAAAATTACCATTCTCAAAACGTCGGGACTATTCTGTAGAGATTTGACTTATTTGTACTCCCTATAAGTGAAGATCAGATTATCAGGAATTTTTCACCAATTATTGAAAATATTTTCATACAACCAATATTAAGAAAATATATGATTTTTTTGGCAAACTCACATTATACACTGCGCAAAAAATTAACGCACATTATGGAAATCTCAAATTTATTCTACAACTGAAGGTGTTCTCAATGATAATTATTTTTATCAGAATTATGCATGCATATGTTATCCACTTTCAACGGTTTTCTTCAATACAGATGTTTTTTCCCAGCAGGAATAAAAAAAGATGATATTATCAGATTTTGAATGTATTGGCTCCATTCTAAAATCAGTTGTTCTCGATCAATTCTAGTGATCAATAGTTTTTCTTTCGTTTGATTTTCTACACTCGATCGCTATGCAACGCGAAACACAATTCGGTCAATGCAATTTGACCGAAGACGAATGTGCCCAAGCGGTAGTTTTGCGAGAAGAAGGGTGGACATATACAAGAATTGCAGAAAGGTTTGGAGTTTCCCATACAAATGTGTCCAGAATGTTGCAGCGATTCAGGGGGACAGGTATGAATGTCCGAAGTCCAGGACAGGGTAGACCACGGGTAACAACTGCCATTCATGAACGTTACTCGAGAGTTTCTTCGTTGAAATAACGGTTTGCAACTGCTCGCCTCCTTCAAATTCAGCTTGAGCAAACTCATGAGGTGCAAATTAGCACTCAGACAATAAGAAATCGCCTCAGAGAATGATTTAAGGCCTCGTGTCGCGGCAAGAGGCCCAGCTCTTACCCCAGCCCATCGAAGGGCGCGTTTGGATTTTGCGAGACACCATATCCATTGGGAAGAGGCCGATTGAGAAAGAGTTCTCTTCATAGATGAGTCTAGATTCTGCCTCTACCATTGTGATCGACGTTCCTTGTATACAGACGTCCACATGAAAGATATGCTCAGTGCAATTTCCTGAATACTACTGGTTTGGGGGAGGATCGATCATGGTATGGGGTGGAATATCTTTGACTGCTCGCACAGACCTAGTGGTCGTTGATAATGGAGCTTTGAATGCTGATAAGTATATAAGGAACATTCTTGAAGAGCATGTAGTGCCATTTGCCCCATACATTGGTGAAAATTTCATTTTTATGGACGTTAATGCCAGACCTCATCGTGCGCGCATCGTTCAGGAGTAGCTTGAAGAGGTTGAAGTCTCTCGAATGGAATGGCCAGCAAGAAGTCCAGATCTCAATCCGATTGAGCAGGTTTGGGACAACCTCAATAGAAGGCTGAGAAGTTCAGAAAATCATCCAGCTACTCTTAATGACTTAGGAATCCAACTCGGAGAAATCTGGGAAGGATTAGATCAGAACATTTTAAGATCACTCATTTTGAGTATGAACCGTCGTTGCCGAGCTGTCATTAACGCAAGGGGTGGAAATACCAAGTATTAAATCACTTATCAGCATTTCAGTATTTTGAAAATTGTTCATTTCTCTTCTTCCACATAAGATTCGGTGAAATCCTGAATTTTTCTTCCATTTAATGTGTCTTGTACTGTTCAAAACCTTCCCGAGAGAACATAAAAAATAAGTTATAAAGTCAATGTAGAGTTAACTTTCATTAAAATGGAAATTTTCAGAATGTGCGTTAATTTTTTTGCGCAGTGTATTTGATAACATGCTGCTGGAAAATCATAATCAGGAGATGCCATACAAAAGCAGCTGTAAACAACTTTACAGCATCCTATATTTTGTGTTCATGAGCGTGTTTCAACCTATAATTAATGAAAGCATTTATGATCATACTAATTATACTTATTTGCATCATTAACATTTTTTCTAGATGAATAACATCAAATCGAGCATTTCATTACAGGTATAAAATAGAATAATTCAAAGAGTTCGATTAATGGAATCGAATGCTACTTGAAACTCCTCTCATTAGTGCAGTACAATGGTATTATTGTTAACTTGCTGAAGTCGTTCTGGAGATTTATTGGATGTAATTAGAAAACTAACAAAACTGTGGAATTATGTGACCATATTTTATTCCCTAAAAGTGAATTCCTTCTGTAATCCTAAAGAAATTTATATATTTTCCTAATCGAGGTCTCTGAGAATGAGAGAAATTCAGTGGGTACCAATTCCCTATTCGTGAAATTCGAAAATTAATGTATCCAACGAAGCGAAGTTCTTTATTAGCATAATATACCCGCGTCATAAAATCGTAATTCTGTCCTGAACCAAGTCAAAGCCGAACGAACTTCTGTGTTCGCTCTTTTTCTTTTCTCGTCAGTCATCGCAAACCTATAATCATCCACCCGAATTCTCGTTCATGAAATCAATGTTCCTTTGTCTTGTCGAAATTCTGATCCATAACTGAGCGCTTGGAATTATGTTTTTACGTCCATATCAGATTGGACACGGTATTCGTCCATTTAAAACATCAAGGCTCATGTGATTGTGTAATTGTTACTTCTGGTCATTACGAAAAAGTCCAATTAGAGCGTATTTTGTCAGTACTTTTTGGACGACGATTTTTCTTAATACGTCACGCCACCTTCGACTTTACCTAGACCGAAATTAACCGATAAAATCAAATCGACCTAATTGTAATGCCCGGGAATTAAGAACGCCGTAGTGAATTCAAATTAGTCTCTGTGGTTTTAATTTTATGTATTTGTGCGCGACAATGACATGTTCGAATCGAGTATCTTGATTCTGTGAAACGAAAGAAATGAATTTTGATTGCAGGGCGAGTTTACAATGGAATATTTTGAAACTCTTTAGTTATGAGACCTGTTTGCAGATATACAGGGTGAGTCCTTGACTCGTACGAATATTTTAACTGTAGATTCTTGAGGTCAAAAGAAACTCTTTTTCCCTTTACCATTTTTTCTGCATCGGCTCAGTTTAAAAGATACTGGCTGTTGAAGAACCATAAAAAAATGTTATATTTAGTTCTGACAAACGGTTTTATCGAATGAAATGAATTTCGGATTGCAGTTTTTCATTTGTTTGATGAATTTTTTTCGAACACTAGATATCACCCACGTCTTCCAGTTTTCCCATTATGGCCATTACGTACCTTAAAAATACCAAAAATTCAAAGAAACCAACTTTTGGAACCAAAGTTGGACGCTATCTAATGAATATTTGAACGTTCTGTAAAATAAAAATATTCTTTATATTTCCGCGTATAATGCGCTGTTTTTAAGTAATTTGATTGTGAAAAATTAAAAATATGTGTAAAATTCGAAAACTTGGGTACCTTGATCGAATGTAACTCTGTTAAAATAAACCACAGATGTGTGAAAACCACAGATATGTAGTGTCACAGATTCAGCTAGTTATTCCGAAAGTAACGTTGTTTCTCCAAGGGTTGAACAGCTCATTAAAATCTTTAAATGGCTATATCTTTTTATCAGGGCCGAATGGGAAAAAATGGTATAGGAAAAAAGTGTTTCGTTGGACCTCAAGAATCTACTGTTGAAATATTTGAACGAGTCAAAGACTCACCTTGTACAGGGGTATATTCCAAATATTCAAATGTTGTAATATGTCGTTTAAGTGATGTGGCTGATAGTTTAACCAAAGGAAATAAAATATCCTGCCAAAAATAAACAATTGTTTGGAGAATCTTTGACATCCTGTATAATATTTTATGTCGAAATAGTCACATCTGCGTGAATTTGCGACTTCTTTGTCTCAAGTAGCATTCCACTCCTGTGACTCATCTTGACCATACCATTATTTACATATGTACAGAAGATGAATGGTACTTTCACTCCGCAGCATCCCATAACAATTAACAGTCTTTATTTTGGAAAGTTGCTGAACCTAATCGATAGATTGACGTTTTAATTGACATTTATATCGACTGGCATTGCATTGTTAGAATGGATTCCCCCGTAACTGAGTCTCAAACACAATTAAACCAAAGGTGTGTGTACCAACGCTATTACAAGCGGTGTTCTACTTAATAAATTCAACTGGGCTGAGAGACTTTCGATGTTATTGTAGCTGAAAATATAAGCTGGAAAACTGTACGAGCAGTAAAGTCCACAATGAAATAGCGATATAAATTATCGAGTCTGGATTTTGCGTTGTCACAATTATTTATTGGAGTAATTAAGGCGCAATCGTTCGTTGGCAAGCTCCAACAGCGTGTCGACTGCTACATTTATTAATTTGCTACCCAGATTTTTCCTCTTACTTTAACTCCAATTAAAGATTGATCTCGGATCATTCACGTGACGTAAACGAACAAACGAATTGTGGCAAATTGACAGCACTTATTCCGAACTAACAAACGAATGATTGAAAAGACATTTCGTCTGTTCAATACCAAGCCATATCTCGATAGTTGGTGCTTGAAACATACCAGTTCTCACCGAAGCAGAATTAGTACCTACCACAGTCAGGCGCTAAGTAGCAATAACAAAATTCACATTAATAAAAATGTGTTAAGCATTCTTCCCTCCGCAATTTGGGTTATCACTGCATATGCAAGTTTAAACTGAATAATTATGAGTTTCATTCATGATTTTTTGAAATTCACCGCGGAAACTATTCAAAATCATCCTTCAAATATAAGGTTTTAAAATTTAAATCGCTTGGTTCCGAGTTTACGATTTGGCAACAGCGTCTACAAGACAATGAAAAGAACAATGTCCGATCAGCTTATTTATAAAAAAACAGCTGTTGATCTACAGGCGCGTACTTACTGGCGAGCTTCTACTGCAACCGGCCATAAAAATCTCATAAAATTTTACGACCTTCCTCGTTCGTCGCAGACTTCATAGACAGCCATCTTTGTCTATCTCATCAAGATCATGTATTTGTTGTCCTTTATTATCAAGGCATATTTCAGTCGATGTTGCCAACTTGTACAATAGAAACGAAACGCTTTAAATTTTAAATACCCATTTTTATTTTTAAGTGCTTTAAATAATTTTTTTTGGGAAACGGTTGAAATGGTTAGTTCGAAATGTGACGTTTCAAAGATATTCCATGAAAAATACATCATTTTCGTCCGAAGGAGTATTCCTTATTTGCAACAACTCAAAAATGTTTAGAAAGGTGTCGTTTTTCTTTTTCAAATTTCATCTGGTCTTCTATAGTATTCTGCGTGAAAGTCTGGACTGTAGTCTAGGTTTTGGGATCAGTATTTCCATCCATTATTGCAACTAGGTATAGTTTTTTGGTGCCGCACAGTTATACCATTCACACTAGCCTTTTTTCGACTCTCATGAGTCCACCTACAATATTTGAAGCTGGTTTTTCACCGAATGCTATCAATACAGGGTGTTTTCAAAGGTGAGGCTTTTTTTTTGACAGAAGGTGGAACTCATCAAAATAAGTCGTTTAACCACAAATTGTCCATATAAAATATCCAAGATGGCTGAGATACAACCCCTAAAAGTTCGACAAAATTTCATTGAATTTCAACTACGGGACTGTGGAAAGTGTTTCCGGCATCGCAAAAACGAAACAGAACATGAACATATGGCTGGACAATGAATGATTCAGTACCAAGTTCATCGGATTAGATGCATCAGGTCACTTTTGAGAGAATCATAATTGTTGTATCATTCAGTTTAGGGTAAAAAAAATGTAGAAAATCGAGGCAGTTTCTTGAAAGTGCTTATGTTGAAAAAGTGCTAGGATGATTCCCTATTTGTCCCATTTTTACGACGATTGTTGGAATATTCGAGCAAGAAGATTGTGATGCCCATTGTGAAAAAATTCGTGAATAATTTAGACGAATTTTATTGGTGAGATTTTGAAGTATTATTCTACTTTTTACACTTGTGTCCTGAGTCTCTTCTGTCAGTTGGTATCGAAATGAGCAATTTTATTAAATCGTGTTACTAAAGTTACTGAAAAATAATGAGAACAATTCGGCAATCCTAAGTTTCCATCTTCATTACCAAGTAAATATCGAACAAGCCAATATCGTAAACGAAACCACATGGTCGAATCAGGAGATAAGTTTTTTCCCACTGCTTTGCGATAATTCAGCGAACAAACGGTCTAGGGTCCTATTAGGATCTATTTCAGTATTAATTTTTATTTTTTTTTCAACATTGTCGTTTTGAAAGTTTTGTATAGGTGATTTTTGGTGAAACGCTTCATTTTGACGAGTTCTACTTACTGTTGAAAAAAATTGCCTCACCTTCAAATATACACCTTGTGTAGTCATTTTCTGTAGTTTACCAGAAATCCTCAACTTCTCTTGTGAATATGAGAATTGTGAATATGTCGGACCTGATTAAAAAGTACCTATGTGCTCAAGACTTCCTCCTGATAATTCATTATTCCTTATCCATCTATTCCCTCTGTTCGATCGCAATTTAACACAATTTCGTCCCGTACTCCCTTGTACTTAAACTTCAATTTATCGTCCGTAAGTGACTTACTTCCCTCTTCGAACGAGGGGTGTCCACACGACAACTGCCTCGTTCCTCCCTGAGTGTTCTCCAGATCAAGTGCGTGACAAGGTTCGCGTGTCAATCGATAATTAAGACCGTAATCATTTCGAATTGTCATTAAGTGTATTAAACCGTACCGTTGAATTCGCTAATTTGAGCAGGTGCTTGCTTGTTTTTCATCCTTCTGTTTACCAGACTGTGATTAGGGTTTCTCGACGGTTTTCCTTTCAAACAGGTTCGTTATGGATCATTTGGAAATCGACTTCGTGGATTTGTTACGTTTTTTATGTATTAGGAATACGCTGATCGCCAAAAAATGTGCTATCTCTTGATCCACTCATTCGATTTTGATGATTACTTTGGAACTTTCTGGTCGATTCTTCTGTAGCTCTAATATTGTTGAAATTTCATTGCACATTTCAGTTTATACAGGGAGAGTCTTTCGACTCGTAAAAATATTTCAACATTAGATTCTTGAGGTCGAAAAAACAATTTTTCCTTTATCATTTTTTCGAATCGGCTTGGTTTGAAAGATACAGGTTGTTGGAAAACTAAAAAAACCGTTTTATCAAATTATATATTGAAAAATTCTTAGCCTACTATAGAACCAAACAAAATTTCAATGTCAAAATATTTTATTACTCAACATATTTTCCTCTTAATCGAATACATTTATTACAGCGAACCTGCAACGTCTCTAGACCTTTCAAAAAAAATGTTTCTTTTCGCTCTGCAAACTAGACCTCCACAGCTTTTATTACCTCCTCGTTGGAAGAAAATGTACGACCTTTTAAAAAAATTTTCAGTTGAGGAAAGAGATGATAGTTGGATGGAGCCAAATCTGGTGAATAAGGGGGGTGTTCTAGTAATTCAAACCCTAAATCACGAATTTTTTGCATGGCAACATGAGATTTGTCTGCAGGGGCGTTGTCCTGCAAAAACAAAACATCTTTGGATAGCTTTCCGCGTCTTTTCTCTTTAATTTTTTCTCGTAGAGTGGTCAGTAATGTCGAATAGTAATCTCCGGTTATTGTTCCACAGTTATCCAAAAAATCAGCCATGATTACTCCATGGAAATCCCAAAAAACTGATGCAAGAACTTTGCCAGCAGATTTTTGGACACGAAACTTCTAAGGTCTTAGAGAACCAGAGTGTCGCCATTCCATCGATTGTTGCTTTGTTACTGGATCGTAGAAATGTCTCATCCATAGTAACAATTCGGTTTAAAAAGTCTACATCGTTTTCAAATCGAGCACAGATAGAACGCGATGCTTCTACCCTTGCACGCTTTTGGTCAACATTAAAACATTTGGGGATCCATTTTGCAGCAATTTTTCTCATGTCCAAATTGGCGTGAACTTTATGATGAACGCGTTCGTATGAAATATTCAGTGCTTCAGATATCAGATGTTGAAATACATATATTTCAACAGTAGATTGATAAACACCCTGTATATGCGCCTATGGAAGTGCACAAGAGATTTTTCTCCATAAAAAAAGCACACAAAACGTAGCACAAATAATATTAAATGTTCCCATTTCGAGAAAAAATAAATGGTTGCATGTAAAATAATCCACTCCCTACAACTTATGCTTATAAACGTGAAGCCGTAAAGAAGAGATAGACAAGGCTAGGTAATTAACGAGAAGTCGTTTGCACTTAAGGTACTAGCTGCTTACTTGCTCTACTTGGATATCGTCGAATGACTTAACCATTGTATTGGTTTATGACTGGTTTCTTACGAAGCCACCATTTCCTTCGCCACTCCGACAAGAATAATAGGTTATAGGTGTTCCTTACATAGATGTGAAACCAATAAATCATGTTGGTATGATGGGAAAATTTCTCGACAATGAGCATTGGACCATTCTTCGAAATCGGAATGCATGTAGATATGTCAAGTGTTTTCGCATATATGGATTATGGTTCAAAAACTAACACTGCTGAGGATTTATTCTCCAGTGGAATTTTATTCATGAAAGAGTAATCAATTCGCAGCATTTTTTTCATGAAAAAAATTATGAATTTTCTCATAGATAATTTCTCCATAACTGGAAGAAGGTCCGTGACGTCATATTCATCCAAATTAGATTTGGCAACTTGTTGTGCACCATAGAACCAGAGAGATTGTTACGTTTAGCATTCGTTATTTGACCCAAAAGCACGTTCAGCAACTTGAATGTTTTGAATAAAAAAATAAATAAAATAAAGAAATAGTAGTAACTGTATCTGAATAATAAAAAATGTGACCATTTGACTAACAATCGGATTCTTCATACAGAAAATTCAACCAAATATAGCTTCGCTCTGGTCAACACTCCGGTATAACCAATTTTCGAGAATTGATCGCTACTGAAGGACTAGACCTCCTTACATAATTAAAGAAAAAATCACGCGAGTTCAACGGCTGTAAAAATTTCTATAATGAACCATTCGAGTTTGCCATTAATTCCGTAATATTTTCCACTGCTAAAACCTCATAATGGCAACATTTGCTGCACGCGAGTTCCTAGTAATTTCCCTAATTTATATTTATTAGATTATGCCGAATTAAATCCTAGACTGGGGGAATTAATGATTTTTTTTAATAGTCACATTTACAAATCATCCATCTTGCGAAGGTTTCATTGTCGACAATAATTTCGATATAATCTTGGGAATTATCGAAAAATGATTTGACCCACTATTCTGAAAGTTGGCTATTATTTTTTCAATCTTTTCGTTCCAACGAAGCTAGAACTCATAAAAATAAGTCGTTTAACCAAAAATTGTCCATATAAAATATCCAAGATGGCTGAGATACAACCCTTAGAAGTTCGACAAAATTTCATTGAATTTCAAGTACGGGACTGTGGAAGGTGACTCCGGCATCGCAAAAACGAAACAAAACAAACATATGGCTCGACAATGAATGGTTCAGTACCAAGTTCATCGGATTAGATGCATCAGGTCACTTTTGAGAGAATCATAATTGTTGTATCGTGCAATGTAGGGTGAAAAAAAAGTAGATAATCGAGGCAGTTTCTTGAAAGTGCTTATGTTAGTTGTATTGAAAAAGTGCTTTTTTGTTTCTCCATTTCATCCCATTTTTACAATGATTGTTGGAATGTTCGAACAAGAAGATTGTGATGCCCATTGTGAAAAAATTCGTAAATAGTTTAGACCAATTTTATCGGTGACATTTTGAAGTATTATTCTATTTTTTACACTTGTGTCCTAAGTCTCTTCTGTCAGTTGGTATCGACATGAGCCATTTCACAAAATCGTGTAAATTACTAAAAAATAATAAGAACAATTCGGCAATCCTAAGTTTCCATTTTCATTACCACGTACTTATCGAATGAGCCAATATCCTAAACGAATCCACATGGTCGAATCAGGAAATAAGTTTTTTCCCACTGCTTTATTGCGGTAATTCAGCTAACAAACGGTCTAGGGTGGTATTAGGATCTATTTCAGTTCTGTTTTTCAATTTTTTATCAACTTTGTCAATTTGTCATTTTAAAATTTTGTATAGGTTATTTTTGATGAAACGCTTCATTTTGACCAGTTCTACCTTCTGTTGAAAAAAAACCTTCAAATACACCTTGTATATTGTAGTTTTCCAAAGTTATATCTAATCCCAGTAAAATTGGCACAAATTGATTGAAAGATATCATTATTATTATTTTATTTGTGTGCAAGATTTTTCTCATCTTTTTTCATCTTCATTTAAAGATACCAACAATTGGTGGTAGTTCTGTTTCTACATAGTTGTTTCTAGGAAACCATACTTACTTAATACAACCTACTTGTCATTATTGAACTGAATTATTTTCACTGTTGCAGAATTTTTACAATTTTGACATCGAAGTATTCATTTTATGCCATATTTGTCTTGAAAACCAAGAAGAGCCTACGAACCTTAAGATAAGTGATAGAAAGCAACTCCGCAACTCCAAAGATTGATATTCCGATCAAGATTAATTTGCAATTAATAATAACATTCAGTCATTATCCGCATGCATCGAAGATTATTCTACAATTAAATCCATCAAATGAGCCCGAACTCTGGGAAAAACGAACTCAAAAACACCCACTAAAAATCGAGCCTGGAAGAAAATTATACGTCACATGTGTTCTGATGCCAGCTGTATAATTTTCCTGTCAATATTTGTTACATAAATAATGCATGCTAGCCTCAGACTATCTGTGAAGTTCAATAATTGATCAACACATTATGTGGTGCATTAGTAGTTTTAAGTAAACTCTACGAGTGAGAGACAAATTATTAATGGTGTAATTATTAACGAGACAATTCAATTTTCATCAATAAAATATGAAGGTGGACTATCTTCCTGGGCATATGCCATGAAGTCATATTACCTGTTTCGTTGAATAAATCATTATCAGTATGTGATGCCTTCGTTAAATCTCTAAAAATCATTAGTTAGAACCCTGTTACTATAGAGTTGTACGAATTTTTTTTTGGATTCAGTTTACTCGATTACCCCATTTTGAGAGAGATATTCTGAAAATTTTTTCTTGTGGAGTGTGTAGGGTGTTGAAAAGTAAAATTTAAAATTATTGTTATATATACAGGGTGTTCCAAAACAAAGATATAGACCAAAGTTACACTTTTTTAAATGTAACACCCTGTATTTGACCTCAAAAATGGAATGGCAAGCTCAAATTATGATGAGTTTCTTTAGGTCACTTTATACCTTAGAATCACCCTTTACAAGATAATGGCGAAAAATTGAAAATATGGAGTTCTTTGAAATGGCAATTAATGAAGAAACTAGTTACGTCAGCGATACAGACAGTAGTTTTTCGAGTAGACAAGTTAGCTACTTCTACACATTGAAAAAAGTTCAACTCTGGAATATACAGAGTGATCATAATTAATTCTCAAACATCAACTACAAATAATCGTCAAAAACTGCTGAGAAACTATCCAGGTTTAAGTGCAGGAGAACCTCATCAAGATAGTTTCGGAATTAATTTTTACGTTCAACGAGATATAGAAATACCGTGTGTGCCATTTGAAATGAGAAAGTTTTTGACGATTATTTGTAGTTGATGTTTGAGAATTAATTATGAGCACTCTGTATATTCCAGAGTGGCGTGTAACTAGTTTCTTCATTATTTTGAATTGAAAAAAACTCCATATATTCAAGTGTTCTCCATAATCTCGTAAAGGGTGCTTCTGAGGTATGAAGTGATCTAAAGAAACTCATCATAATTTGAGCTTACCATTCAATTTTTGAGGTCAAATACAGGGTGTTACATTTAAAACAGTGTTACTTTGGTTTATATCTTTGTTTTCGAACACCCTGTCTATATGACAATAATTTTAAATTGTACATTTCAACACCCTACACACACCACAAGAAAAGATTTTCAAAATATCTTTATTTACTCTCTCAAAATGGGCGTCTCGTCTGTGGTGGGTCACCCGGTATATCTCTAACATGTTCGTATTTGAGGAGGGACAAGTGAATTTTACTCATGCTCATTTTCATGATTTCCCATTAACCATTTATTTAGAAAGTTTGTCCAGGTTATAACGAAATTCTCACGCCATACATATTCATATACGGCGTTCCTTCATACTTATTAAGAACAAATAACAAAGATCTTCCCTGGTGGCTTTTGTTACCCCTTATCACCCCTCCAATCGGCCAACAACGGGACCGTTACAAAATCGGTGTCTCTGCTCGTCAAGAGATTTTCACACGTTGAAGGTAGTTTAGCTTCAAGTTCATCTATCACGAGGTATGCAGTTGACCCATTTGAAAAAAGAAAGTGAGGGCACCTGGTGTGTTATTTCAGGTCGGGCTGTCCCTTCTGAATGGCCTCTTTCCCCTCTCTGACCGCTTGTAGTCTGTATATTTGGTGGTTTACTACCCCATTCACCGACTGACCATTCAAGTCGGGCGAGCGAAAGAGAGGGCAAAGAGCGGGTACGATTTTATCTATTGTTATCTATGATACTCAGCCGGAATCGCTTCACAGATCGGTCTTTTCAATTCCGATGGAGTATTTTCTGTTCCTATGATCATTTCCGTCATTTTTCGGGTAACATGGGAAAAGTCACTGGAAATTTTTCCTTGCACGCGTTTCAATATTGATTATCGTCGAAATTACTGAATATACACTGCGCAAAAAAAATTAACGCACATTCTGAAAATCTCAATTTTAATGAAAGTTAACTCTACATTGACTTTATAACTTATTTTTTATGTTCTCTCGGGAAGGTTTTGAACGAAACAAGACACATTAAATGGAAGAAAAATTCAGGATTTCACCGAATCTTATGTGAAAGAAGAATGAACAATTTTCAAAATACTGAAATGCTGATAAGTGATTTAATACTTGGTATTTCCACCCCTTACGTTAATTACAGCTCGGCAACGACGGTTCATACTCAAAACGAGTGATCTTAAAATGTTCTGATCTAATCCTTCCCAGATTTCTCCGAGTTGGATTCCTAAGTCATTAAGAGTAGCTGGATGATTTTCTGAACTTCTCAGCCTTCTATCGAGGTTGTCCCAAACCTGCTCAATCGGATTGAGATCTGGACTTCTTGCTGTCCATTCCATTCGAGAGACTTCAACCTCTTCAAGGTACTCCTGAACGATGCGCGTACGATGGGGTCTGGCATTATCGTTCATAAAAATGAAATTTTCACCAATGTATGGGGCAAATGGCACTACATGCTTTTCAAGAATGTTCCTCATATACTTATCAGCATTCATAGCCCCATTATCAACGATCACTAGGTCTGTGCGAGCACTCAAAGATATTCCACCTCATGCCATAATCGATCCTCCCCCGAAACAAGTAGTATTCAGGAAATTGCACTGAGCATATCTTTTATGTGGACGTCTGTATACAAGGGAACGTCGATCACAATGGTAGAGGCAGAATCTAGACTCATCTGTGAAGAGAACTCTTTCCCAATCGGCCTCCTCCCAATGGATATGCTCTCTCGCAAAATCCAAACGCGCCCTTCGATGGGCTGGGGTAAGAGCTGGGCCTCTTGCCGCGACACGAGGCCTTAAAACATATTCTCTGAGGCTATTTCTTATTGTCTGAGTGCTAATTTGCACCTCATGAGTTTGCTCAAGCTGAATTTGAAGGAGGCGAGCGGTTGCAAACCGTTGTCTCAACGAAGTAACTCTCAAGTAACGTTCTTGAATGGCAGTTGCGGGCAGTTGTTACCCGTGGTCTACCCTGTCCTGGTCTTCGGACATTCATACCTGTCTCCCTGAATCGCTGCAACATTCTGGACACACTTGTATGGGAAACTCCAAACCTTTCTGCAATTCTTGTGTATGTCTACACTTCTTCTCGCAAAACTACCGCTTGGGCACATTCCTCTTGGGTCAAATTACGTGTTTCGCGTTGCATAGCGATCGAGTGTAGAAAATCAACCGAAAGAAAAACTAGAATTGATCGAGAACAACTAATTTTAGAATGGAGCCAATACATTCAAAATCTGATAATATCATCTTTTTTTATTCCTGCTGGGAAAAAACATCTGTATTGAAGAAAACCGTTGAAAGTGGATAACATATGCATGCATAATTCTGATAAAAATAGTTATCATTGAGAACACCTTCAGTTGTAGAATAAATTTGAGATTTCCATAATGTGCGTTAATTTTTTTTGCGCAGTGTATTAGTACTTCCGAATTTCAATTTTCCGAATTTTTCCAGGGAAAATCCTCACAGGGACGATCGACTTCTTTGAAACGTGAGGAAGATAATGAAAAAATTACATCATAGGTAAGTAAACACATTCTGAGATGACGTTCATCAACAGATATTACGCTGTGCTCAATCGAAGAAACCATGAAAGTAGCGTTTAAACGAACGGATGATTTTTTTAATTGATTCTCATCAACACTTCTTCGAAACCCGTTCGTTTTTCGCGTTTCGTCACTGACATCATTGTTTCAAAATGTTTGGTTATTCAACTAGAAACTTCACAATCATTCCTACTCATGAGGAGGTATTTAGCACCATTACATCTTTTCAATTAATAGTACAAGGTGTTAATTTCCAGTGGTGGCGCACGTTAATTCTTCAGTGCTCACTAGATTTTCTTCTATTCTG
The DNA here is from genome assembly GCF_907165205.1 of Coccinella septempunctata. Taxonomy (NCBI): domain Eukaryota; kingdom Metazoa; phylum Arthropoda; class Insecta; order Coleoptera; family Coccinellidae; genus Coccinella; species Coccinella septempunctata. The sequence continues at coordinate 12,228,732 of NC_058189.1, read as the reverse complement.
TGTGATTTCAGTAGAAAAGAAGCTTTTCTGCTCAAAACTATATATCTTACGATATATCAGAAATTACATGAAGAAATAAAAATATCTTCAATTTCTTTATCTTCTTTGTGAAATAAATACTATGATTCACCCTTACCGACGTCACTGAGAAATGGAGATGTTGAGTAACCATTCTTAATTTTTAACACATTTGAAATTATCGGTTTCCCATATACATATTGTAGGTGTTGTAGGCAATTGTAATTATAAAATTAAATTAACAAACAAACTAAAAGTGATGTTTTCTCAAATGGAAAATGGAAAGTTAATTGAGTTTTTATTATCATTACTTACGTCACTTCGACTAATGAACACATGAGTTAAAAGTCAATATCTACATTATCTGCTACGCATTCTCATTGTTGTGTAGCAGACAGGCTCTTTTGAAAGGGTAGTTGGGTTGGGGATGTTCAAAAATACACGCTTACATTTTCTGAATTGTTGAACTTTCTGTTGGTCCTGATCATACTAAAAATTATGACTTTGGATTTTATATACAAAATTTGAGCTCTCCTGAAAAATTCTTCGAAATTTTGTCTTCAATCGATTTGGATGGAAAATTGGGGAATGAAAAAAATTTATTTCCGAGAATGATTTTGCGTATTTCTTGAAAAGTAGAATATACGTTTTTCATTATCAATCAGGTTCGCCGGAGAATAGGTTACAAAGGGTCAAAACCACATGAAATCATCCACATAGATTCAAAGGGTACCATAAATTTTGTTACTTCCAGAGAAAAATCACATCGGTCACAACTGTTTCTTTTTTCTTATTTTTTTAATGTTATTGAAACTGTCTGGGACTTTAACATACACAGAAATAGTAGATAATTACAAATCTTCAGTTTTCGAAATTCGCAGTTTTTTAATTCTGATTAAAAAACAAAAGATCACATTCAAGTGAAATTTTTATTCAATATAATAAAATAATCTTGGCACTAATGTACTCGTATATGATCAGACTTCTCTTTGCAAGCCCCAACAGTAAAATAGTCTATCATCATATTTATAAGTTTTTCTTTTCGTTTGATTCACCTCAAATCTTGTACAATTTAATTTTGATCTTGGTACTGGAGATACGTAGTTTTAAGGAGATCTGACATGAGTTTTCAATATTTATAAAGATATACTCTCCACAAGAAGAATCTGGATGATAACGATGTTTTCCTGACTAAGCCAATATTATTATAATGCGGTGAATATATGAAAATCGCTAGCTCGAATACCAAAGCTATTAGAAAATTACCATATTCGAAAAATACACACATAACTGAGCTAGAAAAAAATAAGGAATCAGAAAAAGAATTAAATATTGGCATCTTTTATCTCTAACTGAAAAGTGTTTTTGGTTCGCTCTTGTTTCACTGTCGAAGTTTTCCGAAGAATTTTTGTAACGTTTTCTTCTCTGTTTTCTCACTCTTAATAGAAATCAGCAACTGAGATTTTTTTCTTTATTTATGTTCGTGATATTAATTCATCGCTGCTTCTAGATATTAATGTCTCATATAGGCGCATTCCTGTATTTCTATATATTTTTCTATTCTCTGAAATTCCATCTCTTCAGAATTCTTGTTTTATATTTTCTCACTTTAATAGTTCGTCAGAATTAAAAACCGAATATCTCATGCTCAACCAGCCTTCGTAGTGGAACTTCTTCCATCAAAATTAGAATATACGGGACATTACTAGATATTTAATTAGGAAAACACATTCATAGCATCGTTTTATATCTCACCTATGCGGTATTCATGAATATTAATACGTTCATCACCGTGAAACACGTCACCTTGCTAAACATATCGTAACTTATCAAACGTGTTTTGTGATTCGCACTAAAAACCAAACGATACAGGTGGCTTCAATGATCCCGAGTAACATCGGGCTCGATTGACCAATTAATCAGAAGACTGGAAAATTGATTCTGCAATAATTGGAATACGGACAGGTTTTTTTCGTTTCTTTGAGATTATACTAGTCTGATCTTTCGAGTCTTAACACTTAGGTGTGCAGTATTAGGAAATTTAACCTATAAAACTTTTGACTTTTTTTTACAGCGTGTTTGAGAGCTGGTTCTAGAGTGTCCTACAAGACAATTAATTCATTTTACATTTTACATCAATATTGGTTGAAAATATTTCTTGCTGGAATTGGGATGTGAATAGTTATTCTAGTTATGAATTTCATTAAAAAATTTAGAAGAAATTCTCTACATTATTATTGGGGAAATAGAAAAATTAATCATGAATGTTTTGAGAACTCATCACATACAGTGATTTATTTTTGACACTTAGGGTCTTAGAAACACAGTTGAAACCTAGATGGCGCTCTCATCACTTTAGTCCCTTCGTCTCCCATCTTTCTACTCTATAATCTTTGCTGTTGACTTCTTTATTTTTCAACGTTGATTTTTGTGTATCTATAACCTTAAAACGCCTACCTACTAGTGTTTCTACATTCTGTCACTATCCTAAACGGATCTTTCAAACATACGACAACAATAACCATCGAGAGACGTGAATCGAAGTCGATTTGAAAGTTTCATGGTTGATCCTGTCGAAGGAATCGTCACATAAATACTTTTCTCGTGTACCAGTAAATTCCATAACCAGCGTTAACGGGAAAATATATTCCTATGCGGGGTATTATTTTTAATCCGCAATTAAAAACCAAATATCGAAGCTACCGGAGATAATGAAGACATTTTATGCGACGTGCAACGAATGCATGACCTTTTACGAATATGTTGGGAAATACCAAGCTAGACAACTTAATGTCAGAAACTGAGGAAAATCTCGCTCGATAAGTAAGGTCTCGGCGACTTGTGATCTAACGCGTGAAATATGGCGTTTTGCCGCACTGGTGCATGTTGCAACAATGATTATTATGCATAAATGGGCGTTCTTTTGTTGTGATTCAAAAAGATTTTGTCATTTTTCTTTCGTGTACTAACAAATAACTGTCCAAATTTGCTGATCATCAGTCGGTTGCAGATTGAGCAGGTGACCCACACCACTCTCGTCGAAACTATTTGTTTTAGTCGCCAGGAAAATGAACTTTTTATTTGAAAGAGGAAATCTTTTAATTGCGAATTCGTGGGCGCACTACTATTTCCCTATACGGGGTGAGTAACCCCAAGAATCTTAAATGGCATTAAGGGTCACATCATTTTGAAGGTTTAGCAATTCTCTGTTTCGTTATTTGTTGAGTATTTTTCCAATAGCTTCAGTACCTCGGTCAGTACCTACAGGATGTATTTCAAGGTGAGGCTTTTTTTCAACAGAAGGTAGAACTGGTCAAAATAAAGCGTTTCTCCAAAAATCACCTATACAAAACTTTCAAAATGACAAAGTTGAAAAAAAATTGAAAATGATTATTGAAATAGATCCTAATACGACCCTAGACCGTTTGTTAGCTGAATTGTCGTAAAGCAGTGGGAAAAAACTCTTAATTCGACCATGTGGTTTCGTTTTGGATATTGGCTCGTTCGATATTTACGTGGTTATGAAAATAGAAACTTAGGATTGCCGAATTTTTCTCATTATTTTTCAGTAACTTACACGATTTTATGAAATGGCTCATTTCGATACCAACTGACAGAAGAGACTTAGGACACAAGTGTAAAAAATAGAATAATAATTCAAAATCTCACCAATAAAATTCGTCTAAATTATTCACGAATTTTTTCGCAATGAGCATCAAAATCTTCTTGTTCGAACATTCCAACAATCGTCGTATTATAAAAATGGGATGAAACGGGGAAACATCATAGCACTTTTTCAACATAACCAACATAAGCACTTTCAAAAAACTGCCTTGATTTTCTACATTTTTTTTCACCCTGAATTGCACGATACAACAATTATGATTCTCTCAAAAGTGAATTGATGCATCTAATCCGATAAACTTGGTACTGAACCATTCATTGTCCAGCCATATGTTTATGTTTTGTTTCGTTTTGCGATGCCGGAGTCACCTTCCACAGTCCCGTACTTGAAATACAATTAAATTTTGTCGAACTTCCAGGGGATGTATCTCAGCCGTCTTGGATATTTTATATATATATATATATATATATTAATATATAGACAATTTTTGGTTGAACTACTTATTTTGATGGTTCTACCTTCTTTCAAAAAAAGCTTTACCTTTGAAAACACCGTGCATATGTAGATTTTTCCATTGGAGAATGGGGAATTCTCCTCAATTTGGGTTATCACTGCATATGCAAGTTTAAACTGAATAATTATGAGTTTCATTCATGATTTTTTCAAATGCGGAAACTATTCAAAAGCATTCTTCAAATATGGGGTTTTAAAATTCAAATCGCTTGGCTTCAAGTTTACCATTTGGCAACATCGCCTTTTAGACAATAAAAAGAACAATGTCCGATCAGCTTGTTTATAAAATAACAGCTGTTGATTTACAGGCGCGTACTTACTGGCGAGCTTCAACTGCAACCGGACATAAAAATCCCATAAAATTTTATGACCTTCCTCGTTCGTCGCAGACTTCATAGACAGTCATCTTTTTCTATCTCCTCAAGATAATGCATTTGTTGTCCTTTATTGTCAAGGCATATTTCAGTCGATGTTGCCAGCTTGTGCAATTCTCACAAAACGCTTTAAACTTTAAATACCCATTTTTATTTTTCATTTTTAAGTGCTTAAAATAATTTTCTTTGGGACACGGTTGAAATGGTTTATTTCAAAATGTGACGTTTCAAAGATATTTCATAAAAAAATTTCGTCAGAAGGAGTATTCCCTATTACCCATATCAGAAAAATCTCTCGGGTGTTATGCGTCTTTCACTTTCGATAGTGAAGCATCAACTCACTCTCCTTCAAATCCCAATATAAACATGAGACACGTTCCTTCCATTCATTTCAACCATTATTCGTGCATTTTCTCGGTCGAGGTCCTCCCCAAATAAAAAAATGCAAATAAATTTCATGTTGGCCGTAGGATCAACCCCAAACAAAACGTGTCGAGAAATCGCGCTATGATAATGGTGATTCAATCGAAAATATTCAAATGATAAGCGTCTAGGTACCTACCTTGGAAGCGGTGTCGTGTGGCCTTATTATACACAAGGTAGAATATCCGTGTATATACCTATAATTTCACCACATGAAATGCTAGAGTACGTACCACTTTTTCATCCGAACCCAAGAACACGCTCTAAACCACCCCGGAACGTGGCGCTTTTCAATAATAATGGTATACGATATGAATAATAAAGGCAACAGATGGATCATTTCAATATCAATACGGGCATGAAAACTTCATTTCCGAACCTGGAATAATATTCGGTCTTGACTCGTGCTCGTATGATGCACGTGGGTTAATCATCTAGGGAATTTAAAAATTCTCTTTTTACCCTTCTTTGATATACCTAATACTTTCAGTAATGTAACATAACATAACAACAGTCTTTATTTCAGATCAAATTCCAGTAACGTAGTCGAGTAAAAAAACAACTGAATCCTTCAGAATTTTTACCGTTTTGACCTATAGATTCCAAAAATATTCAAAAAACGATGGAAATGTCACCAATCATATGATTTCTCTACAGTATGTTCTTTAAACCATGCCTCTCAATTTTTGGTTATTTTTTGGATCCATAAAAAAAGAATCACCATGAAGATTTTATAGCCGACGTTTTCAGAGTAGATATTTCTTCAGGAAAAGAAAAAGGACTAGTAGATCTCCTGGTCTACTATAGTTATTTTTGTACTTGAATTAGAAACTGAATTACGCGATTTCTACGAGTATATATTTAAATATACATATCTATTTAAATATTCAGATTTGTAAGGGCAATTTATTCACTTTCGCCCACCTGATGAATGATGATGCTGTGATAACGAAACACGTGTAGTGGTTAGAAAACTTAGAAATTATTAATTTCATCAAGTATCGGCTACCACGTCCATAGGGAATACTCCTTCTGACGAAAATGATGTATTTTTTATGAAATATCTTTGAAACGTCTCATTTTGAAATAACCATTTCAACCGTTTCCCAAAAAAAAAATTATTTTAAGCACTTAAAAATGAAAAACAAAAATGGGTATTTAAAGTTTGAAGCGTTTTGTGAGAATTGTACAAGCTGGCAACATCGACTGAAATATGCCTTGATAATAAAGGACAACAAATTCATTATCTTGATGAGATAGGCAAAGATGGCTGTCTATGAAGTCTGCGACAAACGAGGAAGGTCGTAAAATTTTATGGGATTCTTATGGCCGGTTGCAGTTGAAGCTCGCCAGTAAGTACGCGCCTGTAGATCAACAGCTGTTATTTTATAAACAAGCTGATCGGACATTGTTCTTTTCATTGTCTTGTATGCACTGTTGCCAAATCGTAAACTCTGCACAAAGCGATTTAAATTTTAAAACCCCATATTTGAAGGATGATTTTGAAGTTCCCGCGGTGAATTTAAAAAACTCATGAATTAAACTCATACTTATTCAGTTTGAACTTGCATATGCAGTGAAAACCAAAATTGAGGAGAATTCCCCATTCTATGTTTGCCTTGCTTCCTCAGTCGTTTCTCAACTGTGGGAATGGTGAATTCCACGAAAGAGACCAAAAAAATATAATCACCCTTGATGATTGGGCTAGCGCGGTGCAGGATTTGGTAATTACAGTCTACCTTGAAGGGGCAAAGAAATCAACCGTCGATTCTATCCCATCTGACCGTATGAAAGTGAATTGTACGACTGTAGTAGTAGAGACGTCCGAGAAAACCAGAATTATGATTTTTTTTTTTTGACAAACAACACTCCCTTTGGAATTATAAGAATAGATCAATTTTCATTGCACTTGACAAGAATTATTCACTATAATATTACTTCAATTAGGTTTATCTTTGAAACAATAGAGGGAAAATGAGTTTCATTCATGATTTTTTCAAATTCACCGCGGAAACTATTCAAAATCATGCTTCAAATATGGGGTTTTAAAATTAAAATCGCTTTGTGCGGAGTTTAAGATTTGGCAACAGCGAATACATGACAATGAAAAGAACAATGTCCGATCAGCTTGTTTATAAAATAACATCTGTTGATCTACAGGCGCGTACTCACTGTCGAGCTTCAACTGCAACCGGCCATAAAAATCACATCAAATTTTACGACCTTCCTCGTTCGTCGCAGACTTCATAGACAGCCATCTTTGTCTATCTCATCAAGATAATGCATTTGTTGTCCTTTATTATCAAGGCATATTTCAGTTGATGTTGCCAGCTTGTGCAGTTCTCACAAAACGCTTTAAACTTTAAATACCCATTTTTATTTTTCATTTTTAAGTGCTTAAAATATTTTTTTTTGGCATACGGTTGAAAATGTGACGTTTCAAAGATATTTCATAAAAAATACATCATTTTCGTCAGAAGGAGTATTCCCTATTATTGTCTTACAACAAAAGGGCGCAATTTACAATACTAATCGACCTGTCTTAGCATATTTCCAGCAACAGAACTATCTTCGATCTGGAAGTGAAAAATTGAAAGAAGTGGTCTGAAGGACTTCGTGAACAAGGAATCATTCTGTGAAATTATCAGCATTTCATTCAATCCAGTTAGGCGCATAACTCATTTCATTCTCTCGCATTTCACCACTGGCGTTCTGCATTTACTCTGATTTCGAGAAAGCATGATACTAAACAAGTACCCGCGTCTCCTTTCCCCCCTCCACTCCGTAATAAAACACGCCACAGCCAACGTAATTACAACCCACGAGAAAGTGCAACATGGAATTAACGTTGCTTTTTGAAGAGGTAATTCCTCTAAATTGCGCATTGCGAAATTTAATTCTACCCTTGGGCGTCTTCGGGATGATCACCCACTAAAAAGCACTGGGTCATACTGCCCATTAATGGTGGCCATTCGCGTGTACGATATAATTTTTGGATTCAATATTCAAAGACCAATATTGTTCGAAAAAGTGATGTTGGCCGTACGCTAACAGTTTGAATATTTAAAGACTAGATCGTTCCTGATTGCATTGCCCGAAGATATCAATTATATAGATCGTTATTCTCTCTCCCCCGACTGAAAACGGAATATTTAATGGTTTTATTTTCGAACGGACAAAGGAATGCGGTATAATAGACGATACGACTTCTCGCGCCGTTCCAACACTGTTTAACTATCGAAAACGGTGATGTTTCGGCTCATTCTTCAGATCCTAATGCGATTATATCAGAAATTCATCAAAAAAGCACTCCAAAGTTGGTTCATCAAGAACGTAGCTTCGTTTGTTAATTACCCAATTCAAAAATGACATCGAAAGGCATGAAAACACACCTAGTCAGTGTTAGACCATTTCCTCGACCATTTCAATGATGTTTGGTTCACTTTATACAGGTGGCTGCATAAAATAGTCCAGCCAAATGTTTCGGTATGAGTTTATCCGGTCATTTTTTATTCGGCGAGGGATAAATTTTGATTTTGAATTTGTGGGGGTACGATCAACCCCATAAGCGCCCCTAATGCAATAAAACCAAATATTCATCAAGAAAAACGCCCTGAAAAAGCAGGAACCATTGAACACTTTTTGTAATATTTTGGCAGTCTTAGTGAAGCATATTACAAATAGTAGACTTATTTGGCTGTTTAGATAAATGAAAAACTATAAATATATGGGGATTATTTTCGCCTTTCAATTACGTATATCAACAAAAACATGAGAAAAATTCACTACCAAGTTTTTTTTTGCATGAGAAAGAAGAAATTTCTCTCGAACTTTCTTTCATTGCAAGGAGAGTTGCTATAGTTGGATAACAAAAAAACGTAGGTACCGAAAAGTAGGTAGGTACATTTAAGAGAAAAATTGGAGTACCTACGTATACTCCATTCACATTTATTTTAGCACTCGGTTGGCCATGAAATAATTTTCTTGTAACTTGAACGGTGTTAAGGTTGGTGATCAAGAAATGGCGTTAATGTCATAACGCCGTGGCCACAACTAATATCAATTAATATCACAAAAAATGCCGAACGTGAGTGAAAAAGACAGAAGATAGGGTTTCAGGAAGAATTCAGGTCCTCTCATTCAAATAGTAGGTAACCCTAATATTCTAATATCTACAATATATCAGACGGTAGCGAACATATTCAACGTAAGTGAATTTATGTGATGTTTCATCTGAATCTAAAGGACTTATATTTAGTTGAATGTTTCCACAATCAGAAAGATTGTGAATGAAGAGGATGACAAAGAATTTCCTTCTAGTGGGAGACCCAAAAAAGTGGTGGCATTTGAGACTTTTATTTTAGGATGAACGAATGCGGAAAGTTACTACAGTATTTCCGATGAATGTCATGGTAGGATTAGTTCCAGAAAATTATTTTTTCTATTTTTCATTTGACTTGTCCTAAACATTGTAAATGTCTTAAGGGATCAATTAATATATAATTATTATTATTATATCAAAGTATTAAAAATAAAGAGCTATAAATACGAGCCAGTTGTCCTGTTAATTGTTAATTCATGTGAAATTGTTGTTTAAAGGTGAAGTTCCTCTTGCCTTGAAACTTCCTTCAATTCTCATTGATGCAAGATGATTTTGTTGAAGAATTTAACATTCTTGTAATTATCCGTTAATTCCTTCGAGTGATACCCATTCCAAATCACTGCATCATATGCATTTCATCTTCGGGTTGATTTTTTGAAACCTACAACTGATGTAACGTATTCAACCTTTAGCCAAACAAGATAACCAACATTAACTCTCCTCAAGCTACTGCAAATTATGTGTCAATAATTCAATTTTTTTCCATAGCAAAAATAAATATATTTAAAAACTAATCTCTTGTATTTTCCATGCAAATAACTAAATTTCATATTTTCCGACATTGTGATAAAATACGTAATTACTGAGACTTTTGAGTAGAACGGACAAGTCCGTTCAAAACCCCAAAAATGTTTTGACAAGCGTCATAACCCCTCATTTTCGTACTATACAGAGAGGAATTTCCATGGCCAACCGAGTGCTAAAATAAAAGTGAATGGAGTTTATTTCTGAATGATCAGTTATATTCTATATTGCCGAATTACTCTTTATTGAACACCAGAAACTTTCTGATTTTTTTCTAGTTGTTGTAAACTCAAATTTGTGTGCAGAAACCAGTAGAAAAAGAGCTAATAATAGATGTTCTATTCCGAAGATTATCGATTCACTTCGAAATCCTCCAATACGCGATAAGTCTAGAAACAAGTGACTTCATTCATCAGAAACATAATTTATTGGCCCTAATCGCAAAATATTGAAAACTCGAAGGTCAAATAACAATGGGCGGAACTTGTTTGCCTATAAAGTGCATTTGAAGCATTTCGCACATGGGAAATTAAACACGGAACATATCACACGTATTCCTTGTCAATATTATTATCGTAGATTTAAACTTTATCAGTAATTACCGCTCTTGGATTCATTGGAATTTATACTATCAACTCAGATGTTCTCGCAGTTGATTTTGGAACATGTTTCATTATCGGTTTCGTGATAGCCGATAAAGTTTATTAACACCAATGTTATTAAATACCATTTCAATTAGTTGTCTCAGTGAGTCGTGTCGAAGAAAAGACAAAGACTTTATCTCGATTTTGGATCGGTTTATTGGATCAATCTGAAAATTTTCCAAACAAAGAACTAACCATTTTGAACTCCGATTGACGGTAATGAATAATTCTTATATTGATATAATATAAGGGCAGGCAGAACTGTTAAATTAGATTAAAAGCAATAAATTTCACCAGCTGCAGAACTAGCGCGTTTTTTTTCGATTTACAGTTTTGTTAATTGTGGTTATTTTATTCCTCATTATTCATTTATTTTCATTTATTTCTCTATTCCGGGAGAGTTGAACCCTTTTTCACTCTGAAGCCACTGTTGTATGTGTAAATGGTAGCAACTCATTTTTTTTGCGTGAAGATATCATGTCCAAATAGGTTACGATAGATAATAGTAGAGTGAAGGTGAGATGAACATTTTGAGTACAGCAATTCCTTTTATGGGACCCGAAAACTGGCTCCCTAACCTATGGGAGAGTTGAACAGGGGGCGAGAGAGACTTGACCATAAGTTTGTTCATGGGGAAAAACATTGAAAGAAAACAATTTCCAATGACCAACGATTGTCTACGCCAAGATTTTCATCATCAGATTTCAGTGTCACTCTCACTTATTTCCGAGATGTTTTTTACTTTTTTGAACCTTTGTTTATTTTTTATATTTATTTCTATCATTCAATTTTTTTTGAAGCAAACTATTATCTAAGCTCAGTGCGGGAATCTTGGACCACTGATTATGTCTCCCGACAATAGGATCGGTCAAGTCTCCCGCACTCCCTTTTACACTGGGAAAACAATTTATTAACTATAATGCATATTTATTACTACGTAATATGGGTTTTATTCGAATATGGCGTAATGAATCTTTATTTCTCAGAAATAAATGCTTTATTGGAGATCCTCAAACAAATATTTCTTAATAATTAATATATTGAAAGATATTTATTAATAATAAATTGATTTTTTCGTCTATATATAATAAGCTTCGTTATTAGTAATAATGAACTTTCTTAATAGATATTATCAGGTTTGTTGAGAGATGAAGCTATTGAATTCAGTCCATTAATAAAAGGTTAATCAAAACTCTCCAAAGAAAAAAAAAACGTTTATTTTTAATTTATTATTACAGATGACAAATTCGAAAAAGCTTGACATGTATTATTATCATTATCACTCAATTTGATAAAAAAAAAAACAAAAAAATACAAAATAAGTCATAGACATATCATCAGCACCATAAAAAATAACCAACCTTCTCCTGTGTCTGATTGAATCCTCAAAAAATTAACCTTTTTCGAATGGGGTAATCCTTTCTCACTCTTTTTAACACCATAAACAAGAAATTATTTGTAGAAACCGCTCTAATAAGCTTGTTCAAACTCTCAAGCCACAAGAAAAAAAAATCAGTGATCTATAAGATTCAGAATAATCTGGAAATCTCCCTGTATTGCATCAAATTTCAATAGTAGACTGAATACTAGAACTGACGCTTTGCTTGACCAATAGGGATGCTTGTCATCTATTGGTCGACAAGTCGAAAATGATTTCATAGTTGGCAAATAATGTTTTTTCTGATGTTTACAGAAATAAATTGATTATTTATAAATTATATATTTCTGGGAAATAAAGGTTTAGATTAAGATAACAAAACGATATTCATTTCTATCAAATAAACAATATTTGTACCAAATAAATTAGGCTTTAATAAATTTCTCATAAACTATAAATAACTGAATCTTCTGAATTTCTTTGAGGGAAATCACGTTTATTTATTATTGGCTTATTAAATTTATAGGAAATAAATTCGGATCAAATAAATATTTATTAAATTTAAACCGTATCATTTTTCTCAGTGTAGTCTATTCAACAGATATTTTCTTGAAAGTTTTACAACTATTCTTAAAAAGGCTCATCGTTTGTGAAACAATATTAATCAATGAAAGCAATAAAGCTAAATAACACCACGCACCTATTGAACTTTTCAGACAGTGGAAGAAACAAAAATTGTTCAATTTCTTACTTCATAACAACAAAATCACGTTCAACCCTCTCACTCCCGAACTGTTCTGATGGCGGTCAGAATGGAGCCGACACTAGTTGTTACGAGTATGTCGCAATCTATTTACGATACCGGTAGAGCTAAATTTGAATTGAAATATTTGAGGTGGTTCAAGTCTCCTACCTGAGAAAGTCTCCCGGACTCCTCCTATATTCTATTGAGCACAGCTATTTCGTGCAGATATAGTTATGAAGAATGGTAAATTAATAAGTAAAATTTTTGTTACAGGGCGTTCTGTTGGCAAGCATGTGATGCGCCGCGATGCCCACTCTCTTTGCGGCGCCTGAAGTGAATTCTGGCGGCCCGACCGAGCGGCAACAAACTTCGACTGAAAACGCCGCCATGAGCCCAGAGCAGGAAGCTAGTCCACCACCAGCTGCTCCCGGAGCTTCGCCACCACCTCAACCATCAACCAGACTGCCCTCTCCTGCCATGTCTCACACAATAGACGCATCCAACAATTCCGACGTCGAACAGTTCGCAGGAAAAATTGTCTACAATCCTGACGGTTCGGCGTACATCATTGAAGATTCGGAGAGTGATAGCGAAGCCCAAGTGAATTTACCGGAAGTGGTACCACCCCTACAAGCTGTGTATGTTTCGCGTCTTCTCAGACAGACTACTCGCACCTCCGATTTACCCGCAGTGCATAGCTATCGAGTGGTTTCTCTAAGGGACGCTAAACCGCCCAGGCCGGCCTCCGTGCCCATCAAGCCGATCCTGATGTGTTTCGTGTGCAAATTATCGTTCGGGTTCGCCCGTTCGTTTGCGAACCACGCGCAGTCAGAACACGGCGTGACACTGAAAGAAAACGAACGCGAAGTTCTGGCCTCAGACTGTTCAGCCATATTACAATGTGTCGGTCCCGACAAACGTCCTATGGTTTCCCTGTTGGAACCTCTCGGGCCAGCCCCGTCGCAAGACAATCACGGATCTCAAATGATGATACCTTATAGTCAACAAGAAGGTCATCATTCGCCAATTACCGATACTCCTCCCGGTTCTTCTTCTCGAACAACCCCTGGCAAATCGCCATCACCCCCGTTCGCAGCACCTCCCGCATTCATGACTGGCACCACGATCGGCGTCTGCCCTGAGCACCTACAGGGTAGGCCATCTGGCGTAGAATGTGCGCGTTGTGAAATGATCCTCGCATCTGGTAGACTAGGCCCTGCAGGCCTTGCCAATGTTCATAGTCGTAACTCATGTAAGACTCTCAAGTGCCCCAAGTGCAACTGGCATTACAAATATCAGGAAACACTGGAAATCCATATGAAAGAAAAACATCCTGAAGCAGAAACGAGCTGTATATACTGTATAGCAGGCCAACCTCATCCACGATTAGCGAGAGGTGAAACCTACACATGTGGCTACAAACCATATCGCTGTGAAGTGTGCAATTATTCTACAACAACCAAAGGCAATCTTAGTATCCATATGCAATCAGATAAGCATCTAAATAATATGCAAGAACTACAGAACGGTGGTGCTCCAAATGTAGAATCAAGGCAATCTTCGCCTAAAGCTCCTCCATTGCATCATTCTCCTGTAAGTAGTGGTCATAAGCCAAAACCAAGTTTCCGGTGCGACGTATGCAATTACGAAACAAACGTTGCTAGAAACCTAAGAATACATATGACCTCTGAGAAACATACGCACAACATGCTAGTACTTCAACAAAACGTCAAACATATGCAGACTTTATCTGCCTTACACCATCAACCACATGCGAGTCAGCAACATATGGAAAGTTTATACGGAATGTATCCAGGACTCGGAGATAAACCAGAAGCCGCCTTGGCAGATATGGCTTATAACCAGGCTCTACTGATACAGATGATGACCGGAGGCCAATTACCAGGCCATGCTGGACCTGCAGATTTGGGTCAGCATGGAGACCTTGGTTTAAATCCAGAAACTATGGAACCACCACCAGAACCCGCGGATCCTGATCCCGAAAAGATTTATCAATGCTGCGTCTGTAACGTTTTCACCACAGATAGTTTAGAAGAGCTCGGCAGACATTTAGCACAAGACAGAACCCGACTGAGAGAACAAGAGATCCTAGCCGTAGTGGCGGGACATTACGTCTGTAAATTATGTACCTATAAAACGAATCTTAAGGCTAACTTCCAACTTCATTGCAAGACTGACAAGCACCTCCAAAGGCTGCAACATGTGAACCATGTGAAAGAAGGAGGACCACGCAACGAATGGAAGTTGAAATACGCATCAGCGCCTGGCGGAGTACAAATACGCTGTAACGCGTGTGACTACTACACGAATTCGGCACACAAGCTCCAACTGCATGCCGCCGCCGGCAGACACGACGCTGGCGTTGCCCTGTTGAAGCACATCTGCGAAAGATGCTCGGCCATCAGACCGGATCAGACCCGCGTTTACCATTGCTCGCTCTGCGGGTTCTCTGCTTCAAACCGACTGCCGCTTCTTCAGCACGTCAGATCTCTGAAACATCTACACATGGAGCAGTTGCACCAACTCCAAAGACGCGCGGAGGGTAAAGAGAATTCTCCCGAGATTGGCGAGGTGTTTCACGTGGTCCCTGGACCGGTTGAACAGCACCAACAACAGAGCACACCTGGTGAGTTCATTTTTACTTCATACCAGAGTACTTTATTGTTTTTTCTTGAGGGCGGAGTTGGTATAAGTCGCCATGTAAAACATTTGGGTTATTTCAGACAGAATGTCAAGGGTTCGAAATACGAATTCCACCTGTGCAGGTTTCTCAGATAGAAATCCTAAGTCGCAATGGCTATGAAAATCTGAATTTGCCAGTTGAAGCGAAATACGCCTATTGGTTTTGGAGTTATAGGTAGGCAAGTCTGAAACTCGGTATAATTATTCAGGTTATTATTTTTTAACTCTTCCATTTGCGTGGTTGAAGCTCTTGTGAGTGCATATAAATGTGTCCACCCATCGATTCTCATATGTGCTTTGAGCAGACTATTTTGGGCTTTGCATCAAGTTTCTGATTTTTTGATTAATTTCCTCCCGAGTTTACCTACTTCTAAACTGCCTACTCTTACTATATTACATGCGATTAGAGTTTGTATCTCTTCGGAAGTGTTATTTCACTAAATCGGGGATAAATTGGCAGGTGAATATTATTATACACTCCTGGAAAAAGAAGCAGACAAACAAAATGTTCACCGAATTAATTTTGAAATAACTTTTCAAGGTGTGCGTCGATTTTGATCATTTTGTTGTCTATTTGTAGCCTATCTCATCTAGTTTATCACCTGATGTCGAGGCTGCAGGAATTCCAATTGAATTTGATGGTATACAGGGTAGAACTGAAAATTGTAATTGCCACTGAATTTCTTCTAAATTGCAAAGTTTCTTTTGAAGTATCGTATTTCCCTTCAGGAAGTAGCAATGGGGAATTCTCCTCAATTTGGGTTATCACTGCATATGCAAGTTTAAACTGAATAAGTATGAGTTTAATTCATGATTTTTTCAAATTCACCGCGGAAACTATTCAAAATCATCCTTCATATATGGGGTTTTGAAATTTAAATCGCTTTGTGCGGAGTTTAAGATTTGGCAACAGCGCATACAAGACAATGAAAAGAACAATGTCGGATCAGCTTGTTTATAAAATAACAGCTGTTGATCTACAGGCGCGTACTAACTGGCGAGCTTCAACTGCAACCGGGCATAAAAATCCCATAAAATTTTACGACCTTCCTCGTTCGTCGCAGACTTCATAAACAGCCATCTTTGTCTATCTCATCAAGATAATGCATTTGTTGTCCTTTATTATCAAGGCATATTTCAGTCGATGTTGCCAGCTTGTACAATTCTCACAAAACGCTTTAAACTTTAAATACCCATTTTTATTTTTCATTTTTAAGTGCTTAAAATAATTTTTTTGGGAAACGGTTGAAATGGTTATTTCGAAATGTGACGTTTCAAAGATATTTCATAAAAAATAAATCATTTTCGTCAGAAGGAGTATTCCCTATTGACGTTAATTGAACAGAAAAATGTTGAGAGAAGATCAGGCTTCAAAAACTCATTTGAAAACCCATCATTGCGACACGAATTACCTCCACAGGGTGTTCAGAAATTTATAGGAAATTACAATTTTCAATTCTACTCTATATAACATCAAATTCAATTGAAATTCCTGCAGACTCGACATCAGGTGATGAACTAGATGAAATAGGCAACAAATAGACAACGAAATGATCAAAATCGATCAACACGTTGAAAAGTTATTTTGACATGAATTTGGTGGAAATTTTTTCTTGTCCAGGAGTGTAGTAACAAATATACAAAAATTATGTTAAAACTTTGGTAAAAACGTAATTTCTTAGCGAATAAATCATTAATTATTGGCGCATCTAATCTGAAGGTAGTTGAGAAAGTTTTTAAATTCATTGATCCTTGTGTAATATCCTGAAATTGAAACATAGTGATTCCCTTATAGCCGGCAGAACACATCAAGGAATATTATTATGACGTCCATCATAAGTACACGGTGCTATTATGAAATATATAATTTGTCATCCGATTAATAATTTCTCCCGAAAATATCGTGACGATAATTGGATGGATATTCCTTTTAGAAAGTCCGGGCTGTATCAGAACAAAAGATCCGTTTTGTCGAATTATGAACGAACAAAAGTATCGTGATTCGTGGTCGTTGTACGATACGGGGTTGTTCATTAGCAATATAAAGGAATGCGAGCAGACAATAAAAAATGTCGAGCGCGTTTTACACCCTTGGCTATATTTTCTTCGCCTTGCCATATGTCCTGCATGAGTAATTACGGGCATTTTAATAAAAGACGGTTATCTGTGTAATTAGGGATATTTTTTTTTATCGGAGCGAGTTCGGGCGGGTAGGCGGGCTGTTTGAGCTGCAGGGCGTTCGACACAATGGAACAAACATCTTACCGATTGTTCTTATTGTCGCGATCGGGAAGGTACACTCGATTCCATGGCAGGCCTCGGTTGATAATCCCTGTTATTATTCACTGTATACGTTTTATTTTACGGATGCGAGTGTGCGCATTATTTCATTTCGGGTGTGCAGTGTTGAATCGAATTTTTTCCCCGTTTCATTCGTCGGCGAAGTGAACAGATGGATTGGAAATATTTGTTGGTGTGGGCGTAGTTGTGGAAGTTTCATATCATCTGCTACATCACTTCCTAATGAACATATGCGGATTTAGCAAAAAGATCCGCACAACATTTGATTAATCGGTGTTTACTATTTTTTAGAACAATGATCGGAAAGGTAGATATTTCTTTTAAGAGGAGTTTATACCACGAGACTTTCTCGCCATCCGTATAAGGCGTAAAGAGGGAAAGACTACCAGAATGTGGGGTGTTGCCAGAACACTTGACCGATAAGCAGAATTTACGAATAGTTTCCACTTTCGTCGAAAAGATGGCAGCACTTAACGAACGTCTTTTTAAAATTTCACCAGGATACGAATTGTAGCCAATGGCGAGAATTTTCGAGAAATTTTTTCATGTTGAAATTCATAGAAGAGATAATTTCATCTCGGAAAGTTAAAAACATGAATGGATATTTGTTCCTTAATGAAAAAATTTTTTTCCGTTTAACGAATAAAAAAAATTTCTGACTTTCCGAGACGACGAACTGATTGAATTGAATTAGGTATAATGAAAACCTCGTATAAATTAGTGGTTTCTCACGTAAGATATTCATTTTTTCTTTTTGAACTGACCACTTAAACAACGCAACGTTCCATGTATAATAGGGAATACTCCTTGAGACGAAAATGATGTATTTTTTATGAAATATCTTTGAAACATCACATTTTGAAATAACCATTTCAACCGTTTCCCAAAAAAATTAGTTTAAGTACTTAAAAATGAAAAATAAAAATGGTTATTTGAAATTTAAAGCCTTTCGTTTCAATTGCACAAGTTGGCAAAATCGACTGAAATATGCCTTGATAATAAAGGACAACAAATACACTATCTTGATGAGATAGACAAAGATGACTGTCTATGAAGTGTGCGACGATAGAGGAAGGTCGTACAATTTTATGGGTTTTTTATGGCCGATTGCTGTTGAGGCTCGCCAGAGAGTACGCGCCTTATGATGTACATCTACAGCTGTTATATTATAAACAAGCTATGATTTTTATTATTTTCTAGTAGGCGCTGTTGCCAAATCGTAAACTAGAAACGAAGCGATTTAAACTTTAAAATTTCATATTTGAAGAATGATTCCGAATAGTTTCCGCGGTGCATTTGAAAAATTTATGAATGAAACTCATAATTATTCAGTTTAAACTTGCATAATATGCTGTGATAACCCAAATTGAGAATTCCCCATTGAATATTTTTCATGCACCCTCTATGAAGCTTGGAGGGTAGTTGAGTTATTTCGAATGACAACCAAAACTTTATGTTGCTGTGCCTTATTTGGTTTTTCATCAACCCTTTTTTATTATAGGGATGAATTCTTGCTTTTTTATGTAATTGATGTTTTTGAAGTCTTATCGACAACATGCCTCTTTCGTACAATAGTAATTGTTGAGTTATCTGAAATGAAATCACAACAACATAAATGAGTGAACATCAAATTGATGCCTTCACTAAAAAGGCAAGTTCATTGCACAGTTCGAAAACATCAATCACTTCTGAAGAGTATGTCATTGACCTCAAAATACAAATACAAAATGTAAATTCGAATTCAATGACAGTTTAGGTTGGTTAATTCAATTGTATCACTATAATAAGAAGGGGTTGATAAAAATTTCATCAATTATCGAAGCATCCTCGGCAACAAAACGTCAGTCCATTTCAGGCACAAAAAGTTATTGTTCTCATTTGAAAACTCAAAACATTGGAGTTGATAGATACCTTCCATTCCTTTTATTCTACAGTTGTCCTTTCGTTTCTTCTTATCGAATATCATTTCAAATGATACATTAGTATATTTTGTAGAAGTAATGTCTCATAATTTTTCGAATATATCTACCGTACAATTTTTTGTTTCCCTATGTTCGTCGCCATCAATATTCCAAATGATACTCTTGTACTACTCAAATATACCTACTTGTTTCACACAGTAACTACTTTCATTGAATCAATTAACCCTTTTCACTATAAATACCTGAAGTCGACGTTTTTCAAAGACGAACAGTCAGCATTGGAGACAATGACATCTACCTATTCGTTTCCTAGAATATACCCATATTAAGAACAAAAGGAAGAGAATTACAATCATTCACAGGGGCCTGAGAAATGTTTCAAAAGACTTTAGGTTCCGGAATTGGGCGATCCTATAGAATGTTAGATTCCGCATTCCAGCAGTTAGTATGTACTTCTTAAGAATTCTCAGAAATAAGAACAAACCGGAACAAACATCCATGAGAAATAAAAAGTTACCTACCCTTAATTTTGTCATTGTTGATGTCGTTCTTTTGAGTCGGATATGACCGTTATTGACTGTTGGGGCAATAATAAGTGTAAACAATAATATCCTTTGACATTCTTCTGAGATTTACAAAATTTTTCATCTCGGATTATCCTTCAGTTTTATTTTCAACAATGGATACCTACCAGCATGTATTCCCAAATGTATTTCTAATTATGGAATGAATTGTCCTTCGTCTCTTCATTAGTGAAAGTAGTTTGTGACCGCCCTTTTAAGGTTCAGCGCTATTGTGATTGCTTCCAACCTATCCGTCTTCTCCAGTAAAAGTGTTTCGCATTGTTGAAGTATTTAACAGTATTTCCTTCTTTTTCAGAACGCCGCGACAGCATGAACTCCGAAATCAGCCAGCCCGATTCCACCAAAGAACAGTCGAGGAACGATTCGCGGGATGACCACGAAGACGCCACCAACGCAGAGGTGAACGTGTCGCAGCATTGCTGTTCGTACTGCGACTACACCAGCGACTCAGAAATGCGCATCCAAGCCCACATTTTGGCCCAGCACAACGCCAACACTACACCACCCAGTCAAATGTACCAATGTCCGCTCTGCGAGGACGCTTTCAAAGAAAGATCCGGCCTGGAACGGCACGTCATGCAGGTCCATTCCGTGAACAGCGAGGGTCTACAGCGGCTGCTCATGCTGGTCGATCAGAGCCACTGGCTCAACTCGCGAACCCCGACGCCGAACAACGCGACCAGCCAATCGGCGAACGTAACCGCATCGCCGAATTCGGTATCGTCGAAAGACTCGGCGAACAAGCTCGAAAAAAGCGACGCCGGTAACGAGGCGGAACGGGAACTGATGTCGCCGATGAGCGACGACAATTCGGAACACGAGTCCGAGCGTTGCGGGACATGCTTCAAGTCGTTTAAGAATATCGACGAACTGTGCTATCATCAGAACGAAACCGGTCACCTGGAGATCAAACAGACGCCCAGCGGTCCCGGCTACGTGTGCTGGAAAAAAGGATGCAATCAATTTTTTCCGACCGCACACGCCCTACAGATGCACTTCAAAGACTCTCACGTTAAAAATTCGATCGCCAACATATCGGTGTCGGAAAAACACGTTTACAAATACCGCTGTAATCAGTGTTCGCTAGCGTTCAAAACGTTGGAGAAGTTACAGTTGCACTCGCAGTATCACTTGATCAGAGACGCTACCAAATGTGTTTTGTGCGGTCGGAACTTCCGTTCTTTATTGGCGTTACATAAGCACGTCGAGAGCGTTCATTCCGAACTCACGGACGAAGAATTGAACATTTACAAACAGAGCCTGATGAACAATCCTTTACTTTTGGCCGGTATACAGGGTCAGGTGTTGGACAGTTCGACTAACGATCTTTTAAAGAGAGAATCGATGCGAAATGACGACGTTGAAATGACGGATTGTGACGAGAGCAAAGATATGAATACTAGTCAAGAGGATATCAACCAACACGACGGCGATAATTCGGACGATAGCATCATATACAAAGATCAGCAATTCCTAGAAGACTACCTGAACAGTCAAGCCATGGCGGAAGACAGTTACACCGATGCTAATAGAAAATACAAATGTCATCGGTGCAAAGTAGCGTTCACAAGACAAAGTTATTTGACGGCTCACAATAAAACCCTTTTACACCGAAAAGGCGAGAAATTAAGCTATCCCATGGAGAAATACCTGGACCCGAACAGGCCGTTCAAATGCGACGTTTGCAAAGAAAGTTTCACCCAGAAAAATATACTACTCGTTCATTACAACTCGGTCAGTCATTTGCATAAGCTGAAACGTTCGTCCCAAGAACAACAGAATAACAACAACAACCCACCTGTGTCCCCGGTGACGGTCGGACAATCCCAGAATCTGTCGAAAAGTTTGTCGCCGGAAGAAGACGACCGAAAGAAATACAGATGTAACATATGTAAAGTCGCTTACAGTCAGGGAAGTACTCTGGATATACATATGCGCAGTGTACTCCATCAAACAAGAGCCGGTAAATTGCAAGATTTAGCGATGAGCGGACAAATAGATCTATCGAAACCACTTATAGAACAACCTGAAGCCACGCAGTCTCCTAAACAAAACAGCCCGACGCCGAGTGGTGGGGATAAAGGATCTCCCACCCCGATATCACCGGTACCGATTGCAGGTAGTCAAGGGATGATTGGTTGTCAGAAGTGCGGATCTATTTTCACTTCACAAGATCAGTTGAATGTACACCAACAGTTGCATTGTATGTTTGCCGCTCCGATGTTATACCAGACCCAAGAGCCGGTCGTTCCGGTTCAAACGAAAAGCCCTACGCCGATTAACGAACAAGATGTTTCGATGAAACTGACAATGCCGAAGAAAACGTCGCACATATACAAGAGTTTGCTCGAAAGTTTCGGCTTCGATCTGGTTATGCAATATAACGAAAGTTATCAGAGAAGACAACGACCTCGAGGGGAGGCAGGAGAGGAGAAAGGGCAACAACCAACGTCGCCGTTACCCGCCACCAGTGCCCCAGAGGACCAAGACGTACCGAAGACAGAAGAGGAGTCGACCGAGAACAACCTTCCAGAAGTAAGTAAATCGACGTGTCAACATTGCAATAAAGAGTTCTCTAGTGTGTGGGTTTTAAAGTCACACTGTGAAGAAGTACATAAAGATTTTGTGCCAATCGAATACTTAGAAAAATATGCTCAACAGTTCAAGAGCGACTACGAAAAGAAATCCGTGGTGGTGACGGCGGCGACTTCGTCGACGCTTAACAGCGACCCCAGGGTAACCACCCCTACCACCTCCAGTCCAGTTTCCGAAGTGAAAGTGGAAAAGGACGAAGAAACCAAGGACCAGGTCCAGGCCAAAAATGACGTTCAAACTCAGCCGGAGGCGACTTCGACGGCGCCGTCGACGCCCACGTCGTCCACGACGCCGGTCAGCAGCACCGATTCTTCGGCGCTGCCGGCTAATATCCAGGCGATGATAGCCCAAAGTATGGCGCAAAACCCGATGGCTTTGGCGCAGCAAATGTCAGAGATGCAGGCCGCTCTCAATGTCATGCAATTGCAACAGCTCAATTTCAATCCGATGATGCAAATGATGGGTATGGGGTTGCCGTTGGGGTTGAACGCCTTAGCAGCTATGAACCTGCAGCCGCCGCTCGTTCCTCTCATGATGCCGCCGCCGCCGTACGATCCGATGGCACAATTCGGACCGCAAGAACAGATGATGAACAAACAGGCCTTGATGCAGCAGCAAGTGGTGAGTGTGCGTTCCGATCAGAGAGTGATCGCGACGTGAATGAAAAGAATATTGCGGTTTTTAAGTGATTGTGGTGACCAATTTCTATGGATTTAATGGTATGGCAAACAAACTTGATTTATTAATTGTTTTCGGAAATTATCTTCCCTGAATTTACCAAAGGAGTATTTTTCATCGATAATTATGGTGGAAATCTTGATAATAATTGTACAGATCGTAAATGAATAGTTGTGGAAAAAAATTAGGGCTGACACCTAGTCAAAGAATAGTGTGGCTTTTTCACACAGGGTCTTCGACTCGTACAAATATTTCAACAGTGGATTCTTGAGGTCAAAAGAAACACTTTTTTCCTTTACCATTTTTTCCGAATCGGCTCGTTTTAAAAGATACAAGCTGTTGAAAACCCATTAAAAAAATTTATTTTTAGTTTTATCTCACAAACTGTTTTAGTGAATGAAATTAATTTCAGGATATAGTTTTTCATTTATTTGATGAACCTTGCTCGAACACAAAATATCTCCCAAGTCTTCTAGTTTTCTCATTATTACCATAACGTACCATAAAATACCAAGAATCCAAAGAACCCAACTCTTGAAACTGAGTTGAACGCTATCAGATGAATATTTGGATATTTGTAAAATAAAAATATTCTCCATATTTTCTCGTATAACGCTCCGTTTTCGAGTAATCTGAAAAAATTTAAAATTATCTGTGATTTTCGGAAAATTGGGTACTTTGGCTGAATGCAACTCTGTTTAAAAGATCCACAGATGTGTAGTGTCATAGATTTAGCTTGTTATTCTGAAAGAGATTTTGTTTCTCCAGAGGTGACATAGCTCACTATGAAAACTCAAATTGGCTATTTCTTTTTATCTGTGCCGAATCGGAAAAAATGGTATGAGAAAAAAGTGTTGACCTCAAGAATCTACTTATTTTTTAGAAATAACGAAGACAGCAATTTAGGCTAAAATCTTATGATTGAAAAATACAGGTCTTTAAAAATGATTGTAATATCGCAGTGAATTTCAAAATTCTATGAGGGTATAGAATATACAGGGAGTGCAAGATATCTCTTAGACAGGCACCTAGTGATTCTACAATTAACGAATCAACAAAAACATTTCAATTGAGTGTAATGCTCCAATTATCGCCTATTATAAAGTTACTCAAGATTTTGCTACGTTTTACAGTTTTCTTCACTCAAAACATGGCATATCTTGAAAACTATAATCCTAATAGCAACGATGATAGTTTTCAAGCTAAGCTATATTTTAGTTGAAAACTTGTGAAATGTTACAAAATATTATGATGTTTCATAAATTCACAACTGCAAATAATGGTAACATGCTGTTTAGGAACTTTTTTGTTGCAAATTTCACTCTGTGAAATTTGGCCATAGATAATTTACACAACCTATTTACGAAAACTTCAGTAAAAAGCAGCACAAGGAAATTCAAAGGCAACTGCGGTGTTACACACGTTTATAAAAACAATGTACGTTTTTTATCAAATTTTTTTCAGTACAGATACCAAATGCCATAATAATTTCTGTACTAACTTTCACATTTATTGAAACTCTTTCTATAAATTCTGCTTTATATCTGTAATCATTAGCTTTGTTCTTCCAAAGATGCATTATTTACAAAAGTTCCGGTTTGAGCCCTTACAAAGTATAGTATCCTCATTAATAAAAAAAAAATCAATGGCATGTATACCAATTTTTGTTTCTATGAATTACGTAAAATTGATAATTTTCTGTGATGTAAATTAACAAATACTCAGTTCAAGACTTTGCATAGAGAGTGATTCTCCAAGATCTCCAAGGTGGTAGGTTCAGGGAATAATAGTTTCACAGCAATTGATATTCTTTTCATTCACGTCCGCATCATATACTTATTCGTCCATAAAAATGTAAAAATATATTTTGCACGTATTTAATCAACTTAACTAGTTTAGTTTAGTGCTTTCAACCCCGAAACATCGATTCCTTGAAGAATTAATTTTTTTCGCGAGATCAATACCATCTCTATGATGAAATACTTCAACCATTCATGTTATGACCGATAAATCGATGAACGATGATTTGAATACAATCAATATTCCTTTCGTTTTTATTCAGGCAACGTCTCATTCACGAAACGTATTCGTTGTATTTTATTTTCGTGGAGATCGTGAGAATTGATAAACAAAAATTAACTTAACCAATTTGAAGGTGTGTTCTTAACTATTTTGAATAATTTAAATGAAGTCTTCTTCAAGTTGGAACTACGTCATTATCATACCTGAAAGCTGGTTGTTATATGACTTACATTCCAACAAATTTTCCGAAGTGTGTTTTCCGAGTTATGAAAATTGAATAGAAAAAGTTATTTCGATTTTAGGTAGTTTGTTGCTTTGAATTCTTTCGTCGAAATATTATACCTAAAAAAGCAATATCTGATCAAAACGAAATGACAAAATATCGAGCCAAAGATATATTGAGAGTTGCAAGATTCAAATCATTTTCATCAATTTTGGAGAGAATTCTGTCTGTGGAATCTGATACGGGGAAAAATACTGGATTCTCATTCTCGGTCTATTTAATTTTTTTCGGTCGAAGCTTGATTCGAAATTGATTGTCACACCTGATTCCCTATCAATTAAGTTTTATTCCACGGTATCCATAAAACTTAATTAGATCGTATGGTGTCCGTTAATAAACAGCCGAGGGACGGCATTTTAGGACACTTTTTGTGGACGAAGCGTTTCAAATTACACATTCAAACTTATAATTACACATTCTTATATCCAGCAAGTATTAGTGGCTGTCCAGATCCGGCGGTTGATTATTTTAATTGCCGTTTGTATGTTGTAGCCTTGCTTTGTGATAATTATCGTAATTGATTTATTGCCAATTTGTTACAATTTATTAAGCCCTTGTATTTACTGGTCAGCTATTGAGAACATATAAATCTTTGTAATACTGACAATGAAATAACGCACAGCATTTTAAGTTTTGTATTGTTTGATCTTCAGGCCGTGAACGCCGCTGCAAACCAGAAACGTGCAAGAACACGCATAACAGATGATCAGTTGAAAATTTTGCGGGCACACTTCGACATAAATAACTCACCGTCCGAAGAACAGATACACGAGATGGCTTCTCAGAGCGGCCTTCCGCCAAAAGTTATCAAACACTGGTTCCGCAACACCTTATTCAAAGAGAGACAGAGGAACAAGGACAGTCCTTACAATTTCAACAATCCCCCATCCACTACCTTGAATCTCGAAGAATACGAGAAAACAGGCGAGGCTAAAGTAATGCAACTCAATAGTTCTGGCAGTCTCTCAGAGGAATCATCGAAACCGTCAGATATATCTTCCCCAACTCAAACAGAAATAAAAACCGAAGTAAAAGAAGAATCTACCGAGGAACACAACAAATCGATCGATGAAAGATTAAACGACAGTGCAGATAACAAACAGAACATTTTCGGTATTCCACCGAATTTGCAACCATCACCAAGTCCGGCTACGTCGATAGCTAGCTCCGAAAATATGAACACGATGGTGTCAGCACCAACCACTCCTAGTAGCATGAATTTAGCGTCTATGATAGCCTCGCAATTCGGAGAAAGTATGACCACGAGCACCCCAACACTGAGTCAGCTACCAACAGTTGGAGGCCATCACGGATTAACAAGTCCGATGTTACCACCTCCCAAAATCAACCAACAGAATTTCCCTAACCCAAACAGTCTTCAGTCAATACTACCTATGACACCAAATAGATGTATCAGTCCTAATCGAGATTACAACAGTCAAGGATCTAATTCTGGTTCATGTGGAAGCTCAGGAAAAAGAGCCAACAGAACAAGGTTTACAGATTATCAAATAAAAGTTCTTCAAGAATTCTTCGAGAATAATGCTTACCCCAAAGATGACGACTTGGAGTACCTCTCCAAACTGTTAAATTTGAGCCCTCGTGTCATAGTGGTTTGGTTCCAAAATGCTAGGCAAAAAGCTAGGAAAGTTTATGAAAACCAACCAGCCGTTGACCCATCACCTGGTTTACCAGATGAAGCTGGCACAAATAGGTTCCAGAGGACCCCTGGATTGAATTATCAGTGTAAGAAATGCCTCCTTGTGTTCCAACGTTACTACGAACTGATCAGACATCAAAAGACACATTGTTTCAAAGAGGAAGATGCTAAAAGATCGGCACAAGCCCAGGCTGCGGCCGCTCAGATAGCTGCTGTTCTCAGTTCTGAGGACTCCAATTCCAGTACGACGGTTGGGGAACAAGCTCATCAGCAACACCATCAAACAATGCCGCAAAACCAACCAAGCACTAACAATTGCCTGAGTCCGATGCATCCGAATGCTCCTACAACTCCAACATCGAACAGTGGAAACTTCCCAATGTCTCCTAACGCAGAAACCAAGGAAGGAACTTTCCAGTGTGACAAATGTAACTTGGTATTCCCGAGATTCGACCTGTGGCGAGAGCATCAATTGGTACACATCATGAACCCGAATTTGTTCCCCCAATATTCACCTGATTCCCCTTTTGGAATTTTGCAACAGCATGCGCAACTTCAGCAACTCAACGCCAATCTGGGAGATTTATCTAAAGTGGCCACTCCACCGAGTATCCACCATCCCCTGTTGAACATGCTCAATAACGTTGCTAACCAGAAAAGAAAACTGGAAGAGTTCGAAAATGAGAGCGATACTTCCGATCAGCCTAAAGACAAAAGACTAAGGACGACAATATTACCAGAACAGCTCGACTATCTTTATCAGAAATATCAAATCGAGAGTAATCCATCGAGGAAAATGTTGGAGAATATCGCTAGAGAAGTTGGTCTAAAGAAAAGAGTTGTTCAAGTTTGGTTCCAGAACACTAGAGCCAGGGAGAGAAAGGGACAGTTCAGAGCGCATGCTCAAGTGATAAACAAAAGATGTCCATTTTGTCCTGCCTTATTCAAAGTCAAATCAGCTCTTGAATCTCATTTGAGTACAAAGCACGCTGATCAGTGTGCCAGAGGTGAAATTAACATCGACGCCTTACCCGATGAAGAGCTCAGTACGGAATCAGTACCCAGTATTAATTCAAGCGGTGCAGAAAACAAACTACATCAGCTCAATCCCAACATGATGCCACCAATGTTTTCTCAGATTCCTCCCCAAGACATAGAAACACTACGAAAGCTATACGATGACAATTTGAAAAGATACATGGGAGATTTACAATCCCACCCTTCCTCCTCCAATGGAGAGAGGAGTGAAATCAAACCCGAAACGAAAGAAGAGGGAGAAATACCGTTGGATTTATCCAAACCAGTTGACTTATCAAGACCTATGAAAATGATGCTAGACCAAGAGAGAAATTTTTGTGAAGCCGGTCCTTTGACTGATCTCAGTGAACGATCTATTTGCGGGGATGAAAGAAGCGAAACCATGTCTGAAAACAACGATTTTTACGACGATGAAAGTAATCCTACCTCTCCGGCTAGTAGTACGCAAAGTAATAGTCAAAGGACCCCGAATCACTCTGGCAGAGGTGGCAATAAAAGATT
This sequence comes from Coccinella septempunctata, assembly GCF_907165205.1. Taxonomy (NCBI): domain Eukaryota; kingdom Metazoa; phylum Arthropoda; class Insecta; order Coleoptera; family Coccinellidae; genus Coccinella; species Coccinella septempunctata. Next base: position 12,199,819 of record NC_058189.1, on the reverse strand, counting down.
TAGAACGCAGATGAGCCACATACAAATCAAAATAATGAAAGCTGTTTTTAGTGTTTACAATACTCCCACTATGGCCGAATGCGAAATGCTAGGCGCGGAAATTGGCCTTCCCAAAAGGGTGGTTCAAGTTTGGTTCCAAAACGCACGAGCGAAAGACAAGAAAGGCAAGTTGGTGCTGAACAAGGTCCTCGGCAACGAGACCGACTCCAACAACGGTTCCCTACCCGAAGATTGCAAATTCTGCAACTTCAAATATACACACAAGTATTCCTTACAAGATCACATATTCTCAAAGAGCCACATCGCCAATATTAAAATGTACCTGGAAAATTCGAGCAAAGAAAACGAATCCAACGATTTCATTGCTCCACCGCCACTCCCCAGTGGATCTGGCTCTCTACCTGCCGACTCTACAACGAATCCTCAACAGCAACAGCAGCAACAACAACAACAGCAACAGCAGCAAATGTTGAACAACAACACTCACCTTCAATACCTTCAAATGGCCGGTTCTCAAGTTCCTAATTCAGCTGTCAAGGTGGAGCAGGAGGAGAACAATCAAGAAACGTTGTTCCAGCAGCTTTACGCGATGGGTAACAACGCTAACTTCGGAGTCCAGAACCAGTACATGCATCATGCGATGTTCGGCGCAAACGGTGAGTCCTAATTTCATATTATTTTTAGATTTAGGTGTTGACTCATATTACTTAATCAATCTCAACTTTCGTTCTATTCAATACGATGAGTTCACTGATAAGAATATTTTGAGCAAGTTGATAAACATTGAAAGTAGTTAGGTAGTTGAAAATGTAGATTGGAACAAATGGGAAGTTGGGAGTATTCACTCACATCCCCAACATTACGGACTGGCTCACGTATCGAAAATTACGGTTATATCTGGGGTAGTTTATCTTGCCAATTTACCATTATGGGGAGCTGGTGTTTGCCAGAAGGGCAGACGCGAATTGTTATTCCAGAAAATGAGAAATGAGGGATTAATATTTCAGTTTTCTCCCCACAATGTTTTCTATATGAATTCCTAATAAGGTGGGAATTGTGCAGGGCCGGAGTCATTGTGGTCAACGAATATTGGAATTCTCTCATATTGAATTATTGAATTCCAAATTCTCTGTTACTTTTTCCTAACACTTGGACAAACTTGTGACAGATGGACTTATCCCAAAAATTTTCGAAATTCAGGAATGCTTCCAATTTGGAAATGAACTGAATTATGCTTAGCTTCGGTATTTTTCCTACAAGTTGCTTGATACAAATGACTAATCTGTCCAGTCATAAGAATAAAAAATCGCCGGGTGACCTGAAAAACACGCGTTTTATCAATTCAACTCTCATCGTACAGGTTGTTACCAAATAAGGCGAAAGTTTTCAGGCGTTGTTTTTTGGCGAAAATTGAAGAGCGGCTTTCATGTAAACTAAATGTTTTAGGCCTACTCTCTAAAAGTTACACGCTGTCAAAGATGAGAACAAAGAAAAAAATTTTATTACTGTTTCCTCGTCAAAGTGTCGAATAGAAGAAACGGCATTTTGTTGGTATGTTCTACCAATAAGAAGGCTACAATAGAAATCAAAGCCACTTGACAGCCACATACTATTTTTCTTCGATTCCATTCACAGAAGATCTGTTCATGCACAATGTTGTATTTTATTTTCTCATTAGGAAACTATTGCTTCTACGGGCATAATACAAGCGTCAAAATGGATTTGCAATAAATCATACTTTTCATCATATATTTTTAAACTGAGAAGTTTCTGTAAAATCAAAGTTCTAGTTGAAAATGGCATTTTTCACCCTTTCTAAAGATTACATAGGTGGCCTCTTTATTGGTAGAAGATGCCCATAAAATGCAATTGCTTCAACTGATCGACATGTCCAATGAGAAATAATATATTTTGACTAATTTTTGAGAATATGTAACTGTTTGAGGAAAGGCCTAAGAGCTTTAGTTTACATAAAATACCTTTTAATTTTTGACTGGAATCAACCCTAGAAACTTTGTTATTAACATTTTCAAATCCGCTGTTCACGAAGTTTTTTCAAAAAACCAACTCGGAAACAGTAAACAATTGGCCCCAATTTGAGGTATTTTACAGTCTTTGATTCGTACAAATATTTTAACAGTAGATTCTTGAGCTCAAAAGAAACTTTTTTTTACCATTTTTTTCTGATTTTACCGATTTGGCCGTGATAATTGGATACAGGCTATTGAGGAACCACGAAGAAATGTTATTTTCTGTCCTATCTCACAAACAGTTTTATCGAATGAAATGAATTTCGGAATATAGTTTTTCACTTATTTGATTGAATGTTTTTCGAACACAAGATATCAACCACTTCCTCCAGTTTTTTCATTATGAACATTACGTACCATAAAAATACCAAAAATTCAAAAAACCCAATTCTTGAAGCTAAGTTGGACGCTATGTAATGAATATTTGAAAGTTTTGAAAAATAAAAGTATTCTTTATTATTTCTCGTTTAATGTGTTTTTTTCCAGTAATTTGATGTTCAAAAATTAAAAAGTATGTCTGTGAAATTTGAAAATTGGGTACTTTGGCTGAATACAACTTCGTTTGATCCACAAATGTGTAGTGTCTCAGATTTAGATATCTTTTTCTGAAGTTAATTTTGTTTTTCCAGGGGTGGCACAGCTCATTATAAAAACTTAAAATGTTTATGTCTTTTTATATCATCCGAATCGGAAAAAATGGTATAGAAAAAAAGTGATTCTTTTGACCTCAAGAATCTACTATTAAAATATTTGTACGAGTCAAAGACTCGCCCTGTGTAGTATTGATATAGTATTGAAGTCTCATTCGACGCAGAATTTAGTGCTTTTATCTGGGTTTCTTCTACTTGAAAAAACGCGCGTTTTTTCGTTGTAGATTTCACAATATGTATCTCTGAAAATTCAGCCAAATCTTGAGGTTCTTTAGCCTGGAAACAGGTTTGAAAAAACGCAGAATTTAGTGCTCATCGCCTCAAAGAGGATATACATAACAGGATAGTTTTATGGGGTCACAAATGAGGCAGAATTTGTTTCTATACAACTTTTATTTGGGACACTTTTATTAAATAAGATAATTACGAAAATGTTGCCGAAACACCAAAATTGAAACGAACTATTTACAATATCGACTATACAAATGGGCCCAACTTTCCCAAAATTAGAACGGACTGTCCAAAAAATATGTTTGAACACATTTGACGCAGAATTTTATGGTCTACAACTTTTACGACGGGTGCTCATTCGATATTCGGATTTCCTGTGAAAATATAACCGAAAAACCGCTCCTCAGCGTACCAAAAGCTGAGCACACCTCCATATTTTAAGAAGGAAAGACCTAGGTCGTCATCCATGAAAACATTAAAATCTTAATTTGACTGGACCATAATGAAATGATGAAATTCCGTTTCATCGTACTCGATTCCGTTGATTCACAATTAATGACTAAATTGGAACACAAATTAACGCGAACAAGAGGAGAAATTGAGAAAGTTGCCAAAAGCGGATATCTCGTCAATATCCCGCATCGGAATACCTCTCGGACGATGTCGCAACATCCCCATCACGTCCAGAACCGTACGAATTCCCAGAAGTCCCGAGTCATACGACGTCGTACCCGTAGCGATGTCGCAAATCAAGATTCTTAATTGGCGTAGCAATCACAATAAATCAATGGCAAAAGTATTTCGCAATTAAATATTCCCCCATAACAAAACAGCGCGCGCTCGCCCGCACAATGGACCGCGTCTCGCCGGGTTCTCCGCGTCATTTTTTATGTCCCACGATTGTGTGTGTGGGTCCATATCGCATATAAAAAACGACGGGCGCACACATGCAGATATTAGTTATAGACGCGACCCCTTTTGTTGGCCCGTTCGATTTATGGGGTATCGGAACAGATCGCGTTCCAATCACGATTTTTTGTCCCTCTACTTTTCGGGACCGATTAACATAAGAACAATAATTTCTTTAATCCGTGGCGGAGCGACGCTGGGCCCCGAATGCGCGCCGGTCCTCATCTGGATGCAAATCGTATGCGAGATGAAGATAGCGTTATCGAAATTTGATATTCCGTGGCGAGGTGAAAGAAAAGGCTCCAGAGGTGGGTGACGGTCATTTCGGTTGAAATATTGGTACTTTGGGTTGACTTCAATCGTTCATGAGCTTCGAGAGTGGAAGAGTGGTGATTTGAATTTTTTCCTGCAGGTTAGGGGGTCTTAAATTGTTACTCGTTATTGCTGTGACTGATTGTACGCTGAAAAGTGAAGCCTCTTTTTGAAAAAGAATAATAACGGAAATATATCTCCTTTGAGAAGAACGATTCATGTGCCAAAATATTTGAGCTTATATTTTGATCTGAGATATACAGTGTTCCAACAAAAATTCTTTTCTCTTCAAAACTGGCCCCATAATAGATTTTTGCAACCCGATGTTGACAATTTGATATTTTTCTGGTCTTATTTAGTGGAAACTGATGTAATTGATGCGCAGGTAATCCGGATTAACTTGGAAATACAGAGTGTCCCAACATGACTGGTTAAGCCTGGAAAAATATATAATATATTAATAAAATCAATAGTTTCTGAACCAGTACTTTGCAAATAGGAGGCTGAAACACTTCAATTGAGTTACTCATTTCTTGGAAACAAAATTGAATATTTTTCTTCAATCCCTCAGCAGTAATCTTTAAGAATCGTACAACTAAATATTTCGCCATATCTTGATTTCTATTCGGGGAATACGAAAACCTTTTTCTCAGTGATTTTCATATTTTCTGTGATACTTGTAACGGATCATAGCAGCTTATTAACATTTCGGGATATTGGGGAAAGTCGGTGCTTTTTAAATGGGACACCCTTTTACCTAGAATGAAATGAATTTCGAAATTATGTTCTTCATTTATTCGATGAATCTTTTTCAAACACAATATATCACCACGTCTTACAGGTTTCTCATTATGACCATTACCTATCATAAAAATGCCAAAAATTCAAAGAACCCAACTCTTGAAACTAAATTGGACGTTTTCTTATGAATATTTCAAGGTTTTTTGAAATAAAAGTATTCTTCATATTTTTTCGTATAATGCGCCGTTTTCCAGTAATTTGATGTTCAAAAGTATATTTTTGAAATTCGAAAAATTGGGTACTTTGACCGAATGCAACTCTTTTTAAACAGCCACAAGATGTGTAATGTCGCAGATTTAGCTAGTTATTCTGAAGGTAATTTTGTTTTTCCAGAGGTGGCACAGCTCATTATGAAAACTTCCAATCTTTTTATCGAATTTACCAAATCGGAAAAAATGGTATAGAAAAAAAGTGTGTCTCTCGACCTCAAGAATCTTCTGTTAAAGTATTTGTACTAGTCAAAGAGTCACCTTGTATAAGTCTTAGGTATACAGGGTGCATTTGAAGGTGAGGCTTTTTTCAACAGAAGGTAGAACTGGTCAAAATTAAGCGTTTTACCAAAAATTACTTATACAAAACTTTCAAAATGACAAAGTTGAAAAAAAATTGAAAATGATTACTAAAATACATAGATCCCAGTACGACCCTAGACCGTTTGTTAGCTGAATTATCGCAAAGCAGTGGGAAAAAAATTATCTTTTGATTCGACCATGTGGTTTCGTTTAAAATATTGGCTCGTTCTATATTTACGTGGTAATGATAGTGGAAACAAGGGATTGCCGAATTGTTCTCATTATTCTTCAGTAACTTACACGATTTCATGAAATGGCTTATTTCGATACCAACTGACAGAAGAGACTTAGGACACAAGTGTAAAAAATAGAATAATAATTCAAAATCTCAGCAATAAATTCCGTCTAAATTATACACCAATTTTTTCACCAATTCATCACAATATTCGTGTTCGAACATTCCAACAATCGTCGTAAAAGTGGTATGAAATGGGGAAACATCTTAGCACTTTTTCAACATAACTAACATAAGCAGTTTCAAGAAACTGTCCCGATTTTCTACTTGTTTTTCCTGCCTAAATTGCACGATATAACATTTATGATTCTCTCGAAAGTGACCTGATGCATCTAATCCGATGAACTTAGTATTGAACCATTCATTGTCCAGTCATATATTTATGTTTTGTTTCGTTTTTGCGATGCCGGAGTCACCTTCCACAGTCCCGTACTTGAAATTCAATGAAATTTTGTCGAACTTCTAGGGGTTGTATCTCAGCCATCTTTGATATTTTATACAGACAATTGTTGGTTAAACGACTTATTTTGATGAGTTCTACCTTCTCTCAAAAAAAGCCTCACCTTCGAAAACACCCTGTATATTCGACTTACGCGTTACTACCGCAATTTCGATTCGATTTATGTGTATTCTTCAATAAATTGAAACATTCAAATAATTTCTCTGTCTTATATGATATAATCTTCATTGAAAAAGATTACACGAGGGACACAAAATAAATGAAAAAAAAAAACAAAATTCCTTTCCGAATAAACTTCTGAAGTAGAGATTTCTTGAATCGAATGGTCAATTTTCGTCAACTTCTTAAAAATCCTGGTAACCTAGGAGTTCCCCACACGCTCAAATACTTTAGTAGCCATTCGGAAAGCCACCGCGGCCGCCTAGCATCCACAAGTTAACACCGTCTGTTCATTTTCATCGGCACGCCCGCAGTTACCATTTACGCCCAAACCGAGATACTTAACAATACGAGAATGCTCAAAAAAAGGAGGTTACACTTTCATTATCGGTCTGAATCGATCTCGCGTTGCATAAATATAAATTGTGCATCTATTGTTCGATCGTCAGTTGTTGCTGTCCGACTCGGCTGCGCGCAAAATTTTCCGTAACGTCAGGGCGCGACCACGGCGTTTCAAATGAGTCGCTAATGCGCAATTAGCATAAGGAACAATGCGACCATTAATTAGATGGACGCGCATCGGGCTATGACGGATGAGACGGGCGTGCGTTCGGGCCGATGGTTATCCTGAGGACGTTCAATCAAATCGGGTTCGAGACGTTTGCATTCTCCCCAGACGCATTCGACGCACCCCTGTACAGGGGCGAATTCACCAGTATGTTCGCATATTTGAGACCAACTAGATTTCAAGAGTTTCAATAAGAGCTTACGGAGTTTCTTTAGTTATGTCGTGAATTTTTTTAGGACAGTTTGACCTGGTGTCAAACACAAAGTTTCCACTAGTACTTAGAGAGCCGAATGATTTTTTTTCTTTAAATTTTAGGACACTAATGAAAGGCCGGAATCTATTCCACTAAAATATTTTCGTCTCTTGAGCCCAACTTTGATTTATCGAATGGGACACCCTATATTTCATTGCATTTCTGGATTTTCCATAAAATTTCAACTATGGTTTGTTTGAACTTACCCATCACCAAACCTAAAGGTCCTAGAGATATTAATTAATTTATTTAACTCAAATTTGACGTATAGATAGCCTTGAATGAATTGTTATACCTAACTTCTTGAGAATCTTCAAATTTAGGTAATGCGTGTGAAATGTTACCAGAGATTTTTTTTAGGTAGTTGAAGGAAAAAGAACGCTATACAGGGTGAGTCTTCGACTCGTACAAATATTTTGACAGTAGATTCTTTAGGTCAAAAGAAACACTTTTTTCCTACACAATTTTTTTCCGATAGAGATAGAGCCATTTTAAGTTTTCATAATGAGATGTGCCATCCCTGGTAAAACTAGCTAAATCTGTTTACACATCCATGAATCTTTCAAACAGAGTTGTATTCATCCAAAGTACAGAATTTTTCAAATTTCAAAGATATTCATTATTTGTGAACATCAAATTACTCAAAATCTGCGCATCATATGAGAAAATATAAAGAATACTTTGATTTCACAAAACATTCATTAGATAGGACCCAACTTAGTTTCAAGAGTTAGGTTCGTTGAATTTTTGGTATTTTTATGATACGTAATGGCATAATGAGAAAACTGGAAGACGTGGGTGATATCTTGTGTTTGAAAAAGATTCATAAAATAATTGAAAACCTATATTCAAAATTCGTTTCATTCGATAAAATGTTGGTGAGAATAAAAAATTGTTTTTTATGGTTTTCAACCTAGCCGATTTGGAAAAAATGGTATAGGAAAAAAAGTTTTTTTGACTTCTAGAATCTACTGTTGAAATATTTGTGCGATTCTAAGACTCACCCTGTAGATGGAATTGGAAACTGAAATCTCAGTAGAAATTTCATGATTACCTACAGTGTATCCCTAAACTGAGGCGAAAAATTCTCAAGGATCTTTTATAAAACTTTTGCATTCAAAACCTCTTCCCTTTCAAGTTACAGCACTCAGAATTAGGATGAAATTATCGACACCATTCAATATCATGTAGTTCGTTTATTATTCTTTATTACCATCATTGTGATATCCGGAAATCTAATATATAAAATTCTCGTGTCATAGTTTTCGTTACCATACTCCTCCGAAACGGCTTGACCGATTTTGATGAATTTTTTTGTGCTTATCCGGTATCTATGAGAATTGGCCAACATCTATTTTTCATCCCCCTAATTGTTAGGGGTAGTCCACCCCTAAATTTTTTTTTGTATTTTTTAGACAAAATTTTTAATTTATATTTTTTTATGATACAACATACAAAAATACATACAATCCTCAATTTTCACCCTTCTACGATCAACCCTTATTTTTTAATAGCCATTTTAGTAATTTAATCATTAGGAAATTATTTATATGACAAAACAACGTTTGCCGAGTCAGCTAGTCTGAAAAATAAAACTGAATGTCATCGTGAAGTAGCCTTCTTGACTTTTTTAAGGCATTGTACAACAATTTTATGAGAAAAGGTCTAGACAGAAAACTAATAAGGGATTGTTTTTTTCACCCTCTCGTAATGACAGTTTCTTGTTCAAAAAGTCATAGAAAACTGTAATTTTGTTAGCATTATTTATTTGTTTAACTTTATCCCTCCAAATACTCTTTTCGCAGAGTTATTAAATAAAATCCATTTATTTGCCCTTCTAAGGGTTTTCTTGATGTAACTTGGAGGGGAAGAAGTTTCTAGCAAAAAGTTATGTAAAAAAAACATAATTTTGGCTATAAAATCAATATTCATGAAAAATCTTCTTGGAGAGTTCCTTTTGTGCATCACCCAGTATCAAATGAATGAATTTCATTTAAATATCGATTCATTTATCGTATTAAGCCTCAAGTTTAAAATTCGCAGAATTTACCCACTTTTTTCAAAAAATATATGCGGTTCTATTTTTCGGTACACAGTATAAAATACATAGTTCATTTTTACTGAAATTCGAAATTCACACCAATCTCATCGATGAGAACCCTCGGACAGTATTTATTTCATTTATTTCTTGTCTTCGTTCCCCAATGTTCCAGTGCAAGTCCTCACGTAAAGATCAGTTTTTTTTGTTCCGAATTCTTAAGACTTACAGAAACCTAGTAGTAGAACCGTGTCAAACAAAGCAGATGTTCCTATTATACAGCTAATGATAAGTAATCTCGGTGATCTCAGGTAGAAAGAATGGGATGAAAGAGCAAAGGGACGCTCTAGCTGAATGCCAGATTTTGCCATTCTCTAACACCTGGATGTTTGTCCCCTAAGGTACCGAAAACTTTACAATATTCATCGGACTATGTAAACTGTCAGATTTACTGAAACAAGCAAAATAACCGTTTACCTGCCGACGAAGGTTACTGTTTGTTTCTCTCTCAAGTATCCCGACAATATTGTTTCTCCGCCAAAAACTAATGGCTGAGTAACCAAAGACCACACAGATATATAGGACAATGAGAAAAGCTTGCCCTTGCTTCACCTAGAACAATATACAAATATATGATTTTCAGTTCCAGAAACGCTCAACTGAATTTCATTGAACAAATTTGTCGTTTATTCTATCTGCCTTATTTCTTTGAGTTGAAAAAAAAATATAGTGTAGAAAAGAACTCCTTTTATATATAGTTTTATAGTTATGTATTTTGATTTGTTTTTTTGGTATTTTGGGTTTTGGATAAGTTGTTTTAGTTACTTTGATTTTGGTTTGTTTTCAAATTTTTATTTTTTTTTATTTTATTATTTCAGAATTCCCAGTGGCGCAATTAGGAAAATTGTAGTATAGAAAGTTCCTATGGAAATTTTCGAATGAAGAAGATAAATGAAAAAGTAGTTCCTTTTATAGTTTAAAATCACGTTGAACGTTTTTGTGATTTAAAATTATGTATTTGTATATTTATTATATTGTTAATATTATATTATATTGTTTTAAATAAAGTTTTACTGGAGTAATTTTTTACTCCGTTTTTGTACAAATTTCAAACGGTTTTTTCATTCCATTACCCTTTACCTGCAGCTTGGTGAGAACTCCGGAGTTTCCATCTGTATATGCTACCGGTAAGTCCAATTCTCAACATTCGACTTCAAACATAATAATCCTTATTATTTCATACAAAACGTACAGACCTACTGATAATAATGATTACATTTACAATTATACCTCAAAAAAATTTAATCCAGAATCAATAATTTAAATTAGGTGGTTTTTTAGGTTAGATTTACTGGGTGGCCTACATAAAATAACCCAGCTGAATATGCGTCTTCCTGGAAAAAATCAAGATAGATAAATTTTTATTTGAAATTCGTGAGAGTACATCATCCCCTAAGGAGGATGGCAACCCTCTTCAAGAATCTTAAATTACAGTAGCTAACATAGCTGAATGTGCCACAATGACAGGCAAAATTAAAAAAAAATAAAATCGAGTAGATCCAACAGTGTAGTAACTGTTTCAAATCAAAAATGTATTTTTATTCAGTTAGAATATATTTATTTTGAATCTTCTACAGTAGGGTTCTAGTGATTCATCATTTTGAAGGATTTTCAATTTTATTCAAAAAAATGCTAAAAAATTTCATTTTGGTGTTCGTTTTGTTCAAAAAACACTTCTCGAAAGAAAAATCACACATGCAAAATATTCAAGATGGCGCAGTTATTATAGCCTCAATTCCATGGTATTTCTTCAGATTTCAAGTACGGGACTGTGCAAAGCCACGGAAAAATGAGTCGTCATTTTTCACATTTTTAAAATGGGTCAGTACATTCGAGACTATCGTAATAATTGTTAGGGTTAATTTGAAAAAAATTAATGTTTCGTTAGAAGTAAGGTGAGAACAGTGTAGAAAAATTGTATACTCAATTTATAGTACCGTCTATTGCTCTTTGACAAAGGCCGTATTTTACCCCATTTTTACGTCATGTAAGACTGTGCGGATAACTTTGACACGAAAAGGACTGTGGTGACTAAATTGAAAAAAAAAGTGAATCATTCAGACAAATTTTAGACTAGTTAAATAGAAGTTAGTCAGTAACTATTTATTCCTGTTCGAAAACCGAACGAGTTAATATTCTTAGCGAAACCATCACGAGATGGAGTATTTCTCGTAGATCACAAACGATCCAGTGCCGTATTAGGATTTTTTTATCATTTATTTCTGCAACTTTGTCATTTTGAAAGTTATGTTAGTTGATTTCTGTGGAAAGTCTTCATTTTGACCCTTTAACCTTCTGCTAAAACAAAGTACTTATCTTCAAAAACGCCCCGCATTTTTGAAGGTCGAAATTTTATGCTTGGGAAAAACAGAGTTTTCTCTCATTTGTAGAGAGAAATCTATGTTTTTTCTATAGAAAAAAGTCAATTGGAGAAATTAATGATGATCAAGGTTGTAAATGATGAACAACATTTTGCAAACCAGGTAAGGCCTAATCAATAGGTACTGTAAGTATTCGAATAAATTCTGCGTTAAAAAAATCAGTAACTGAAGGGGTTGGTTCCCTCTGAAGGAAAACGGTTGAATTGAACTTAACCTAATACCATATCAAAACGATTCAGGCTCTCAAAAACCTAAACTATATATGCCCAAAATCATCGCTCTGAAACTAATACATAGTTATACTATATCTACTAATTTTTCAGAAGGTTGTAATTTCGATACAGAGCCAATTTTCAATGGATCTCGTGAAACATCAATGAATGCTTTACTTGATATTCAGTTTATAGAATATTGAAACCGATAATCATCTCAGTCTATACAATAATTAGGATATTTTTAAAACAATCAAAAAATTTTCATATCACTCGCAAATTCTTCATATTTCACTTTTGATGTTATTATAACATAAAAAAAATCAAAATTATTCATCTAAGAATTCATCATAGTGAATAATTGAACAAATAGCGATTCATATTTATAGTTTCTTCAAAAACGAATACTGAAACAGGTATGAAGAAGAAACCATATCCTACTCGCTTGCACATGTTTTAACTAAATTAAATCTACCGATTGATTTTTCAGTGTACTAAATTTGAAACAGGCGTGTCTTCGATTTGCAATATCACTAGCTTCGCTTATTTCACCCCGGATTTTATGAAGCTTGATCGGGGAATCAATGCTTGATTGACGAATAGACGTCAATTTGTTTTCAATCGATAATTCAGTCATGATCATTCAGAATTTCATTCTCGCATGATGTTCATACGTCCATTCAATTATTCTCAATTGCTACTTCCCCAATATATTCAGATATTGAAAGAGATTTCGTTTTAGAAATCGAGTCACTATCAAATAGTTGATCGAACAATCAAAGTTTTTTGAAACCCGATGTTCCCTTTTCTTTAGTTACATTACAAATCTCTCAAGATTTTCACTTTCTATATTTGTGCTTTTTTGAATTTTTTTCATTAAATGCTCTCTGGTATTTCCTTTTTTTTCCAAAATATTGAGAAATGTTCTGTCTTTCGCCAGTCGAATAAATCATCATTCATATTTGATTCTTCAATTTGTTATCACAATATTACCTGCACTAGTGTTTTTTTCGGAGCATTACTTATAAATATGCAGTAAGGTGATAAAAGATTTGAAGTAACTTATTACAGAAGCAATGTAAAGTTTTATTCAAACCAGAAAACGATGAGATGAATAATATGTTTTCAGCGTCGTTTTCACAAGATCTCTGAGATGGTATAAGTAACTTCAAGACACTGTTGCATTTTTGTAATATCTTAGATAACGAAATATTATTCTTAAATAATTATAGGTAAGTCAAAAGAAACACTTTTTTTACCATTTTTTCAGAATCGGCTCGGTTTAACAGATACAGGCTGTTGAAAAATCATAAAAACGTTAATTTTTGGTTCTCACAAACGGTTTTATCGAATATAATGAAGTTCGGAATATAGTTTTTCATTTATTTGGTGAATCTTTTTCGAACACAAAATATCACTCACGTCTTCTAGTTTTCTCATTATGACAATACGTACCATAAAATACCAAAAATTCAAAGAACGCAACTCTTGTAACTAAGTTGGACTCTATCTTATGAATAAAATAAAAGTATTCTTCATATTTTCTCGTATAATGCGCCGTTTTCGAGTAATTTGATAACCAAAAATAAAAAAAATCTGTGACATTCGAAAAATTGAGTATTTTGATCGAATGCAACTCTTCTTAAAAGATCCACACAGTCACAGATCCAGCTGATTATTCTGAAGGTAATTTTGTTTTTCCAGGGGGTGGCACAGGTCATTATGAAAACTCAAAAATGCTATATCTTTTTATCAGGGTCGAATCGGAAAAAATGGTATGGGAAAAAAGTTTTTCTTTTGATCTACTGTTGAAATATTTGTAGGAGTCAAAGAGTCACACCCTTTATAGGTACCTATTGGATATTGAAAAAAAAAGTGTGTATCACAACATATACCTATGTGAATAGAGCAAAGAATCATGAGATTTTCGATAGATACCTAATGAACATTATAAATTTAGGGAAATTTTTCTAAGATTCAGTGCTTTAGAAATAAAACTAGAACAGTGACCAGATCTATCAACGTAATTTACTAAGTTTTTTAACAACTCCTTCACGAAAAGTTTTTGGTACCCACATATTACGAAATACGAGTATCTATATATATTGCTGCGAAAATATTCAGTTCTGAGAGAATCTTGAAGATAAGGCATAATCAGTTTAATTAGTGAGATGTGGATATTTGTGTAGACAATCGTATTAATTGAATTTTTTTCTTCACTTCTGTAGTCAAAAACTCAGATGTTGTTCTTACAACCCCTAAGAACTTCCCCCGAATTTATAACCGTCAATAAAATCAAATCCCTTCTTTCAGTTATATCCAACAATATGAATTTCAGAAAATTCGAAAGAGATGTCAAAGCATCCAAGACCGTTGAGATGAAAACGCTGAGCGTGGTAATCGGGTTTTCTCATAAAATTTTTTCGAACGTGTTCAGATGCGGACGGTGGGAGGCCCGAGGCTGGTCTGGAACGACATTTTCATTATACACTTCATTACTTCACGATTACGCTATTAGTTGGACGGGAATAATAGAATTTTATAACAGTAGTAAGTACTTACTTTATTGCCGCTAAGAACGCTGATTTTCCTAAAAAAGCGAAGCCGAAGTCATTCTCTCATACTAGGTCCGTTTCATTGTCAGCGCAAAAAAAACGCCTTTGGTAATCGGAATCGGAGGAAACCTTGATTCAACAGAGCCGGGCAATAAATCGCGTTTAATAGATTGACAAAAAGTTACATATACAATGTACTGAAGGCAAGAACAAGTGAATACGGCAATACCAGTTTTGCTCGGGTAAAAAGAGATGTGTGGATTCGAGGCGGAGTTTGAAAGGCTCATTCGCTTTTACAATAAGAGTAATAAGACAAACAAGTTGGCTCGTTTCTATAGCTACCGTGTTACGCCTTTCCATTGGCCGAGGTTTGTCTTGTGCTCTCTCCTGTTTCCACGGACGATTATAAACTCGCGGAGATGCTCTTAATAACTTCTCTTCTTATTTAAATATGAATATATCGTGGCGTATCACCCGCCTCTATTTATACTCCGGTCCAGGTGCGGACTCGCCCAAGATATAGACAATTTTCGCTCACAAAATTTAGTTGACGACAAATGTTGACATAAAAATTTATTGCAGTTGGGTTATCTCTCGAATTATGTACCACTGACTGATAAATTCGCATTGTGTCCAAGTCTATTTTCAATCAAATTTCATACAAGGTGATGATCAGAATTTCATGACAACATTCGAGAACAGAGGTCCTCGATTTTTTGGGGATTTCGCGAGAAAAAGTTTTGGAGGTCTCACAATAAAAGTACGCAAATAATTAGTTTTTTGAAAACCAATCGACTTGGAAAACTCAAAATCTATTCGGTTTGAGTAACAGTCTGAATATTTTAACAGTAGGTAGATTCCAGATGTCGAAGGAAACACTTTTTTCCTATACCATTTTTTTTTCGATTCAGCCCTGATGAAAAGATATAGCCATTTCAAGTTTTCGTAATGAGCTGTGCCACCCCTGGAAAAACAAAATCATTTTCAGAATAACTAGCTTAATCTGTGACACTGCACATCTCTGGTTCTTTTAAAAAGAGTTGTATTCAGCAAAGTACCCAATTTTTCGAATTTCATAGATATTTTTTATTTTTGAACATCGAATGAATTGAAAACTGCGCATTATACGAGAAAATATAAAGAATACTTTCATTTTACAAAACTTTTAAATTTTCATTAGATAGCATCCAACTTAGTTTCAAGAGTTGGGTTCTTTGAATTTTTGGTATTTTTATGGTAAGTAATAGTCATAATGAGAAAACGCGCAAGACGTGGGTGATATCTTGTGTTCGAAAAAGATTCATAAAATAATTGAAAACCTATATTCCGAAATTCGTTTCATTCGATAAAACCGTTTGTGAGACAGAACTAAAAATTACATTCTTTATAGTTTTTCAACAGCCTGTATCTCTTAAACCCAGCCGATTCGGGAAAAATGGTAGAGCAAAAAAGGGTTTCTTTTGACCTCAAGAATCTACTGTTGAAATATTTGTACGTGTCAAAGGCTCGCCCTGTATAAGTTGAATCAATATGAGCAATTGAAATTGTATTTCAATTTGAAATCATAGAGTTTTTGTAGCTTTTATTTGTCAAAATTAATGACCTTGTCAGGAACACCCAGTACGATAATGCTAAAAAAAATTGTTAGTGATAATAGAGGTTTTCACTCATTCTTCAACAACATTTTGTTCAATAATCTACTTTTTGAAATAGTTATTCAAAGTACTGTGAGTCATCCCAAACAGTTCCTTTTCTCAAAAATCCTGATATTGACCGTTCACCTTATAACTCAAGTATGACTGCTTACTAGGTTTGTCGTATGAAATAAGAAAGTACTAAGTCGCTCTTCTATAAAATCTTTTAGCTGAATAAATCAGTAACCAAAAACCACCGGTACAAATTTTCAGAACAATATTTTCCATTACACTTTCGAAATTTTTTAGTAGATCTGCAGATAAGCACCCTGTATATCTGCTACTTCTGTTCAAAATTTCTTTCAGAAAATACTACGAAGTCGAAGTTCTTCAAGTGCAATTTAATGATTTCCTTGCTAAAACAAGGAAATTTTGGCTTAGTTTTAAATAAAAGATTAAAGAAGTCCCATAACCCAATATATAGTTTTCTAATAATATTCGTAGTTCGCTTTAAGAAAACTCCACTAAGGGCTTTTATGCACTGGATCCGCACCTGCATCCTCCCCCATATATGACGGAGGGTATAAAGGCAGGGAAAATACATTTTCATAACTTTTTTAATTTGAAATAACTCCGAGCAGGAACCGCCGAGCTCTAGGAAAAATACGTAGAGAGATTCGCGAAATAGAAGCATGATAATGCGCTTTTCATGATATATGGAACCGTCCTCAAATCTACTTTCATCAGTACCTTCCCTTCCTATTCTGTTTCCCTACTATCGATCCAGGGAACAAAAAAATATATGTGGAATAAATCATATATATGTAAATTATTCTATTCCGTTCTGTTCGGTTAGGTCTACATGACTAGGCTTTCATCCAAAAAATATATTTTTTTACCTTTTATTCTATGAGAAATAGTCACACGAAAGGTGTTGAATTGAAAGTCTGCCAGAGTTTGTGAACTCAAATAATCACGTATCTTCAAATGTTAATAATTGTTTCTACAAAAGACGACGCATCATCCGATATAGTAGATTGATTTTAGTTGGTTTTTGTTTTCGGTTTGTTGTAGATTTTACTTTGATGGAAATTGAGGAATGTAGAGGGTGAACTAAATCTTCAATTCTCATCAGAGAACTCACGCTGAATGGTTTAAAATCAATTGGAAAGTCTCAATATAAAAATATAGGTTCCTACTTAAAAATTTGCGCTCAAGAGCATTCGTATAACTCAAACTTTTAAATGTTCCGTGAAAGTGTAAGCCATTCCAACTTGATGTTGGAGTTACTACTAGATCTACTGATATTTTCAGGTTTTCGTAGCTCAACACTTATTGCCATTTCTGATTAGATGTTAATGAAGAATTTTTTCACGAAAATTTCGGTAATACAAATGTGCTTTTGAAAAAATTCGTCGTATGTAATTTTGAACGTTGATATTCAGTATGCTTGAACGTAATGCAAAGTTTCTTTTTTGACATTTCATGCTTATCTTTCGAATTCGGTTGAGCTGTCAAGTGAGCTTTTCAGTAATATCATGGAGACGTTTAGGTATACAGGGTGTCTGTAAGCAAATGCGAAAGACTTAGGGAGATGAAAATAAGTAGGGATAGTTCCTATGAATTTTTTTCGAAATCGACCTCCCTTCCAAGATATAGCCTTTGGAAGGCGACAGTTTTCAATTTTTTTTACGGTTTCTAAAAAACACTGAGTCAGAAAACAAATCATAATATGGAGAAGCACTAAGTAGATGTTACTCACAAATTTTTTTTAGATCTCATAACTTTATTATTAGGGGTTGCAAATGTATTTTAGCGGGAGGTTGTCATTCTATGGAACACTTATACGATGAAATGGATAATGGAATGAACAGTGATCAGACCTGCTTGTAAGTTTTTATTTATTCCGAGAAAAGTATCTACTGTATCGAAATTCTGCAAGAGACTTTTTTTCTCCAGAATTGAATGGGAAACCATAAGAGTTTTATTTTTCGAAAATCTATCCCACGAAAACAATTTTTGAAGGAAAATCATAAAGGGTTGTTACTTCAACCCCCAATAATAAAGTTACGAGATCAAAAATAAGTATGAGTAACATCTACTTAGTGCTTCATATTATGTTTAGTTTCATCTTAATGCGTTAACGTAAATGTTATAAATTGCATAGTTTCGTTTGAAAAATCGTATTTCAATTCAGGAAAGAGCTATTGATGTGAATTAAACAGGAAAATGTTAAGAGAAGATCAGGCTTCAAAAACTCATTTAAAGACCCATTCTTGCATCACTGATAACCTCCACAGGGTGTTCAAAAATTTAGACGAAATTGAAACTTTCAGTTCTACCCTGTATACCATCAAATTCAATTGAAATTCCTGCAGACTCGACATCAGGTGATAAACTAGATGAAATAAGCTACAAATAGACAATAAAATGATCAAAATGGATGCAAACCTTAAAAAGTTATTTCAAATTCATTTCAAAATGAATTCGGTGAACATTTATTTGTCCGGCTTTTTTTGGTCGGGAGTGTATTTTTCACTTGACGAATAATGTAGTCTTACAAGCTAACGCTTGTAAGACGCAGAGCATCCATCTTAAAAATTTAAAAGCGTGTACTTGATATATTTTCATTGTGTATTTTCCTCTGAGAAACAGTTCTCCAATTCATAATATTTCACTACCGTTCTTACTGGTACCCAGGAAACCACCTTTCGTTTATTAAACATATATAAGTCAACTTATTCCGACGTATAAATACGGTTTCATTAGACCAAAATAAGAAGGACAAATGTCCGCGTGGTAGACGTATAAAATCAATCCTGGATATACGTCTCCCATTCGTATTTTATATACGTCTGATACTCGTATTTCATATACGTCTTTTAGACTACTTAAGTAATTCAGAAATTACGTCTAAAACCAGTCGTCTATAAACGTTCACAACTCATATGTTATAGACTATATTTCAACGACTTCAATGTACCAAAAATAGTACTACAATTAAGTATCAGTAATAGACGTCTCTGAACAACGTTAGACCTACTGTTCATGTATACGATATCCGACGATACAATGATCCGAAATTGCATTAATATGTTTTGATCGATGATTTCGAATATCGTATGAATGAACATTAGGCTTATTTGTTGTTAGATATTACTGTTCTGAATGTAGTCAATCTTCAACATTTATTATAACAATCTTACCCTCTTCCATACTTATCCTTTTCATAGTTTCGAATAAGAAATAACGTTGTGTCAATCGGATTTTAGGAAAACTAAATTTTAAACTATTTAGGTCTCAAACCAATTTATTCAGAAAATAATAAAATAGTAGTTTTCGAAATTTAGGTATATACATTGAGCACACCTCTTTAAATAAATATAATGGTCTATTCCTATATTTTTAGATTGCTTCAATCAATATCTTTTTCATCATATTAGTAGACTTGAAAGTGGAGGGCTTTCTTCAAAATCGGTTATGTCATTTTGTTTTTTAGCAGATGTTTAAACATGTCCATCACTATGTTGAATCAGAATCCATTTCAATCACTCATGACAAAGTACAATCAATTTCCTCCAGACAAAACAAACACAGTAAACACACAGCTCACGAAACCATTTTAAGATGGACGACAAGGAGAACGAACTACGAACAGCGCATGCCGCATAGCATAGCATAGAAACACGGCCGTGACTGCCACATGCGTGTATTGTAACGATAACTAATTGCCTATTGGCCGGTCGGGCCTGCGTAGATCCTCAATCCTCTGCCTACGTAAACATTGCACCAACGTTGCCAGGCTATTAAAAATGTAGTAGATCTTGAACATTCTCATAAATCTGCTAGGCTTGTTTGAATTAGAACTAGTTGACTACAATTATATCAAGTGAATAGTAATTGAAGAGGGCTCATTCAGTTTTCCAGATTACAAGTATAGACAGCAGAATCTTTGATGGTTGAAGCAATCAGTTTATGGACAGGACCTTATTTCATTTCATGTGACAACGCTGTGAATTGTCGAATTGGGGGACTTTTAATCAAAGATATTATATGTGTAATATCTTTGCTTTAATTGGTTGACGACCATCAATCCGAATGAATTAAACTCCATTTGGGGAGGGAACTATAGAAAAATATGCAAATATGCATTTTTTTGTTCAATGTATATTTTTTTTTTCATTTATTGCACCTATGGTTGTACCCTATATTCAAGAATATCTAGTATGAATGTTATACATATAAATTATTCCTGCCACGGAACAACCATTTATATACAGCTATCATTTAAATGGTGATTTTTATGGAAAAAGATTAAGTTCGATGTGAGCTGATTAATTAGCTACCTGGTAAAATCAGTTCAAACAATTAAAGCACTTATATAAGCTGAATCGCTTTTTCAACTTGAATGTTTGGAACTATATGTACTAGGTGTATAAAACTCAGAAATATCGATATGACAATAATGAATAAAGGACCAGTATTTTTTTTTCTTCCTGATAACTAGAAGTAATGTAGTAGGTATCTACATATGGCTTATAATAATAGTCATATTTGAAACCTTTCATATATTTGTCTAGTGTAGACCTCAATGATGAGTGTTAAAAAAATTCGCTAATAGACAGATTGAAAACCTTCCATATATCCGTTTAATATACCTAAGTTCATGGAGTAGGAAGGTAGGTTGAAATATGTACGACTTATAGTCGTATAATTTGTGGAACTTTATAGACCTAGTTTATAAATTATGAAAAATTATTAAAGCTGGGAAATAAGCGATATATATTGTAAGATGCATATTGTTCCAATCGTAAAAACACAACTGGGAGACAAAATAGATCTCATTATGTATATATGACTTCCACTTATAGACATTTCAAAAACATATTCGTTTAATATAGTTGTAGGAAGTACGTCGAAAAGTACAATATATTCGACGTATAATCCGGAGATCTTGTAGACTTTGTAATAACTGATGAATATAACGAAGAGTTCAAAATAATTGAAGTATATAAACAAAAAAGAATCTTCAGTTCTTGAAAAAACTATTGATAAGCAAAAAATATAAACGTTTTATAAACCTACTACAGAAAAAATGGTATAATATAGACGTAAAATTCTTGTACTGTGATAGACCAAAACGAAAAATATACCATCAGGATGAATATTAGACGTATACTAAACCAAGGTGTGTTTCCTGGGTACCGAAATGCAATCGCATCAGGAAGCTTTGCATGGCAATATTGACGATCTCCGACATACCGGTGTTATTGAATAACGATAATTGCTGAAATTCTTAGGGAAAATGAAGTCCCGACTGCCATCTTGCCCATGAAATGCGCAAGAATTACAAATCCGACGCTGCGATTCCATTACTGGGCAAATAAAAGAGATTGCAATCTATTATTTTTATAAAATGACCGTGCCTAGTTATTCTGCAGTCGACGAATACGAGATGACCTAACGGTCTGTTCCTTCAATCATTCACCTTGCCAATACTTGAGCAGTAGTTTATAGACTACAATACTTAATATAATTTACGATCAACAGACTAGAACGAGATGCAAAACGTGTTTTTCTGCGGTCTCAAAAGTGAGATGCCGAACTCGAATTAAACTGAAAACCAGGTTATAAATTATACTATAGTTATTCACCACTTAGCGCAGGTACGCATTCAGATGCACCTTCAATCGAGCATATAAGGATCCTCAAAATATAAGAATACGAACATCCCACGAATCATACTTGAAGATTTATGATTTATAATTGTCTAGTTTGTGCCCAATCTTAAAAACAACGCTCTAAAAAACCTTTTTAATTACGCCACTGACTTTTATGTAAAAATATGTATTATAAGTAGTGTATATTTTCGTTATCGCCCTGTATTTCAGGAACATAAGTAGTTGGAATATTTCTGTTTGTAGCTTTTGAAGTTTTACAAAAAAAGTGATAACTACAGAGTCGCGATAACCACATGTCAATCTTTAACTTTAGCTGAGATACTTGGTATTTTTCAAATGGAACAACCTGTATATTTTCACGTCAAATCTTTGAAATGTTTGTTCTGAATATATTAATGCATCACATTCTAATCTAATTATAACTCTAATTCTAGCTTCAAAAATCAGAAAAATCCATATTTATGTTTGTTTTTTCAATAGTAGGCCATAAGTTCTTTTACACATGCATTTAATTATTACTTTTTCAATACGCCATGTGATTCAAACCTATTTATTTGATTATATTTTAAACATAAACTCAAAATAACATACTTTAACATAAACTTTGAAATGTTTAGAATATAATAAAAAAAATAGGTTCAAATCTGAGGGCGTTTTGAAAATACATAGTAATAATTGAATGCATTTGTGAAAGAATTCATGGCCTACTATTTAAAAAACAATCATAAATCTGTATCTTTTTGTTTTTGAATATAAAACTTATTAATAATTAGGTTTGATGCATCAATATATTCAGAAAAAAATTAATTAAAAATTAGGAGCCCCTGTCATAACTTGAATATGGCTGGATCGAAAAATTTGATGAAATCATGTTCGAATCACTCATAAAAAAGTGCCTGAAGGATGTCCTAATCATTTTCGAGTAATTCAGCATTATTGAAATTCCCATTTTCTCAATTTTTGTTCGTAACTAAAGATTGTGTCATTCGTTTTTTTCTAGTACTCATTGTTCTCGAGATCCCCTCAGTAGACAACGAATTTTGCCCACCCTATACATCGTTTAGGGAGAATATCTTCAACTACTAGATAGTACTCATTTATATGTATTGATGTGATGTATTTCTTGTTTTTCGATTTAAACTGCTCCACTTGAGTTAGGAATATTGACTTAAATTGCAAAAAAAATATGTAGTTAAAATAAGATTTTTGTGATGAAAACTCATATTAATATAATTTCAAGTTGCAAATTAATTTTAGCCTGTAGGTCTGCAGCGTATACAGGGTGGTTAAGAAGAATCGAGTAAAATAACGAAATTTTATTCCCAGAGAATTCAAGCATTTTAAGACTATCAATACAATCTAAGGCATCCACGGGCATCAATAACAGCTTGACATCTTCTTTACATACTACCCACGAGGTTGTTGAACATTTCTTGAGGAATTTGGTTCCATAAACGGGGCAGAAGCTCTCTCAGTTCATTTAAGGATTCTGGGGTAGGTTGATGATTTTATCTAATCTTCTTTGGAGCATATCCCATGCATGTTCTATGCAATTCAAATCTGGTGAGTACGGAGGTAATGCTAAATGTGGAATACCAAGCTCCTCGCGCGCATTCTCAACGGTTTGGTCTAGCGTTATCGTCTAGAAATTGAAAAGTTTCACCAATAGCAGCGTGAAAATTTGGCACAACATTGTCAATGACATGCTCCCCATAGTGTAAGGCGGTCATATTCCCAGGACAAATGTGTAGATCTGTGCGCCGGTTGAAACATATCCCGGCCCATACAATAACACTACCCTCTCGGAATGGATGGACTACTTGGACATAGCGACGATTACGGGGTATGCGTGGGATTTTCCATACCCTTATTCTTCGAGAATTTGAAAATCGTCCATATCTGGATTCATCAGTGAAAAGGACACTACGCCATTGATCGTTCCAATTGATATGTAGCCTTGCCCATTCTAGTCTTTGACGCTTATGGTCATGTGTTAATGGAACTCCTCCTATGGACGTCTAGAACCTAGACTCACCTCTCTCAAACGTCGTATGATGGTTTCGATGTAAACTTGGACCCCATCTGCATTTTGAAGAGTATTCCGTAGCATTCTACACGTAGATGTAGGGTTTCTTCTCGCCGAAACGGTGATGAAACGATCCTGAGCAGGTGTTGTTTTTCGTCGCCCACCAAGCCTTGGTCTTTCCAACCTGTCTCCCTGAACCTATTCCAAAGTCGAGATATCACACTTTGGCTGACTTGGAGCCTTTCCGCTACAACAACCTGAGTTAGGCCAGCCTGTAGCATTCCGATAGCCCTATTAGCCTCGGAGTTTGTTAATTTACGTCTTGGCATTTTCAGAAAACTTGTTTCAAATCGAAGCCGTTGATAAACTGACTTCATTTCAAAATAAGAACATTAATGTTCATGCAAAGAACCAAACTTCAGAAAAAAGGCGACCAGATTGACGAAATGTCTCATACTGACTTTTATTGGCTCGATTCAAGTTATTATTGAGTTTTAAATGATTTTACAGCGATTTTATCGAAGATTACATACCTACTTTTAAAAACGATTGAAAACGATATCCCTAACTCTTGTGGAGCAGTTTATTTCCACTCAATTCAGTATGGGTAAAACAGTAGGGACAAAAAATATGGCATCAGATGCGTACGCATCGTTAAACTTGCCACCAAAGCTTCATAAATATCGTTGTTTTCTTTTAAAAAATGTCATACTCAATGATATTACGAATTCGAAAATGTAAAATTATTCTCGTAAGAAAGGGATATTTCCGCACATCTTGCCGCAGTGAATCGTTATGGGATTATCGATGAATCCCCTGAAACATAAAACGAAAATCCATAACTAGGGTGGTGATTTTCAGCCCAGTTCTAATTGAGTGTCCATCTGCCACCCATTCCTTATGAACATCTCACGCCGGTAGAGCCGCGGGCTAAAGAGAGAACTCCTGTAAAATCGTAGAAACCTCGTTAGGTGAATGAGTAACTCATTTCGTTGAGGATTCACCGTCCGTGGACGGCTCTCGAATGGAATTCTGGTTGACGAGGAGCCGGGCGAGAAGGTGGAATGTGGGTGGCTTAATGCCCCTGGGTTCGCCCCTGCACGCCGCGGCCGGCCAGTCAAGTCGCGAGAGGTGTCGATGCCGGTTTTAATGACTTTCAGGTGTTTAATACGTCTGTCCCATCGTAAAACTTATGGGACTTTGGACTGAAGCGTTACTGGCATTGTTAATATAATAAATAATAATAATTCTGCCCGTTTTACTGCTTTCCGATGGATGCGGGGGCAATCTCGTCAAAGTCGACGCCCAGACGGGATTATTATTCTGGCCCAGATTTACTGCCTTTTTTCAAAATGCACAGATAAAGTATCTCTGGGCTTCAATGTTGTTCCAAATGATCAAATAATAAAATTCCTCAATTAATTTTTGCAATATAGGTGAAAATCAATTTCAGTTCACTTGGTATATCGTTAATGATTTTATGACAGTCAGAGTTGAAACGAAAAAAAAGATTTAATTCAAATACACCATACGAAGAACTGCAAATTTACACAAAGGTTTGATTTTCTAAATTGCAGCATTCTATGTTGGAACTGGGCAATTTAGAATTAGAACATCGCTGTACCATACAAACTTTTGAATATATTGAGCGAACAGTGAACTGTGACCTGCCTAGTGCAACATAAATAAGAAAGTCCAGGTGTCAAGGTTATAACTTCATGAAGTGATAGTTCTAGTTGAAATAAGAAGATTTTTGAAGTAAAATTTTTTTTCTATCTCGAGTCCTTTCAGAGATAAATTTTTTCAAATTTATTTTCATAAATTCTGGCAGAGTTTGGGTTATAACCTCTTGAATTTTGGAGAATATTGTACTCAGAGGCCTACGAAGCCCCAGTGACCTAATCTTCCGGCGTATCGTGTCTTCGATCGTCCCCAACTTGTACGCCAATGGAAATAAGGGGTATTTGGGGTAACCTTCTGATTTTTCTGACTTTTCTCCACAAAAAAAGTTGCCTTCTTAAAAGCCGCTAGTACCTACCATTTATGAGAAAAATTCTTTCAAAATTATCGGGACACCAATAATATTGGCACACAGTTATCAACGCTTTGTAGTCCTAAAACGCTGAAATTTTAAAAAGGGCCTAACCATAATCGACGAGTGGAAAAGTAAAATTACCCATAAATCAAATGGGTGGTCCGATGGAGTTGAACCCCTTTTCACTCTGAAGCCACTTAAATTGTATCTGTGAATGGTAGCAACTCATTTTTAGCTTGAAGATATCATGCCCAAATAGGTAACGACAGATAATAGTAGAGTGAAGGTGAGATGAACATTTTGAGTACAGCAATTCTTTTTTTAGGAACCGAAAATTGGCTCATGTCTCCCTAACCCATGGGAGAGTTGATCAGGGGTTGAAAGAGACTTGACCATAATTTTGTTTATCAGGAAAAACATTGAGTGAAAACAATTTTCAATGAACAACGATTGTCCATGTCAAGGATTTCATCATCAGATGTATCGTCGTATGAAATACATATTTTCTATTTCAGAGTGTTTTACAAATATTATTAAAAATTCTCATCGTGAAACAATATTAATCAATGAAAGCAATAAAAACTAAATAACACCGCGCATCTATTAAACTTTTTAGACAGTGTAACAAACAAATATCATTCAATTTCTTACTTAATAACTAATTATTAATAACAAAATCACGTTCAACCCTCTCACTCCCGAACTGTTCTGATGGCGGTCAAAATGGAGTCGACACTAGTTGTGCCTTGTTACGAGTATGTCGCAAGCTATTTACGATACCGGTAGCGCGGTAGAAATATTTGAGATAGAACTGAAAAAAAACGTTTTTACATAGTTTTTCACTAGCCTGTATCTGTTGAACCGAGCCGATTCGGAAAAAATGTAAAGGAGAAAGGAGTTTTCTACGACGGTGCACTGAAAGGGTTCAACACTACAAGTAAGGGTTAATATATCTTAAGATGTAGGTCGAAACTCATTCATATTCATTCATTACTGTATCCCGTTACCGAGAATAAATCTACAAAAACACTCAAAAACAAAACTATCGGTGCCATCAAACTTATACTTTCTTAGTGCTAATTGAAACTGTATGCCCTCCTGTGACTGAAGAGACCCAACCGTAACCTACAGATCCTTCCACACTGCGGGCATGGATAGTCACAGACCAAATCTGGCCGCCGCTGTATTCTTCTCGAGTCTCCATTATAACTGTGGACCAAAGATCTCCACTGTGATCTGTCTAACGCTAGTTGTTGCATTAACTGATTTTCTGGAATGATGCAGTATAACCTTAAACCTCTTATATGGCCTCCTGGTTTCCGAGCTCCCTCTGTGAATTCGCCGTACTGTTCTATTTTGGGGAGTCTTGTGTCCGGCATCCTCAGAATGTGGCCGCTCCATCTGATTCGGGCCCTCGTTACTTGAGTCCCAATTGTTATACAACTCGCGCGCTGCAAGACTTCCGCATTTGAAACTTAGTGGAAACATCTGATGTGCATTATTTGTCTTAGATGACGTTGTTGCGTTTGTTCAAGCTTTTTAATATGTCGCCTGTAGGGCGTCCAGCTTTCGCTTCCGTAAAGAAGCGTTAGGAGGAGCACTGCTTTGTAAACAGCTGTCTTGGTTTTCAGATTGAGATCGTGACTTTGAAACACTCTGTCCTTCAGCTTCCAGATTGCCCGTGATGCCGAATTGACACGGTTGTGTATTCCGTGTCCAGGTTAACCCTAGTATTCATGAAGCTTCCCAAGTATTTGAACTGCTCGACCTCGAAACTATACCAATATAGGGCAACAATTAAAACAGTGAAAGTACCTCAAATTATTCTGGTACGGAATTTACTGTAAGGGAATGTACATATGTTCAGGGAGCCAAAGGGATTAGAAGTATTGAGTTTAGAATGGGTTGCCATTCTTTGAATATGAAGAACCTTGAAAAACTCCTATCTTCATGTCACTGGTGTCGTCATTTTCGATTGCGAAGTTTGTAATTTCTCGACAATGAAAAATTCTCCTGAATTTGGGTTATCACAGCATATGCAAGTTTAAACTGAATAATTATGTGTTTCATTCATGAATTTCTCAAATGCACGGCGGATACTATTCAAAATCATTCTTCAAATATGAGCTTTTAAAATTCAAATCTCATCGTTTCTAGTTTACGATTTGGCAACAGCGCCTACTAGAAAATAAAAAGAACAATGTCTTGTTTACAAAATAACAGCTGTTGATTTACAGCTATCATAAGGCGCGTACTCATTGACGAGCATCGACAGCAACCGGCCATAAAAATCCCATAAAATTTTACGACCTTCCTCGTTCGTCGCAGACTTCATAGACAGCCATCTTTGTCTATCTCATCAAGACTGTGTATTTGTTGTCCTTTATTATCAAGGTATATTTCAGTCGATGTTGCCAACTTGTGCAATTGAAACGAAACGCTTTAAATTTTGAATACCCAGTTATATTATTGTTGAAATAATTTTTTTGGGAAACGGTTGAAATGGTTATTTAAAAGAGTGACGATTCAAAGATATTTCATAAAAAATACATCATTTTCGTCAAAAGAAGTATTCCTTATTGTGTAAAGATGCGTTTACGTAAAATCTGCAACGTTCTTCTCGAATTCAACCTCCACTCTCACCCGATCTGAAGAAACGCCAATCAATCATAAAAACCATAAAAATCCCATAAAATTTTACGACCTTCCTCGTTCGTCACAGACTTCATAGACAGCCATCTTTCTCTATCTCATCAAGACTGTGTATTTGTTGTCCTTTATTATCAACGCATATTTCATTCGATGTTGCCAACTTGTGCAGTTGAAACGAAACGCTTTAAATTTGAAATACCCATTTATATTTTTGTTGAAATAATTTTTTTGGGAAACGGTTGAAATGGTTATTTAAAAGAGTGACGATTCAAAGATATTCCATAAAAAATACAGCATTTTCGTCAAAAGAAGTATTCCTTATTGTGTAAAGATGCGTTTACGTAAAATCTGCAACGTTCTTCTGGAATTCAACCTCCACTCTCACCCGATCTGAAGAAACGCCAATCAATCATAAAACCATAAAAATCCCATAAAATTTTACGACCTTCCTCGTTCGTCGCAGACTTCATAGACAGCCATCTTTGTCTATCTCATCAAGACTGTGTATTTGTTGTCCTTTATTATCAGCGCATATTTCAGTCGATGTTGCCAACTTGTGCAATTGAAACGAAACGCTTTAAATTTTAAATACCCATTTATATTTTTGTTGAAATAATTTTTTTGGGAAACGGTTGAAATGGTTATTTAAAAGAGTGACGTTTCAAAGATATTTCATAAGAAATACATCATTTTCGTAAGAAGGAGTATTCCCTATTCTGAAATGATGCGTTTACGTAAAATCTGCGAAGTTCTTCTCGAATTCAACCTCCACTCTCACCCGATCTGAAGAAACGCCAATCAATCATAAAACCATAAAAATCCCATAAAATTTTACGACCTTCCTCGTTCGTCGCAGACTTCATAGACAGCCATCTTTGTCTATCTCATCAAGACTGTGTATTTGTTGTCCTTTATTATCAGCGCATATTTCAGTCGATGTTGCCAACTTGTGCAATTGAAACGAAACGCTTTAAATTTTAAATACCCATTTATATTATTGTTGAAATAATTTTTTTGGGAAACGGTTGAAATGGTTATTTAAAAGAGTGACGATTCAAAGATATTCCATAAAAAATACATCATTTTCGTCAAAAGAAGTTATTCCCTATTGTGTAATGATGCGTTTACGTAAAATCTGCGAAGTTCTTCTCGAATTCAACCTCCACTCTCACCAGATCTGAAGAAACGCCAATCAATCATAAAAACCAAACCTTAACGTCATTCCGGAACGAGACCACCCCGCGTCTGTGACGCAATCCCGGTCCGGGCATTTACGTAGCGCGGGGGGTTAAATAAGTAATCACGTTGAAATAATGATCGGCATCCACCGCCCCCGGATCTCTGCAACCGGAGCTGGAGGCGCGCAAGTCTTAATCGGCGCCGCCTTCGATGTACAGGCAGAACATCCGCCAATTAGCCGCCGCCGAAAACGGTCCGATTGGAGCGGAGCGTAATTACCGCGGCCGGAGGAATTTTGGAGGAGCGGAAATGCCCATAAACCACGGCCAATTAGGGGATGGAACTGAGAAGGGATGATGACGCCTCGCGGGAGGAGAGAACTGGGAGAGAGGGTGATGCTCGTTGCGAGATCTAGGAATGGAGGACGTTCGGATTTTCTATGGGCTGAGAGTCGCCGATTAGTTGTACAGGGTATCCCAAATTGCTTGATTTTGGCTGGCTTAGGTAAAATCGTTGAGGGGAGTCCTGGGCTCGATTTTCGTGAAAAGTCCATTACTGAAGACTGTTTCACGATATCTTCATTTGTTACTATGATAATTTCAGTTTCTGAGAACAGGGAATACTCCTTCTGACGAAAATGATGTATGTTTTATGAAATATCTTTGAAACGTCGCACTTTGAAATAACCATTTCAACCGTTTCCCAAAAAAATTATTCGATGTACTTGAAAATGAAAAATGAAAATGGGTATTTAAAATTTAAAGCGTTTACTTTTTTTAACTCAAACTTCACACTGACCCTTCTGATGAGTTATTGTTCGTTGCAATGGTAACGCAATATTTTTTTATGCATGGAACTGGTCTAGGCTAACTAGATATCAATACATCCTCTAACTAACATTTTATGAATGCTGTGGTTGCCAGACGTTGTAGATGGATCCTCACTTCTCCCTATATGTAGCTCAGTGGTGAAGCACCTGACAGGCAATCAGGGGGTCGTAGGTTCGAGTCCTGCTCTGAGAGGTGCTTTTTTCATAACTCAATTCTTGTCTGCATGCCGTCAAAACTTCCATTATCTTCATTGGTCTCGAAGATATAACCAAATTTCTATATTTTGTCGATTTCGAAAATGTGCCGTAACTTCTTCATTTTCGAAATTCAAAGAACGCAACTCTTGATACGTTATCTAATGAATACTTGTTTTAAAACGCCGTTTTCGAGCAATTTGACATTAAGAAATTAAAAAGTATCTATGAATTTTGAAAAATTGGGTATTTTGG
Organism: Coccinella septempunctata; assembly: GCF_907165205.1. Lineage (NCBI taxonomy): Eukaryota > Metazoa > Arthropoda > Insecta > Coleoptera > Coccinellidae > Coccinella > Coccinella septempunctata. The sequence goes on along the minus strand of NC_058189.1, from coordinate 12,168,907 downwards.
CTGAATACAACTCTGTTTAAAAGATACAGATGTGTAGTGTCACTGATTCAGCTAGTTATTCTGAAGGTAACTTTGTTTTTCTAGGGGTGGCACAGCTCAATACAACATTACAAAGAATTACGTGGGATTATCTAGAAATTATAATCGATGATTATATTTTCTCATGTGAACCCAAATTTCCATCATTTGTATTCATAATGGCGACGAACACTGATCTGAAACATGCTTCATTGCAATAATAACACATTTTTCATATGAATTTTGAAAAAAAATGGATGAAAGAATTGTATCTGGTGCCACGTTAACTTTCCGGATGAATATAATATATTTTATCACTCTATTCATCAGATTGCTCATCATTTACCTATCGATAGGGATGGGAGTAGCAGGAAATGGAATTGGGTCGACAAACGACGGGAACCCTGCCAATTTATCAACTACAGGAAATGAAGGAGAAAAATTCATTTCAGCAATGAATACCACTTTTTTTTCACAGATTCCAGATGATTAAATCGATTCTCTCATACGTGTTTTGATCCTTCGAATGACTAGTTTTATTCCTTCGAGGATAGTGTCGGGATTAAAGTCGTTTAAGTTTTATTTCATCCCTTGTAATCTTCTAGCATTTGGAGCTATTAGTTTACTTTATTTCAGTGAGGAAGCGTATCACCTAAATAAGCTTTTTTACTATTTTTTCATGATTCCCGAAAATCCTTGGTTTAGTTTGAATCTAGATAAATATCTGCAAAAATCTTAAAATAACAATCCTTGTGCCAAAAAAATAAGTATAATATTTTTTCAAGTGAATTACTTTCTACCTTCAATTTGGCTCCATTTGATAAACATTTTGTACCATCAAGGGGTTTTGTGTTTGACAAAAAGATAAAACTGAAGTTTTCTTTTTCCATTTTTAAATTTTTGTGTTCTATTCTTTCAGATTTTCATTTTCATTACTTGTCTTTCTAAATTTGAAATTATTGCATTTTCAACATAGTATGCATATCTTCGTGCATTTATTTCGGAATCCACATAAATATTCCTCAGCTCTAATCATAATTTCTTCATTATGACCGTTATATGCCATAAAAATAAGGGAAATTCCAACACACTCTTGAAAGTTCATTAATGAATATTTGTCCATTTTACATGAAAGTATTCTTCATATTTTCTTGTATAATATTAACTCAAACCAGAGTTGTTGAGTATTCCATCTGACTTGAACTCGATGTTTCATAAAGTAAGTTACCATATGTTCCTTCAGATCTTGGTTCTTCCAAATATTTTAACAACCTGAACAACTTAATTCGGGTAACTTTGGTCCATTTTTAATGTTCATAATCTTTTTCAGATGGCTTTGATAATGGCTTAACCGCCGTAACATGTCAGCCTGTATGAAATAATGAAAAAGACGAAATTTTCGTGTCTGCTCCAAATTTTTAATAAAAATTGCTACATATGTTTTGGCCCTTACAAAATTAGGGCCATCTTCAGGCATCTGCAGACAAATACAAAGATGTATGAAAACAGTAATAAAATAAAATACAGCAACAGAAAAGTACATGGAAAGAGAAAACAACAGTACAAAGAAAAAACAGTAAATCAACATATATTGAGAGTCGAATTGTAAAAAGAAATTTAAGGAAAATAACTTACATGTTCAGAATTATAACCGAAATTATCTGTCAAGAAAAGATAAAAGTAAATATGTCACATTATCAGGGATCAACAAAGGCAAACAGAACGAGCAGAAAGAAGCGCAGACACCACAGAAAAACAGAAATGACTGAGTTTCTGTTGAGTGGCGAATATCGGGTTGTGTGAAATATCAAAATTGCTTATTTGTCCGCATTTGCTTGGCTTTCTCCCATCTCGATGACTGCAATTCCATTCTTCCCCCCTTTTTCCCAATTTTGATATTTCACACAACCCGATATTCGCCACTCAACAGAAACTCAGTCATTTCTGTGTTTTTCTGTGGTTTCTGCGCTTCTTTCTGCTCGTTCTGTTTGCCTTTGTTGATCCCTGATAATGTGACATATTTACTTTCATCTTTTCTTGACATATAATTTCGGTTATAATTCTGAACATGTAAGTTATTTTCCTTAAATTTCTTTTTACAATTCGACTCTCAATATATGTTGATTTACTGTTTTGTCTTTGTACTGTTGTTTTCCCTTTCCATGTACTTTTCTGTTGCTGTCTTTTATTTTATTACTGTTTTCATACATCTTTGTATTTGTCTGCAGATGCCTGAAGTTGGCCCTAATTTTGTGAGGGCCGAAACATATGTAGCAATTTTCAATCAAGAATTTGGAGCAGACACGAAAATTTCGTCTTTTTCATTATCTATCAAACTCCAATGAACAGGTTGGATAACAGATTTGTATGAAATAAATTTGAGTTCAGAATATATAGTGTATAAAATTATTTTCTTTCATATGTATCAGTGAGTGATTCGTGCAGGTCAAAGAATAACCCTGTATGAGGTTCATTACTATTCAACATCGGTCGAAATTTCAGAAGAGTAATTACCAAGATCGTAACAAATCTCGTATTTTGGGACATGTGTCCTTCGTATATGGTAAATAACCCAGCCTGAATATGTATAGTAGGTACATGCCTCGGACCCAATTTGGTTTTGTTAGTACGTACCACGAGTAGCCCGAAACAACAATGATCTTGTTGAATATTCACCTCCTTAAAATATAACGAATTGGAAATCAGTGGAGGATATACGTCGTATTCTCGTTGCATATTTATCCTTATCAGATCATACAAATGAAGAGTGATGACGAAACTGGTTTGGAGTCTGCTCTTCCCATTTGAATATTTAAATATGTCACCGATATTCTTTTGTCCGAGTAAACAAATGAATAACTTTAGAATTGCTAATTATTTAAAATGGCCGCGGTTGTCAAAACATTTCCCGCGCGCGTATTCATCTCGTATATCCGCGGCCTGCAGGAAGCCGAGAACGCTGCTTAAAATGCGGGTCCGAACGGCCGCAAAAAAGAACTTCGTTAATTTCGCGACATTCGTCCTGAAATTTTCGTCCCGCTTAGCCGTTGAATTTTAAGTTATTGTGGTCTATATTTATTTACAACCGGGTTATTGATGGTTGACAGTTGTTTGAAGTTAGACGTTCCGTCTTGACGACTCGGGCCCCGTCGTCTTTGTGCCGTTTTTTGCGGCGGTTCGCCGGTGAAAAAGTCGCCGGTTCCGTTGTCCGTCCTATGTCAGTCAAATTTGGGTTTTCATCCGGGCCTCTCGAGGCGAGTATAATTATTTTGTTCGCGGCAGTTGGGGTCGGGTATAATTTCGGAATCGGCGTTGTTGAATTGCCCGTAAAAAGTGCCGTTTCGTTTCGCATCCAGCGTTTCTGAATTTTCGTCGCATTAACATAATTTTCAAATCTCGTTCGGTCAAAAAGTGGACTCGCTGTACGAGGTGCTCGCTTACGCTTCAGCCTTTAACTCATCGGACTAAAAAATTGACGTCTCCCAGGTTCTAATCTCCATTTTGGTATTGGTTCATTATTTCGGATGGGGATCCTCTGAAATCGAGCTAAAAACGATATTTTTATTTGGTCGATCTCGATCAATTAGGCAACATTATAAAAAAATGTATTCTTGTATATTTCCCAAATGGAGATGTGGAACATCGCGCGACTTTTGCAGGACTGAGTTGGGGTCAAATATATCGGAGAAAAAAATATCGGTAAACTTAAAAGTACATAGCATACCGGTACATAGCAATTCAGATATGTATCAGAGATACCCATATGCATCGGCGATACCCATATATATATATATATATATATATATATATATATATATATATATAGGGGAAACCCATATGTATCGGCAGTTATGAATCGGCGATACCCATACATATTGGAAATACCCATATGTATCGGCGATAGTCATATCTATCGGTAATACCTATACTATGTATCGTCAATACCTTATATGTATAGTCGATACTTATACTTACTGACGATACAGATATGTATCGGCGGAATCGAAATGTATCGGCGATACCTACCTATGTACAGGAAAACGTATCGGATATACTTAAATGTATATCGGCGAGGTCGCATTTTAACAGCGATACCTATATGCAAGTATAGGCGATAATAGATACCCATACATAGCTGTGAACGTACATACAGGATTAGGAAAAATTAGCAGAACGGTCGAGTGATTATTTCAAAATATAAACGGGTATCAAGAAATTTCCCATACAAAAATTGTAGGGCTGTTCTAAATTACATATCTGTAATGAATTGAACCAAAGTTCAGGGTCGGCCACCAAGACATTTTTTTTATAACTCCTGTGTATTTTGCAATAAAGGACAGTTCTGGTCATCTTTCCCAAACCGATATGTGTCGGCTATGCAGTTATGTATAGGCGATGCAGTTATGTATAGGTGATGCAGTTATGTATAGGTCATAAAGTTATGTATAGGCGGTGTAATTATGTATAGGCGATGAATTTATGTATAGGCGATGAAGTTATGCATCGGCGATATCCATATGTTTAGGCTATAGGTACAGTTCTGTATCGGCGATACCAAGGTGGATTTCGCCCATATATAGGTATATGGGTACCAGGAGATTTAAATTTATTTTTGTCTCTTCCAACATGTATCGGTGATATCTATATGTATATACGAAATATCTATGAGTTCGTCAGTACAGAGATGTATCGGCAATACAGTAATACAGGGTGTGTCTCTGTCTCGTACAAATATTTTAACAGTAGGCTCTTGAGGTCAAAACGAACACTTTTTTCTCATAACATTTTTTCGATTGGCCCTGATCAAAAGATTTGGCGATTTTAAATTTTCATAATAAGCTGTGCCATCCCTGCAGAAAAAATTAGAATGCGTCAACTTAGTTTCAAGAGTTTAGTTCTTTGAATTTTTGGTATTTCTATGGTACGTTGTGGTCATAATGGGATGACTGGAAGACGTGAGTGATATCTTGTGATCGACAAAGATTCATTAAATAAATGAAAAACTATATTCCGAAATTCATTTCATTCGATGCTGTTTTTAAGAGAACTAAAAATGACATTTAATTATGTCAACACCCTGTATCTTTTAAACCGAGCCGTTTCGAAAAAAATGGTGAAAGAAAAAAGTGTTTCTTTCGATCTCAAGAATCTACTGTTGAAAAATTTGTACAAGTCAAAGACTCACCCTGTACTTGGGGGTTGCCAATAGGTATAAGAGATACCCATATGCATCAGCGATACCCATACTTGTAGGCAATGCAGTAATCAATGGACGATACCTATATGAATGAGCGCTACCCATATCGGCAATACCCATATGTATCGTCGATACTCTTGCTTATCAACGATAATCATACTTATCCACGATACGGATATATATCGGCGGGATCTAAATGTGTCGACCATGCATATAGGTGAGTATAGGTAATACCTATATTTATCGTATACACAAATATGTATCGGCGAGGTACCATTGCATCAGAGCTACCTATATATAAGTATAGGCGATATGCATACATAGTAGTATACGTAGCAGAACGATAGATCATTTCAAAATATAAAAGAGTCATCAAAACATTTCTCATACAAAAATTGTAGGGCTGCTGAAAATTAAATAACTGAGATAAATATAAATGTACAAGGTAGCCCACAAAGCTGTGATAGTTAGAATTTTTCAAATGGAACAACCATTTTGATTGTGGACTCAGTTCGAAACATTTTTTATTGACCATATCTCCAAATTAATTAGTTTCCTAGATATCATGAAATTTCGATCAGTTACTAAACAAATGATTAATTTCATGAAATAATTTGTTTAACTGAATGGCTCTATTTTTTATTGGTTGTCGAAAATGACCCCCATTTATCGCAAAAATGTCTTTAATAAAACCAGTTCCCTTGTTATTCTCGCACTTCTGCCACGTCGATTTCTAGGAAAGTAATGAATTAAATTATGGTTGATTAAAAATGTTTCAATTGAGTGGTCAATCAAAATATGTATATTTTGAAATAAAGGGATGTTCTGGTCATTTTTCCTAACCCGATATGCATGGGCGATGCATTTATGGTTCGGCGATAACCGTATGTTTGGGTTATATAGGTTATATATTACACTATGCAACAAGGGTTCTCCCACCTAAGAGATTTATATTTTTTCTGTTAGGTATTCCTCACCTTATTACAAAAATAATAGTACTTTCGTTTGTTTAGCTCCCGTTATCAAAATTAAAGACATGCGTGAATTGTCCATGTTCGCACTTCTGTACCCTACGATACTTTATAAAATAAACAAAATATTGAAACAAGTTCAGTTTCTGGCAGCATTGAATTACTTTGAAAAAGAAGCCTGGTTGTCCTTTGTAGAAGTGACCAAAAATTTTCTTGGCAATCACAAATCTCCGCAATATGTAAATATCGTCAAAACGATGTTACAGGCTCATCAAAAAATGGGATGCAACATGTCCCACCGAAGAGATTTATATTTTTTTGTTAGGTATTCCTCACCTTATTACAAAAATAAAAGTACTTACGTTTGTTTAGCTCCCGTTATCAAAATAAAAGACATGCGTGAATTGTCCATGTTCGCACTTCTGTACCCTACGATACTTTATAAAATAAACAAACTATTGAAACAAGTTCAGTTTCTGGCAGCATTGAGTGACTTTGAAAAAGAAGCCTGGATGTCCTTTGTAGAAGGGACCAAAAATTTTCTTGGCAATCACAAATCTCCGCAATATGTGAATATCGTCAAAACGATGTTACAGGCTCATCAAAAAATGGGATGCAACATGTCCTCAAAGCCCGTTTGCAACAGCCGAGAATTCTTTGGAGAATTCTCTACAAAATTCTCGCAAGAAAACGGTAGAGATTATTTTGTATGCAACTTAACAGAGAATTCTACCGAAAGTGCGTATGCAACGGTATATAATTCACGGCGCATGAATTTTCGAGCAAATTCTCTAGAGAATTCTCGGCTGTTGCAAACGGGCTTAAAAAATACACTTTTTGCAATCACATATTAATTTCTTTCCACAAAATATGGGAGCCGTAAGTGACGAGCATGGAGAGCGATTCCATCAAGACATCGCGTCATTCGAAAAACGCTACCAAGGCAAAGGGGAACCCTCTATGCTTGCTGATTATTGTTGGTCCATCGTTAGAGAAATACTGGAGTCGTCCTACAGCAGAAAAGACAAAAGATCTAAGCGATCGGAATCTTTTACACCATTGCAAATATTATAATGCATTGTTTTTGTTAAAAATCATGAATATAATTATTAAAAAACAACAAGAGCTAACTTCCACTTTTCATTTATCGTGCGTTTATACCTTGGCTACGAAGATTAAAAATATATATATTTTCCTTAGGTGGGAGAACAAAGCTATAATTTTGTCGATCAGTGTTATCGGCCATACCAATATGGACTTGCCGATACGTATAGATACCAGGAAACCGAAATTTATTTTTGTTTCGGCCAATATGTATCGGCGATACCCATATGTATATAGCAGATACATATAAGTTCGTCAATACAGAAGTGTATCGGCGACCATCAAAATAAGTAACAAGATAATATTTCCAATACTTTGTTGGCTACCCTTTAAATTTCAATTTAGCACAGATAGGTAACTTTTCAACAGCTCTACAACTTTTATATAAGATATTTTGATAACTCCTGTATATTTTGAGGCGAAGGTTTGTGCTGGTAATTTTTTCTTACCCGATATGTATCGGCGATATCCATATGGATTGTGCCGATACATATAGGTATCAGAATATCGAAAGTCTGTCAGTACAGAGGTATCGGCGATACAGTTAGGAATATATTGGCGATAACAATAGGTATAGGCTATGAAGTTATTTATGTATCGTCTATACGCATATGTATCGGCTATACCGTTATATATCGGCCATACCGATACTAAGCCGCTTGATACGGGCAGAATGCAGAATTACACGGAATAAGCGAAACCATCTGCAGAATACATGTTAAGTTTCGTTTCCGACGCCGAAATATCCAAATGGTCTGTAAAAGAATTAATAGACGAATTCCATCCTGATAATAGTTGAACGCCATTCAATCAGCATAAAAATGAAATCTGCTCAATTGCATGATCGAATTGAGCAGACGAATTGAAGTGTATCATGAACCAATTTATTGAGAATTGGAAAAGTTTCTCTCCGTTATATAAGGCGGGGTGAAAAAGCAGATTGGAGTTGGTGAAGAAATCAAATCGATGTCAGAGACTTCCATGAATCCGATGAACTCGGACATCAATCAAACGGTGCACTTTGGTCGAATTGAATTATTATCGGAAAAATAATGGTTGACACGAAGTAAGTTGTGAAGTCTGTTGGATTCATGACTTAATTGCTGTATTGAGGAAAAAAAACGTCGATGGTTTCGAAGTTTTCTTCCCTGTACTAGTTAGTAATAGTCACTGGTGCAGTTTGGATCATTCTAATTTCTGCAAACTTTTATATGATGTGTTTTAATAGTTCAAATCGTGAACAGAATTTGATTAGAGTTTAAACTGAAAGTTTCGTGTAATAAATGTCGATTTTTCCCTACATTTTCGCATGGACTGGATGAGATTTTTCGTTGAGAGTGCTCTCAATTTTGCAACTTTCGCTCTATCACATCCGATAATTATTCTATCGAGTAAGGTTTGGAAATAAAAGGTTAAACAAAAGTTCCACGCTGAAAATTTATAAAAGTAATATACAGGGCGAAAATTAACCGTTCAATTCAAGAAATCTCTACTTCAAAATTTTGTTCGGAAAAGAATACTGTTTTTTTCATTTATTTTTGTCCCTTGTGTAATCTTCTTTTAATGAAGATTATATCACATAAGACAGAAAAATCATTTGAATGTTTCAATTTTATGAAGAATACACATAAATCGAATTGAAATTTCGATAGAAACAACATGAACGATCGCTAAAGAGAGTTGGGTGTTTTCAAAGGTGAGGTTTTTTTGGACAGAAGGTAGAACTCACCAAAATAAATCGTTCAACTAAAAATTGTCTATATAAAATATCCAAGATTGCTGAGATACAACCCCTAGAAGTTCGACAAAATTTCATTGAATTTCAAGTACGGGACTGTGGAAGGTGACTCCGTCATCGCAATAATGCAACGAAGCGTAAACATATGGCTGGACAATGAATGGTTCAGTACCAAGTTCATCGGATTAGAGGCATCAGGTCACTTTTGAGAGAATCATAATGGTTGTATCGTGCAATTTAGGGTGAAAAAAAATGAAGGAAATCGAGGCAGTTTCTTGAAAGTGCTCATGTTAGTTATATTGAAAAAGTGCTATGATGTTTTCCCATTTCATCCCATTTTGACGAAGATTGTTGGAATCTTGGAACAACAAGATTGTGATACCCATTGTGAAAAAATTCGTGAATAATTTAGACGAATTTTATTGTGTCCTAAGTCTTTTCTCTCAGTTGGTATCGAAATGAGCCATTTCATAAAATAGTGTAAATTACTAAAAAATAATGAGAAAAATTCGGCAATCCTAAGTTTCCATTTTCATTACCACGTAAATATCGAACGAGCTAATATCCTAAACGAAACCTCATGGTGGAATCAGGAGATAAGTTTTTTCCCACTGCTTTGCGATAATTCAGCTAAGAAACGGTCTAGGGTTATATTAGGATCTATTTCAGTAACCAGTTTAATTTTTTTTTCAACTTTGTCATTTAGAAAGTTTTGTATAGGTGATTTTTTGTGAAACGCTTCATTTTGACCAGTTCTACCTTCTGTTGAAAAAAGCCTCACCTTCGAATACACCCTGTATATAATATAATATTATACTTCATACAGAGTGAGTCTTTGACATGTACAAATATTTAAACAGTAGAATCTTGAGTTAAAAAAAACACTTATTTCCTATACCATTTTTTCCAAATCGGCTTGGTTTAAAAGATACAGGCTGTTGAAAAACCATAAGAATATGTTTCCTAGGTTTTATAGGGTACTCATGAAACTTCCTGTGGAGCTTAATCACTAAAAAATTCGAATAAGTTCGTTCATATCTCACATTATACAAAAATTTCTATATAGGGTGAGTCTTTGACTAGCACAAATATTTAAACAGTAGATTCTTTAGGTCGAAGGAAACACTTTTTACCTTACCATTTTTTCTGAATCGGCTCGGTTTAAAGGATACGGGCTGTTGGAAAATCAGAAAAAAATATTATTTTTAGTTGGACCTTATCTACTGAATATTTGAACGTTTGTAAAATAAAACTATTCCTCTTGTTTTCTCGTATGATGCGCCGTTTTTCGAATAATTTGATTTTCGAAAATGAAAATTATCTGTGAAATTCGAAAAATTGGGTATTTTGACCGAATGCAACACTTTTAAAAAGATCCAGATATGTGTAGAGTAACAGATTAAGCTAGTTATTCTGAAGGAAATTTTGTTTTTCCAGGGGTGGAACAGCTCATTATGAAAACTTAAAATGGCTATATCTCCTTATCAAGGCCGAATCGGAAAAAATGATATAAGAAAAAAGTTTTTCTTTCGACCTCAAGAATCTACAGCTAAAATACGAGACTGACCCTGTATAATTTTTTTCTTTTCTACACTTATCCCTGAATGTAAAATGTTGGAATTCAAGAGAATCGGTTTGAATTCTTTGTTGTGGTCGATTTTAAACGCACTCCAGTGTGAATAATGAACCAATATAAGACGAATGCAGCCCTAACGACCGGCCTAATTGGATATTGGACGTAAACTACAATAAACGATGAAAACGCCAGTCCGCATGCATTTCCGAGAAAGATCTTTCCAGGAAGAGAATTTTCCGATTCAATTTGAATTGACCTTTCCCCCCCTGGCCGGCAAGGCACATTCGATCATAGCATTAATCGAAAATATAATGCCCAGTAAATGTCAATTTTTCGTACGCCAATTATGGGATACGGCCGGACTGAGGTAACTGGTCGTTGATTTGTTATTTATGAAGAGTTTCGCATGTCCCGTGGAGATTCGAAGGGCATGGCACATCGCTATAAACGATATGAATTGTTAATAATTCGGTTGCAATCGCGAAATAAGACACACGATTGCCCGTGGGACTGGAGAGGAAGTGAAATAAAAGAAAGTAATGACTTCAATTAGGACGGGCAAATTGAGCCGAATTTCATATTTCGTTCGGGCGTTATCCATATTTTATGTCTTGTTCTGCTCGTCCGCCGAGGTGAATGCGACCTGTGCGAATTTTATTTTCGAATTAAAATAAAATTATAATATTCAGGGAGTCCGTGTCGGGTCATTCTACGAAAGTTTGTGGCTTTACTGGAATTTTATCAGTTTTCATTAAATCCCCATGTTCTATTTTGTTCAATCTCACTGTTCGATCAACATTCTTCGATTAAATTGACGTTCATTATGGAATGAAAAATTGGCGAATCTTTAACGTCATTTTTATCGAAAACGTCACGGCGGATTCTGTTAAAATCCGCACTTGATATAGGTATTTAATATACAGGATATTAATGAGATAGTGCTACAAATTAAGACATCTGGTGATATAGGTAACTCTTGTCCGCAAATGCCTTGTTTTCCATGCATGATATATAACTATTTATTCATAGCTCTAAAACCGCTGGACATATGCAAAAATAATTTGGAGGGTCTTGAGAGGTGATTATTGGGCATTTTTCGACATGCAATTGAGATGTAAAGTGTCGACCCCCCGGATATCTCAAACTCAAAACTCAAAATAATTTCAGAATTTCTGCTTCCATTTGAGACGAAAAAATCTCTACTGCTCCGTTTTTATTCAAAAAATAAGACATAATTTCTTTATTACAATATAATTTATTGGAGATATCAAAAGTAGGTTTATTTTATTCACTCGAGAACTGCTTTTTCTGAAATATTCGTATTTATCAAAATATTGACAATATTTCCTACTCGTGAGCACCAAAGAATAGTTTTTTGTCACAAATAGATGTAGGAATCCAAAAATGATAACTACCTCTTGAAACCCACTAAATATCATTTCTGTATCTCAACCGGTTACAGGGCAATGATCAAGTTTTCAAGAAAAACTCGACAAATAAAGCATTCGCTTACAAAAGTTATATTGTGAACTGTAATTTTTTTTTCAAGCAGCATTACCCATTTAAATTCATCGCACTTTTTCACTAACACCCTATAAATAAAAAATTCAATATTTTAAAATAAAAAAACTGTATGAAAAAACTTCCAAAAAAATTTCATTCTGTTATCGTACCAAGCCTACCCTATTTAGTAGGAAAAAAAAATTAAACAACCGATCAGTGAAATGTCCATACTTTCCGTTCTCAGATATTGGATATTTGAAACACTATAAAAGGAATACATTTTTTTCCTCAAAATTTGTATTGTACACTCCATTCACTTTTATTTTAGCACTCGGTTGGCCATGGAAATTGGACACATTCCACTGTGTATAGTAAGAAAATGTGGGGTTATGACGCTTGTCAAAACATTTTTGAGTTTGTTGTTGTCCGTTCTACGTAAGAGTCTCAGTAATTACGTATTTTATCACAATGTCGAAACATTTTGTAAAATAAGAAGTCAAAATATGTGACGAACATATTTGACGTTTATACAAACTGATAGAAGTCATACCAAATCTAGTTATTTAAATGAAAAATACAAGTGATCAGTTTTTAAATAAATATTGACACATAATATGCAGTAGCTTGAGGAGAGTTAATGTTGGTTATCTTCTTCGGCTAAAGGTTGAATACGTTACATCTGTTGTAGATTCCAATTTTTGATTGTGGAAACATTCAGCTAAAATATAAGTTGTTCAGTTTCAGATGAAACATAACTTACCTTCATTGAATATGTTCGCTACCGTCTGATATATTTGTAGATATAATAATATCAGGGTTACCTATTACAGGGTTGGGATAAAGTTTGGCTCCAAATTAATATCTTCAAAACAAAACGGGCGATATTTTTGAAATTTGGCAGCTGAGTGTAATGGACCACAATGCATCTGATGAGCATATTTTCATTAATGAGATACTTCCGATTTAACCGGAAATGACAAAACTTTTTTTTATTTAAATGGGACACCCTGTATATTTCTGCAGATTCTGAAAGTGCACCTTGTTTCGGATCTGTCCATATCGGGTTCCATGTAAAAATTATCTGTAAAAAAAAGAAATTCAGTCTTTTTGTACATTTGAGAAAAAATCCATTCAAATAAATAAATCGTTTTTATTTGTATCAATAGTGAGAAATAAAACGAAATACTTTGTATTAGATAACTCTTTCTGCTTTTCATGACGTATTTTTTATGAAAATCTATAAAAAGAAGAAATACAGGGCTTTTACTAGTGGAAAAAATTTATTGAAAATAATTTAAAAAAAAATCATTTTAAATGTTCGAAGTGCTTGCCATTCACCTCCTGACAATAAATTTCAAAATTACCGTCCGTTCCGTTTTAAATATATTACTTTGGTGCCAAACTTTATCCCAACTCTGTATGTACATATTTGAATGAGCGGACCTGAATTCTAAGTAGCACTTCTGAAACCCTGTCTTCTTTTTTTCACTTTCGGCATTTTCGTAATATTAATTGATATTAGTTGTGGCAACTGCCTTATGACATTAACGATATTTCATGAGTGCAAACCTTACTCCGTTCTAGTAACAAAAACTTGAGAAAATTATTTCATGGCCAACCGAGTGCTAAAATAAAAGTGAATGGAGTATATATTATCGTAAAATTCAGTTTCTTTTATTGTGAATGGATAATGACTAAAATCATAAATTTTGATTAAAAAAAAATTTTGACGACTGTAAAATTTGGAAAGTTTTTCTCTTTCGTGATACTACGGTATCAATATTTTTTTTAATAGAGATAAATGGAATAAACAAAGGTACAGATATTATGAGTCATCACCCTAAAATGCAGAGCGTATTTTTCAAGGGGAATTAGGATTTGTAGGATTTAATTATATTTTGATTGATTCATTTTATGTAATGTCAACAACTGAAAAGTCTTTACCATCTACCTCAAACCCACGATTCACATCATTTTCTCAATTAAGGTTATCTTCCCATTGAATTTTTTTGTAACAACTCAGTCGAAGGCCTTATCCATTATTGTTAGTGTTAAAAAATTTGAACAAAATTCGTTCTGTTTGACGCCTTCTGTTTGTTCTATAGCGTTTCATAACCATATCCGACTTCTCGAACAGCGGCTACCTGACAGTCCTTTCCATCGCCTTCCACCTTCCACAAAACGAAAGACAAAATCTACGTCACAAAATAATTCATTTGTGCGTTTTAACCGACCGCATAATTTTACGGCCTTAACTTCGGCCCTCACAAATTAGTGGGCTCACTGCACCTTAGTTTTACAATGTACTCTCTTAGTTGTAAAAATTAGTGGACTTTCCGGGCAAAACTCAAAGGTACCGCAAATTTCACTCGTCCGTCGAAACGTTGGGATTATACCTTTGCACGTGCTTATTTCAGCATTGGAAAAAATCCCAATAGAGCCTTCGTTATTTTGGTATCATTGTTCGAGTGAATGAGAGCACATTTTTGAAGAATTCTCGGAATACTTTGAGAATGTTCATGCTTATTGTGAATGGATTATTACGTTATAAATCCTTTGAATTCCTTACAAGAGGGTACATCGAAGTAATTTTTGAAATTTTCACAAAAAATATCTGAAATAAATTGAATTCAATTTTCTTAAATGAAAACATGTGAACTAAAATGTTCACATGAATAGAAAAAATTTGGTTGTCAATAGAGGTTGACTTCAAAAGCAGCCGCACTTCAAATATTTCAAGTAATCTCATATGCCTGTTATTCATTAGCAAATGTGGGTTAACAAACTTATACTTGACTTCTTGTCATTTATTGAACTGAGCGGTTTTATTACATGTAATTATATGCTAAATAAATATAAAATACTATCGAGATTCGAAAATCTTTCAACTTTTATTCAACCATATTTTTTTGAATTAATTTTAACATTATAACATTTTTCAGATAGATACATACTTAGATGATAGATACCTGATTTTTTTTTCTTATTCTCAATGTGCTTAAAAAGAGTGAGAAGCAAGCATCTCACTCTTTGAAGATCGAATGATGAATAAAAAGGTTACGACACTCTTAAAGAATCAGTAAATTCTCAATTTTGAAGTATACAGGGTGTATTTGAAGGTGAGGCTTTTTTTCAACAGAAACTAGAACTGGTCAAAATGAAGCGTTTCACCACAAATCACCTATACAAAATTTTCAAAATGACAAAGTTGACAAAAAATTGAAAATGATTACTGAAATAGATCCTAATACGACCCTAGAGCGTTTGTTAGCTGAATTATCGCAAAGCAGTGGGAAAAAACTTATCTCCTGATTCGACCATGTGGTTTCGTTTTGGATATTGGGTAGTTCGATATTTACGTGATAATGAAAATGGAAACATAGGATTGCCGAATTGTTTTAATTATTTTTTAGTAACACACGATTTTATGAAATGGCTCATTTCGATACCAACTGATACAAGAGACTTAGGACACAAGTGTAAAAAATAGAATAAATTCAAAATCTCACCACTAAAATTCGTCAAAATTATTCACGAATTTTTTCGCAATGGGCATCACAATCTTCTTGTTCGAACATTCCAACAATCGTAAAAATGGGATCAAATGGGGGAACATCATAGCACTTTTTCAACAGAACTAACATAAGCACTTTCAAGAAACTGCCTTGATTTTCTACATTTTTTTTTACCCTAAATTGCAACAATTATGATTCTCTCAAAAGAGACCTGATGCATCTAATCCGATGAACTTGGTACTTAACCATCAATGTCCATCCATATGTTTATGTTTTGTTTCGTTTTTACGATGTCGAAGTCACTTTCCACAGTCCCGTACTTGAAATTCAATAAAATTTTGTCTAATTTCTAGAGGTTGTATCTTAGCCATCTTGCATATTTTATATAGACAATTTCTGGTTAAACGATTTATTTTGATGAGTTCTACCCCTTCTGTCAAAAAAAAGCCTTACATTTGAAAACACCCTGTATATCTCGAAAAGAGCTAATGGTTTTGAGATGCTCTTTTTACCAACCGATTTGTCTCAAAGACCGAACCCAATAACTTTTGAGAGAGAGAGCTTTATTGATGAATTGCATATCGCTTGTGCTTTGACAAGTCATTAAAACTATTGATAAAACATATGATAAAACAGTAGTTCAAGTTCCTAATACATAGAAGTGCAAACTAATTCATACAATCGAACAAACACATACAAGTAATAAATAGAAAAAGGGAAATATAAAAACATCAGAAATCTTAAAATTTACTAAAAATCGGTCTCTGAAATTATCATGCCCTTGAATAGTTTCGACAGCAAGAAATCTGTAATTTTCTTCCTGAATTTCCTGATCGGCAGACTTCTCACACCAACAGGAAGTTTGTTGAATAGAGTAGAAGTGCAGAAGTCAGGGCCACGCTGGGATGTGCTGAGTCTGACATATTCCTTCCTAATATTGAGCCTGTTTCTGGGGTCATGTTCGTGAAAGTCAGACATCGTAAGAAAGTTCTTATTATGATTGTGTATGTAGAGCAGATTTTCAAGAATGAATATGGAATTGGTCGATTTTAGCTTCCTCTTCTGACAATATGTCAAACCACCAATACCTCACCACAATATTGTTGTCTCTTTATAATTTCCGGGTTTTCAAATTCATTCTACACGATGAGATGCATTTTGCAGCAGGATCATCTCTGCCCTTTTATCCCAACCTCGCCCAAAAACTCATCGAATGTCCAAGCAAAAGCTTCACCCCGGGAAAAGGATAAAAATCGATATAACGCAATTTCCTTTTAATATAGGCGGATACTTATAACAACATGGAAATGTAGAGATAGCCAATATCGGGTCATATGAAGTATTTAAATTTATTGGAGCTTGAATTCGCCTTCCCGGAGCTATCGACGCCCTAGGGAGATAGAGAAACGCGAATTTAAAATATTCCAATTCGCCCCGGACGTAGATAAGTTGGATCCGAGTTTACCAAACGATCTGCCGCCTTCCCGAACGCTGAAATATGCATGCCAACGCAGTTGGCTGACTATAAGACAATTGCCATACGACTAGGCACCCCTATTTAACTATAGCCATTCCTTTGAACCGTTTAAATTGTCTTTGAGATGAATTCGGCGGACACCCAGCGTCATTCGTTTGATTCGGGGATCGATATTTCAGGGATAAGTTTAATTTTGCCGGCCCCAAGGGGGCCTTTATTGCATAGCTGATTGTTCCCCGTCGAAAAAACTGATCAATTCATTCCGCTTCGTGTGTTATCTATCCCGGGATTACGCATTGCGTTATTTATCTTTTCCGATAAGTCACGTGGGTTTGGTCGCCGTCAGAGCTTACGTATGACCGGCAGAATGGGAAACGAGAGACTTTTTTCGTTTTTTTATCACCTACCCTTGTCGAAAAATGGATCTAAAAATTACTTTCCCTACGCCTGTGAATCCTGTGATACAAAAGTGCCTATGTTCAACTCTGTTTGATTGGATATTCCACGTTCATTCCACGTTGGCGATCTCATCAATCTACAATCTACAATTCAAATAGAGTAATCGTTGTATAGTCCATTATGTATTTCCAAACAAAATACCAAAAAGTATGAGTTGTCACCTACCTTCACTGGAATTAAATTATATAATCACTTGCGCTATTTAAAAAGGAAGTACAAGCAATGTTGGTGAAAGGATGCTTTTATAATGTTCAAGAGTTTTTTGATAATTGTATCGTTTAGTCTCTTTCAATACTCTGTTTTCTCTCTGTATTTTTTACTGTGTTTTCTTTGTGTTTTCATTATGTTTTTGTTGT
Organism: Coccinella septempunctata; assembly: GCF_907165205.1. Classification (NCBI taxonomy): domain Eukaryota; kingdom Metazoa; phylum Arthropoda; class Insecta; order Coleoptera; family Coccinellidae; genus Coccinella; species Coccinella septempunctata. Next base: position 12,150,993 of record NC_058189.1, on the reverse strand, counting down.
TTCAATATTTTTTACTCTCTATAAGAATTCCTATACATTTAGGTATGTGATGTCTTAAAGGACAAATAAACTATGACTTTAGCCTTGCGGCTTTCACACTCCTCTCCAGAGGAAAATTCACTTATCCCAGATATCTCAGATATCTGAAGGACTAAGCTCTGTTGGAGCCCTTTCCAGGTTTTCGGGCTCGTGGTGGTCGGGTCCGGGTCGCTCCTCGACTCCCTGCTGTAGGTTGGATTCCTGCTCCACCCGCACTTCCTGTCGGCGCAGACGGTGTTCCTCTGCATTCCCCATGTACTTGCGTACAGTTCTCGCCGTTCCGAGCAGTACCGCCTTCTGCATGACTGTATAGATATTTTCGTCCAATTGAAGTTTCCTCAAGTTCTCCAGTAGTTTCTTTGGTATCACGTCTGTAGATGAAATGACTATAGGGATGGTCTTGATATCTTTCAGCTTCCACTGTCTTCTGGTTTGTTCCTCGAGATCTCTGTATTTTGAAATTTTTTCAGTGTGCCTATCTAGAAGATTGTTATTATTTGGAATCGCCACATCGATGAATAGTGCTCTGTCCTCATCCTTATTGAGCAATATGAGGTCTAGTCTATTGTGGGTTATTTTCCGGTCTGTCAGAACCGTGCGATCCCAGTAGAGCTTGTGATGTTCATTTTCCAACACAGCATCCGGATGGTAATTGTAATAAGGAACCTTTTTCGAACTTAGAAGTTGGTGTTTTAGTGCCAATTCTTGGTGAAGAATCTTGGCAACAGCATCATGTCTATTTTTGTACTCCGTGCCCGCGAACTTCTGACATCCCCCGGTGATGTGCTCGATAGTTTCATGTGTCGCACAGCCATAACGACAGCTGAGGCATTCTTGGCGATATATTTTATGTAACTTATTATTATTATTATCGTTCAGCTGTATCGGGATATCCATTGGTAGATTGTCCCAATCAGAGTTCCAATGAACATTCCAGAGTTCTAATGAACTTAAACAGGCTTCAAGGAGGTTACCTCCTAGAAATGGCAAGACATTCTGTCACCAGGAGATCTGCAGTTTCATTCTCCTCCCCACAGAATCTGCAGTAGTCTTCTGCTAGACCCATCCTCGTTGGGTGCTTTCTGAGGTGACAATGCCTTGTAAGGAATTCAGTAAACAGGTGTGGCACATTCTTGGTGAGATCCAGATACTATTCAGATCTTGCAGTGTTGAAGTTCTCAAGGAACTCTTTGGAATGTTCAAGTCTTATGAGATTCCTCCAGAGTATTTTTTATTCTTCTGCAAGTATTTCTTGTAGGTACATTTTCCTATACCACAATGAGAAGAGCTTGTGCTCTTTTCCTGGCAAATGCTGGTATTGAACACTTCATTTCCCAATTTCCACATTACCTCTTACTCTCCTAGATATGCAAGAACAACGAAATCTCTTTAGTCTGGGCTCCACACTCTCTAGAAAGGGAGCACAAACGCCAGATACTTGCTGTGGTATAGAAAAATGCACCTATAAAAAAGTTTCTGGAGATGGAAGAAACCAAAAGAAAAATACTCTGAAGGAATCTTCCAGGAATGAATCATTCCAAAAAGTTCCTCAGGAATTTTAAAACTGCAAGACCCAAGAAGCATTTGGATCTGAACAAGAATAAGTTACGTCTCCTCACTGGCTTCCTCACAGGCCCTTGTTGCATTAGAAAGCATATGATGAGAATGGGCTCATCAGCAACTGATGAGTGTAGATTCAGTGGAGAAGAGGAGGACACTTCCCTTCACATGGTTATAGAATACTCGTCTATTGCAAGCCTACGCAAGGAATGTCTTGGACGAGAAATTTTAGGAGAAATGAGTAGGATATAGAGGAATGAGCTGGAGGCCTTCAAGGAGTAATGAGCCTCCTTGAAGCTCTATTAGGTGGAGTGAGAATAGCTGTGATAGGGGCACAATACACCAAGGCCGCAGTGAAGTGTAACCCCCTTACCAAACTTTAAACTAACCAGATATTCTTAGAATGACCTCATGTGCTTATCTATGTATCACTATTTGAGGAGATGTGAGATTTGTGTTGACCTCTCGTGCTCTGCTAGGACACGTCCATAGATATATTTTATCTCGAGGGGACAAACTTTTCCTAATACTAAAAAAGAAGATGCATTAGCCTTATACAGGGTGTCTGTAAACAAATGCGAAGGACTTGGGAAGATGATTCCTCGATGAAAATAAGCAGGGGTAGTTCCTATAAATTTTTTTCGAAATCGACCTCCCTTCCAAGATACAGCCTTTGGAAGGCGATGGCGAGTTGACAGTTTTCAATTTTTTTTACGGGTTCTAAAGAACACTGAGTCATAAAACTATACATATAATATAAGGCACTAAGTATATGTTACGCACACAATTGTTTTAGATCTCATAATTAAATTAAAAATAACAACCCCTTATGATTTTCCTTCAAAAATTGTTTTCGTGGGATAGATTTTCGAAAAATAAAATTCCCTTATGGTTTGCATTCAATTCTGGAGAAAAAAGTTCTCTTGCAAAATTTCGATACAGTCGATACTTTTCTCGGAATAAATGAAAACTTACAAGCAGTTCTGATCACTGTTCATTTCATTTCATCGTATAAGTGTTCCATAGAATGACTTCCTGCCGCTAAAATACACGTTATTATTTTCAACCCCCAATAATAAAGTTATGAGATCTTAAAAATTGTGTGAGTACCATCTACTTAGTGCTTCATATTATATATAGTTTTATGACTGAGTGTTTTTTAAAACCCGTAAAAAAAAATTAAAAACTGTCAACTAGTCATCGCCTTCCAAAGGCTATATCTAGGAAGGGAGGTCGATTTAGAAAAAAATTTATAGGAACTACCCCTGATTATTCTCATCGAGGAATCATCTCCCTAAGTCTTTCGCATTTGTTTACAGACACCCTGTATATTCTGTCTCGGATGTCCAAGATTACAATTACTACTTATGTACAGATCATTCAGGACTTCAGGTGAAATATTAGGTTTTTTCTTGTTTTCGAATAAAAAATGATAATACCTACTTCTTCGTGAAAGTAGTATTCAAATAATAGCTCAATATTGAAAAAACTAACCATGTCGAATTGTAAAATATGGAAAAATAAAATGAATGGAATTATGGAGATTTTTTCAGATGGTGAATATTCTACAGTTTGTTCACGATGCGGCAAAAGTACAGGAGATTCTTTGTATCAAAATTTTCATATATCCTGAAGAAGGTTTAGGTCAAATATGCGACCATTTCAACCTAATAGGGGTCAAAAAATAAGAACCTCTGTCTGGTATTTGAATAAAAATATAGCACATTTTACTACGACTAGCAAACTATCACGAAAATGTTTTCCATCTTTCAGGTCATTTTTCTTGGAAACTATTGGCTTTAGAGAATTACCACTTTTTTTTTTGAAAAACACTCTAAGGTCTCAGAGAATGAGATTGTCAGGTGCAAAGTTGCAGTTTAGTTGATTTGAAGCGGTGGTCACCGTTTAAACAAACTTTGGACAGATGACCTTATTTTTTGTTTGTCTTCGGACCTCCTGCATTTTTCTCGCATCTGTAGCAAACAATCTTTATAATAACTCTCCGAGTGTGAGTCACTGAGTAAAATTCTCATTGTTTTGAATGAATAGTAGGACTGTGTGCAGTTTTGCGTGAACCAAAAATCGTCTTCGTAAAAGACGAAATTTGTAAATCATTAATTGGATTCATTTATGAATTATGCCCATATTTTCGCCACTCGAATGAAGATATTATTGTCTGTTATCTGCCCTCTTGGCAGCCGTAGATAATAGGCCATATTTACGACCATAGAGCATTCCAATAAATCGCCAAAAAATGCGTCGGGATACATTTCACGTCTGTTTAATGCGACCGAATGGTATCATTAGGTGGTAGATAAGGTCTAGTAGTGATCGAAGGGTCATATAACAAGTCATAATTCTGTTTGGGTATGCTCGATGGCGATTCCACAGATATTCGGCATTCCCGCGGCTCCCGGCCAAGTTTATTGCCAACTGGTGTCGGTAGATGGAGATAACGCGTATACCGACAAGTTCTCTTTGTTTTGCGGTGGAAGGAATTTTCGGACAAACTGGGACCGTTCGCACCCTGCATTCGTTATTCGATTCGGTAGATGAGGCAGACGCACAGTGATTTTTTCGTATTATAAAGAAACTGTGAGGATTTTCTGAATGATCTGGCAAGAGATAGGCTTACTCGAAATCTCCTACATGGTAATAAACGTAACATTGCAGTGGGAGTCAGTTTTGAAATTTTATCATCTATCATATAATCTGAGGGTTTTTCAACTGAATTCATTTAAATACCTTCATAAAGGAAGAGCACAGAGTAATTCAAAAGATAACTCTGATGCTACAATCATATAATGAAAATTCTGGCCCAATTTCGTAAGTTTTGTGGTGAATGTATGTCGATTCTGTATAAAAATAGAACGAAATTTTAACCACGTATTCTACATAAAAAATAAGCCCAGTTTGTTATATAAACATATGTCGAGAATTGTTTCCTCTCCGAGATACGGGGTGTTAAAATTATAGAAAAAAAAATGTTTTTTATTAATCACTCTCACACTACTTGAAATATTTTTATGAAATTTGAGAAATAGGTTTTGAGCGTAAAGGAGCACTTTTTGCCTAATATCATTTCATTTTTATTCTACCAGTGGCGTCCGTACTGCAGCGAGACTGAATATTTTCAGACAAAAAAATAATACGCTACTGGTTTTTCCGACAATAAAAATTATAATTCGAATCCTTATTTAATTTGGAACAAATTCTGTCTCTTGAGTTTTTGCTGTACGAGGCACCGTTTTCGGTTAAAAAAATAAAACACATTCTCATGCATGAAGAAATCGCCAAAATTTGATATAGCAAAAAGAGTCTTATTATTATTATGTACCTACCGTATCAAATTTTGGCAATTTCTTCATGTATGAGAATGTGTTTTATTTTTTTAACCGGAAACGGTGCCTCGTACAGCAAAAAGTCAAGAGACCGAATTTGCTCCAAATTAAATAAGGATTTAAATAGTAATTTTTATTGTCGGAAAAACCAGTGGCGTATTATTTTTTTATCTGAAAATATTCAGTCTCGCTGCAGTACGGACGCCACTGGTGGAATAAAAAAGAAATGATATTATGCAAAAAGTGCTCCTTGACGCTCAAAACCTATTTCTCAAATTTCATAAAAATATTTCAAGCAGTGTGAGAGTTATTAAAAAACAACATTTTTTTTTAATAATTTTAACACCCCGTATCTCAGAAAGGAAACATTTCTCGACATATGTTTATATGACAAACTAGGGCCTATTTTTAATGTAGAATACGTGGTTAAAATTTTTTGGTTACGATCTGGACCAGCCTGTATATTAACATCCATTGAATGAAAAAACAAGCCCAAAAAACTTTTTACGAAATTTGTATCCACTTACACTTTCTTTTTTTTTTTCGCTTTTCTGATATCAATCTAGTTGTTCTGCAATTATGGATTTTTCAGATTCAAATGAATCTCCGCGAAATTATTATTATTGATCACAATTGAAAACTATTTATTCGTGCTTACGCTTGACTGAAATTTTCCTTTATGCCCTCTACCTCCTAGTTGATTAGCTCTGAAGAGATCAGATTAAAAATCATCAGAATGACGCCAATATACTTATCGATAGGTATGAAATGATGTATTCCAAGTATTCAATCAATTATTTAATATAGAGACTTTAAGAGACTATGAGACGTGAATGGTTGCTCACATTTTATTTGTAATTTAATTTGGTTATTTACGTATTTATTTGTTTGTTTGTTATAGGCAAGTTTCCTTGTGAGCTGATCTTTAACCTTGTTTTCATTCGATGAACAGATGTATAAGGATGCATATGGTTGTATCTGCTTTTGATGTTTATGTTATTCTTTTATTGATTGTTCTCTGTGTCATGATTTATTATTCTGTTTGTTGTGTTCTATGATCTAACCTGATATTTTTGATCAGTTTCAGTCACTTACTTATTACCACCTTAGTGCTTTTATATTGATGATATTGTTGATATTTTATTGTTGTTTGAGATTGAAATTTTCCGTGGCATTTGTTATTTGTCGATTTGGTCGAATGACTGTCCATTTCCTTTTTATTTTGATTTGACAAGTGAGTACAAAGTTCTATCAACACATCATGATATTTTATCGACTTGTTAATTTTTGTAGAGGTACTGAAGATGGCTGTCATAAGCCGAAAGCGCTCTACCTAATATTAAATAATTGATTGAATACTTGGAATACATCATTTCATACCTATCGATATCTTTACCAAGTACAAGCTAACGATTCAACGTACAATATACTTATGTATGTACTTTCATACATACATGTATGTACATGTACTTTCCTACATTGTTTGAAATGGAAATTCACGTTTTTATAAAACTTTTTGGATCTCGAGGTTATGAATATTCGTAGCCTCATTACGATGTTGCATTGATGTTCATTAATGTGGAGAAAATGATTATATTCTGCTGTTCTGTATTAGACCGATAAACAAGCAGATAAAAGTCGGTTAAAAAATTTAATTAAATAGCCGAGCAAATAACCATAAAATAGGCAAAGTTCATATTCCAATGAGGAATCTACAGTGTCTATTATGGATGGAATAATTATACACTCAAGCATATAACTGCTACAGCAATTAATAGATCATGATAATTAAAACATTTTTAATTTTATGTTTGCTCGTTTATTCAAATCGTGATTTCCATATGTCCCAAGGTTTCGTATAACAATCAACTAATTAAGACCGTGTGTTCGATAATGGCCCGATGTATTTAATGTGTATTTATCGTGGTCGGATATGAATGAGTGAATTCATACACCGTATTTTGTGCCTCGTTTCTCAAGCCGTGTCATCTCGAGAACAGTTATTTGAATACAACTGAGCAATTGTTTTGTTCCACCTCGGCTTTGGATAATTAAGCGCTGGATTCTTGAATTTATAATTCTAACGTTTGCATTCGGTACAGAAATTCCAAGCCTTTATTAATATCTTACGGCAAGTGCTTGTCCCGAATTTTTATCGATGATGTAATCTTCATCGGAAAACAATAAACTCTTTCTGTTATTCCAAAATAATTTACCTAGACATATAAAATTCAAAATTTTTGTTTCAATCCCGCAAGTGAATTTTAAATTTTTTCCCTGTATGGCACAAAATTCAATCAATAGTGAAATGGACAATTTTTGCCATCACGTTTCATTTCTTGAATACTTATCTTGAATGTTCGAATTTCGTTATGCAATTTGGATGTTGAATTTTACTTCGTAATCTTTTTGGTATAAAAGATTTGGATATTCATAAAATTTTATATTTACAGTATTTCCTGCTACATCAAAGCGTATAGTTAAATCAGACGTCAAGTCTGCAAAAAGACTTGATATTCAAAATAATGAATCCAATTATTCAATCAGGAAATAGGACAAATCAAAACGATGTTAGGTTTCCACAACAACTGATTTTTTTCAATCCCCCTCTTCAGTTATATAGTGTTACCTCTTATTTTTTTTTAATATAAACCCCGTGTTATTTTTACATATTTCAGTCCCATAATTTTTTCTGATTCAGAATATATAACATACGTCGTGTCTCTTATTGTTCTTCCAATAGAAAACACCAAAAACTAGTTCGGTCTAGTTGTCAGGTCATTTCATTGATAATATGATAATGAACTTTATGTTTCTAAAGTTGTAACAACCTTGTAGATTTCAAAGAATAAACCTCATTATTATTGCTAATATGAGAGATTTTGAAGATCACTTTCAAATTTTACAATATGGAATGAGTCACTTTCAGGAAATTTTATAAACCTGGATTCAACTGAATATGTTACTAGTAGATAATCTAAATACCAGTACCACTGCCTTTTCAAACACCTTCACAAATAAGGCAATGCCACTACTAGTAGAGGTTAATTGGTAAATATGAAGTAGTCATGGAAATTCTCATAATTTCCTCACTTCCCGAGCATCTTCTCGAATATATATATATGACACAATATAGTTGTATGAAGTTCATTATCATATTATCAATGAAAATGAATTGCCAACTTGATCGAACTAGTTTTTGAGTTTTTTTTATTGGAAGAACAATTAGAGATACGACTCATATTATATATTCTGAATCACGAAAAAATATAGGACTGAAATATGTGAAAATAACATAGAGGTTATGTTTAAAAAAATGAAAGTTACCACTATATCAATGGAGTGGCGGACTGAAAAAATCTTTGACTGCGCATTCTGCATGAAAAAGTGTCTGTAAAATGTAACATTTGTTTTTCGATATCACTGATACTTTACGAAATGAGGGCACCAGTACGAAGAGCCGAAAATGAGTTTTCACTTATAACTTGAAAACCAAAGGAGATAGAGGGATGCGGTTCTGGACATTAAAATTTTTTCGAAAATCGAGATTGGAACCGTGCCATCCATTTTTTTCTAGCACCTACGGTTACAGAGCTGTCATTCAATCTCATAGAATTTTGCCCACCATGTACATAGTATACAAAAGGCTAACCAAAGTAGCACTAAAAATCTACTCTACATCAGATACAAAATCAGAACTACAGCAAACATTAACCATTGAAAAAGTCAACAAAAATGAATGACAAAGAGTTAAGACAGTCAAATAGTAAAAAAAGCAGATATCTGAATTGCCGACCGAACACATAACAACTGGATAAATATGACGCGAACAATCAATATATGAAAATTATGTATTTTGTATTTATATTCAAAATAATATCAACATCCATCTGATCCGATTCTCGAGTTATCCTTCACTATCTGCGTTTAGTTTCGGTTATGATATATTAAAACGTATAACAATATCGAATAATGGATTTCTGTGAAACGGCAGTTCGATTCCCCGATTTAAAGTAATAGGCACTAAATTATCGGTTAGATGTCTGTTTCAGAAATCAAAAGTTTGGACCCTATTCGGCTCCTATTGTTATTTCCATTTCATTATTTCCAGCGATCTAGATTAACAGTTCAGAAAGGGGTTTGGAAGTCGCATCTATCGAACCATAATTCAAGGGACATTTTAAAGTTGCGCCCAATATATACGAATGTAACTGATATTATTGAATTTATAAAATACTGCGTCAATGAAATACGGCAATAAATCTCAACGTTCCTAATATATCTCGTATATTGAGATTTTAAATCCCACAACTTTCCTATAACGCAATTTAAAATGTAGCATTTATCCCGGATAGGGGTGGAATATGATTTTCGATATTTATGCTTAAGTAAAGAATGAATTTCCGACTCATTTATCACGGCAAATACAATACGTAGTTAGGGGATTTTGCATGGAAAAATATTTTTTATACAAAAGACGCGCGGATGGCACTAATGGGTCTGGCAAACACCTCGACAATGGCAGTTTAACAAAGAACACCCTTATCGTAACGATCTCACGATTTTGGGCCTTATAACCGAATAACAGTGGAGCTAGGCAGTTTCAGTCTCACCAATTTCGATTAAAAGTATACAGCTGCGACCAACTTACTGTAACCGATTAATTTATACGTAATGTGAATTTTCCCTCACTCTATTTCATTACTCGTTATTTTTCGTTTGAGCATTCCTCACCCTTATTTTTTAGTCACAGATTATGAGAATATCGATCTTTGTTCATGATTTCCGATAATGAAAGTTTGAAATTGGGGACAAAAATAATGCGGACATTATTATTCTGACAATTTTTTTGAGGCATACAGTTTCCGAAATGTATTTTATTCATATCTTTCGTTTGAATTCCTTATGCTTGAAATTTGTAGAATAGAGTCACAAGTTCACTCAAGTACCTAGAAGAAGTTTTTTTGATTTATGTAAAGTACTTGATTTGGAAGACGAAGATTTATCGTTTGAAACAATGATGCAAAATTGGTAGCTACACTTTTGATCCACGAATCCAAAAATAATATGGAACATAGTAATGAAAGGATATTGTGGAGAAAACGTTGAGTGAAAATAAATATATTTCATTGCAACATCCGGTTTTCACAATAATGGCAAAATTTTCTTGCATAATATATATAAAAAAATTAACAAAAAGCAATCAATTATCAATTCGAATTTATAAATATAAAGGTAGTTTCTTATTAATTGTAAAAATTTTATTCAAAGTTACTCTGATCAAACTCAAAATAAACATTCGTGAAATATATCCATTTTGTATGTATAGTTGAACAAATATAACTAAGTATTTATTGAAAGACGGATGTATCTGAATTTTCTCAGGTGAATTCGGAATGAAAGTTTGGGAATGAATAAAACTACAATTATATTTGGATATGTATTAGAAATGATACCAGTTAATTTTGAAAACCAGTCGCACCTGAAAAATTTATAATATTTGAAAATCGGTTTTCTTCCGATAATTTTTCAGGCTATATTGTCCACAGTTTTTCTACCATTCATGTCGTCTTTTTTTGAGAAACTAATTATGTCATCCACTGCATTCCTATATTCTCTTGTTTTTGAGTTATAGGCTAAAATTCAAATTTCAACTTTGGTCATTATCTCCGTTTCTGTTTGTGCTAGGACGTTGAATGAAAACGTTATTCAGACACAGCAATCCAGTGGCGTACTATGAATTTTTCCAACAGGTATATTTGCTGAGCTATAACATAAAGATGTCTTTTTTCTTATGAAAACAGTAGTTTAAAATGACTTAGAAAGACTGAGGGCGATTATTTCTAAGTCATTTTAAACTACTGTTTCATAAGAAAAAACACAACTTTATGTTATAGCTCAGCAAATAAACCTGTAGGAAAAAATCATAGTACACCACTGGATTGCTATCAAAAAAGTGTCTGTATAATGTGTCCATTTCAACATCCTAGTACAAGCAGAAACGGAGATAATGACAAAAGTTGAAATCTTCCAAATTTAAATTTTGGCCTATA